>NC_081410.1:681885227-682508056 GCF_030272615.1 Cryptomeria japonica | reverse complement strand
TGGAAGGGTTGGCCTTTAGAAATTATTAGGGTTAGGTTAAGGGTTTTATTTTGGATAGGTAAGAGTTAAGGTGAGATTTGTGTTAGGGTTGGTTAAGTATAGAGTTAGGACCATAGTTCAAATACATTTAGAGTTTAATAAAGGTTCAATTAGAATTATGTTGAGACTTACAGTTCAATTAAGGGTAGAGTTGACTATTTATTGTTTACAATTTAGAGTTTGAACTATTTTTAATATATTACTATTATAATATAATCATTTGATATTATAAAAAAATATGATAAATAATATAATATTATGATAATATAGTTTTATTTTTATAGTACATTTTATTAATATATTATTATATTATTACATTTTACCATTTTATTATTATGTTATTGTAACTCTAAGTCCAAGCATCAAACCTAATACTTAATATGAAAAAAATTATTATTATTATTTTAATTTTTATATTATTTTTATTACAAGATTTGTACATTGATATTATTAATAGATATATAGGTTAAACAAAAAAAAATTTATATATTTTATTAAATATATAATATGTGTAATATATTATATATCGATATGATAGTATTAATTATATTAACATACTAGTATAATAAATAGTAGTATTTTTTGTTGTAATATCATTTTGTGTAGGGTTAGGTACATATGATACAATTATGTTTTTTTTGTAACAATTATCCAATGCTGAATTTTCAATGTAGTTTTCAAATAGTGTTGGGTAGAATGAATTATTACAATTTAATTAGGCTCGGACTGATTACTTACACAGGGTTAGCCATGGTATTTATCAACTTTACAGTAATTATTCAAAATGTTGAAAATTAAAATTATATGCATTTTGTATCATGGTATATCTTGAATGTTTGTAATTTTACATTTAAAAAATAACTTTGTTATTTAATATATTTGTAATATACCTACATAAGGGTTATAGTTTAGTTAGCCTTCAACTAGGGTTAGCTTTAAGATTCAATTAGGGTTATAGTTTAATTAGATAACAACTAATGTTAAGGATAACTTAGAGTTCAATTATGGTTAGAGTAGGTGTTATTGTAAAGGATAAGGTTATAAGATAAAGCTTTAGACCATGGTATGTTGGACAATATTGTACATAACTTTCATTATACTAATTATTTAGTGAATCTTAATGTATTAGATTATGAGGAGTTAGGACTTAGGAGCCTTTATGATATAAAGTATGTCTTGCATGGTAAGGACACATGGACATAAATGTGATCGAGAAGATCTTTGAAAGAAAAAATTATGTTTCCGGTGTAAGGAAAAATGGGTGCATGGACATAAATGTGGTCAAGGAGAGATTTGAAAGAAAAAATTATGTTACTAATGTAAGGAAAAGTGGGAACCAGGTCATGATTGTTGATAAAAGAGGTCAAGTACTCAACATAGAGGCATTAGCCAACAAAGAAGTATGGGAAGAAGAAGAAGAAAAGGAAAATCCAAGCAAAAGAAGAAGGTGTGATGAGGAAGACTATGGAACCTTAGTTGCAATCTCAAAAGTATCCAAGAACCACCCTTTTTGAATTTGTAGTGTTCTAAAGGGATAAAAGGTAATTGACCTTGTGGATAGTGGGGTAACACACAACTTTATCGACAAAGGTTTGGTTACAACAATGACTTTGGAAATAGTAGATTTTAAGGGCTTTAAGGTAGTCATGGTTGATGGGTTCACTACCCTATGCACAAGAAATATTCCACAACTAAGCATCACCTTGGGAAGGTACCCAATCAAAGAAGACTTCTACATTGTAAACATGGTGAACACAAATGTAATCTTGGGCATCCAATGGTTGCTGTCTCTAGGAAATTTATACATGGACTTTCAAAAAATGAAACTTTGTTTTTAACATAATAGACAAGAAGTGTTATCACATGGACTATTTGAAGGGTTGCCAAGAGTAATTCCATCCAAAAGGATGAAAAAAAACTTTAGACATGGATAGGTGGAATGGCCTGAGCAATGCATGATACTTGACAAGTCTTCCTCCAAAGGCAATGCCATACATGTTGACACCCACCCCATCCTAAAGAAACATAAAAAGGTTTTTGGAAACATCCCACTGGAAACTAAAAGAGGCTTTGAATACACCATAAAACTTGAAGAATGGGATAAACTTGTAATCACTACATCTTGTAGGCACCCCCAAAATTTTAAAGAAGAAATACAAATATCCATTAAGGAACTTCTCAAAATGGAATACATTCAACCCAGTTTTATTCCTTTTGCCTCCTTCATGGTTCTAGTTAAAAAGAAGACTATAAAAAACCTTTACCTATTCCTAGAGTTGATAAACTAATTGATGATCTTTGTGGAGCAAAATACTTTTCTATGATTGACTTACTATTTGGTTATTGCCAAAGTAGAATGAGGAAAGAAGATATTCCCAAGACCACCTTTAGATGTCACTATGGATTGTTTGAATTCCTGGTCCTACCTTTTGGTTTAACCAACACCCCCATAATACTCCAATCATGAATGAATGGCTTATTTAGGAAACAACTAAGCAAGATCCTATTAGTATTCTTTGATGACATTTCTTTTCTACAATAAAACACAGGAAGAACACCTTAATCATATTGATGAGTCCTAGAAATTCTTGAACAAGAATCACTATATGATAAATTCTTCAAATGTGAATTTGGATTAAAAAAATCCTAAATCTAGGATATAAAATCAATGTACAGGGGGTAACTATGATGAGGAAAAGATAAAATCTATAAGGGAATGGTTGAAACCAAGAACCTTAATGTATATAAGAGGATTCTTTGGTTTATTTAGCTACTACCAAAGGTTTGCCAAAGGTTTTTTCTAAAATTATTGCTCCACTCACTAACTTAACTAAAAAGGGAGCCTTTGCATGGAACAACCAAGCCCAACAATATTTTGAAAGACTTAAAGAGGTCATGGGTTCATGTTCCATCCTAGTCATTACTGACTTTGCATTACCCTTCAAGTTAGAGTTCGATGCTTCTAGAGAAGGCATTGGAGCAATTATCATGCAAAATAAACACTCAATTGCATTTGAAAGTCACAAACATATAGAAGGAAAAAATAATTACTCAATTTATGACAAATAAATGGTAGCCATTATGCATGCACTAGCCAAATTTAGACACTACTTAGTTTGTAAAAATTTAATTACAAAAACTGACCACAACCAAAGGTTTTTCCTAGATCAAAAGAAATTAAACAAATGTCAACAAAAATGGGTCAACAAGTTACAAGCTTATAATTTTGACATAGAAAACATGAAAGGGTAATGTAGACGTCTAAAAATGGTCAAGGCTTGTGGAGTCATACTTTAACATTTGCGCATTGCCTTATTTTAGGGTTCTTGTGTCGCATTAACATTTCTTCTATGTTGCGCGCTTGGTCTTTATCATTTGCGAGCATCGAGTCCTTCTTCTACATTCCTCATTTTTCTCGCTTTCGAATTTGGTCTTGTCGATAACAATCTCCAGTCATGATTTTGGTCGATCCTTGTCCTTGTCAATCTTGTCATTTTGCGATCGATTTGTCATCAATCCTTGTCCTTGTCAATCTTGTCATTTTGCGATCGATTCGTCATCAATCCTTGTCCTTGTCAATCTCGTCATTTTGCGATCGATTTGTCATCGATCCTCGTCCTTGTCAATCTTGTCATTTTGCAATCAATTCGTCATCGATCCTTGTCCTGGTCAATCTTGTCATTTTGTGATGGATTTGTCATCGATCGTTGTCCTTTTCAATCATGTCAATTTGGATCAATTAGTCATTGTTCCTCGTCAATTGGCGCCTATCAATTTGATCTCTTTATCAATCTTCATCAATTTGTCAATCAATCTCAATCATTTATCAGCATTGGTCCTTTGTTAATCAAAATCATGATCGAATCGACATTAATTTCTTGTTGTCTTGACCTAATTCCTTGTCCTCTTATTTCTAGGGTTTTATGATTTGATCATTAAATCCTTTTCTTCTTCTTGGTGGGTTAAATAAATCTATTTATTTAGTCCTAGCTCTTTTTCATGAATTAATTAATGGATGAAAACCTATTAATTAATTCACCTAATTTCTATTTCATCTTTTTCCTCAATTTTCCAATTTACTAATTTCTCCTAATTCCTAATTTCTATTTCTCCTATTTTCTTCAATTTTTCTAATTTTTCCCCTAATTTTCTCCTATGTTTATGCTTCCATTTGTTGCAATCATGGAGGCTATTTTCTCTCTTCCCTTTTGTCATGGGAATGACATTTTAATCTTGTCATAATTTTGTCAATCAATCAATCTTGCATGTCAATCTTGTCATAATTTGTCATAATTTTGCCATTCATGATTTGAATTTCCGTTCGAATCAATTTCATGCTAATCTTGTCCTCTCTCCAATTTGTCTATAAATTGGATGAGTTTCTTCAATCAAAAGAGAGAAAAACCACGCTTCTAGTATCCTTATGCTACAATTTTCATCTTGTTAATCTTGCTTGCTTTCATACTTGCATTTTGCACTTGTAGGTGACATCCACAAACAAAGTAATTTGAAGGAGAAAGAAGGACAATGGAGGAACAATGAAGGAGATACCTACTTTGGTTTGCATTTTATTTTAGTATTTCATCTTCATGCCTTTATTGAATGTTTTTAGGATTTCTTATCATTGCAATCTAGTTTTTGTGGTTGAGCTAGTTTAACATTGCTTTGATGCATTCCATTTTCCTATCTATAGGTAAGACCAACATTTTAATTGATGTTCTATCCTACAAACCCTACTTATGCTCCATAATAAACATTTCCACATTTTGGAAGAACTCGATTATTGTTGAATACACCAAAGATCCATACGTAAATGACATCCTAGAAGAAAATCTATAAAATGAGGAATATAAAGTGGTGGAAGAATTCATTCTATATAGAGATAGGATATATCTTGTACCATGCTCAAAGATAAAAGAGAAAATCATTAGAAAATAACATGACAACCCCTTAGCTAGACACTAAGGATATTATAAAACCTTTAAGAAAGAAAGAGAGAAATATTCTTGGAAAGGTTTGAAGAAAGACATCCTAAAACATGTTCAAGAATGCATGATGTGCCAAAAGAATAAGGAAAAACAAACCTATCCAGTGAGCCTCCTTTAACCCCCACCCATACCTAACAAAAAATGGGAAAGTATTTCCATTAATTTCATAACAGGGTTTCCCAAAGTGAAAGGAAAATAGTGTATATACGTTGTAGTGGACCACCTTCTAAAGTATGCACATTTCATTGCAATATCCATAGACTATAGAGCTCCCCAGATAATCAATGTTTTCTTCAATAAGATTTTCAAATTACATGGTTCACCTGGAAACATTATCAATGACAAAGACAACCAATTCTTTGGCTTGTTTTGGCAAGAACTTTTTTAACTAGCAAGAATAGATGTCACACCAAGTACAATTTACCATCCACGAATTGATGGGTAGATAGAAATTATCAATAAATAGTTAGAAGAATTCCTAAGAAACTATGTTACAAGACAACAAAATGCACAAATAAAGTGGTTACACCTTTAGAAATATTGTTATAACACCACACATCATATGTCAATGGTAATGGGTCCCTTCAAGACCTTGTAGGGTATGAGGCAACTTCATATAGAAATTTGATCCTCTTGGGAAGTCCTATACCAAGGGCCAAAGACTTTGTGCAACAAAATGTACATTATGGATACACTTAAAGATAATCTACACAAAGCACAAAATCAATATTGATTGAAGAAGGAATGAAAGGACATCCAAAATTGGGGACTTGGTTTTTCTAATTTTGCAACCCTATAATCAGTCATCAATCAAGGTAAGTGGAGTTGAGAAGCTTAAACCTAGATTCTATGGGCCATACAAGGTGGCTTATGAATTATAATTGTCAAAAATAGAAGAATGCATGATGTCTTCCATGTGTATTGCCTTAAGAAGTTATTGGGACAACATGTTACTCCATGTTTATAATTAACCCCACTTGATGATGAAGGAAAGTCAATTTTAGAGTCTGAAGTCATTCTTGACATGCGAGAAAAGAAGTTAAGGAATAAGACTATTCTTGAGTATCTGGTTAATTGGAAGGGTCAACCTATAGAAGATGCCACTTGAGATGAAGCCAAAATATTTGATCATCCAAATTTTAAATTGCTCAAGGACAAGCAATATTAAGAAGGGCGGATTATAATGGCCCCCATCATAAGAAACCAAGGATAATATAAATATAAAATAATAACTATAATGGATCGCCCATATAAGGAAAGCAAAGGAATTAATCAATAAATGGTCAACATTTTCTTTGAGAGATATTAATCTTAGTGGTGGAAATTATGAAATGAAGTGACCCTTATTGTCCTTAACAACAACGATTAAGAAGGCATTGTTACCTTTAACTACAACGATAAAATGAAAGGGTAGCAACTACTAATGAAGAGGCATCGATTACAAGTGAGGGCAATGGTGGGTAGCTTTTAAAGACTATTAGTTATGACCCTTCTCATCATGGAGGATATAAAAGAGAAAAAGAAGCAGTGGTAGGCTTCGAACATAGGCAACATTCTAAGATCCGATCTAGTAAAAAGGAAGTAATAATTTAAATATATAAAACAATAAGATATAGCAAACATATTACATTTATTAAGTAGTTATTATGCTATATGTTGAATCCAACAATTGTTAGTAAAGGACAATTTTATTTATTTAATCCATCAAGAATCGTAAGATTATTGAATAATTCATTTGATTTTTATAAAGCCATCATATCAAGAATTGGAAAAGAATCATAATGGGGAGATGCAAGAGTATCATTTCCCTCAATTAAGTAGACCACCTACTGATTTGGATTACTTCTGGGCCAAGGGGTCAAATTCATTTGGTTGGTTATTCGACTCTCTCGGGCTTAGTTGTAGAGGAGAGTCTCCCGACACCCTATTGTGCTTTCCCCTTGAGTTTCTAATATAGTTGGTTATTAGAAATGATCTATAGTGTGCATGTTTACAAAAAAAATTATAGAAATAAGCAAGTGATGAATATATATATATATATATATATATATATATATATATATATATATATATATATATATATGAAAGCTAGAAAAAATAGAGAAAAAAACAAAAAAAAAACCCACAAATAAGAGGCCAAAAACAAATGAGTAAAATAAAATAAATACAAAAAAGAAAAAATTATTAAAATATTGAAGTTAAAATTATTTCATATAATATGAAATAATATGAATCTTAAAAAAAAAAATTGTGATAAGTAATCGCTTTTTGACTGAAGCAATGAACCAGTGAGACCACATTTTTGAGGGGCCTCATCCTCTGTTTTTACGACGTTTTTTACACCCTTATCTCTCCTCGATGCCTTCCTCAACATTATATCTCTGAGACCAACAGTACAGAACCGCGAGCATGGTAGCCCAGCAGGGACCGTGACCCAATAGAGGTGAAAGACCTGCGAGGGCCTGATACAGAACTGCCAGGCATGAAAGACCCATGTGGGTTCGAGAAAAGTCCACGAGCAGCAGACACCAATGAGAAACTAGATCCGCGAGCAACACAGGCCTATGTAGAACAGGATCCGTGAGCACACTAGTCTAGCAGGGGTCAAGTACAGTCAGTCAATCCACGCGTCCGCCAAGATCACCTGTACGTCCTCCAAGATCAGTCGCCATCAATTTATCCTACCAAGGTGGGATCAAACCAGTATAAGAACATACCGCTTTGGTCCAGGCGGGGATTTGAACCTTGGTTGCACCATAAACAATGCAACCATTTCACTGTTACACTAACAAGTGATCCCCATTAATCTTCAAAAAATAAATAAAAGGAAAAAATATAAAAAATTCAATTAAACAAACATATATATAAATGGGGAAATCATGTACAATTAAAGAAACCTACTAATAAATACCAAAACAAAATAAAAATAAATACAAAGGGCAAATATATACTAAAATAGGATAAACTAAATAAATGCAATATTAAAATTAATAAATTATAAAAGGTTGGTCTCACATGTTTGTCGACAATAGATCTTGAGGTGTATCTACTAGGGTTTGTAAGATTATTGCCAATTTGGACAAATGAAAAGAAATCGAGAAGATTCAGAACATAAACAAGATTTTTGTTAAACCTAATCTTAAGGAAAGAGATTTTGGGTGGTGCAAGGAGAAACAAACCATTTTCTAGAAGCATTTGTGGCAAGTGTAGGAGTGTTTTCCCTGGCATCATGGTTACCATAGCTACGGAAAAGAATGAGAATGAAGGATTTTTATGGAACCTTGGAAGCCCTAAATCTTTGTTTTTTTGACTTTGCTAACATGGGCATAAGGCTAAAAGAATAAGTAAGAGGGAGCCATTTAAAGTTTGGGACACTTCAAGAAGCTATTGTAGGAGAAAATAGAAATGTGGCTATGATTGAGGAAGAGAATGTTGCAAATATTGTTGAAGAACCTTTAGAAAAAAATGGACAAATGAATATCTCACAAATAGAGGAGCAAAATTGTGAAAATACAGGTAAAACCCTAGAATTTCTCCTCCCTGATGATGTTGTGGATTGTATTTCCAAATGTTAGCATAGATCAGTGACTTTGTTCTTCTAAAGAGGTGTCCCTCTTGAATCTAATTTTTACAAGTGGTCAAAACTTAATTGCGAGAATAAGGGAACTTGGGTAATTGAATCTTTGAGGGGTCTAGGGAAAGGCTATGTATCCTGCAAGTTTTAAAATGTTGACCATGCTTAGGTTGTTCTCCAGTATGGAACATGAATACTATATGGATAGATTTTCTATCTTCAAGCATGGACATTGGACTTTCACCCTGAAGGTCATTCTTGATCTTAATACCCTATGTGGGTAGAGCTCCCATTTCCAAACCTAGCCTTTAGACCCTTTCTAAGAGAAATAGTTTCTCAACTGGGTAAGTTCATTTGTTGCAAGAATAATTCTGATAAATTTTCCAGTTTAAGGGTACACACAAGGGTATGTGTTGATATCAACCTAAACAATCAATTACTTGAAAACAATAAGCTTATTGGTCCTTGATTCAAGTTTTTTCAACCTCTAGTTTATCTTTAAAAACCTAATGCATGCTTCTATTGCCAACAATAAGGCCATGTACTAAGAGATTTCCCAGCCAGAAGGAATTAAACTATTCAGCCTCAAGTCTTTACTCAGCCCAATCAACATATTAACAATCGACATTTAGTTTCATCTTCTTCTGGTAACCTAACACGTGCCCAAAGCTTTGATAACGTCATTGATCATAATAATGATTTTTTTAAGAACACTGCCTCTTCTTACAAAGATGTTGTTATGGAGGATGAGTGGATAATAGTAAGGAAAAGAAAAGAACCATTTAAGACAACAATCAAAAAGAGTATAGTCACATAAAAAAGGCTAAATCACCCTTCATCTCATTCTAATCACAAATCTATGGATAGGAATGCATCCTCAGTTAATCCTTCTGTGAGGTTAAGATCTAGGTCCCCTTCTCCTAAGAATATGGATAAAGATTCCCTTGAAAGGGCTCATCTACAAAGACAAAGATCAAGATCTCCACCTCCAACTAATCAGGATTTGGGTTCTATTGATTAGTCTATTGTTCTAGCCAACTGTTATTATGCCTTGCCAAGTAGGAAGAGGATCCTTCCACTTCCTCTTTGCCATGAATTTCAAAATTTTGTCTTGGAATGTTACGGGGATTTCTCTCCCCCATTGCAAATATGGACTTAAGGAAACATTAGCCACTTGGAAACTAGATATTGTGTTTCTCCAAGAAGTAAAAATTAATGTTATTCATCTTTCTTCTTCTCTATTCCACATGTGGAGGTATTTCTCTTTGAACTTCATACATTGCATATAGAAGGTAGGGGAGGGGCTATCATTGATTTTGCTCCTTGAGTGAACAAATTTGTTATTGATAAAGGTGAGAACCCATCACATAGTTGTGTGTGGGCCCTTACTTTTATCAATGGACAACCAAATACTTTATGCTATGTTTACACTCCAAATTATTCCAAAGACAAAAGTGAATTATGGTATTGGATGACTAAAAATATTTTGAATGTTGATTGGGTCATAAAAGGTGACTTTAATATGGTCGAACATCAAAATGATAGAAGCTAGCTCAACCCTAGCAAGTTAAGTAATGAAGAATTTGATAAATGGCTTTATTGTTGAAATTCCATTGGTGTTTTGGATCCTATCCACGACAAAACTCTTAGCCATGACAATAAACAGTTTACTTGGTCCAACTGCATATTTGGGGAGGATAGAAAACTTAGTAGGTTAGATAGAATCTATATTTATCCCAATCTCCATGTTATCCAAGACTCACATGGCCTTTGTGTTAAAGTTGATTACTCCTCTACTATCTTAGACCAAAATCCTATCATTTGTACTATGTCTGGAAATGTAAAGGCCAATAATGAATCAAGGCTTCCTTACAAACTTAATACTTCGTATTTAAAAAATCCTTCTTGTGTGGCTGCTCTTGTGGGTCTTTGGAATCCTATCACCAAGCCTAAAGAGGGTGACTCTTATAGGGAATGGTGGCACTATGCTATTTCACAATACACTAAATTCCTACGAGCCTTTGGAAGGAGAATGGCATGACACCGTAAACATAGGGAAAAATATATCTCAAATGAAAACTTGAACATAACATAAAATTATTGAATATCAAGCCAAATGACATAAATTTGCAATCTTTTATAGCTTCTTTGGAAGCACAAATTCAAAAAATGGAAAATCAGAGCTAGACTACACTGGGCTCCAAATATTTCTTTAATTTCCTTAACCACAAACATAAAAATGAGTATAACGGGGCAATTCAAAATAAGAAGGATCTTCTTCACAAAATAAAAAGAAATTAAAATCTTGTTTCAGAACTATTATGAGAATATTTTTAAAGAAGATTCACGTTGGCATGAAGTTCAAACCGTTTTGGAAGATATTATAAAAGATCATATCCCAAAGAAATTGGATGTTGATTATAGACAATTTTTAGATTGCATCACTCTATTGAGGATCTTGAGCATGTTGTTTTTTCTATGGCTACTAATAAAAGCCCAAGTATAGATGGACTTTTCGTGGAGTTCTATCAAACAATGGGGCAATTCAATAAAGACATTTTTTATATGTTGTATTTAGAAGCTTTGGAGTCAGGCTCATTAGGGCCATATATTAACAGGGACCTCATCAAATTAATTCAAAAAGGAAAGAATGAAGATACAATTGTTGGATGGCGTCCTATTACCCTGCTTAATACATCTTACAAAATTATTGCCAAAGCACTTGCTACAAGGATCAAACCTATGGCTCAAGCTATTGTTAAAGATAAGTAAATAGGGTTCCTTGGAGGGAGATATATTCTTGATAATCTTATTCTCACATGGGAAACTTTAGAATGGGCTCAACAATTAGGTTAAAATGCTATCATAATCAAGTTGGATTTTGATAAGGCATATGATAGAATGTGTTGGAGATTTATCCTCAAAATTTTGCAATGTTTGGTGCTTGGCTCCATGTTATGTAAACATGTTGAAATGTTGTTTAAAGATGCAAATTCTCAACTAATAGTTAATAATGAGATATCCAACACCTTCCCACTTGAATGCTCAATTAGACAAGGTTGCCCTTTATCCCCTTTTCTTTATGTCTTAGCTAATAATGCACTTGATTATTTCCTACAAAAATATAATTAGATGGGCTTAATCAAAGGTATCTCTCTTCCTTATAATGTAGTGGTCATGAATTCACATTTTGTTGATGACTACATGCTTTTTCTTCAAAACTTAGAAGAAGAGATTTTGAATGCTATGGATGTCATTAATCTTTATTTCCCAGTTTCGGGATCTGAATTAGCACATTATAAAACTAAATTTCTCATGACACCAATTGATAAAGCTCCTTCTTGGATACCATCAAAATGGAAGCAAATTAAACATGGTCAAATCTCTCATTTCCCAGGCATTCCCTTTGGTTTGAGTGTATCTCTTTCTGAGATGTGGAAATGGTTTCTTAATAAATTAAAAATTAAGTTGTTTTTTTGGAAAACAAGTTTCTATCCATAGCCGGCAAGATTCAAGTGGTCAAATGGATTTTCTTTTGTAACATACACCCTTATACTTCCTTTTTTTTTGTGTTTGTTGTAATGTTTGTGATGTCATGGAAATGGGGACAACGCAACAACAATGTTCAATGTTAATAAGTTAGTTTCAACCATAAAACCAAAACAAACAACTAAAAACCATTCCAAACATATCAAAAGAGATTTCAAAAAAGCATTAAAGAAGTTTAACAAAACAAAAGAAAGGAGAAGAGCCTCCCTAAGATGCTTCCATGATGCCTTTTGATGCTTCTCCCTTGTTTCTCCCCTCTCCAAGTCCCAAATGAGTGTAGCTCTCAGCTTTTAGCACTAGTTGTTGGCGTTATGTGAACCAGTATGTGGACATAATGACATTGTATGTTGTCATTGATGTCAATATGTTAAAGAGGTATGAACCAGCATATGTGAGAACCGATATAACACTATGAACCAACATTTGTGCCAAAGTGAAGTGGTGTGCTTGTTCAAGATGAACTGACATATGGTTATGGGAACCAGCACATGGAAGCATTGTATGACTACCGGTTGGTAGTCTCAACTTCAGGGTTTCCAGTTGAAGTGCTTCAAGCCTATATGGCTCAATCAGTGATATTTGTGTAATGAGTAAGCAGTATAACAAAGAACAGATCATGTTGCCACGTTAGCCTTGTGCGCGTGAAGGATCTTGCATGAAGAAGACTATCCCTATCTACCTCGGGAATGTGCGAAGTTTGTAAACGGTGAAAACGCGTGATGGATTATCAGCCGCCATGAAATCGATGGATAATGAACGATGGAGAATGTCTTGAGATTTATTCAAGATCTGTTGCATTTAATACAGTATGATCAACGATTAGGATTGAACTGTTTGAATTCCTTAACCTAACAGGTCTAGGGTTTAGGGTTTATGCTACCGACCTGTCTATTGTCCTATAAGGTTGATGTTGTGATTCTTTCAGAGGTTGTTGGCAAAAGTTGTGTGTCAGTATCCAAGAGAAGGGATACGAGATACTTGCCAGACCAGAGGAGAGAAGTGATAGCTGCAGAGTGTAAGTGCAAAAGGTGAAGAGGAGCTTAAGTGGATCTGCATTGGCATTGAGTGTTGTTACCAGATCATTGTAGTACCTATTGATCTCTAACCACCTCAACAATTGGAAAATCCCCTAATAGGGTAGCCTTAACTGGCTTGTTGTAAATCCCTTAACAGGGTAACTCAAAGTTATTGAGATCTGGAAAGCTAGAGAGCTCTAGAAATCCTTTAGCTATTGAGTTCTTGAAATCCTCTAACAAGGTACCCTTAACAGGGTTTAACCCTTAACCGGGTATTGTAGCTATCCCTTAACCGAGTGATCTCTAACACGATTGGTTCCTACCATAACCTTTTGTAATGTCTTTAACCGGACAAAGCTTCTAACAGAGTGGACTTCCAAAGAGTTCTGTATATGGTGAAAATGGATACAATAATAACAGAATTGAAAGGCTAAATGAATCCAACCACAAAAACCCTAGCCTAACAACAACAAAGATCCACCATAACATATGAAGATTACCTAAGACAATGTAAATAAAACAAAATCACAAAAATGATACCATCACATGTCCAATAGGGTTTTGAATCTCCATTCTTCCTATCTCCATTGATCTTGCTTGATATATTTGCTCTCAGATTTTATGTGCACAAGAGCTCAACAAAGAATGGAATGTGGTTGCAAGTAGGATCGTAGTGTAGCCAAAATGATCATTAGGATGATTGATTAGGGTTTGATAATGAAGGAAGCATCTCCTTAAATAGAAGACACAATATGAAATAGAGGGATAAGATTGAGAGGTGTAAAAAGGAGGTCGGCTAGGATTAGAGGGTAGGTAGAAGAAATAATAAAATAATGAAAGAGGTAGGTAGTGTAGGAATTAAGAGATGAATGACATGTGTCATGTGTAGAAAAAGCTAATGAGGTAATTAAATAAATAAAGATTTATTTAATTTATAGAAGAAGTGGGATCAATTAAATAAATAAAATATTTATTTAATTAGGAAAAGGATAATTTAAATAAATAAATATATTTATTTAAATGAGAAATAAGGCTAGAAGAGGATAAATGAATTAATTAAATAAATAAAGATTTATTTAATTAATAGAAGAATTAGGCTTAGATAATTAAATAAATAAAATATTTATTTAATTAAACATGACAATTTTGAGTGTCTACAAGTTCAACAACAAGCTTGTGGGTATTCATCCCCACCGTGGTTTTTCCCAATTGGGTTTCCACGTGAAAAATATGTGGGTCATGTGTGATGCTTTTATCTTGTGATGCTTTGTTATTACTTGTTAAGCATATGATGGTTCTATGTTTTATGTCTGTCAATAAAACGTGTTGAACTAGATGTTGTGAAGATATGATGATAGATTACCTGTTCATACATAAGGGTGAAATGGTAGTGTAGTTCTGAGTTGAGTGGAAAGCTCAGTGAGTAACCGGTTTATGATTGTTTTAATTGTTCTAAGTTTTATCTGTTGCACTCTGTTTCAAACCGGTGTCATTGTTTGCCAATCATTTGGAGTGATTGCTGCTGAACTAGTTTAGGTCTGTATTTTGTCCGTGCTGATTCACCCCCCCCCCCCCCCTCTCAGTACCGGTTTGGTACTATTCATTCATCATTGAGTTATCACTAGCCATGGATGCCATATGGAGAATCAAGATGGTTGGATGTGATAAACAAATGCTATGCAAGTGTAGATAGTGATGTTATGAAAAAACTCTATGTTAATACCAGTATAACACCAATACTCTAATGCTTCCTTCTTTGCTTGAGGAGAAGGGTTCTATTTATAGAAGAAATGGGGAAATGAAGGGTTAAGATTGAGCAATCTTAACAAGGGTTAGGATTGAAAGATATTCAATCCATGAGAGACTTTCAACCCAATCCCATGTTGACAAGTGTCACCATGAGGAGGATTGAGAGGAGAGATAAGGAGCATTGAATGCTTGAGGGGACATGATGGTTACCCTAGGGGGTTGGGTTAGGGTTAGGTTAATGGATATTCTTTTTATCCAAGGGATAAAGGAATGTGCAAGGGTTATATGGTTACCTTAGTCAAAGAAATAAATGCTTTGAAGAGACCCATGAGTCAAAAGAATGGTTAAGTTAGAGGAAAGTCTCTAACCAAAGGTAAAAGGTGAGTTAACCATAAATGGTTATGTAAGAGCCTTTAATGGTTTGGAAGACTTTAGAGGTTAACCATTTGAAGACATAAAGCCTTTAATGGTTATTGAAGACTTTGGAGGTTTTTGAGAAGTGACTTCCTTTTATTTGGGAATGTGACAATGACTAGGATAGGATTAGGCTAATTAGAAGGAGTTAGAAGAATCTAGAAGGGATTTAGGCATGCAAGTGGATTTTGTAGGAGAATGCAAGTGGGAGGAATTTTGGGATTTTCAATTGAAATAAAATCATTTATTTCAATTAAATGGTGTGATTTGCATTTGGATAGATATTTAAATAAATATTAATTTATTTAAATGTGAATGTGAATTTTGGATTTAAATAAATCTTAATTTATTTACATGAGAAAAAGGAAGATAAAGCATTTAAATGTTTGAAGACTTTGAGGGAAACCATTAAAGGCTTGAGAAGACTCTAGAAGGAAGCCATCAAGTTTGAAGACTTTAAGGGAAACCATTAAAGGCTTAAGAGGACTCTAGAAGGAAGTCATTAAGTTTGAAGACTTAAGAGAAACCATTAAAGGCTTGAGAAGACTCTAGAAGGAAGCCATTAAGTTTGAAGACTTTAAGGGAAACCATTAAAGGCTTGAGAAGACTCTAGAAGGAAGCCATTAAGTTTGAAGACTTTAAGGGAAACCATTAAAGGTTTCAAGTGGGCGAGGATAAATAGGATTTTAAATAAATAATTTATTTAAAATAGTTGTGCAACTTGCATTTGTAGGAAAATGCAAGTGGGTGGAGGATAAAGGTGATTTAAATAAATGTTAATTTATTTAAATGTGAGAGATGGGATTTTGAGGGATTTAAATAAATATTAATTTATTTAAATGTGAGAGAAGATTTAATTAAATAAATATGATTTATTTATTTAATTAATGGTCTGAATTTGGTTAAGTGAATTAAATCAAATAAATTGAATAATTTATTTAATTAATAGGAGAAGAGGGTTAAGATGAATTAATTAAATATTAATTTAATTAATTATTGATTGATGGTTAAATAATCAAATAAATACTAAATATTCATTTAATTAACTGGACAGATTTATGTGACTACAGTTTGTATTGTGTATTTTTTTTCAAATGGTTTTGATGATGAATTTCAATGTTTTTTCATACCAATAGATTGCAGCAAAATAGAAGATATTGCATTAATTTAAACTCGGTAAAATTTGATCATTACATAGGAAATACATTGTTGAAAATTCTTTATTTTTCTGCAAGCTTAAATATTTAATTTTCTAATAAAATACTAATAACCGAGTTCATAAAAGAACCCCTATTATCTGAATCCAACATACCTAGAAAATTCAGCAATACTTTGGTTTGAGCTACTCACAAAATTCACCTGAACAACACTCTAAAATACTGAAAATCTGTAAATAACTGTAGCAAAATCACTATAGCAGTGACATTGTAGCAAAGTTACTATAGCAACGACACTATAGAAAAGTTATTGTAGTGAAGGTACTATAGTAGCTTCATTGTAGCAAATTCTTTTTTTTGGCTACCATCAATGTCCTCAAAATCTGCTCTAACAATCTTCTCCAAAATCTACCCTAAGTGCTCAAAAATCAAACTATAGTTTCAACCCAACAATGAAGCCCAACTATTTTTTCTGAATGAAAACACTCAATAATCCTCCTGACTGTATCTTGCAACAGCAAAGAGAAAGTCATTCACGAGGGATTTCATTCTCACAAACCCTTGAGAAATTACCCCAACAATATACTCACAAATTCTCCACCCAAGCATGTTGAAAGAGCTCTCAACAATTCTATTTATTCCCTCTGCAAGGAAGTCGACCCAACTCATAAACAATGTGGGATAATAGAAATCACTTATTTTAATATTATAATTTCCTCATTAGGACACCCATGTACCTTTCAAAAGAAAGGGGACATTTAATTCTTTTAACACTTAACTTTATGGTCCCACTAAAGTTATTAAATAATGATAAAGTTAAATATTTTAATTTAACTTTATAACTTAAACGCTATCATTAAATAATAAATATCTCCAATTAGAAGTAAATTACCCAGTCGGTATCCAACTATGATCACAGGCATTGTTGCCATTCAAGAATGCACTAAAAACACCAAGTCACTGCCCTAGCCAGCTGACTCACTAAAAATAGTAAGTCCCCCAAAACTGCATCAAATCAACTTGGATTGGGCTGAAACTAGAAATGTTGGCCAAATATCCTCTGGATGCCTTCAACATCCAAGTAATCCCATGGGACCATGGAGAAATAGGCTAACAACGAATCACAAATTAACTAGCTAGAAAGGGGACATTAAAGTCTGCCCTTCCCAAAATTGCTTGTCCTCAAGCAATTTCAACTCATGATGCTGCAAACCATTTCATTCTCCCAAGTAGCATCCTCCACTACAGATTCGTCCACTTAACTAGGTACTCCTTAATGACTCTTCTCCTAAGTGTTCCCTCCCTAGTGTCAATGATAGCTTCAAGAACCAATATCAACTTTCCCTCTTCATCCATGGGTGGCAACTTTGTTGATGGAACTACATTATGTCCTAGAGCCTTTTTGAGTCTATAGACATGAAATATACCATACACCTTAATGTTGGCTAGAAATTCTAACTCGTAGGCCACCTCCCTAATGCACCAAGTGACTCTGAATGGACCATAGAATTGTGGCTTAAGTTTCTCAGCACCACTCCTTTTTACAGAGGACTATTTGTAAGGCTGAAGCCTCAAGTAAACCATATCACCAACCTCAAAGCTACGCTCAACCCTGTGTTGATCAACATATAACTTATGTTGGTTTTGTGCTTGTTGGATGTTCTCCTTCAATGCTCTCAAGATGTCTTGACTTTCCTACGATAAATCCTTTGCCTTGGGCACCCTGCTATCCTCAGAGAGAAAATCCATCAAGTTAGGAGCCTCGTATCCATACAAAGCCATGGATGGAGTCATCTTAATGGACATGCGGTAGGTGGTATTGTAGCAATACTCACCCAAGTACAACTATCGAAGCCATACATTTTGCTACCCTGACACATAATTTTTTAGATAACCCTCAACCCACTTGTCAACTATTTTTGTTTGGCCATTAGCTTGTGGGTGATAACTGGTACTAGGGGTGAGCTCAGTACCACTCAATTTGAAAAGTTGCTGCCAAAAAAAAATCAAGAACTTGTTATCCCTGTCACTCATAATGTTCCTAAGCATCCCATGAAGTCCGAACACCTCCCTGAAGAATAAATTAACTTCCCGAGTTGTTGTATAAGTGGTTGTAATAGCAAAGAAGTGTGTGAATTTTGTCAACCTATCAACTGCAACATAAATATAGTCCTTATTCTGAACCTTGGGCAATCTTGTAATGAAATCCATTGATATGCTCTCCTATTTTTTATCTAGAATTGGTAAGGGCTAAAGTAAACTAGTTGGAAAGGTATGCTCGTTCTTGTTTTGTTATCAAATTGGACACTCCCTAACATATTTCAGGACTTCATTCTTAATCCCCTTCCATGTGAACCTCTCTTGGATCTGCCTATAAGTCTTAAAGAACCCTAGGTGACCAACCAATGGTGTATCGTGGAATGTCCTTAGGATCAACTCCTTAAAGTGTGAGGAAGGAACTAAATAAATAATGTCCTTATATAAAATCAAATCATCAATCACTAAATACCTGTCATCATGGGTAGTGCCCTTAATCAATCTTGTTTCCCACATATCCTTTGCATACTCTACTACAATTTTCTCCTTCCAATCACCTAATATCTCAACCAAAGAGCATACGTGGGGTCTTCATGAGAGTGTATCATCCACCACATTTTTCTTACCTTTGACATATTCAATGTCAACATCATAGGCCTATAACTTGGTGACCCATATCTATTGCCTATCATTAAGATCTTTCCGACTCGGAAAATATTTGATGTTTTAATGGTCTATCTTGATCACAAATATCCCCCCTACCAGATGATGAGTAGCCTTTTTGGTTATTTTATATAAACTTATGTTATGTTAGATTTGTCATTTTGTGGCTTAGACATTCCAATTGTGATGGATATAAGCCATTTTGTGTTTAAAACTATGAACTTTGCCATCTATTAAATAACCTTATAAATGATATGATAAATCTCTTTTAATGATATGGAAATGCTTGATTAAATGTTGGTTAGAAGTAATATTGTTTGATTATGTATTGTGCGTATTAACTTCTATGCATGAAGTTGAAGGAGAGACCAAGTCAACACAGAGACATCAATTATTGTTTCAGAGAGTTACAGTCCTACTCAAATAGGACTGTTGAGCGAGTCAAGTCGACAGTTGATGACTTTGACAAAGTTCTCAGTTGCAGTTGATGCAGTTATTGTTTCAAAACACGTGTCAGTCTGTTGAGGAGATCTAGAGGATGTCATGGCCTATATTTGTGCATTAGACTAAGTCCTATAATGATTCACCCTTTTATGCTTTTATTTCTAATAAAAGTCGTCCTCCTAGTTTTTTTGGGAGTGGATTGACTATGTAGTTAGTTAGTTGTTAAATTTATTATAAATCCATCAGTTAAGGATGGAGTATGCAATGCAGTTTTATATTACTTGAGCACTGAGTGTACTTTGTTTCACAATTAGAAATAATAAAGGATTTTAGTTCTGCCATCTTTGTTGTTCAAAATTTCAATGTGTATGTGATGTTGTCATAATCTTTAGATTTGGTTAAGGTTTTAGAGGCTCAACCAAGGGGGCCCACTTGGGGAGCATCCACGTTCATTCACTTCCATTTTTTGCTAAGTAAGTTTATTATTGAGCTTATGTTTACTATTTAGAATCCTTTTTGTTTACTGACCTGCAACCACAAAAACTTTATTTCATGACTATTCCTGCAGCCAAAGGAAAAACAAAGTTTATAATTACCATCTGGTTAGTTTATTTACTGTGTAAAGTTACAAGCTTCATGTTAAGCAGGTTAAATTGATGTTAGTAGAACCAATGTTAGAATCTAATGCTTTCCATTAATTCCTTGTTTAGCTACTTTAAGTTTGAGTGAGTATTCCTCATGAGTCTCTTGGTGCACATATGGTGCAGAACTCTTTCAAGTATACATTCCTGGGTTGACAATTGATTGAATTCCTTATTAATGAGTTAGTAGTCCAATGATAATAGAGAATTGAAACCATTTGGTCGAGGAAATGGCTCTTTATTACTAGGGCATTATAAGGAACCAACATTTTTGGCGTTATTGTTGAGGATGGTGTCAAACTAAAAACTTATTGGGAATATAGAATTTAGAATCTTTAAACCTTTGTTTCATGTTATTAGAGTTAGAAAAAAACCTTTGAATCACTTGAGAAACACGACACAAATCCATTACCTAACATTTTGTGTAGGCATATTGACAATTAAGACAAAATCTGCATGCATAGGGGAAGAAGAAGGGATGCATTAGGAATATTTCTTCCCTCTCAGTCACCTTGAAATAAATCCCCATCAAGCTCCATATATAAATCCTTTTGCTAAAGCTTTTGTGGAAGCTAGAAATTGAGGTATTTTTTATTTATTAGAGAGAGACCTTGATTTCTTAAATGAACCCCCCTAAGAGAATATGTTACCCCTAGTTCTTGATCAACCACAAATGGTGGCTCCTAGTGGAGGAGGTCCTCCACCTCCTAATCCCACTTTTGAATTCCTTATTCTTGACCAGCATGATAATGCAAATTTGAAGAATATACCAACCTCCTCTCTTCCAAAGTTCCATGGCTTGGTCACAGAAGACCCATACACCTTTTTGTTTGAGTTTGATATTCTCTGCATAAGCTATGATTATACTACTGATGCCCATAAACTCAAGCTATTCCCTGCTACCCTGAAAGAAGCTGCTCTTCGGTGATTTATGAGTTTAGGTAGAGATGCAATAACTGCCTGGGTTGAAATGAAGGAAAAGTTCTTGGAGAAGTATAAAGACTATTGCAGAGGAATTGATCGACATGGTGATGATATCTTTCGAATTGCACAAAAAGAAGATGAAAGCCTAGAAGATTACCTTAAGAGGTTTTTGTTTAGTGTCAAGAAGTCCAAGTATATCACCTTGAGTCAAGAATTCCTAAAATTAATTTTTCTAAGGGGAATAAATGAGGACTGTATTGAAGCACTTGACCTTATGGGAGGATGAGACACTACTCAATTTGAATGGGATGACATTAGGAAGATTTGTTAGAAATACTCCAGAGATTCTACCAAGAAGGGTAGATACTATAGGCCTGGATCTACAACAACAAAAGCATCTTCAATGATCTCTAGGATGGAGATAACTCATATGTTAAAGGATTTCGAGGAAGATATTATCAACAACATGGCAACACAACTTGACACACTTCGGGCCAAGAAGAAACATGATGAAGCAGAAGCCATGTTGTCAGAATACTGCCCTCATTGCAGAAACAAGAAGAGGGATTTCAATTGCAGAAACATTTCAAGCATTGAGAGAAAGCGGGAGTATCTAGAATTTAGACCACTTGAGGATGAGGATGGACAAGTCTTCTTTGTTGCACAGAGGAGACCATGGGCACCAAGACAAGGTATGCCTTAGTACCCTCTTTCTTTCAATCATCATTTTGCAAATCACAATGCTAATAATAATTGGCAGTCCTAAAATCCTGCTAATTGGTCAAATTATGGGAAAAACTATCGGGGAAACCAACATCCTTCATGGCCAAATAACCTTAATATGAACATGCAACAACCACAAGGTAATTGGCAACTTCCTCAAGGGAACTGGCAGTTAGCACCTCAATGGAGAGGAGGACAATAATGGCAAAATCAATCTATTGGCTATATGCAGCCACCTATTCCTCCTCCTCAACAAGCCCTATTACCTCAAGCTAGCCCAAATGCTAATGCACCTAGGCCTACTCAATTTACAACACAGCCTGCACCAAATCCTAACAATAAACCACAACAACATGCATTTGTTAATAACCCTATCCAATACCCTGTCTATGCTATGAATATCAGTAACATGCAACTCTGCTCAGGAAAGAACATGAGGGTTCCTCCTTCACCAACTTTCACCAAACTTCCACCAAAACAAGAGGAACAGTTAGAAAATGATCAGCCTCAAGCCGCACAATTTAATTCTAGAGGACAAGTTGAGCAAGCACAAACAGGTGAGACAGACCCTCCATTTCCTCATAGGCTAGCAATCAAAGAACCAGAAGCAGAGCCAACCTTTGACTTCCTAGACTAGCTCAAGCATGCTTGTGTTAAAATACACTTATTCCAAGCCATTAAAGATGTTCTCATCTATAGTAAAGCAATAAGGGAAACGTGTCTCAAGAAACCAGGCAAGAAAATAAAAGACCCCAAAATTGTCCATGTTATAGGCCAATTGGCAGATATTATGTTGGGAAAAGTTATCATTTCTAAGTATTTTGATCCCAGTAGTCCAGTGGTAGAAATAACCATTAATGGGGTTTTGGTTAAAAATGCTCTTATAGATTTGGGAGCTACTATAAATGTAATGACCAAAAGCCTGATGCAGAATTTGAATATTACAACTCTAAGACACACCCCTATTGTGTTGCAACTAGCTGACAGCTCCACAATTACGCGGGATGGGGTTGTTGAAGACCTTATTGTCACCCAAGAATCTTGGGAATATCCAGTAGACTTTATGATTGTATCTCCTAAAGCCACTTTGTGGGGATATCATGTTATACTAGGTAGACCATGGTTGGCTACTACAGATGCTTGCATAGGATGTAGGTCTGGAGATATGAAAATTTCAAATGGTAATACCATAAAGAAGCTTGTTCTTTTTCCACCAGCTAAGCCTAATGAAGAAAATGACACTACAGTATGACCTAACTTTGGTGATGATGTTGAGGAGGTTAATTCATTGCAATCATTAATGATGATAGGGAGGATTTATATCTTGTAATTGCAAGATGAGGATGAGATTTTATCTCATCTTATCCAAAACAATTACGGAATAGATAATTATCCTTCATGCCCTTTGCAAATGTTGTTACCATCACCTTCTACCCCAAAATTCCAAGATCAATCACACCTGTTGCATACGTTGCTCCCGCGTGAAGTCAAGACCCCCACTATTAGTCCAACATCCATGTTAGAACTGGCAGAACAACTAGAGGTCTCTCTAGGAAGATTCCTCAATATTAACAATAAGTTGACCACAACCTAGTGCTGGTCCTCACAATTGGAATAGTAATCGGGTTCTAAAACCTCAGCTCGGGGATTGGACATCCTTATTGAGTAGCTACCTTTCGAATGGAAAATATTCATTTACTTTATCAGCTAAGGTCATGAACTTGAAATGGGTTGGCATTGTATGTGCACTAAGCTCGATTTGAATCCATTCTATCTTACTGTAGGAAAAGGAAAGTTTATGAAAGAAATATGCAGAATTATAATGAGAACAATTTATCAAAACTCACAATTGAAAGCAACTAAAGCAACTGTTACTGATAACAATGTTCTGGTTAGCGGACATGAACTACTCTGTCTACTTTGGCTGTAGGAACAATCGAACACCAAAACAACAACTATAATGAAATGGAAACTAACTAACAAATGCACAGGGATTACTCACCAGGTGGGCCCACTTGAGTGAGTATACCCAAAACTCTGATAATAATTGATAAACTCATAATACCATCACCATCATCTTATTCATTTCAAGTTAATTTCAGTACACATAAGTTTGAGAACCAGAATACTACTAACTCTATGGTCGCACTATCTATGCCCGTGAGGAAGTAGAGACCTTTATTTATAATAAAAACTTATAACAAACTTTCAACTTATCAACCCACATTCCAAAGGAATAGATGAGCAGGATTTATTACATTGAAAGAAGTCAACACATAAATGTAGAACAAACGACTGTCCTAATGCTAAAAAAATATAGCGCAACCTCCTTTCCTAGATTTATGCTTCATCAAGAACAATCATGAATGCTCCACTAATTGCTCTGCTAAGGAAACAGTCAATTAGTTATGGACTCCTTCAATGCTACTCCACTTTGACTGGGTCTGCATCCATCGACATGATGGTGTATCTCCATAACTGCCAGCTTATTCATCTTCTCATCTTAGTTGTTCTTGCATCATGGCGTTAATGTGCACAAAAGCATGTGTATCCATTGATGCTAACATAACATAAATTAAACCATATTTTAAGATCAATTCAAATAATTTGCATAGTTTGACTATATAAAGATCATCAATTAACAACCTTAGGTCTAGAATAAATAAGATCTAATAATACAAAAAAGACGTCAACCATGGAAATTTTATGACCCAAATATTGTCCAAACATATGACCAAAACAAGATTTTTTATGACAAAATATAACAAAATAGAGCCATTATTTTGGCTCATCATCGCCCCCCAACCTATCTTCTTGTTGGTCCTCTAACAACAGGAAAGTTACTACTTCTAGCATTAACTTTGAAATCCCCAAGGGTAACCTATCCATTGCCTCATGTAGCCAAGCTCCAATAGAATTCTTTCATCCTTTCAAACCGTGTCCATATGGAGCGCTCTGCTGCTTCATCATAAGGCATATCATTGTCCCTTCATCCCATCAATGGCCATAGGAGAATGGGTGGTTGAAAGCTAAGGGATAACCGGTGTCTTTCTTTTGTTCTACCTAAATGTATATATTTAGGTGCCCACCTTATTACTATATGATAGTTTGGTAAGGAATGTGGCTCAGACTGTTTCAATTCATTAGGTAAATTATTCCAGCGCTACACTAAATGTCCAATTGCAACCTATACCTCAACTATAGCCATTTGATCATAATCTTTGGATGCTTTTTCTCTCAAGGGCATAATGTTAGCTCCATAATCTGATTTATACATAATTTTTTGCTAGTCATAATAAATCCTCCTTGGATTCCTGGATTCATCTCTCTATGCAAGTGAGAGGTCAAGTTCCTCCTTCCTGTGTACCCTAGATTGTTCTCCTCTAGCAATTTCATTTTGAATCCATGACATAAGAGCCCTTATTTGAATATCTCCAATGTAGAGCATGGGATTCCAGTCATTATCATTAGGGACATCATAATTATGTAAATAAAACTCACAAAGCAGATTTTTTATGGTTGCAGGAGATGCTTGATAAATATAGTAAAACTCCTAAGGTATTTTTAAAGGACTTAAGTCCCTAAAAATTATCATCAATTGGAAACAAATATGCCACTCTTTCAAATACAAGGAGTAGACTTGAGGTGGCGCCCTGCACTGCATAGTTGTGGTATCATAGTGGCTACCGTTTCCAATTTGTTCTTTAGCTAAGCAATTTCCTTATCTTTTTCTTCAGTCACTTTCTTTTGTTGATCAATAATTTTATGCATCTATTCTTTCTCTAACTCCCATTCCTTGTAGAAGGCAAGAGCAACAACATGACTTGTAAGAAAAGAGGGTGGACTATGAATTCTTGCTCTAGGTTTCAACTTCTCATATCCACCTTCTGTGTTAACAATTTGTTCTACAATAGAGGCCAAGTTGTCAAGTCTACCCAATCTCACACCCTCCTATGGCTTCACAGGTGAGGTAGGTGGAATAACATCCCGGCTAGGACTACTTGGTTCTCGCTCTGGGGAGTCAACAAGAATACTAGCACTTGGCTTCTCTAACTACTTTTTATTTTTAGGCTTCCCTCGAAGCCTGTGGCTTCTTCTCAAAGGCATTTCTTTAGTGGCTCCAAGAGAGCTTTCTATTTCCAACTCTTTAGGTGTTTTTGCAGTTCCTATGATGGCTATAGGAGAACTTTCTTCAACAATTTTTCTTTTCTTTGTGACAAGAGAAGCTAGATCAATACTTTTTCCTTGCTCCTTCTTCTTCTTTGTGTCACTTTAATTCTTCTTACCTTTCTCCCTCTGTGCAACAACCCTAGTTATCATTGGGATTTGCGATGGGATCCATGTCAAGGCTTATGTTGACTCTGTCAAGATTTATTTCAGCGGGGATTCCTCTGCCGCAGGAGATTCTTGAACTAGTGACATTCTAGAGGATGAGGACTGAACAACAGGGCTAGGTCTTTCCAAATTTTCCCCTTCTTGAGATGAGGGATTCTCTGTTGGACCCACATTATTAAACCTTCTAACCCTTACAAATTCATTCTAAGTCATTTGGGAAACATCTCTTAATGACCTGTCTACCAATAATTTAATCAAACAATGGTGAAGTAACGAAGTGATTCCTACCTTTTTGTGTCTCTGCTACACTAATGGAAAGAAGATTATACAACACATTTGGAATATTCATTCTCCTTCCAACGCAAATGACTCAGGAGCTTAAAATGGTGGGAATGCAAGCACGAGTATCTCCCTTCACAAGTCAAATACTTCATGATATACAATGCCACTTCTTTCCATCTAGGAGGAAGAGATTATTGTATAGTCCCCTCCTTATCTCTTACCAAAGGTGGGTCACTTGGTTACATGAATTCTACCCTCGCACTTCGTGCGTCTTTTGTTTCGGGGTATTTTTCTCCGTCGGTTGGCAACCCCGTTACCTTTGCAATTTGCTCCTTTGTTGTAATAACTTTCAATCCTTTCACTTGACTGTCCCCAGTAGAAAATGTGTGAGTGAATTCTCTTGCAATATCCTCGTTAAACTCAGTTAACTTAAGAAAATAATCTTTCCAACCACTGTTGTGGAATTTAGGTTCATAAACTTGATCTTGCAGAAGGACATCATGCACTGTAGATTCATGGCAAACCGGTGGACCACCCATTACCCCGTTGGAATTCACAACACACCACTATAGAAATATGCTCAATTTTGCCTAAAACTCTGCAAATTCTCAAAAGGAAATATACTTTGTTTGCAAACAACCCTTCTACAACTCCAGTTTTTCAAAATAACTTAAGGTACGCAAAAAAAATGACGGCGACAAGAGGTATGACAGAGCACAAAATGTCACTTCAAGCTGTAATGGTTTTAAATTTAAACTTTAATGTTTATATGAGATGACATTTTCATTTAGGATGACACAAGAATAATTCCATAGGAATAATTTACTACTAAACTTCCCCCCCAACCTAAGGCGTGACATGTGTCCACACATGCGGAGGGTGACTAAAAGATTAACTATGAAAATATCATTATGATATGAAATATGGTTTAAGAAATGCATGCAACAAAAATAAATACACACGAGCGTACCTGATATTGTGACATAATGACAACAGTTCAAGAAATCCATCATGACTAAAGTCCAACCTCTATGTACAACAAGTGAGGTGGAGATTTGAATGACGAAAATAGAATGATATGGAAGAGTGATGGGTGAGTACGAAAATGGAATATTTATTAGCGAAGAAGGGTACCTCCATGGGATATGAAAGTATTTATTATGAATGAATGCAACAGGAAATTTGGAAGAAGGTGGGACTATAAGTCTCCCTACTTTTGTTGCAGGAATCTCGACAACTTCGGGAGTTATGAATTGCTGAAAGAACTCCTCTTTGGAAATAGCCATATGATAGAGGTGCAATCGATATCCATTTACCAACAACTTAAATTTTGCAGGATCAATAGTAGACAATTGTACTGCACCATTTGGAAATGTTTCAATCACTTCATAGGGCCCTACCCACAACATCTACAATTTCCCCAAATTATCCTTATACCTAGAGTCATACAAAAGGGCCCAGTCTCCTGGTTTGAATGCCTTGTCTTTAATATATTTATCATGTCATTTCATGTGTTGATTCTGAATTGTTTCTGTGTGCTATAGGGCAGACTTCTTGATTTCATCCAAGGCATTAAGTTGCAAGAGTCTATCCTGTTGAGCTGCAAAGAGAGTCATATCTAATTATATGGTTGTTAAAAGTGTCTTATGCTCAAACTCCATATGCATCATAGCCATTTTCCCATACACCATCTCAAACAGTGTAAATCATGTAGTTGTCTTCCATGTAGTCCTATATGCCCAAACTGCTTCTAACAACCTACTAGACCAATCCTTCTTATGGAGGGCTACTGTTTTGGTCAGTATAGAATCAATTTCTCTGTTGGTTATTTCATCTTGTCCATTTTCTTGAGGATGGTAGGGGCTTGAATTCCTATGCCTTATATTATACTCGTTGAATAAAGATGTGATCAAAGTGGAAGTAAATTTTGCCCCTTGATCAGTCATAATGTCTTGTGGAACTCCATATCTTGTAAAGATTTCCTCATACAAAAATTATGGTACCTTGTTGTCTCTGGCATGTTTGAATTCTTTTACCTTAGCCCATTTTATGACATAGTCGGTACACACAAGGATGTATGATCTACCATTTGAGGATGGATCAATAGGTCCTACAAAATCTAACCCCCATTTATCAAATGGTGTAACAACCACCTGTGGATGCAAATGCATCTCATCTGATCTAGTGGGTCTGCCCATCCTCTGACATCTGTCACATTTTCTTGTATATTTGACTACATATTTATGCAAATTTGGCCAATAATAACCTATATTCAGGATCTTTATAGTTGTTCTTTTGGCAAAAAAGTGTCCTCCACAAGGCTCATCATGACAGGCATGAAGAATGTCATAAGTTTCATCTTCCTGAACACACCTTCTCATAACTTGATCTTGTCATGTGTAGAATAAGCAATCTGCTATCCATGAAAAATTGAAACTCATCTCTACAAGTAATCTTCTTTCTTTGGGTGAGAAATGAGAAGGAATTTTGTTAGCTGCTAGGTAGTTAGCTATGTTAGCATACCATGGAGTATATACATTAATTGAAAATAAATGCTCACCTAGAAAAGAATCATCAATGGATGCAGGATCATCCTTTGTTTGTAATCTGGACAGAAAACCTGCCACTACATTTGCTTTACCTGGCTTATCTATTATTGTAATATCAAACTCCTACATAAACAACAACCATCGTGCCAATCTGCTAGAAATGGAACTTTCATTCATAAGGTACTTGATGACTGCATGATCAATGTGCACAAATATCTGATAGCTAGTGATGTAGTGTCAGAACTTGTTGAGAGCATAAATAATAGCTAACATTTCCTTCTTTGTAACGATATAGTTTAGCTCAGGTCCCTGCAAATTTTTGTTGATATAATACATTGTATTCTCTAGAGTTCCTTGTTTCTGTCCCAAGACTGCTCCAATTGTAAAATATGATGCATTGGTGTGAATGTGGAAAGGGAGAGACCAATCAGGTCCTTTGAGCACCAGAGCTTGGGTTAAAGATTCTTTGAGTTTGGAAAATGCTAATGTCCATTCAAACTCAACATCCTTTGTCAAAAGAGAATACAAAGGGCCTGCCATCTTACTAAAGTCCTTTATAAATTTTCTATAGTAGCCTACATGGCTTGAGAAATTCCTGATATCCTTTTATTTTGTAGGGACAGGGAGGTTGATTATTACCTCAATCTTAGCAGGGTCAAATTGAATGTCTGCTTGAGAAATATGACGCCCCAACACTATGCCTTCCTGCATCAACATGAAGCATTTTTCGATATTTAGGGACAAATTATGATCCTCACACTGCTGCAACACCTTACCAAGATTGTGCAATGCTTACTCAAAAGTATTTCCATAAGCAATGGAGTCATCCATATATATTTCCATGCAATCATGGGCAATAAGAAGAACTGAATAGGCATACGTTCCCCAAGGGCAGGTGAAGGTTGTCTTTTTCTGATCTTCTGGAGAAATTCTAATCTGATTATAACCACTAAACCCATAAAAAATGAGAAGTATTGTTTTCATGCTAAAGAATCCAGCACCTGATCAATGAAAGAAAGTAGGAAATGATCATTTTTAGTAGCAACGTTGAGCTCTCTATAGCCAACATAAACTGTCCATTTACCTCACTTCTTAGGAACTATGACCAGAGGAGATACCCATAAACTGTCTAAAATGGGATAAATTAACCCTGCATTGAGCAACTTTTGCAATTCCTCCTTGACTATTTCCCTTAATGCAGGATTGATCATTCACTGAGCTTATCTAACTGGCTTACAATCTTCTCTGATATAAACCCTATGAGTGCATAATTTAGGATATAATCCCTTCATATCATGATAATCCCATGCAAAAGCATGTTTATGGGTCTTTAGTAGTTCCGTCAAAGACAATTTTTGATGGGCAGTTAGCTAACTATTAATATTTAGATATCTTCCTGGAGCAACTTCTACTTGAGCAATTGACTAAGTCTTAGACACTTCAGCTAAACAAGAAGTTTGGATTTCTTGATGCAACAAGGTATGAAGTATATTTGTAGTTGTAGGAGAACCCACAAAACTAGTAGATGGAATTTTTTTTTGCAAAGGACACGCTGGTAGACCAGGTAACTGTTGGGTTGAACCTTAATGAGTTTCCACGATGTTAAAAAGTACCTTATCATCCTCCTGGAGTTATATGAACGATTCCCTAGCCAACATCATAAGCTATTGAAAAGAATTAAGTTCATCTACTTCTTCTCCTACGTCTGGCCACACCATTTGCTCTTGATCAATTTGAGCTTGTGTAGGCGAATATTGTGCAAGTGTTTTAGTGGTGATACCATCTAAAATAGTCATATCCCCTGATCTACACCCTATGTATGCATCAACTGTAGCAAGCCAAGGTCTTCCTGGAATAATTGGATATCTCCCCAATTTTTGCTTTTGGAGAGAGTATCATAAAATCAACTGGATATTCCCAAGAATCTAAAGTCACAACAATATCCTCAACCATCCCATTAGGTCAAACAATGGAACTATTTGCAAGTTGTTAGGTTCCAAAGACAACTTAGAGGGGGGGGGGGGGGGGTGAATCAGTTGTCTAATAAATTCAAACCAAAAACAACTTAACCAACTTAATGCTTAATACTGGTAAACCAGTCTAATATGTCAGTACATAGTTTTAACAGTTAATTGCAATATCGGTAAGGATTAATGCATGAAACAAAAAGAAAAAGTCATCCACAACACATAACACCAATATTTGTGTGTGGAAACCCTGTAAAGGGAAAAACCACGGTGGGAAACCTTACCCACAATCAGATGATACTACTGCAAATAGTAAGTGTATACAAATGGGGTCTACACATGTAGAAAGGCCAAGCGCCTAGAGCTCACTACTCAATCACAAAATGGGAGTCACACTGACTATAGTTGGATGGTTAAATCCAATAAGAATGTACTGCTCAAAATAGCATCTTCATGTGCTGGATTGAGTATCGGTGTAGTTTTGATTGTCTTCTCAAAAACCCTCCTTCAATCTTCAAATGATGTTTGCATGTATATCTATTCTTAATCTTGCATATACCTTCACACAATCCTTTTTCGCATTCCGCACTCGATCTTACAAATAAGATCTTACATTTATACCATACCCTAAGACCAATTTTAGTAGGTCGGTTCTACAAGATATTATAATAAAATTAATTTACATATCAATTAATACCTGATGCAATAACTGATTCAATATGTCAGCTTAATGCATTTACAACAATAATAAGTCATCTCCATAGCGTGCCATGCTGATTTGGAAAAGATAAACCTACCGATGTAACCTGGACCTATTTGCCGGTAACAACAAATATGCAAATGCTAATATACCAATAAACAAAACTCTAAGACAAAACTCCAAGACAAAGTGTCCACACGATGTCTTCGACATAACCAAGTGTTTTCCATATCATTCCAAGTGTCGGTGATCATTATATCCTGTTGGTGTACCAGATACTGGTGACTGTGCATAAGTCACTTGCTTGCCGGTGAATGTTGCTGATACTCCAAAATGCCAGAGTTGATAAGTATTTAGTAGGTGTTGATATCAATGAAAAAACCATAACAAATACCAACAATCTCCCCATTTGGTATTGATGGCAACACAAGATGGAAAAACCATCGAAGTGCCAAAACAAAAATGCCAAATACCAAAAACCAACAATCTCTGAAAAGAGATCATAACCAAAAATAAAAATATAGATACAAAGAGTAATAATCTCTCCCAAATAACAATCTCTCCCCCTAGGAGCAACATGTGTTTTCCTTATGTTTTTCCATACCAATCTCTCCCTCTTTGACATCAAATTCCAAAGTTCTTACCAAGCCAAGTTCATATACAAAATACCAATCAATTTTAGTTTACCAACTACTCCCCCTGAGAAGTAGCTTCCTCATCAAAGCCGAAGTAAAAGATTTATTTGTTAATTCTGTCGGTTGATGACAATCATCAACTTCCTAAGTCTCTACCGGTGGGGGTATGACCCCAAGCTGGTCTCTGAGATATTCAAAAGGCTCCTTAGGCAGAGGTTTTGTAAAGATATCTGCAATCTGCTCTTTAGTATTCACATAAACTAGTTTTATTTCCTTTGCTTCAACATTTTCCCTTAGAAAATTTAGTTTGATAGAAACATGTTTGGTTTTAGAATGTAATACCGGATTCTTAGATATATCAATTGCTGCAGTGTTATCACAATAAATAGTAATAGGTGCCTTGCATTTTACCTTTATGTCCTTCAACATTTGCTTAAGCCATAGTACCCGTGTACAGTTAGTTGTTGCTGCAACATATTCTGATTCTGCTATTGATAAAGATGTACAACTTTGTTTCTTACTCAACCAAGAAACTAGTCTGTTTCCAATAAAGAATGCTTCGCCGGTGGTGTTTTTTCTATCATCCACATCTCCTGCCCAATTTGCATTTGTGTATGCACATAATTCAAATTTTTCATCTCGAGGATACCATAATCCAAGATTTATAGTGCCTTGTAAGTACCGAAAAATCCTTTTTACTGTTGATTCATGATTTTCTCTAGGATTACTTTGAAATCTTGAAACAATACATACTGCATTCATAATATCAGGTCTTGTTTGTGTCAAATACAGTAAACCTTCTATCATAGATTTGTATCTAGTTGGATTAACAGGTGTAGATTCATCCCTTAGTGATAGTTTGTCATTTGTAGTCATAGGTGTGCTTACCGGTTTAGAGTTCTCTATCCCAAATTTCTTTAGTAACTCCTTTAAGTACTTGGATTGACTCAAGAATATACCTTTATTAGTCTGTGAAATCTACAATCCTAAAAATAATTTTATTTCTCCAATCATAGACATTTCAAATTCTTACTGCATTTTAATAGAAAATTCTTTACATAATCCATCTTCTCCTCCAAAGATTATATCATCAACAAAAACTTCTATAATCAAGATGTCATCATTAGTCACTTTATAATATAAATTGTTGTCTACATTACCTTTAGAAAAACCAATCTTCAAAAGATACTTATCCAATCTTGCATACCAAACTCTTGGAGCTTGCTTCAACCCATACAAAGTTTTTCTTAACCTACAAACCATATCTTTGTTATCTGTCAAAGAAAATCCATCAGGTTGTTCAATGTAAACTTCTTCTTCAAGATCTCCATTCAAAAATGCACATTTAATATCCATTTGATATACTTTGTAGTTCTTATGTGCTGCAAAAGCCAAGAATAATCTGACTACCTCAATTCTAGCTACCGGTGCAAAGGTTTCATTGTAATCAATTCCTTCTTTTTGAGAATATCCCTTACACACTAGTCTTGCTTTATTTCTGATAACCTCACCATCTTCATTAAGTTTGTTTCTGAATACCCATTTGGTTCCAATTATATTTTTATCTTTAGGCCGGGGAACTAATGTCCAAGTGTTATTCTTCCCAATTTGTTCTAATTCTTCTTCCATAGCTTTAATCCAATATTTATCTTCACATGCCTCATTAACTAATGATTATTCAATTTAAGAAATAAGACATACCTCTTCATTTGCCAATCTTCCTCTTGTCATAACTCCTTTATACTTGTTTCCAATTATCTGATCTTTAGAGTGATCCAGTCTTACATACCGGGGTGTCTTTGTTTGCTGTTGTTCCTCAGTTACTGTGGAATTTTCAGATGATACCGGGGTAACTGGATCTTCATTCTGTACTGGTGGATTCAGAGAAGGTTCATTTGTCAAAATTTCTGTTGCCGGTTTAGAGTCTATATACCTTGAAGTTCCTCTGAATTGTTCATCAATCTTTACATTTGTACTTTCAACAATTTTCTACAATCTTTTGTTAAAACATCTATATGCCTTGCTCTTAGATGAATAACCAAGAAATATTCCTTCATCACTTCTAGGATCAAATTTGCCAATATACTCATCTCTTCTGATATAACATTTACTTCCAAAAATTCTAAAATATTTAAGAGTAGGAGTAATACCAAACCATAGTTCATGAGGGGTCTTACCAGTTTCACCTTTGATGTGAACTTTGTTGAATGTATAGACCGCTGTATTGACTGCCTCTCTCCAATATACATGTGGTAGGTTTTCTTCTAATAACATACTTCTTGCTGCATCTAAGATAGTTATGTTTTTCCTTTCAACAACTCCATTCTGTTGTGGTGTCTGAGCTGCTGATAGATGTCTTCTGATTCCATTTACTTCATAGAATGTATTAAATTCCTTAGATGTAAATTCTCCTGCTTGATTTGATCTTAGACATTTGATTTTCTTACCGGTTTCATTTTCTACCATTGCTTTGAACAGTTTGAACTTTCCAAGTGCTTCTGATTTTTCTCTGAGAAAAAGTAACCCAGCACATTCTAGAATAGTCATCAATGATTAGCATGAAATATCTATCACCTTGTAAGCTTTTAGTTCTAGCTGGACCACATAAATTGGTATGAATTAAATCAAGAGTATTATTGGATTTTTCTGGAATACTTTTGAAACTAGCTCTAACTTGTTTTCCAAATTGAAATTCCTTACATAGTGTATTGTGAGGTTTGACAATTTTAGGTAAATCTCTAACTGCCTTAATAGTACTGATTTTCACCATGCAATCAAAGTTTACATGATAGAGTCTCTTATGCCATAGCCAACTTTCATCAATATGTGCAATTAAGCATGTCTTTTCACTGTTATTCAAATGAAAGATATTACCTCTAGTCTGATTACCGGTTGCAATTTCCAAACCAGTTCTATTCATGATTTTCCATTTTCCATTTTTGAATTGTAACTGAAATCCTTTCTCAACTAATTGACCAACACTCAAAAGATTATGCTTTAAACCTTCAACATAGTAAACATTGTCAGTGTTATGCTTACCATCAAGAGATATTGTACCCTTACCTTTGATCAAACAAGGTTTGTCATCTCCAAATCTCACTAAGCCTCCATTGTATTCTTGAAAGTTCAAGAATTTACCTTTATCTCCTATCATATGATGTGAGCATCCTGAATCAATGATCCACTCATCCTTTACTTCAACTTTAGCTGCCAAGGCCTGTTCTACCAGTTGAGCAGTAAGTGCCAGTTGATCTTTTGTTATAGCAATAAAAACCCATCCATTGTTTGTCAGATCCTCATCAGAATCATCAGTCACTCCTTCATCAGCAATGTAACAAGATTTGTCTTTATTCTTCTTAAATTCATATCTCTGATATTCAGGGTTAGGCTTGTATGTTCTTCTAGCTTCTTCTCTTAGTCTAGCATGCCTATCAGAGCATCTTGAAGCCATATGACCAATCTTATTGCAGTTAAAACATTTAAAGGGTGCTTTACCTTCATACTTACTTCCAACTAGACCTTTAGGCATTTTCCTTGCAAATAGTGCTTCAAGTTCTTCATTTTCTTTTCTGCTTTCTTCAAGTTCTTTTGCATAAAAGGCTTTCCAATCAGATTTTTCAAATGATGGAGTAGATGATGGTGATGCTTTAAAGGTTAAATATGTCTTTATAGTAGCAACAGGACCAAATTCTTCAATTTCAAAAGTTGAAAGTTTTCCAATCAATGTATCCCTAGTTACTGATGTATTAGGCATTGTTCTTAACTCATTTATAGCAGTGAATTTCATTTTATATGTCGGTGGCAATCCTCTTAAAACTTTTGAAACAATTTCATCCTCACTTAAGGTTCCTCCACAACATTTAATACCCAAAACAATCTCATTTACTCTTTCCATAAAAGCAGAAATCCTTTCATCTTCTTCCATTTTCAGATGTTCATACCTGACTTGGAAGCTTTCAAGTTTTGCAATTTTGACTGTGGAATCTCCTTCATTTAGTGTTTCCAAATGATCCCAAATAGCTTTAGCAGTAGACCTATCTGATAGTCCCATGATTTGTTGATTAGATAATGCGCTCAAAAGTGCTTCTCTTGCTTTGCAATCATTTTCCTCATCTTTAGTCAAGTTGGGTGGATTGGTTTGACTCTGAGTAGGAGTATTATAACCATTCTTTGTAACATCCCAGATATCCTTTCCAATGCAATTTAAATGTGTCTCCATTCTGATCTTCCATATGCCATAGTTGGTTCCATCAAGTTTAGGACTGTCCTTCCTGAAATACTTAGTAGACATTGGATCTCCTCAAGCTATTAAACTTCTGCAAAAGATGACTAAGCTCTGATACCAATTGTTAGGTCCCAGAGACAACTAAGAGGGGGGGGGTGTGAATCAGCTGTCTAATAAATTCAAACCAAAAACAACTTAACCAACTTAATGCTTAATACTGGTAGTAGACAGTTTTAACACTTAATTGCAATACCAGTAAGGATTGATGCATGAAACAAAAAGACAAAGTCATCCACAACACATAACACCAATATTTGTACGTGGAAACCCTATAAAGGGAAAAACCATGGTGGGAAACCTTACTCACAATCAGATGATACTATTGCAAATAGTAAGTGTATACAAATGGGGTTTGCACATGCAGAAAGGCCAAGCGCTTAGAGCTCATTGCTCAATCACAAAATGGGAGTCACACTGACTATAGTTGGATGGTTAAATCCAACAAGAATGTACTGCTCAAAATAGCATCTTCATATGCTGGATTCAGTACCGGTGTAGTTCTAATTGTCTTCTCAAAAACCATCCTTCAATCTTCAAATGATGTCTGCATATATAGCTCTACTTATTCTCGCATATACCTTCACACAATCCTTTTTCGCATTCCACACTCGATCTTACAAATAAGATCTTACATTTATACCATACCCTAAGACCAATTTTAGTAGGTCGCCTCAACAAGATATTACAATAAAATTAATTTACATATCAATTAATACCCAATGCAATAACTGATTCAATATGTTGGCTTAATGCATTTACAACAATAATAAGTCATCTCCATAGCATGCCATGCTGATCTGGAAAAGATAAACCTACCGGTGTAACCTAGACCTATTTGTCGATAACAACAAATATGCAAATTCTAATATACCAATAAACAAAACTCCAAGACAAAGTGTCCACACGATGTCTTCGACATAACCAAGTGTTTTCCATATCATTCCAAGTGCCGGTGATCATTATATCCTGCTAGTGTACTAGATACCGGTGACTGTGCATAAGTCACTTGCTTGCTGGTGAATGTTGTTGATACTCCAAAATGCCAAAGTTGATAAGTGTTTAGTAGGTGTTGACATCAAAGACAAAACCATACGAAAATACCAACACAAGCTACAAGACTGTTGATGTAGACCTAAGACTAGTAATACTGAGTTGTTGCATGACATCCTTGGTCATAACATTTATAGTTGCTCCTAAATATATTAGGGCATTCTTAATTTGAGTTCTATGTATGATCACTTTCACAAAAGGATTGCCAAGGTCAGAGTACTTAGGGACAGTAACTCTACCTAACATAATATCAGCCAATTGCCCCATTACATGGACTGTTTGTGGATCCTTTTTCTTTCATCCAGGTTTTGTTTAGACATGCCTCCTTAATAGCTTTAACATATATGGGAATATCCTTAATATCTTGGAATAGTGGAATATTTACACATATATGTTTTAACTGATCAGTAAGGTCAAAGGCTATGTCATCTTGCTACCTAGTCACTTCTACCTACAATCGTTGAGGAAATGGGGGTGTTCTAACAAGTTTACCTGAAGTTTCAGATTGAGGTACCTCTTTAGGATCTACAGGGCTGGTCAGGTATAGTATCTTGTGTAATTTTCTCTGATGGTAATTCAATTATAACTGGAGGAGATGGGGCAACTAATGTTGTTCCTGACCGCAAATGAATGCCACTTACACTAAGACAGTATGTAGGGTATTGATTAAGATCAACTGAATAAACTTGTTGTTGTGGAGGTTTATTGTTAGGATTTGGCACAGGTTGAGTTGGCAATTGAGTGGACTTAGGTGGAGTAAAATTACCAACTGGTGGCATTAAGGATGGTTGTTGGGACTGTTGTGGTGGCTGTAGGAAACCATAGGATTGATTTGGTCATCGCTAACTTCCCCTCCATTGAGGTGATTGTTGCCAATTACTCTGGGATGGTTTCTAAGGACCTTGAGGTTGTGATAAATTCCCTTGTGGTTGCTACCACCGAAAGGAAGGATTTTGATAATTGGGCCAATAATTTGGTAAATTATTCCAAGGCTAAGGTATATAGTTCCCAAAGTTTTGGGAATATGGAGGTTTCCATTGATTATTTTGTGCATAAGAATTCATATAAGGACCAAAAAAAGATAATGGATTTTGTGGCATACCTTGTCTTAGGGGCCATGGCCTTCATTGTGCAACATAGAAGACCTACTCATCATCTCCATGAATTGACTTGAAATTTGGAGGAGCTTGGTGACTATCAATTTTAGCAAGAAGCTTACATTTCTAGTCCTTTTTCTTCTGCCTACAATGAGGACAAAATTCAGCAAGCATTGCTTCTGCTTCTTCATGCTTCTTCTTTTCTTGAAGTGTATCCAACATAGTGGACATGTTATTAATAATATCCTCCTCGAAATCCTTTCGCAGATGAGTTATCTCCATCCTTGAGACTGTTGAAGAGGCCTTTGCTGCTGAAGATCCAGGCCTATAGTATTTGCCTTTCTTGGCATAAGCCCTAAAATATTTTTTCTAGATCTTCCTGATGTCATCCCATTGAGCTTGAGTAATATCTCCTCCTCCCATGAGATCTAGTGATTCAATGCAGTCCTCATTGATTCCCCTTAGAAAAATCAATTTCAAGGATTCTTCACTTAAGGTGTTATGCTTAGACTTCCTAACACTGAACAAAAACCTCTTAAGATAGTCTTCTAGACTTTCATCTTCTTTTTGTGTCATGCGAAAGATATCATCACTGATGATCTTATAAGACACTGAGAGGTGGGGGTGAATCAGTGCAAGCAAAAACAAAACAAATGTGATTACTAACCGGTAAATTGATTTCACCAACTTAATAACCAACAAGCATGCAAGGAATATTATTGCATAAAAAACATCAAAATAAGCATTACGACCACAACACCAAGATTTATACGTGGAAATGTAAAAGGAAAAAACCACGATGGGGATGGAACCCATAAGATTAACTATCTGCAGAATAGTAAACACGACCAGTTAAGGTCTTACAATGATGCCCTATAGGAGAAGACCCTGTTAGGAGTCACCTGGTGAAGGGATTTATAATCTCAACCCTATTAAAAGCTTTATCCTATTAGGGATAACCTCTAAGGAGGATTTACACTCAAGCTAATGAGTTACCCAGTTAGGCAATTCACAAAATAAGGCCCGTGAGGACCTACCCGGTTAGGCGATTCACAAAATAAGGCCCGTGAGGACCTACCCGGTTAGGCGATTCACAAAATAAGGCCCGTGAGGACCTACCCGGTTAGGCGATTCACAAAATAAGGCCCGTGAGGACCTACTTGGTTAAGGGATTTGACTGCTGCAACTCTTAGGGAACAACAATAAGAAAAATGATCTGAAGATAGAACTTCTTATTGCTAGTATAGATCCAATTAGGCTGAAATATGCTTTACACTTGTAGACACATAACTCTGGCTCAATATTCAGACTTCTCAGATCACCACCACTCAAAGCATCATCACTCTCGACTTCTAAGCTTATTACAAGTTAGGTTTTATATATAACCAGACTCTAGTCATAGTCAAATTACATTGGATATCCAACATTATTTGTAGATCTGACCAATACAATACAATTTAGATCCTTACAGATCATTGACACACATTTTAAGTAATATCCATTGTAGAACGATCACCACATCTCGATCTGATAACTCATCACACCCTTGTTGCTCCATACTAAGCATTTTTCAGTTTCTCAAGGAATCTTGCCCTTGTTCGTGCGAAAACAATATTTTATCTTGATGCATGGTTTCTGCCATGTCACCTTTGACTTGTCAACATGTAAAGAATCACCGCCAAAATATAAAACATTACCGGTTGGAGATTTGTCACAGAAACTCACTGTTCTTCATCAAATAATCAAATCAACTCATGCGATGACTACCACATACTCATATCATCATAACTAATATCTGACTGAAACCACAATATTTGGATCATCACCAATCGATCATACCAGTTGCATACATATTACTTTGTTCTCTTGTTATACAAGTTCACATAAACAACTGACTCAAGTACCGGTTTATCTTATCCGGTTGACAAAACTAACTTGGATGACTACCAAAACTTGGTTTCCATCAATGACAACACAAATAGTCATCATAAACCCATTACATCATCATCAAGCCAACATTCTCCCCCTTTGGCATTGATGGCAACACTTAGGAAAATTTTGACAACTAAGTGCTACTAACAAAATGAAAATTGAAAACTGAACTCCCCCTTAGCAATTTCTTGCTATCAAAATTTTACACTACTACTCCCAATAACAAAATTTTACACTATTACTCTCCCTTTGACAACAATTACAAAGGTATGCAAATACATAAGAAAGATAAATTTACATGTAAACTTCAGATTTGCATAGCTAAATATATATGAGTTTAATAGTTTTACAATTTTGAAAATTTTGAAAATACAGAACAATAAATAGCCTTCAAATTATGCAAGTCAGTATCCCAAGTTTTCAGAAGAGTTGATGTAATCACAATGTGAGTTCTCATTTGGTAGGCTAGTTCCTCCATGGCATCCAATGTGCTCATCTCTGGTATAGCCAGGATAACCTCTGCTTCTTTGTAGCCTCTCTTCAAGATTTCAACCTTGGGAATGAGAAGAGTCTGCAATTCCTGTATAGATGACAGTCTCTTTCCCTATTCAGTTGCATGCCTTATTAACCGAGTCTGCAAAATGTCTACTTTCTGTCCAAAACTGGTGACTGATTTGTTTAAAAGATCAAAAGATTGTCTTAATCATTCTAACTCTTTCTGATTTTTCTCCCCGTCCTTTTCAATATCATCAAGAAATAGAGGAAAAAATGCGGATTAGAGATAATATCTTACCACCTTCCGTTAAGGCACTCAGCATTTGGTCTTTGTTGACAACTTGACCAACTCTTTCAGTATCAATTGCCTTCATGAGTTCTACAACCCTCTTATTCTGGTAATCTCTATTCACCTGATTCACAACAACTTCCTCAAGACTCTTCATTTCCTCTCCTGCAGTTGAGACCAATTGGTCTAGTTCCTTCATAGGTGTCTTGAGACCTGTTAAATCTATATCTGGTAGTAGATTTGACAGTAAATCTACTGCAGCCTGTAGAGTTTCAGCTTCTTTTCTTTGTTCAATTTCCCTTTTCTTTTGAGCTTTGGAATGCATGGCCTTTGCAATCTCCATCAATTCATTGGATCTTAGCTCCTGCATTTTTATTGGGCCTTGTATGAAAATTGTGTCATCATCATCAGCATCAACTATTTTCTTTTTTTTCTTTGATGACTGGAGTGTGGCCTTTTATTTTTCTTCTTCCTTCTCCTGTCTCTCCTCTTTCCTCTCTTCTTCCTATTCTTTTTCCTTCATCTCTTCTTTCTTTTCTTCTTCATGTCTCTCCTCTTTATTGTCACCTATGATTACCGGTGGGACATTAGAAGTTTCAATTTGAATATTCACCTGTTGCTCAGTAGATACCTTATCTTCTATATTAATCTGTCGTGCATCTTGTGCACTATCCTAAGCATCCTTTTTTCCCTCCTTACTAATTTCCAGGGGCATAGATGTATCCTCTTAAGCATTACCAGTATCACCCTGTTCGTTTTTTTGTCATTGTGGTATCTGTACCAGTTGTATCTTCTAGTGTCTCAGTATCTTCATCATCCAGATCAATAAATTTATCTTCTTTATTCCGAATCTTATCCTTTGGATCATCAAAAAAAGTTTCATCTACAACAAAATCATTAGGATCTATATGCTCAGAAAGTTCTTCCTCCTTTTCAGGTTCTTTTTCTTTTTCTTATTCATCCAGTACAAGTCGAAGATATTTCTTCAAAGTGACTTTTGTTTCATCCTAGATAGATTGGCTATCACTGACAAGCTATCTTGTCAACCTGCTCTTGGTCACGAATAAACCTATAGCTTTCTCAAGCATCTCCTTTATTTCTTCTTTAGAGGCTTCTGGTTGCAGCTTCTTAAGAATAAATTCTTTAATTTCTTTGTCATGTTTAATGACAGTTTGCCATCTAGCTTCTAATAAATTGTATAAAGAATTTGGAATTTGGCCTTGTAGCTCAAGTAAAATCTTACTATACTTATGCATACTTTCAACAACAACATCTTCAATTTGTCTATGTTATTCTACATTAAAATTGTCATAGTGTCTATGCACTCCTTTCAAAATGCCAAACTTTTTAACTTTTTCCAATGTGTTTTCAAACAAAACATCCTTACCTACTGGTGGTTTGACAGATTTAGCAGTAGAAGTTCCAACTACATTTGATCTCTTACCACTAACCCTCAACTCCTTCTCACTTTCAGACTTTGTTTCTTCTGCTTCTCTAGTAGTAGCAACAACCTGTTGAACTTGCACATTCTTTCTCTTCCCGGTAGTAGAGGTGGCTTTGGTTTTGGAGGACTCTCCCTGTTTAGATTTTCACTTAAAAACAATCTTTGGTTTGGGAGCCAGTTTCTCCTTTGGTACATTGGTACTCCTTGTGCTTCTGTTGGTGACCACTGTAGGTGTTCCTGTCTTCCTTTTCTCCTTAATAGTGAGTAGTTTGCCCAAATTCTGAGATAATACTTCTTTAAATGTTCCAATCTTCTTTTTTTTAGGATCAATCGGTGCAGACAACAGATTATTAGCATAAGCAGTAAGAATGTATTCCTCAACTTCATAACCCATAGGATTTACATATTTTGTCCTGGGTTTAGCAGCTTCAATGTGACATGTGTTTGTTGGCCTTTTGGTGGAATTGATTATGTGTTGCATTGATGTTTTGTCATTGATGCCAACACTAGTTGTTTGGATGCTTTACCAACACCCTTCTGGTCCCGGTAGGCTGAGTGGTTTTTGGTTAACTTGGATCCGACATGATCCGATAGGCTTCGGTACAATCTGGTGATGAAATTGTCTTGTTCATGATACTTATACTCATATTTGGCCAGTTGGTATTTGTTTGGAGATCTGATGCTATCCTGCTTGCTTAGAAGATTGGTTTCTTGTTCTGATGAGGGTTTCACCGGTAAAGATTTTGATGGAGATCTTTGATGACTTGCATAAGTGGTATTAGTGCAGCTTCTGATGGAGTTCCAAGATTCTGTTGGTGATCGTGTTTGAGACTTGGCAGTTGAAGATCATTGCTGAAGCGTGTGGACCTATACTTGGTCCTAGTTGATCTAGGTTATGGACTGACTTTAATGTATCATGTGGGTAGGACCTATTGATGTATTTCTGGGATGTCTTATGTGTTGATATTATTTGTTTGGTCTAAGCCCAACATGGTTTATAATTATGTAATTGGTTTATTATTTGGTGGCTGACTTGATTGTTTATGGTTGAGGGTTTTGTGTAAATTGATGTAAGATCTCATTGTAGATCATCATGGTTATTGTTAGAGGTCATGGTCAAGGAATGTAATGTGCGAATAATGTAATATCATTCAGGTAGAGTATTTGTTTGCTCATTGGAGATCAAATTAGGTTTGTGTAAGATGATTTAGTCCTCTGGTATTGAGCTCAACCAGAACTATACCCAGGCATAGGAGATGCTATCTTTTGCAGTTCAACACTTCTTCAGATTGTAGTCTGGATTTATATGTAGTCAGTGAGGCTCCTTTTGTGATGAGCAGTGAGTTCTAGGCTATTGGCCTTCCTACAAGTGCAACCCCCTTCATTGTAATTCACATACTTACTGTAGAAGTATTATCTGACTATGGGTAGGCTTCCCACCATGGTTTTTCCCTTTACTGGGTTTTCCACGTACAAATCTCGGTGTTATATGGATGACTTTTATTTTGTGATTATTGTTTATGCTTAATTGGTTTAACTACTATTATGGTATTAATGTTTTGGGTTCCGGTATTAAAAGTTTAAATTGCTAATGGTTCTTGTAATCTATGATAACTGATTCCCCCCCCCCTCTCAGTTGTCTTTCAATTATCTGAACTGTCTAAAAATTGGTATCAGAGCTTTGGTCCTCTCTCCAGAAAGATTAACCACTTGAGGAAGATCCTATGGCGACTAACAATTCAAGTTCATCCAGTTCTTCTGGATCTATCTTTCAAAGGGATATTTTGAGGCTTGATGGAACAAATTACACAGTATGGAAGATTCAGATGGAGACTCATCTAAGATGTCTTGGCAAGAAGATTTGGGAGATCACACAAAATGGTGTCACACCCTATAATCTAGGATTTGGCAATCCTCCTTTGGAAAACTTGGACAATGAGCTTGAGAATGATTGTAGAGAAAGAGAAGCCCTCTTGTGTGCACTTTTTGATCATCAAATAATGAGATTAATTGACAAATCATCTAGAAAGGCTATATGGGACAATTTGGAGACTCTTAATGAAGGTGATCCTACAATGAAGATTGCTAAACTTGATGGTTACCAGGTGAGATATGAAAACCTGAAGATGGAAGAAGATGAAAGGATTACTACATTCATGGAAAGGGTAAATGAGATTGTTATGGGAATTCAATGTTGTGGTGGAACTCTAAGCAAAGATGAAATTGTTTCTAAAGTCCCGAGAGCCCTACCACCATCTTAAAAAATGAAGGCTATTGCTATTAATGAGTTAAGAACAATGGCTAATACATCTGTCAACAGAGATACTTTGGTTGGGAAAATATCTGCTTTTGAACTTGAGGAATTTGGACCTTCTGGAGCTGTGAAGACTGAACCTGCTTTTCATGCATCTACATCTACAACCAGTAAGAAAGATTGGAAATCTTTATATGTAAAGGAGTTGGAAGATATGAAGAGAGAAGATGAAGAGTTTGAGCAACTTGAAGCACTATTTGCTAGAAGAGTACCTAAAGGACCGGTAAGAAGTAAGTATGAAGGAAAAACACCTTTTAAATGTTTTGCGTGTAATAAGATTGGTCATTTTGCATCTAGATGTCCAAAAAGGAATTCAAGATTTGAAGAAAGAGTTAGAAGATCATTTAAGCCTAATCCTGAATACTAGAAAAAGTATAAATACAAGAAAAATAGAGACAAATCATGCTACATAGTGGATGAGGAAGGCATTACTGATTCAGATGATGAATCGGCAGAAAACTCGGCTAGTGGATCTGGCAATGGGTATTCCTGGCTATCAAGGAAGATGATCCGACACTGGAAGAGAATGTACCTGAAGAGAAGGCACTTGCTGCTAAAATTAAAGATAAGGATGAATGGTAATTGATAGTGGTTGTTCACATCATATGACTGGAGATAAAGGGAAGTTTTTATCTTTGCAAGAATTTGATGGTGGTCTAGTTAGACTTGGAGATGACAAAGCATGTATGATCAAAGGAAAAGGAACTATATTATTGGATGGTAAGAACAACACTGACAATAATTATCATGTTGAAGGTTTGAAGCATAATCTTTTGAGTGTAGGACAATTGGTAGATAAGGGATTTCAATTATACTTCAAGGATGGGAAATGCAAAATCATTAACAGATCTGGCTTGGAAATTGCAACCGGTACACACAAAAAAAAGGTAATATATTTCATTTGAACTCTGGTGAGAAGACATGTTTGATTACACAGATTGATGAAAGTTGGCTATGGCATAAAACGCCGTGCCATGTGAATTTCGATTGCATTCTGAAGATCAGTTCAATTAAGGAAGTTAGGGATATACCTAATATTGTGAAGCCCTATAATCTGATATGTAAAGAATGTCAAATGAGTAAATAGGCCAGAACCTCTTTTAGGAGTATACAAGATAAATCAAATGATGTTCTTGATCTTATTCATATTGATTTATGTGGCCCTGCTAAAGTTAAAAGTTTTCAAGGTGATAGATATTTCATGCTAATCATTGATGATTATTCTAGAATGATGTGGGTTACTTTTTTGAGAGAAAAATCTGAAGTATTTGAAAATTTTAAAATCTTTAAGGCTAAAGTGGAAACTGAGATAGGATTGAAGATTAAATGTTTGAGATCAGATCATGGTGGAGAATTCACATCTGGTGAGTTTAATAACTTTTGTGACAACCATGGTATAAGAAGACAATTTTTTGCTCACCAAACACCTCAGCAGAATGAATTTGTGGAAAGGAAGAACATAACTATCTTGGATGTTGCTAGAACAATGATGATGGAAGATAGTCTACCTTGTATATACTGGAGAGAATCAGTGAGTACATCAGTTTATATATTCAACATAGTACATATCAAAGGAGAAACCAGTAAGACACCTTATGAATTATGGTTTGGCGATACACCTACAGTTAAGTATTTTAGAATTTTTGGTAGTAAATATTATATCAGGAGAGATGATATTATTCAGAAATTTGATCCTAGATGTGCGAAGGCATATTTTTTGGTTATTCTAATGAAAGCAAAGCATATAGATGTTATAACAAGAGATTGCAGAGAATTGTGGAGAGTGATAATGTCAAAGTAGATGAGATGAACAAAAGTCAAATCAGAGTTTATGAGAAGGAACTGATAGTGGAAACGATTATATCTGAACCGACAACACCTTTACCGGAATAGAGAGTTGAACCAATTACTCTAGTAACATCAGAGAATTCTATAGTAACTGAAGAACATGGAAGAGGAACATATAGTTAGAAGACTCCTAGGTATGTGAGATTGAATCATTCAGAAGATCAAATCATTGGGGATAAGAGCAATGGAGTGATGCCAAGAAGAAGACTAGAAACTAATGAGGTATGTTTAATTTCACAAGTTGAACTAGTATCAGTAATTGAGGCATGTAAAGATGAATATTGGTTGTAAGCTATGGAAGAATAATTAGATTAGATTGAGAAAAATAACACATGGACCTTGGTTCCTTGGCCGAAAAATAAAAATGTTATTGAAACTAAATGGGTTTTTAGGAATAATTTGAATGAGGATGGTCAAGTTATAAGGAATAAGGTTAGATTGGTTTTTAAATTATATTCTCAGAAGGAAGGAATTGATTATGGAGAAAAATTTTCACCTGTAGCTAAGATTGAAGCTTTAAGATTATTTCTTGCCTATGCTGCTTATAAAAACTACAAGGTTTATCAGATGGATGTTAAATGCGCTTTTCTGAATGGGTATCTTGATGAGAAAGTTTATATTGAGCAACCTGATGGTTTTTCACTATCAAATGATACAAATATGGTTTGCAGGTTAAGGAAAGCTTTATATGGATTGAAACAAGCACCTAGAGCTTGGTATGCAAGGTTGGATAAATATCTTTTGAAGCTTGGTTTTACTAAGGGAAGTGCTAACAATAATTTATATTATAAGATCACTGATGATGATATATTGATTATTGAAGTATTTGTTGATGACATTATTTTTGGAGGTGAAGATAAGTTATGCATAGAATTTTATAAGAATATGGAGAAAGAATTTGAGATGTCTATGATTGGTCAGATGAATTTTTTCTTAGGTTTGTAGATTACTCATACTGACAAAGGTATTTTCATCTGTCAAACTAAATATGGTAAGGAATTGTTGAAGAAATTTGGTATGGGAGATTCTAAACTGGTAAGTACTTCTATGGTTACAAGTGAGAAATTGACATGAAAAGATGTTTCTGCACCAATAAATCCTACAAGATACAAATCTATGATTGGAGGTCTTCTTTATTTGACTCAGACTAGGCCTGACATTATGAATGATGTTTGTATTGTTTCAAGATTTAAGAGTGATCCTAGAGAAAATCATGAGATGGCGGTGAAAAGGATTTTTAGATACATGCAAGGTACATCAGAGTATGGCTTGTTGTACCCTAAGGATGATAGATTTACTTTATGTGCATATACAAATGCTTACTGAGCTAGAGATGTTGATGATCGAAAAAGTACTTTCGGTGGAGCATTCTTTCTTGGAAAGAAGTTGGTTTCATGGATCAGCAAGAAATAGTCATGTACTTCTTTATCTACTGCTGAAACTGAGTATGTTGCTGCTGCTACTAACTGTACACAAGTTTTGTGGATGAAGCAAATGTTGAAGGATATAAAGGAGGATTGTGATGCACCGGTAGTTATTCACTGTGATAACTCTGCCGCTATTGATATATCAAAGAATCCGGTATTTCATTCTAAAACAAAGCACATATCTATCAAGTATAACTTTTTGAAGGAGAAGGTGGAAGCAAATGAAGTTAGACTGGTTTATGTAAACACTAAAGAAAAGATTGTAGATATTTTCACTAAACCTTTATCCAAGGAATCATTTGATTACCTGAGAGATAGATTGGGAGTTTCTTCCCCTCCGGTAGAGACTTGATTGATGCAGTTTGGCATCACCCCAACATGCACTATCAGAAATACTATTCATTATGGCACTGATGTGGGATGCTACTGCTCAGGGGGAGTATTTGACCATATTTAAACTTTTGTTTGTTATCCTTCTTTATCGACTCCAATTTCAATACCAGTTGCGTCCTTAGGGATTTAGACAAGTCATAATCTTCATTTTCCTTCAGCATCTGGTATGCAGAGTGTATAGAAGTTGCCGGTATGTTGTTCAACCGATTGGAGTGGAAGATCCTGTACCCGATCACCATTGAGGTATACTTAACCTCTTCATCTTCAATATCATTTATTGACATTGCTCTTCCATCCCATCTTGATTTGGTTAAACTGTTAACCACATCTTTTGAGATCTTTCTCAAAATGGGCACTTCACTGGTTGCCCAAAATCCTATCACATCTTGACTCACTTCCTTTGTAATCTTGTGTGGTCTATCTAACCATAGAAATTGATCATGCACATGACTCAAGACAATTCGGATATGGTCTTCATCAAATTCCTCAATAAAATTTAGTGCATGGTGAAACCCTTTCTCTGCAACCCTAGAATGTTCAATTTTTAACTTTCCATTTTTATCACATAAAACCTGATATTGACTATAAATTGTAGATGCACCTAGGTCTTCTAATTTGCAATGAATATAAGCAATGACATCCTCTACATGCAAAAAACCCTTTGGAACACAGGAAAGTGCACCAAACGGGTCAAATCCCAAAGACTTATGAGATTCTTTCTTAAAATTGGTTTTGGGAAGCTTACTTACATCAATCACATGTGGGGTATCTACTGCCACTGTGCAATTTCAAATTCACAGATGAATTATGGATAAATACCTCTTAACACTTTCACAGTTAGGGTTCCCGCTTTGCAATATTCTCACTGATTCACTCTGCTTGATTCTCTGCTGATTCCTTCAATCCAATCACTCAATATTCAATGCAATCAACAAATGCACCTCTTCTCTACACTCGCTCTCCAAATGTGCTCTCAAAAAGGTAAGGTAAAAATGAACTTGTAAATACTCTTTATATTTATCTTTTACCTACTGCATTTAATGCTTTACCGGTTTGATACAAACCCTAATTACTGATATTCAATAAACTTACTTATATGCTCTCATAATCAATCGGTAAACATATTAAATTTCAAACCTGGTTTCAAATCTCTTCATAGCATTACCTTATGCATCTTGAAACCTCTTCTCACCATTCAGGGGGTCCAGATATAAATTTGTAGGTTAGCTCCCCCTAAGCTTGTCATGTAGTTTTTTTTACCAGTGATGAGTTCTCCACACTTGGTGAAGAATCTGATTTCTCTAATGGTTTGTCCTCTCTCTTCTTCCTCCAGATCTTGTTCATTTCACCTTTGTTCTCTTCAATATCTACTTTCTTTTTCCCTTTCCAATATTGATGAGGAGGCAACATACCGGAAGGAGGTGACCTTGAACCAGCCAATCTCTAAGGCTCACAGACTCAACCGGTAATCCCTGTTTCCAAAGATCCATACACAACACCAAGTCAAGAAATGGTTCAATGACACCAAACAACACCTTGGAAAACCCCAAGGCTCCACTATGTCCACTTACAGACAACTAACACTTCTCAAGTTCTTGTGTGGCTACACACACCCCTGCATACAATGAGTGGGCTACTACTAGACTTAAGGGTTTGAATGACCCACTTGACCAATTCAATACGACAATCCTTGGAGGGGTGTTCTCACAACACCTGAACACAAATGAAATAGTTTTTCATGGTTTAGATCCACCGGAACATCAATGTTGACTCATTCGCCCACAAACTTGAACCGGTTGCTATTAGGCCTCCTTTTGAGGGAGTCAGGTGATAACTTTTGACACCCAGAGAATCTAGACCAACAAATTATGTTTTATGATACCCTTTTGGGAGTTCTAAACAATATCTCAGTTTTCGGTACCGGATCTATTGGCAAATGCACACTCCAATGAGAAATTGTAGGTGATTGAAGGTATTTTCATTGATGGCAACCTTACAATCCTATGGCACCGACAGGCATCGGCAATGACAAAGATGATTATCGGCACCCCAACTGACATGATTTTATTTTGTATTTAATTGTAAATTCTTTTTGTAAGCTGACAAGGTGAATTGTAATAAGACTCATATATAAGTATGAGATCGTGTAGATCATTTAAAAAAGGTAATGGATGTATGGAATGTAATAGGCAGATGCGAATATTAAGGTAGATTGTGGAATAAGGTTTATGGAAGTTGTATGAGGTTAAACCGGTACTGAACCTAGCATAACAGATGCTGAACCGAAGCAATACATGATATTGAATTTGCATAATCCAATTTTGTAAGTTAGTGAGACTTCCCTTTTGTATTTAAGTAGTGAGCTTTAGGCAGTTGGCCTTCCTGCATGTGCAGGCCCCTATTGTAAGTAATATTCATTTATTGGCCAGTGAGTGAATATTGTGGATCACAAATCCCATCGAGGTTTTTCCCACACCGGATTTCCTCGTTAAAAATATTATGTTATGCTGTGCTTTCTATGTTGTGGTTATTGATCTTATTTACTGCATTATTTCTGGTTTACCGGTACACTATTTTGGAATACAATTTATTTAATAAGTTAAGAAAATCTGTTAACTTGTTAGATACTGATTCACCCCCCCCTCCCCCCCCCACCCTCTCAATATCTTTGGGAATCCTAACAATTGGTATCAAAGCCTGGTCCTCTACTTTCAAAAGCCTAACAACTTGAGGAAGATTCTGACACCGATACAGATGGAAAACTTGAGAAAGTAATAGGAAACAACTCTTGCAGATTATGATGCAGAAAAGTTGAAAAATATGAAACTTGAAGATGATCTGAAGGCTGCCAAGGAAATCATTCAAGGACTTCAAGAAAATGTCACTATTGCTAGGAACAAAAGAAGAGAACTTCGTGAGAAGATACTAAGTGATGATGATGAAAAAGAAACTCTTAATGATCTTGTAAGCAAGATGAAGCAGGGAAACATGTCTTGAGGAATGAGATGCAAGATATGACTATGAGGTTTTGTAAAGGCATTGAAGACCAAAAGAAGAATGAAGATGACTTGACTAGGAGAATCAATGATGCTGGAAATGAAAATCTAAGACTCAGTCATGAAAATGATATGTTGAAGACATATATAATTCACTTGGAGCATGATAAAACTGAACTCATGAGACATAAAGATTTCCTAGAAAATGTGTTGGCTACTGCAAATCAACACAAGGAGAAATTCAAGAAAAGTTCAGAAGAACTTGATGACATGCTGAAAAAGAAGAAACCTAATGGAGATACTAATGTTCTCAGCTTTGAAGTTGGTGAAAGATCTGACACTGCAAACAACCATGATTACAATAAACCAGTAAGACAACCTAATGCCTACAAATTTAATGGGAAATGCTTTAATTGTAACAAGTATGGTCATAGAGAAAATTAGTGTAGATCTAGAAATTATCAGAACACCAATGCACCCACCGGTCAATGTTCTAAATGCAACAAAGTTGGTCATAATTCAGAAAATTGCAGAATGAATGTAAGATGTTATGTTTGTGGAAGATTTGGACACTTATCTAATCAATGCAGAACACATACCGACATAGGATATGTAAAAGATATTCACAAAAACAATGTGACTTGTTATGCTTGTAACAAGATTGGACATATTGCAAAATTTTGTAAAAGTAAGGCATCATCGACAAATAACAAAGGACCCAGTTTGAAAGGTAAAGAGAAGGTTGAAGAGGTAAAACAAGAATTCTCAAAACAATGGATTAGAAAGTCAGATCAGAATGTTAATGAAGCTATTCCTTCACCGGTAGAACATATTATAACTCCACCGAAAGGAGATTATTCATCTAATTGAAAAGAAACCTTTTTGGGGGTATGACAACAAATTGAAAAACATGTTAATTTACCCTCGATTGATGATGAGAAGTTGAATTACTTCTTTAACGGCAGATGTGTTAAGTTTCACTTAACTGACAAGCATTTAATGTGGTAGTTGAAGGAAATGTCATTATAAAGCAAGTGTTTTTCACTCTTTTTCATTCACCGAGCATTCAAACTTCCTTAGAGCGTGAAAAACCTGAGCGAAGGCATCCAAAACAATAAGTGAAGAAAATCATTCAAGCATTCATACCTAAAGGCAGATTAAGGTATTTATACAGTGGCTTCCTCCTCTGCACCTGAATTCATTGCAAACCCTACTATAATTGAAGTGATTAAGTGCCCTAGACCCATCTTTAAAATTATTCCCAAAATTGCGAAGAAGGATGATACCCTAGGAGCATTTTCTAAAATACCTAAAGGAGTTGCTTATGTTGAGGATCCTAGAATTTATATACATTGTCATATTGAAGAACCAGGAGCTGAAGAGATAATGAACATGTATAGGACAATAATATGTGATGAAAATGGTAATGTAAAACCGAAACACAAGATAATTGAAACCCTAGGTTTTGTGGAGATTCTTAGTATCCCTGATTTTCCAAAGGAGGTTATAAGGATTGTATTGAGTAGAAGTCATGGGGAGTTGTTTTGGCTAGATTTCATTCATAAGATAACAAAAGAAGTAGTTAGGGAAGTGACAGGCTTACCTTCCACCGGTAGTAGGCCTAACAAAACTAAAAAGGTTCCAAACGACACTGTAATGACCCTAATGGGCACAACCTTTGACAAGAGATCCCTAAGAGTCAATGATGTAAAGGATATCAATGTAAGATTCACTAGCATGATTCTTGGATACAAAGTTACACGTGCCAACAGATCAAACTCTATTTCTAGTTTATGTATCAAGAGTGCTTATGACTTAGTAAATAGTAATGAAAAGATTGACATTTGTTAGTGGTTAAAAGATGAGCTAATAGACAATCTGAAGAAACTTAAGGGTGACAAGAAAGGCACATTCAAATTTGGTAACCTACTTGTATGTCTATTACTATATATCGCCAAGGAAGTTCCCGGTGTTGGTAGAAAGGATTTTGGATTTGACATTCCGGTAAGAAAACAACTTTTGGATATTCTTAACAACATGGGAGATGACAGGGAGAAGAACATAATTGAACACTTTCAAGCACTGAAGGCTAGAATGAAAATTAGGGAAAGACTATCTCAATCCATAGTTGATAAATATCAAAATGAGATATGTTTTGTTATAAAGAAGGATGAGATCTAGATGGAGGTAGTGGTTCCGAGGACAGTTTGGGTTATAGAGATTGGTTATGAGGTTGATGAGAACATAATAGAGACTTATGCAAAAGCACTTCTAGACGCCCTTAAAGAACCAACATAGGAAGTATTTGGAAATGCATAAACCATTGAAAGCAAAGTTCAATCACAAAAACAAATAAAGAAAACTGAACAAACAATTAGAAAGGCAACCAGACAGGCAAAATAAATCAAGGAAGATATATTAAATATGACTATTATTAAGGAGAGCGACTTAGAAGGATTACAACCGAAGACACATCTTTCACCGGTTGGTACCTCCTTTGACAGTGAAATACCCGTTGAATTCAAAAGGGTAGTAAAAAAAAGAAAACCTTCACCGGTACCCGCTCCTACACCTAAAAGAACTAGATAGAAACAACATGCAGTAAGGCCTCCAGCAAAGAAAATAACACCCAGGAAGAAAAAGGTAAAACAAGTTGTCCCTCCCTTAGACAACCTTTTGAATGAAATAACAGAAGATGGAAACTTGTCAAATATTAGCAAGTTGTGTAACACTTTCTGTAATGAAGAAAAGGAAAGCATAGAAAACAGTATTATTCTACACTTAGATATTTATAAGAAATTTTTGATAGAAGTTGTAGATGACTTGCATAGTGACTTGTACATAAGGTTAGATGCAAAAAGGTTAGCAATTGTGGAACTAGATAAGAAGATTAAGGTAGAAAAACTACTTGCAGTTCACCCAGTGAATTCAACAGAAGAGATTGATGAACTAATAAGTGAGGCAAACCAAACTATATTTTCCACTAGTCACCATCATGTAGCATTAGTGGATGGCAGAGTAAATGAGATCACTGAAGAGACAATGGAAAAATGGGATATATTCTTTGTAGAGAAGGAAAAACAAGAAGAACTTAAACGACCAAAGACTTTTAAATTCTATCAAAAGGAAAAGGAAAAAGACAAAGGGAAAGGCAAGGTAGGTGGCCCTCCGAGCATAAAAATAATAGATAACTTGCCCCCACATCCTTCTGATACTCCACTGGCACAAACTATTGATACACCACTGGTAACAGATAATGTGCAGAGTATGGAAACTACACATCAGGATCCTAATCCTGACTCAAAGGTGTTGTATACCATGAATATTGACACACAAGAAGTCAACATTCTGGTTGATAAGGAAACAACTGAGAAAAGAGATGTGGCAACTGAGCCACCAATAGAAAACATCACAGTTGAGACAAATGTTGAGGATATAGTTGGAAACAATGAGATTTGGATTGAAACACACACTGGACAATCAATTGATCCCCTGGATACTGGAAAGATAGATACCACAGATGTACAAACTGAAAAACTTGCTAAGCAATCGACTACTAATAAATCTGTTGAGATATTGACAGTAGACAGTTCTGAGGTACTTATAGAAAAAATGGTAGTTAACACTGAGACAGAATCAGAGAAACCGGAAGTGGAGAGCACAGAGAAACTGACAAAGGTACATTTTGAGAAACATGAAGAGGAAAAGGTTCAAACAAAGACTGTGCCACCGACAACAACTGAGAAACCCAAACCTTTGCTAGTAGAAATGTAGACTCAAACTGACCTACCATAGGTCAATATAAGCAAAGAGGTTACTCACTCCGGCGGATTACAAATCATTAAGGCAGTTGGACAATCTTTTGGTTCCTCCTTAACAAAATTTAGATAGACAAATGTAATAGAGGTTTTACTGGATTCCATCAAGAAAATCACAGAGTGTAATGCACAAGCATATAAGGCTATTGATGAAACTATTCCTTTATTGAAATTGAAAATAAAGATTCTTTGAGTCAACTTGACACATTGTCTAAGTACATCATTGACAATCTTTTAATAGTTGATCAGATTAATGAGGAGACATTCAGTGAGAAAATGAACAAGGAAAAAGAAAAATTCTTTGAAGAGACAATAAAGAAGTGCACGGAGCACATTGACACCCTTCTACTGGCACTAAACAAAACTTTAACGAATTTTAAGGAACTGTACAAAGACACATGCAAGACTGATCTTCTGATAGTGGATATTGATAAGGAAATCAACATAGCACAAAAAGAAATAAATGATATAGCTGACAATCTCATTGGTTCATCAGATGAGGAGAAACTTGAGAAATTGGAGAAGGAGAAGGAAAGAATAAAATACAAGGCTAAAAAACTCAAATGTAGACTTGGTCTGAAACTAGACATCCTCATCTCTTTGAGAAAAGAGATTTCCAAGCCTCTTGTTCCAAGACTTAAGACACCGGAAGAGAAAATGCACATACTCACCAGTACCATACAAAGGACATAAGAAGCATTGAAGGAGAGTGAGAGGTTCACTAACAACTTGAATTTTGCATTAGTGGATCTATATCAGATTGTAACCCACCGAATACAGGGATCCCAATAAGAACTACACTCAATTGACATTAACTAACAACCTTTGTCATTGATGCCAAAGGGGGAGTAGTAGAATGAGAAAAATTATTGACATAAGAGATCATCTGCTCAGGGTGAGCACACAATTTTGGAGCACACAGTTTTGGTAAGTCAGATTTTTGGACAACACATTTTTGGATACAATTTTGGCTTTTTCTCATGAGTGTTGCCATCAATGCCAAAGGGGGAGATTGTTGGAAAATGAACACTCTAATGAGAAATTGTAGGTGATTTAAGGTATTGTCATTGATGGCAACCTTACAATCCTATGGCACCGATAGGCATCAGCACCAGCAGCAGCAGCAACAGTAGCAAAGATGATTACTGGCACCCCAGCCAACAAGATTTATTTTGTATTTAATTGTAAATTATTTTTGTAAGCCGACAAGGCGAATTGTAATAAGAATCATATATAAGTATGAGATCTTGTAGATCATTTAAAAAAGGTAATGGATGTATGGAATGTAATAGGCAGATATGAATATTAAGGCAGATTGTGGAATAAGGTTTATGGAAGTTGTATGAGCTTAAACCGGTACTGAACCTAGCATAGCATATGCTGAACCGAAGCAGTACATGATATTGGATTTGCATAATCCAATTTTGTAAGTCAGTGAGAATTCCCGTTTGTATTTAAGCAGTGAGCTTTAGGTAGTTGGCCTTCCTGCATGTGCAGGCCCCTATTGTAAGTAATATTCATTTATTGGCCAGTGAGTGAATATTGTGGGTCACAAATCCCACCAAGGTTTTTCCCACACTGGGTTTCCTCGTTAAAAATATTGTGTTATGGTGTGCTTTCTATGTTGTGGTTATTGATCTTATTTACTGCATTACTTCTGGTTTACCGGTACACTGTTTTGGAATGCAATTTGTTTAATAAGTTAATAAAATCTGTTAACTAGTTAGATACTGATTCACCCCCCCTCTTAGTATCTTTGGGAATCCTAACAGGATCAACGTGCAAATATTCCAACCGGTGCTGCACTAACAGACCTAATAGGGCTTTCAGACCTATTTGATTGAACGCCTTTCACAAACTGGTTTGGTTCTCCTAATGGGTGACCATCACTGATAATGAAATATCATGTAAACCTCCAAAGTACTCTTCTACCACATTCAAACCCTTTTTCAGTGCTCTACCACTCAATTCTCACGCATTGCACTCATCAAACCGGTCTGTCACATAGAGATGCTAGACCTAGGGTTAGCTCTCCATCCTCTTCACCCTGTTGTATCCTCTTAATGGATTTTGGTACTAACATATGATATAGTGTCCTATCATGTCCTATAATGATAGAGTGTTCAGTTAAGGATTGATAGGCCAAAACCCATTATTGTAGCCAAACCCTAGGGGTTTAAGGGTCTAGGCTAGCCGGTAGAGATTTGCTTGTAGAATGGGGCAACGATCACTTAAAGACTTCACACTGAAAGAAAAAAAAGGTAAAACATTGTGGTTACAGGATCTATGCCATGAGCATTCTTACCAATCCACCTTCGCTATGCAATCAACATAAATTAGATGGTTTTTCCGAGTTTCCAACAGTTGTTGATGCTTCCAATTCCTTTCCAAATCGACCAACACAACCAACATCAACCAACATACATTATTTGGTGTTTTGGGACTTTAAAGGTGTTTTCCAAATGACCATAACCTCCTCCAACTATTTTTCAAACTGAACTGACCGTTGGAGAATCACAACTTACAAAAAGTGCAAAGTTGTCAAGACAACAAAATGACAATATAACAACTTTTGCATAATTCAACTTAGACTCTAGACTGTCATAGTCCCCCAAAATGATTACATTTGATTCTAAAACATCAAAATGACTCAAATATAATTGTGGTCACTTGATCCATCAATTTAGACCATTGTGACCCTTATTGACTCAATTTTCTCTACTAGACCCTAAATGACAATTTGACCCAAACATGGACAAACTTGTCACACTCCTAGGACATTGAATTACAAAAAGGACCCATAGGGTCTTATTACATTTCTTCTAGCTGATAGAAAATCACCTTGTTCTTGGTTCATGCTTTCATAGGTAGGTGCTCCTGCATCATACTCCCTGGGTGAAATTTATCTCAAGTCCTCTTAGAGACTAACTATTGTAAATCACCACCCTGCTTCCTTATATCTTCCTCCAGCATCTAGGTAGCTTCTAAGTCAGGAAGGCCCTTCCATTTGACTAAGTGCTCAAAATAGGTCTTGTGCCTTGTTTTCTTGGCTTCCCTGCTATCCAAAATGCACTCCTTTTTAAGTGGCTCCTTAGATGGTAAGTGTTTTATCCATTCTGCACTTTCTTGAACAGATTCACCTGCACATTTTCCTACAGTAAGACTCCTATACAATGTTAGATCAGAAACATTAAATATAGGTGAAATAGAAACATCATCAGGGAGTTCAATTTTGTAAGCATTAGGACCATATTTAGCCAAAATTTACAAGGTCCAATTCTTCTCATCATCAACTTGCTATGGCTTCCCTTGGGCAGTTTGTCCTTGCTAAGATGAACTAGTACCATGTCACCCACTTGATATTGCACATATTTCCTTCTCTGATCCACTCTTGCTTTAACCTTTTGACTATTTTGGTGTAAGGTATCTTTGACTTGTTGATGCACTTCTTTCATAGCCTCTACAAATTCATCAACATCTCAACTCCTTTTGTCCAACCCCTAGACATCTCTCAATTAAAAAACTCCTCTTGGATGACTGCCATAGACAATCTCAAAAGAACTTAGACCTATACTCTTGTTTATTGAATCATTATAGGGATAATCTACCCGATGTATCACCACATCCCAACTACTTCTATGATCCTTTGTCAAACATCTAAGATTATTTCCCAATGGCCTATTGACAACTTCAGTTTGGTCATCGATCTGAGGGTGATAGGCTGAGCTAAGAGACAAATTTGTACCCAACCTTTTCCACGAGGTTCTCCAAAAATTCCCTACAAACATGTTGTCTTGGTTAGATACAATACTCAAAGGCAACCCATGGATTCTAACAATCTTGCAATATAGGTAGCATCATTTGTGTTTTACAAGGAATAAAGTGAGCCATATTATTGAACTAGACTACCACAGCAAACACACTATCATGACATGTCTTTGTCTTGGGTAATCCTATCACAAAGTCCATACTCAAACTTTCGTATGGTCTACTTGGTATAGGCAAAGGTTGGTACAGTCCTGCATTAGTTGAGACCCCCTTTCCTCTCTGACACATAGTACAACTCTCCACAAACTTTCTGATATCAGTCTGCATCTTAGGCCAAAAGTAAAATCTCCTAACTAGGTCTAAAGTCTTATTTAGCCCAAAGCGACCTCCTAAACCACTACTATGTTTCTCCTTTACTACACTATCCCTCATTGAACATCTAGGGATACATAACTGACATCCCTTGAACAAAAGACCATGTTGCAAGGTGTGGTAAAAAAACTTTGAATGAAAAGCATTTGCAAACTCACAACATACCTTATATATTTCCTTGAAATCTTGGTCGTCTTCATACAATCCTTTGAGTGTTTCAACACCCATACTCTTCAACTATACTTCTTGCATTGGCAACACCCTCCTACTTAGAGCATCTGCAACCTTATTGGCTACCCCTTTCCTGTGCTTGATGATGAAGGTGTATTATTGAATACTTTCCACCCATTTCATATGTCTATGACTAAGTTTCTCCTATCCATTCAAAAAACTAAGAGCATGATTCTTAGTATAAACAATAAACTCCTTAGGAAGCAAGGAATGCCTCCACTATTTCAGAGCTTGTACCATAGCATACAACTCTAAATCATATGAGGAATACTTTCTCTTTTCTTCATTTAGTTTTTCACTGAAAAAGGCCACCAGTCTCCCCTCTTGGCGCAATACTTCTCCTATAGCCAAACCACTTGCATCACATTCAATGGTTAAAACCTTATTGAAATCAGGCAATACTAGGACTGGGTACTTGGCAACTTTATGTTTTAAACACTCAAAACTCTTATCTACTTCTTTGGTCCACACAAACTTCACCTTACCACCACCCTTGATGGTTTCTAACATAGGTGCACAAATATCACTGTAATTTCTAATGAATTTCCTATAAAATGTTGCCAAACCATGAAAACTTCTTACCTCTCTGGTTGTCTTAGGTGTAGGCCGGTTGAAAATAGCCTCTTCCTTGGAAGAATCCATCTTCAAGTCACCCTTAGAGATGACAAATCCTAAGTACAACAACTCATGCTTCATGAAGTCACACTTTTCTAAATTTATCATCAACTTTTGCTCCTGCAGTCGCTTCAAGACTATCTCCAAGTGTTTCAAGTGCTCTTCCTTGCTCTTGCTAAACACCAATATCTCATCAAGGTAGACTACCACAAACTTCCCTATAAACTCCTGCAACACTTCATTCATTAGTCTCATAAATGTGACAGAGGCATTTGAAAGACCAAAAGGCATCACAAGCCATTCATACAACCCTTCATTGGTTTTAAATGAAGTCTTCCATTCATCCTCCTCTCTTATCCTTATCTGATGATACCCACTCTTGAGATCAATTTTAGAGAAATAGGTAGCTCCCCCTAAATAATCCATTAAGCCCTCTATCCTTGGAATAGGAAACCTATATCTGATGGTTATCCTATTGATAGCTCTAGAATCAGTGCAAAGCCACTATTTCCCATCCTTGTTTGGGGATAAAATAGTAGGCACTGCACATGGGCTAAGGCTCTTTCTTATCAACCCTTTATCTAGGAGCTCTTGAATCTACCTAGATATCTCTTCATTCTATTGTGGGGTCATTTTATATGCTGCCTTTTTAGGAAGTATTTCTCCTGGTATGAGGTCAATTTGATGACTAATATCTCTGATAGGTGGCAGGGAGTCTGGTATGTCTTCTGCAGCCACTCCTTTGTACCGGTCTAGCAGTTCCTTAATCTCCTTAGGTCCTACCTCACTCACACCTTTCTTCCTTTCTTCCTTTGGCTTCACAATCAAAGCAAAACCTACTCCACCTTCCTCCTTTAGTGTACCATGGAATTCTTTTTCCCCTACCATCATCACACTAGATCCTACATGTTGTGGATTCCCTTCTACCACTGATTGTATCCTAAAGGTCACACCATCCTTTTGGAAGGAGTAAGCATTCTTTTGTCCATCATGATGAGTCATTCTGTCAAACTGCCATGGTCTGCCAAGCAAGAGATGGCAAACATCCATTGGAAGGATGTCACACAAAATTGTATCCTTATACCTCTTAATACTGAACTCTACCCATGCTTGTTCATTGATGAGTATGTGTTGCCCTTTGTTCAACCAATTGACTCTAGATGGACAACTGCAGGGTATTCTTTCCAAGTTCAACTTGTTTACTGCTTCCAAAGATACAATGTTATCAATAGATCTTGAATCTATGACAACTTTACAAACCTTACCTTGAATCTTGCAGTTGACTCTAAACAAAGGCTTTCTTTGGGGTGGCTCAATCTTCATTGGTTCCTTGAGCAGTGTCCTCTTGATCATCAGGTTCTCTCCCATCTCTAATGTCAAATTAACTTCAAGAGATGTCACACTCCTTGCATCTTCTTGAGTCAAGGTGGTTCTCCTCTCACCACCATGAGAAGTTGAGGCCTTCTTTGGACACTTATAGGTTGGGTGCCCCATCTAATTGCAGTTATAGCATATCATACTGGAGAACTTGGATCCTCTCCCTGATCCATTTGTCCCACCTCTTCCATTAGTTCTTCTGCCATAGTAGCCTCCTCTGCTACTTGAGTCCCCAACTTGCTCTGCTTGGCTAGACTCACAACTAGGCCTTTGGTTAGGACTTCTTCCTCCAAAACCGCCTCTGTCTCTAAAACTTCTCCCTCCTTTACCTCTATTACTCTGCTCACTTCTTCTTTTTAGTTTGTCTTTTGCCCTTACGGCCAATTTAAAACACTTGTTCATTGTCTCCGATGCCAAGATGCTAATCTCATCCAAGATGTTCATCCTTAGGCCATTCAAGTACCTAGCCACTTTCTCTGACTCCTCTTGTTGTCTCTTTGATCTGAGATGGAGTTTATGAAACTCCTCTATATATGCATTCACATCAAGGTCTGTTTGTCTGAGGCTGTGCAATTTTCTATACATCTTCACTTAATAGTCAATGGGCATGAATTGTGCCTTGACTTTAGCTTTCATCCTTTCCCAGGAGGTTATCACACTTTTTCCCTCCTTAACTCTCTCTCTGCTTTTACATAGTTCCACCATGTACTTCAACCTTGCTTTTTTCCAACTTAACCCTCTTATCTTCAGGGATTTCTTTGTACTCAAAATGTCTGGTCAATGCCTTAATCTAGTCTATCACCTCTTCTGCTTCTATACTTCCACTAAATATAGGCAACCCAACAATGGCGTCCCTATTAACTAACCTCAAGGCATCTACAAATACCCTCTGATCTATAGGTATATCCTCTACCCGCTTAGAGGATTCCCCATCTTCTTTATCCCCTTCTTCATCAGTGTCACTTCCATCTTCCTTATCCTTAGTCTTTTTCAATTCTTCAAGCTTGGACTCAAGCATCTCTTCAATCAACTTCTTCACCGCATCTTGTGACATACTCTTAGGAGGAATTTTGTCATCCCCTCTTTCAATCTCTTCCTCTCACATACACTAAGACCACACCACCCAAGTTATCTTCAGAATCCTACTCTAACACCAATATGATGAGGAGGCAACATACCAAAAGGAGGTGACCTTGAACCGTCCAATCTCTAAGGCTTATAGACTCAACCGATAATTCTTGTTTCCAAAGATACTTACACAAAACCAAGTCAAGAAATGGTTCAATTACACCAAAAAACACCTTGGAAAACCCCAAGGCTCCACTATGTCCACTTATAGACAACTAAAACTTCTCAAGTTCTTGTGTGGGTACACACACCCTTGCATACAATGAGTGGGCTACTACTAGGCTTAAGGGTTTGAATGGCCCACTTGACCAATTGAATACAACAGTCCTTGGAGGGGTGTTATCACAACACTTGAACACAAATGAAACAAGATTTAATGGTTTAGATCCACAGGAACATCAATCTTGACTCATTCGCCCACAAACCTGAACTGGTTGCTATTAGGTCTCCTTTTGAGGGAGTCAGGTGATAAATTTTGACCCCCTGAGGATCTAGACAAATAAATTATGTTTTCAGATACCCTTTTGGGAGTTCTAAATAATATCTCAATTTATGGTACCGGATCAACTTGCAGATATTCCAACCCGTGCTGGACTAACATACCTAATAGGGCTTTCAGACCTATTTGACTGAACGCCTTTCACAAACTGGTTTGGTTCTCCTAATGGGTGACCATCACTGATCATGAAATGCCATGTAAACCTCCAAAGTAATCTTCTACCACATTCAAACCCTTTTTCAGTGCTCTACCACTCAATTCTCACGCACTGCACTCATCAAACTGGTTTGTCACATAGAGATGCCAGACCTGGGGTTAGTTCTCCATCCTCTTCACCCTGTTGTATCCTCTTAATGGATTTTTATACTGACATATGATACAGTGGCCTATCATCTCCTATAATGGTAGAGTGTTCAGTTAAGGATTGATAGGCCAAAACCCATTATTGCAGTCAAACCCTAGGGGTTTAAGGGTTTAGGCTACCTGATAGAGATTTGCTTGTAGAATGGAGTAGCAATCACTTCAAGAATTCACATTGAAAGAAAAACAAAGGTAAAATAATGTAGTTATAGGATTTATGCCATGATCATTCTTACCAATCCACCTTCAGTATGCAATCAATAGAAATTAGACATTTTTTCCGAGTTTCCAACAATTCTTGATAATTCCAATTCCTTTCCAAATCGACCAACACAACCAACATCAACCAACATACATTCTTTGGTGTTTTGGGATTTTAAAGGTTCTTACCACAACCTCCTCCAACTATTTTTCAAACTGAACTGACCGTTGGAGAATTACAACTTACAAAAAGTGTAAAATTGTCAAGACAACAAATTGACAATATGACAACTTTTGCATAATTCGACCAACTTAGACTCTAGACTATGACAATCCCCCAAAATGATTACATTTGATTATAAAACATCAAAATGACTCAAATATACTTGTGGTCACTTGATCCGTCAATTTAGACCATTGTGACCTTTATTGACTCAATTTGCTCTACCAGACCCTAAATGACAATTTGACCCAAACATGGACAAACTTGTTGTTTATGGTGAAAATGGATAACAATAATAACAAAATTGAAAGACTAAATGAATTCAACCACCAAACCCTAGCTTAACAACAACAAAGATCCACCATAACATATGAAGATTACCTAAGACAATGCAAATCAAATGAAATCACAAAAATTATACCATTACATGTCCAATAGGGTTTTGATCTCCATTCTTCCTATCTCCATTGATCTTGCTTGATATATTTGCTCTCAGATTTTATGTGCACAAGAGCTCAACAAAGAATGGAATGTGGTTGCAAGTAGGATCGTAGTGTAGTCAAGTGCATAAAATGATTAGCTAGGTTGATTAGGATGATTGATTAGGGTTTGATAATGAAGGAAGCATCTCCTTATATAGAAGACACAAATATGAAATGGAGGGATAAGATTGAGAGGTGTAAAAGGAGGTCGGCTATGATTAGAGGGTAGGTAGAAGAAATAATAAAATAATGAAAGAGGTAGGTAGTGTATGAATTAAGAGATGAATGACGTGTCATGGGTAGAAAAATGCTAATGAATTAATTAAATAAATAAAGATTCATTTAATTAATAGAAGAAGTGGGATCAATTAAATAAATAAAATATTTATTTAATTTAGGAAAAAGATAATTTAAATAAATAAATGTATTTATTCAAATGAGAAATAAGGCTAGAAGAGGATAAATGAATTAATTAAATAAATAAAGATTTATTTAATTAATAGAAGAATTAGGCTTAGATAATTAAATAAATAAAATATTTATTTAATTAGACATGACAATTTTGGGTGTCTACACTTGTCACACTCCTAGAACATTTAATTACAAAAAGGACCCATAGGGTCTTATTACATTTCTTCTAGCTAATAGAAAATCATCTTGTTCCTAGTTCATGCCTTCATGGGTAGGTGCTCCTACACCAGATATGCTGATTGTTCTACCGGTTGGTTCATTCTTGCTCTACAAAACCTAGCAAGGTGTCCCGGTTTATGACAATGGTAATATATCATTCTAGGTGATCTACAAGGTCCTTCATTACTTCTTTTATACTTCCTCTTGCAATTCATAGCTACATGTCCATACTTATGATAGTTTGTGTGTGTCACATTCCATTGAAAGGGACGAGATTGGTTGACATAACATCTTTGCCATGTAGGATTTCTCCGGTCAATGAGAGGTCTCTGCACCACACCTTTAGATCTCTGCATGTAAGGTCTCTGATTGCTCATTCTTGTCCTGCACTCAACAGCTCTATGTCCAAACTTGTTGCATGTGTAACAATGTCCATTAAAAGTACTAGGCTTATAACTCTCATAAGCATTAGGTCTATACCCACTAATAGTATTGAATCTGCTTCTACACATATTAGTAGTTGTTGGCCCACTTGTGGTCCACCCAATTGAAAATTTTTAAGTCGGCCACCTCTAGTTGTGTATCATGTCTCCATAGACTTTTTCCCTTTAAAAGTTCCGTGTTAAATTCCAGTTAAGTGAAAAAGAACATCTTTAAAACTCTCTAAACCATTGAACCCCCTTGAACCAATTCAATCAGGTTCAACCATTTCAATCGGGTTCATTCAGTTCAATTGGGTTCAAAAGTTCAATCGGGTTCAAAATGGTTCAAAGTAGTTCAATAGGTTCCATAGGTTCTAAGTGGTGTCTAAGAGATTTTTAGATTAACGATCACCCAAGTATTTGCAGTAGTTCTACTTCACGGTCGCGGGTGATGTTTCATATCCTCTTTCTCTGGGCTGTGAACCGTTTGAACTTAGTTCAAGTAGTTCAGGGATGTTCAACATGTTCAATGAAGTTCAAAGGTTCAATGCACAACTAAAATGGAGAGGCAAAGCAATCAGTGGAAAAATTTGGTCAGCCAACAAATTTTTTGAAGAGGAATATTGATTCACCATTTACTCAGGCAGCAATTGATTATTTTTCCTAGAGGATTGTGAAAGAGTTAGCATGAAGAATGTTTATAAATTTCAATGCAGCCTGTAAATATAGATCACAAAACCAGTCTCTATGCAGGGGGTATATCTCTCACTTCAATCATTGGATCAAGATAGATTTCGGATATGTTTTATGAAACCTATTTTTACAAGTTCTCACCAAAGGAATTGTAGAAATTCAATTTGGTCTGCAAGATACACTTAACAGAATACAAGTCCAGAACAAAGAACATTTTCTGATTTTTGTGACAGAAAAACCGTCATGTTGCGGGGGCATATCTTTTCATTCACCATTGGATTTTTCCCATTTTTGGATATGTCGTGCATAGACACGTTATGCATGTTTCCACTGGAGATATTAACCAAATTATGTCTCCTTTGAAAGATATGGTTGACTGAGTGCCGGTCTATCCAAAGTGACCAACAACAACCAAATTTCTTGTTTTCAAATATTAACAAGGCACAACTTATATTTGTAATGATGGAGCCCATAAATAATTCATAAATCTTATGTATTTTAAGTTATAATTGTATGGTGGAAAAGTGGGCGAATAAAACTTAAAATGTGAAAATATTGTAAAATAACTAGTCCACACACACACACAGGACTTCTTGGTGCAAGCTATGGAGTAACGTAGTATTACTCAGCTTCCCAAGGAGGGTCCCATGGTTCTCTATCTCACAATGTCCCTCAAACCAATGTTTTTGCTCTCAGATTACTAAGCAAAATGGTTTAGGGATGACAAATATGAGAACGAGAGATGCTTTTTTAGATTTTAGTATGAGATGAATGCTAAGCTATGTATGATCTTAGAAATGCAATAAACTAAATGATAAGATGATGAGATTAGTATGAATACTATCCTAGCATACTATATTTAGTCTATGATTGAACTAAAATGATAAAGAAAATAATCTAAGCATGCATATTTAGTCTATTTTCTGATCTAAAAGAGGCTAAATGATGAGCATATATGAAATGAAAGCTTGAAAGAATTTGAGCATAAGTGTGATGCTTCAAATTTGAAAGATGATTGTTAAAAACGGAGGAATGAGAGCTCTATTTATAGCACAAATAGGGCAATGGATGGTCAAGATTGAATGGTTTAATCAAGGGCCAAGTTTAAAAGTTGGGGATCCATGTGCACAATTGGCACCAATGACATGGTGACAAGTGTCAACATAGGATTGGGTTGAAAGAAGAGGTTGGAGGCATTAAAGGCCTGAGAAGACCTCATGGTTATCTAAAGGCTAAGGGTTAAGTCTGAGTTAGGTTTACCCAATGAATTAAGAATTAATCCAAGGATAAACCTTTGTGCAAATGATTAAGAGATAATCATGGTCAAAGCATTAAAGGCCTGATGAGACCCTTGGGTTGGGTAGAGGTTGAGTCAAAACAAATGTTTTAACCATGTGGGAAGGTTTGAATTAACCATTAATGGTTATTGGAGACTTTGGGGATTAAGTGGTTGAAGGTTGGAAGCCTTCAATGGTTTTCAAGGACTTTAAGGGTTTTGGTGGTTGAAGGTTGAAAACCTTCAATGGTTATCCAAGACTTTGGGTCATTTGAGAAGTGACCTCCCTTTGCTTAGGGATGTGACAAAGTTTAAAGGAGGGTTAGATTAATTTAGAATTGATTAGAAGATTCTAGAAGGGATTAGAAAGGGGTTTGGAATTTTGCAAGTGGATGGGGGGGATAATAGGATTTAATTGAATAATTTAATTCATTCAATTTGGTTGTAATTAAATAAATTTGATTTATTCAATTTAGGATAACTATTTAATTAAATTTGAATTTAATTAAAAGTGGCTAGGGGGATTTAATTGAATAAAATGATTTATTCATTAAATGGCACAGTGAATTTTATTTAAATAAATTGAGTAATTTACTTAATAAAATAGAAGAATGTGGATAATTTAATTAAATCAGATTTAATCAAATAGAGAAATGAACATAAAATATTCATTTAGGAAGATGGTCATTTTTATATGTCTACAATAATGTTTTCAGATTAAAACATTATGATTAAAGATTACATTGAAGCCAAGAAAGTGTTGAAAGAATAAAGACAATTATTTATATCCACCTGTCAGCATATGATATGTCGGGATTCAGTTTTTGGAACTGAAAGTGTCTCACCGAGAGGAAAAGAAGGATAAATATGCAAAAGAAAGGGAAAAGCAGGGTTCTTTTTCTGACAGTCTATGAGCTACAAGAAAGGGCAATAATTTCTGAGTTTTTAATTATAGCAAGGGGCATGTTTTCTTTGCCTACAATTGTAATGTACAAAACTTGAGTCTTGGAACTCATTTTGATATTGAGGGAATGGAGAAGACATTCAGGAGTCTTTGAATTCTTTATTGTTGTCTTCAGATTTTATTGAGCTTTGTCTCATTAATATTATTTTTCAGTATCATTCTCGTCATGACAAGCTGTAGATGTGATTAATTCTAGAATTTTGTTTTCAGATTGAGTTACCTCTTGGGAAAGATATGTGCTCCTACCTCTTTAGTTATTTTCTATGGGTGTTGTGAATATGAACTGTGTTTTCTTTTTCCTGCATTCACTTTATCTAGTATTCAGTCCTCTTCACATTTACTTGATGGTTATGAGTAGATGTTAGTACCTTTATTTGCTTTCTGGTAAAAAGCAAATGTGTGGTTTAAAACCAATTAATTTATTGAACATCTGAACGAGGAGCTATACCTTGTAAAATTTAGAGGAAGATTATCAATCCCATGATATTCGATCCAACTGTTAGTGTTTTTTGTCCTTCCTTCCGGGCATCAGGAGTTAATTTGCATATTCATTTTTGAAGGACAAATCTGTTCACTAACAACAATATGACCTACTTTATGACAATTAGAACAAATTGGTTTGCAGGCTTTCTTACTGGTTTTTATTTGACTCTTTTCTTTAGATTTAGGTTTAGGCATAGCATCTTTGGTACCTGTTGGCATTACATATAAAAATTCCATTCTATATGTCACCTTATTGAGTCACGTCCCTAACTAGTCCTTTGGTCGCGTTGTGTGCTTTGAATTCTCCGTGTAATTCAGTCTTCATTGTTTTCTTTAAGTTTCACTATGTTGAACTTGAACCTTGAACTTGAACCTTTTGGTTCAAGGTGTTGAGCATCAAATTTGAATTAAGTAAAATATCTTGATTCATAAGATTGAATTACAAGAGCCCTCCATTTTTATAAAAAACCATTATTTTTATTGATATCATAATAACCCATAAGTTATCAAACAAATCTGATAGCATTCTATCAAAATATCCAAAATTCAAATAATATCGATGAGACCCAGCGATGTCTCATCAATATAAAAAGGGCATCGAAGGAAAGGGAACACCGATGAACTCTAGAAAGGACTCATCGAAAGCAATGATTTTACTGACAAAAGATATCAAAGAAAGAAGAGACATTTTCATCGACGGGAGAAAGCTTTTAAGTAAATAATACCATCAGAGCAGCATGAAGGAAACTCACCGAAAGAAGCATTCTTATCGAAAGAGTGATATCAATAAAACAGAAGAAAACTACATCGATAAAAGATATTGATAAGGATATGAGTTTCAAGGAGGCTAAAAGGCATGTTGCCGATATGTGTGTTTTCATTAATGCAACTTGATTGAGGAAGATTATGAATGAGCTTATTGATGAAAGATGATAGTGGAAGCAAATCATCAAAAGAAAATGGCTTTGATAAAACAATAGACCCATTCATCAAAGGAGTGTAGTGATGTCGATAGAAAAGGTGTTTTTGATGGAAGGATAAAAGAAGTCACCGAAGTCCAAAGTTTCTTCAACATGAAACCCGGTGGACATCAGATATATATTGATGAGGAGACAACAATAATGACCAAATGCAACATTTCGATGAAGGGAGAAAATACCTAGTCGAAGTAATGTTCGACACAAAAGTGTCGTATATAGAAACAAAAAGGTCGATGAACTAAATGATCCAAAGACATATTCTCATCGAAATGATTATGGATTGCTGCAAAAATTAGAGACAAATCCAGGAGAGGTCACATTGCCATTACTTTCGAATGTGTGCCTAGGCGACGAACTGGAAGCAGAAATTGGGCGAATTCGCAGATAAAGCTCAAAGGAAAAACCCAAGAGACAGGAAAGGGAAGGGCATTCCTTGGCCCAGGACTTGGATCGAGACAGAGACTTGTCACATTATGTGAATCAAATTCTATCCAAATATTTCCTGACAGAAAATGACATGAGGATGCTAAACAAAGATATTGTGATGTATAAAGATGACAAGTACATCGAGCGCATGGGGTACTTAATTTGTTTATCTTCCAGTTTGTTAACAAAAGTGTTAGTTAGCGGTTATATGTTGAAAAGCCACAACGCTTGGTGATAATGTATACTCTCATATAAAAGGGGAAAAATTTTGTAATAGGGAAAGGGATAATCATTACAGGAGTAGATTATAGCCTCAGGCTTACCATTGTACTTTTTGGCAAATATATAATATAATCAGTCATTTTTCTTTGCGTTTATGTTGTGGATTATTGTATTTTCTGCACACAGTTGCTTATGATATTAGCTAAAGGAGATAAGGTTATTCGTGTTCTTCCACTAAAATTATGTGTTTCATATTGTAGATTTGGATAAAAAATATTTACTCGTGAATTGTAATTGTTCCCTGTATTTCTTCCTTGGATGGTCTCTTAAAAGTTAGGGTTAAATTCATTCAAGTAGTTTACAATATAGACACTGAAGTAGAGCTCACAAGAAATAGTAATTGACAGACTCATCGAGAGGGGGTGGGTTTAAAATTTTTCTCATAAGTTTACACAATAAATCCTAAAGAAATATAAAAGACTCTATAGCCCAAACAATGAAGAAAGGCACTGGTCATCTATAGAATATAACTCATCAGTTCACATTTCACTTTAAAAGTAATAGGAGTAGCTGAGTAGGAAATATAGAATAGACTAGCAATAGTGTATATACATAAATTTCAAGCATAAAGATCAAATAACTTCTACAACAACAATCTTGAACTCATCTGCTATATCTCCATCTTGGGAATTTATGCCATTCTGAGATAGGAGGAAATCAGATCAAGATACTTAATCTGCTATAAAAAGCATTAGTCATTGAAAACAACTAGTGAGTAGGTATACCCGCCTAGGTCTTGCAGAGCCTAAAGTGAGAGAGTTAGTAATCAAATAGGTTCACTCTATAAGTTGGCCAAGTCAATTGGAAGGTTTGAGCATAGGAGTTGGCATTTACTTAGAACCTATCCAATCTATTGATTTGAGACCCAACAGATTGGTGAATCTGCAGGGGAGCATTCAAAAAAAAAAAAAGTACTCTGCTGTGGGAAAGAAACCATATACGAAATACAAATTCCTTTCAAGAAGAAAGGTGGCGACTCTGATATAAGAAATTTTATGTACGGAAGGAGGTCAATAACACAAGGCCACCCCATAGTCCAATTAAACTTTGATCAGAAGAGAAGTAAAAGAAATCCAAAGGAGAAATCAATAGATAGTCCGATGGAACCTAAAAATAACTTTATGAATGGGAAGTATAATCAACACTATTCTGAAAACCATTCACATCCAGCCTTGAGTAAATAGATTTATATAGTTCCCACATACCCCAGGGATGAGGACCTGTCAACTATGGATAGAGCGTGGAAAGGGAAATTCCCTCCTGGCTTTGAGAATCACCATCCAAATTCAAGGACAGGAGCTTCAAGTTCCTTAGGCTCAAGCAAGGTGGATGCATCAGATCGTATGGCAGATTTGATGAAACAAATGATGGAAGTAACCAGTGAAATGAAAGATGAAGGAAGAGTACAGGAATGTATAGAATCATGTGCTAGAGTGGGTATAAATATCAATGAAGATGATATTGATCATGACTTGGAGAGATACAAGGCGATGTGTGAACAGGCAGCCCGAGGATCAAATAGAGGAAGAAACAATACAGATAAAACCAATGTGAAGAACAATACTTACAAGGTGTCTGAAAACCCTCTATACAATCCTAGGCCAAATGACTTTCCATATAATAATATACCTCCTGAGCACCAACACAATCACTTCAACAACTTCCCATACCCCAATTTACCTCTTGAGTATCAGCATAACCAGTTCAATGCCTTTACATATCAAAACCACTTTCAACCACAAAATCAATTTCCTCCTGGTAATAACAATGTGAGACCAAACTATGGAAACTTTTTCCAAGGTGTATACGGACTGATGAACACAAAACGCATCAAGCAGTTCAAATTTTCAAGGATGATGGTGTATCCTCAACCTATCCCTAATGAAATTAGGACTGCAATACCAAAGTTCATTGGGAGTAATGCCATCTCAGGGGAAGCACATTGCAAAGCTTTTGACACAGTTATGGAGGATTTCTGTCTCCCATATGAGGATGTCAAGATGAAGTTGTTCATGCAGTCATTAACAAAGGATGCCCGAGATTGGTTCAGAGCACTGCCATATTTTTTAGTAAACAACCTTACAGAATTCAAAAGACTTTTTCTTAAACAATACGAAGACCATAATAGCCCTAAGTTTGCCTTACATGAGATCATAAGCATCAAGAAGAATACAAATGAAGTAGTGGCCAATTTCAATAAGAGATTTAATAGAGTTATGAATAAAATTGCTAATAGAATAAAACCAGTTCTTTAAGTTAGCATTTTGTACTACATGAATGCTTTTGACAGTAAAACAAACTATGAGCTCAAGACAAAGAATCCTACAACCCTTCAAGGAGTCATGAAAGCGGCCATAACTATAGAGAATAATAGAAAAGAAACTGGAACTATAGGAAGAAGGGAGGATGCAAGGTTGTTCAATCCAAAGGCTCCTAAACAAACAAAGGACAATGACAAGTTGGACAAGGTGTTGAATGTTCTCAAGGATTTGTTTGTCAAAGTGAATAAAATAGAGAAACAACAGTTTTATCGCCATGATAGGCCCAGATTGCATGATATGCCTTATAATACCGCATGGAAAGATGAAAAACCAGTGGACAAGAACCCGAAAGAAGGTAACCAAATACCAAATCCTTTGAGAAAAGTGGTGAACTAGGTGGTTGATGAAGATATGTGGTGCTTAGCGTGTGATATGCCTCATTCTCCTTACTTGTGTGTGGTAGCAATGAAGTTGCAGGGAAGAGAGGAAGAATGTGAAGAATATGTAGATGATCATGCAATAAACTTACTATCCTTTGAGGACTGTGACTCATCTGAGGGGAGTGAAGGAAGTGATGTAAATTCTAGGCAGATTAATCAATAGTGTTGTATGCAACATGTATTCTCATATGAGGAAGATGAAGTTAGGCTGAGGATCCCTACTAAAGAAGAGCGAGAGAGGATTACTACAGCTGTTGTTGAACAAGCCAAAAGGACTTATATGTTAAGAAACAGAACCATAAACCCTTAACAAGGCAAACCATCAGGCATGTTCATAAAGGAGAGTAATAAAACATCTAAACCAATAACTAAGCCAAGAAAGACTCAGGGAGAAAACACAAAGTTAATTAAGGAAAAGGAGTTGCAAGTTTCTACAATGCAAAAGGGTGATAAGGACGGGATGGTGGACACTTCAATACTACCTACTACAACATCATTTGATATTGCCAACACCTTGGCACAGATGAAGGTCTCTGTTCCACTACTTGAGATGATGAAGTTTCCAGAATACCGAGAAGAAACCTTGAAAGTGATCAATGGTGTATCTAAGGAAGAGACCAAGGGACATAAACAAAATAGCCAAAATAATGATAACCCTGTTCCAACCATATATTTAGGGTCAACAATAACAAAACATCCCTCTCAAGTAGACCCATTTTATTTAACCCTGATGATCGATAACAAGATGATAAAAAATTGCATGATTGACTCAGGAGCTGCTATAAATGTAATGCTAGTAGGAGTCATGAAAGAACTTGGAATGTCAGTGGACACAAATTTTGGTAAATGCTATGCCATGGATAACTGTTCCGTCCCAGTGGTTGGTGTCATGAAGGATGTTGAATTCAAATTGGCAGCATGTCCAAAAGCATCTTATAAAATGGACATCACTATGGTTGATGCCCCTCCTAACTATGGTATGTTATTGTCAAGACAATGGTCGAACCTGATAGGAGGCCATGTCCAGCTAGACTTATCATATGCTACTATACTAGTAAAAGGATAGGAGGTAAGGATTGAGAGAGAACCTCACTCTGAATACATCATTGAGGAGGTGAAACCTATTGATTCGGTATGTTTCATCCATTCAGATATGGACAACTTCAAAGTAGAGTTGATGAAAACAAAATTGAGAGGATTGACCCCGATAGAGTCTATAGTCAAGAAGAGTAAAGATCAAGTATGGAAGATGTACTTTGATGGATCATACAACAAAGAAGGAAGTGGGGCTGGAATTGTATTTATCTCACCAGATGAAGAGACATTCAAGTATTCTTTCAAACTGATGTTTGAGTGTACAAATAATATTGCAGAATATGAAGCCTTACTCACTAGACTTAATGTGGCTACCAAGCATGGAATTAAATTGCTCAGTGTCTTTGGGGATTCAGAACTAGTAATATCTCAAATCAAACAAAAGTATGCCTCCAAACATCTCAGGTTGAAACAATATAGGGATGCTGTATGGGATACCATGGAAATGTTTGATGCTTTCCAGATAAGTTGGATTGACAGATCAAAGAATATCATGGCTGACGTCTTGGCCAATGTTGGTTTGAAGGTAAATGATATAACACTGAATGGAGTCTCAGAAATGGAAATAAAAGTCAGACCTTCTATTCTAGATTGTTGGTGTAAATAAATATTCATTTTGGATATTATTACACTTACTTAAGTTAACTTAGGATAATGTATCTCTTTGTAGTTTGGATTTGAGACACTTAGGGAAGTGTGCACATAGGGATAGAGCTTGTAGGAGAAATTCCACCTTTTGTGGTCTTATTTTGTTGTTACACTCCACATTTGGTGGGTCATCCACCTCTTGTGGAATATTATATTATTTCTCCTACCTACCCCTAGTATTTCTTACCTACCCTTGTTTCTCATTGAGCCACATGTCATATTTGTGTGCTCATACATCCATATGGCCTTGCCTATATAAGCAGGCCTATATTCATTGTATTGGTTAATCCAATTGATCATTTGCATATTGATGAGAATACAGTTTGTTCTTGTCATTCTATTGTCTCTTTCTATGCTTTTCATTGTGCCCTTGATCTTGGAAAAATCCTACATGGTATCAGAGCTATTGGGGCTTCATTGATTGGTTTTTGGAGACATCGTGGAAGGCTTCTATTTTCGGATTTGGGGATCTTCATTTTTTGGGGGCATCATACAACAATTTGGACATCATCGTTGAATCCGGGAGGCCATTTCCATAAATTTCGACTATAAAGTCGACCTATTTTGGTGAGAAATTTGTTTTCCCTATTTTGGCTATTATCGTACGGATTTCGAAAAATTTTAATTATTTTTTCAAAAAAAAAAAGGGGAAAATTTTTCAGAAAAAGGGCGATCATTTTTTTTGAAAAAAAAAAAAATTTCGAAAAAAAAATTAAAAAAGGCGATCAAAATAAAAAATAAAAAATAAAATTAAAAAAAAACTTTTTTGGTTGTTTGGGGGTCCGCAGACCCCCCCGTACTCTGTCGTTTGCAGGTTGCGCTGCCTGTACTCTCTGGCCTCTGTCACGTCGTGTACCTCCCATCTGATGCCGACATCGTGTAGTCCTCACCGTCCGATGCCAACACTGGTCCTCTGGTACCCCACACCGCCGCGCCAACGTCGTGTACCTTGCCGCTGTTGCCACCCGCCGGCAGCCTCGCTCTCCGACCGGCGGCCTTGGCTCTCGGCCCGTCAGGATATTCTTCTCTGGCAGCACCTCCCTCTCCGGTGGTCCACCAAAATAGGTTGCCTCACGTTTGCCACTGGCCCGCAGGCAAAACCGTACACCCTGCACAGTGACGTTAGCATCCGTACGACATCACAGTCACCTGCACAGTTAGCAGTCCGTACAGTACGGACGCCTAGTCAGCAGGGAGGTGAAGTTTTCGTGACGATCATACGATCGTCAAATTTAAGATAGTGAATTGCTGACATTAGCACCACATTAGCAGCTTTTTGAAATTTTTTTGACCCCTCTCCATTTAGCTTTTCAGTTTTGCAGTCCAACTTTGAAAGGCCATATCTTGCTCATTTTTGCTCCTTTTTTGGTGCAATTTTTTTTGAAATGGGCTAAAATTTCATGATCTTCACAATGGTGTGGTTATTTTATGATTTTGGTGAATAGGTTTTTCAAAATTTTGGATTCTCTCAGCTGTACTTGTCCAATCCTCAATTCTGCAACTTCAAAGGCCTCGTTTGAGCTCATACGACCTCCTTTTCAAGTGTCATTTTTTTTGAAAGTGCATGTTTTTTCATCTAATTTCATAATATATGATCAGATTTTAGAGATTTTGAGTGGAAATTATACTTTTAGATATTGGTCTTATTTGGCCTATTAGGTACTTGTAAATTGCTTGGATCTTAGTTAGATCTCTTGCATTATCAGTTTGAGTCTCTTTTGACCTTATTGAGGCAGTTGTAAAATTGTAAATTAGAAGTCCACTTTGCCATTTTTTGCAAGTGGCCCATTGTATACGCACTACTTATAAAGTGCCAAAATCATCACTTTTGGGGGGGGGTTCTTTGATTGAGTGAATTTGGGGGGGTGTCTTGTGTGATTGTGCCTCTCTTTGTGCTCTTTCCATTTTTGTTGCAATGAGTCCTCATAAATTTCCACCTTTAACTTGACATAATTATGCATCATGGAAAATTAAAATATGGAGTAAATTAATGGAAAAGGGTCTCACACATTACATAGATGGAACAATAACAACACCACCTGATCCTAAGGCTGATCCAAATGCTCAATTAAAATGGCTCACAAAGAATTGCATGGCTCTTGGAACCTTACACAAGTATGTATCAGATGACCTCATTTTTCACATTGAGAAGTGTAAAACAATCAAAGAGGCTTGGGATATGTTTTAGAAATTGTATGGTCAATTTGATGAAATCAGAGGCTATTAGATTGACAATGAGCTCACCAACTTAGATCCCAAGAGTTTTGATACAATCCAAGATTATGTCACCAAAGCAAATGAGCTAAGAGCAAAGCTTAAGGATTGTGGAATTGACAAAAAAGATGCTCAGTTGATATTCAACTTGTTGGACAAGCTTGCACTAGAATATGCAACATTTGTGTCTAGCTTCCAAACTCATTGTTTGACAGTGGGGAGTTCTTATGTTATGCCTTCATTTGATGCTTTCATAGAAATGTTAATATTGGAGCAATCTAAGTTGTTGAACATGGGGTTTCTCAAGTCTTCAAAGTCCAAGGCTTTGGTGGCTAATCAAGGGAATCAAGGAAGTCAAGGCAAAGATTCCAACAAGAAGAAGAAGCACTCTAAGTCTAAGCCACACCAGGAAAAAGGACAATCATCCTCTACATCACAAGGTGATTTTTCATCCTCTTCCAAGAAGGGGACACCACCTAAGAAGGATAAACCAACTTGTGCATATTGCAAGAAGTATGGTCATGATGAGCATCGATGCCACGCAAAGCAGGTTGATGAGTTAACTAATCTTCTCAAGAAAAACAACATCAACTTGCCATCCACCTACACAAAGAAGGATTCATCTCCTTCCTCTTCCTCACAGTCTAAGGGAAAAGGGCAAGCATTTGTGACTACAATAGGTTCTTCACAACGATGGATACTTGACTTGGGTGCCTCATATCACATGGGTTCTATAAAGGAGCAATTTTCTTCATTGGATCCATCTAAGGTACCTCAAATTTACATAGGTGATGATACACAAGTAGAGGTTGAAGGGAAAGGTTCAGTTGACATGGATGATGGAACATTTGAGAATGTTCTCTATGTTCCTAACTTGTCTACCAACCTTCTATCCATCTACCAAATCACTCACTATGGGAATGGAAAAAAGGTTGAGTTTACACCAGATTCAGTTGTGGTAAAGGAACTTGATGATGATGCCTTGGTAGCAGTGGGACAAGTCCATGACAACTCAAGGCTTTATTCATTCTCCCACTTTGTGCCAAGTTCGCCTTCTAGGGCCTTGCTTACTCATTCAAATTCATAAAGTAAGCTATGGCATGAGCGGTTTGGTCACCTCAACTACCGCTATCTTCAGTAGCTAAGCACTAAAGACATGGTCACAGGTCTACCTCGAATCAATTTTTTAGAGGGTGTATGTTCGGGTTGTTCCATGGGCAAGCATCCCGAAGAGAAGTTTGATAAAGGGAAAACTTGGAGAGCTTTGGAAGTTCTTCAACTTGTTCACAGCGATGTAGCAGGTCCATTTCAAGCACCTTCATTTAGTAAGGCCCGCTATGTTCTCACCTTCATTGATGACTACTCTCGCTTCACTTGGGTCTACTTGTGGGTAGTCTCATCTACTTGACTCATACACGCCTTGATATTTCATTTGTAGTTGGCATTGTTTCCCACTTCATGCAGGAACCACATGAGTTTCATTAGAAAGCCACCAAACACATCCTTCATTACATCCAGGGTACACATCACTATGGGATTCACTATGCAGCAGGCACAGGACTTCGCTTGGTTGGTTACACAAACTCCGATTGGGCTGCCGATCTTGATGATCATAAGTCTACTTCTGGTTATAGTTTTCACCTTGGTTTGGGCCCCATTTGTTGGCAGAGCAAGAAGCAACATGCTATTTCTCTCTCTTCGACTGAGGCTAAGTATCGAGGCACTGTTAACGCAGCGACTGAGACCATTTGGCTCTAGCAGATTCTCACAAAGTTTGGATTCACCACTCCACGGCTGACAGTTCTACATTGCGACAATCAGAGTGCTATTGCAATCTCAAAAAACCCAGTCCAGCACCAGTGGACCAAACACATCGAGATCCATATGCACTATATCCGAGAGCTCATCTAGGAGCAGGTCATTGATTTGCAGTATTGTCCTACAACAGAGCAAGTTGCTGACATATTCACCAAACCTTTCATCGAGAGTAAGTTCGAGCAGTTGCGAGCTCTCTTGGGGGTGTGGGATGTGTCATTAGGGGGGGTCAGCTGACTTCTCCATCCTCTCTTATGGGGGGGGGGACTTTTTCCTCTTTGAGGTTTTGTCTTTCTTCTTTGAGAGTCTTTTGTACATTCATCTCTCTTTTGGGGGGGAGTTTTTTCCGACTAGGTTTTCTCCCTTTCTCCGTTTGTGAGAGATTGCATTGCATAGTTTTGCTTGCATTTGCATATTGTACATGGGTACCTATCATGGCCTAGTAGCTGAGACCCATCTTGCATTGTTGACTTGAGTCTTCATTCCCCTAAGTTGCACTTAAGGGGGGGTGTTGGTGTAAATAAATATTCATTTTGAATATTATTACACTTACTTAAGTTAACTTAGGATAATGCATCTCTTCGTAGTTTGGATTTGAGACACTTAGGGAAGTGTGCACATAGGGATAGAACTTGTAGGAGAAATTCCACCTTTTGTGGTCTTATTTTGCAGTTACACTCCACATTTGGTGGGTCATCCACCTCTTGTGGAATATTATATTATTTCTCCTACCTACCCCTAGTATTTCTTACCTACCCTTGTTTCTCATTGAGCCACATGTCATATTTGTGTGCTCATACATCCATATGGCCTTGCCTATATAAGCAGGCCTATATTCATTGTATTGGTTAATCCAGTTGATCATTTGCATATTGATGAGAATACAGTTTGTTCTTGTCATTCTATTGTCCCTTTTATGCTTTTAATTGTGCCCTTGATCTTGGCAAAATCCTACACAAATAACTTGTATAACTGGCAAGTTTTTCGTGATGACAATGATTTGTTGAAATTCTTACATTGTGTGGATCACTACCAAGCACAAGCTATCAACTTCAATAATTTTGTAGAGATGATAGATGGGAAGAGACTCTATTGGGACAAGAAATCATACAGTTAAAATCTAATAAAATACCTAGAGGACTAGTCACACTGGAAAGAGCTTTCAACATACAAGACAAAGTTGAAATCAAAGGAACCTCAGTCAAAGAAAATGATGTTGAGCAGATTAATTTGGGAAGCAAAGAATCACCAAGACATGTTTTTATTGGTAATAAATTGACTCCTAAAATGAAGCAGCAATTAGTAATGTTACTTAGAAAATATAAGCACGTATTTGCATGGTCTTATGATGACCACAAAGCATACAAGGAGGATCTCTTCCTACATGAGATACCTCGTAAGCCTGATGCTAAACCATTTAGGAAAAAGAAGAGGCCTATAAACCCCACTTTACTCCCTATGATGAAAGAGGAAATAATAAAAATGAAAGATGCGGGGATAATTAAAACTTGTAGATACACTACTTGGGTTTCAAATTTGCTACCTGTCAAAAAGAAAAATGGGGACATAAGACTATGTGTGGACTTCAGAAATCTGAACATGTCATCATTACAAGATAATTATCCTTTGCCAAGCATGGATAATATGTTGCAGAAAGTAACTAGATGTGATTTATTGTCCATGATGGATGGGTTCTCGAGGTATACTCAGGTAAAAGTTAAAGAAGATGAACAATATAAGACAACTTTCACAACACCATGGGGCACATATGTATATGCAAGAATACCATTCGGATTAACAAATGAAGGGGCAACATTTCAAAGGGCAATGGATGTAGCGTTTGCAGAACTGATTGATGTAATAATGGTGGTGTATCAGGATGATTTAACATCTTCTTCAAAAAGGGTTGAAGATCATTGCGATCACCTTGAGAAAGTATTCAAGAAAGCTCTGGAATATGGAATTTCCCTCAATCTGAAGAAATGTCATTTCACAGTTGAAGAAGGGAAGCTCCTGGGACATATAGTGTCCAAGGAAGGGGTGAAAATTGACCCTAAAAGAGTAGCTGCAATAAATGAAATACCTATCCCTAAGACTATCAAAGTTGTTCAATCGGTTTTGGGACAAATCAATTTTGTCAGAAGATTCATCCTTAATTTTGCAGATATCATAAAACCTATAGTGAGGATGCTGAAAAAGGAAGCTAACATTGATTGGGATTCAGAGGCATTAGATGCATTTCTAGATATAAAAAGGGCAATATCTGAGGCACTAGTATTGATATCCCCAGATTTCAATAAACCTTTTTTAATTTTTTCATTTGCATCTCGTCATACAGTGGCAACAGTGTGATTACAAAAGAACCAAGACAATTGTGAACAACCTATTGCGTATTTCAGTAAGTCACTGAATTCATCCAAAATTAAATATGACCTAAATGAAAAACAAGCTTATGCCTTGGTAAAAGCAGTAAAACAATTCAGACCATATTTGGTAGGCGCAAAAGTTATAACATATGTTCCTAATGCAGCAGTGAAGGACATATTTAGACAAACTGAGGTCATAGGAAAAAGATGTAAATGGATCAACCGGATTCAAGAATTCAATATTGAGCTCAAGATTTCACAAGTTATCAAAGGTCAGGGATTGGCTAAACTTATGGCAGGAGCAGGGGTTGAAGAATTTCAGGTAAATGAGGTTGGACTAGATGAAGCCAGTTTCAGTATTGAAAATACAGCCTGGTATGCATATATCATGTATTATCTTAAGCACATAAGATGTCCAGATGGTATGACTGATAATCAAAAGAGAACATTAAAACTAAAATCCACAAAATATGTGATCATCAATGGAGACTTGTATTGGAAAAATAGAGATGGTATATTGCTGCCATGCCTAGATGAACACCAAGCAGAGAAGATCCTACAAGAGATGCATGAAGGGGTTTGTGGTGGTCATTTTTTAGCCAAAACTACTGCACACAAGATATTGAGAGCTGGATATTTTTGGCCATGTGTCTTCAATGATTTCTATGCTTATGTTAGAAAATGTGAGGCTCGTCAGAAATTCTTAGGCAAAATGAAGTATCAAGGATCACTCCCACTAAGACCAATGCAAGTTGAAGAACCATTTCAACAGTGGGGAATAGACTTTATAGGAGAGATATTAGAAAAGTCGAGTGGAGGACACATATGGATTTTGGTTGCCACATATTACTTTACCAAATGGGTGGAAGCAATACCTACTAAACATGCCACTAGTAAAGTAGTGATAAAATTCATACCGAAAAATATCATTACTAGATTTGGTGTTCCTGCAAGGATCATCTCTAATAACGACATGACTTTCAGGTCTGAAGAATTCAATACCTTTTGTGAAGAATATGGCATCACAATATCTCATTCATCCCCTTACCACCCTCAGGGTAATGGGCAAGCTAAGTCTAGTAACAAAAACATCCTAAAGATTATCAAAAGAGTGCTAGGACAAAATAAAAGGGTGTGGGACTCAAAACTGAATCTAGCATTATGGGCAGATAGAATAACAGTAAAAAAATCTACAGGGAGGTCCCCATATGAGCTGGTCTATGGTAAAAGGGCTAGACTCCCTTTGGATAACCTCCTACCTGTACATAAATTCATAGCACAGGAAGGGATAGAGATTGATGACCCTTTACAAGAGAGGCTAATACAGTTGGTAGAGCTTGATGAAGTCAAGACAGAAGCACAGAAGCAAAACATTAAAATTCAGAATCAGATGAAAAAATTGTATGACAAAAGAACAACAGAGAGAAAGTTTAAAATTGGTGATTTGGTTTTAATGGGGAATGCCAAGAGCCAAGATAAAGGTAAGCATGGCAAGTTTGAGGCTCTATGGCTTGGACCATATGCAATAATGGATAAAGTAGGGGAAGATTCTTATTTCCTCCAAAGTGCTATGGGAGAAGTTCAGAAATTGCCAGTACATGGACAATTCTTGAAAAAGTTCTTTTCTTGAAAATAGCCTTCTCCATGTACAGTAGTTTAGGTCTCGCTCCCATGGTAAAAACCACATTTCCTTTGATTTTGCCCTATATAAACCAGAGAGTCTAGATTCTTGAAGGTATCCGTAGCATACCCCCATCCCCAGTCAGAGCCACTGTTGAGCATCAAATTTGAATTAAGTAAAATATCTTGATTCGTAAGATTGAATTACAAGAGCCCTCCATTTTTAGAAAAAAACCATTATTTTTATTGATATCATAATAACCCATAAGTTATCGAACAAATCTGATAGCATTCTATTGAAATATCCAAAATCCAAATAATATCGATGAGAACCAGTGATGTCTCATTGATATAAAAAGGGCATCAAAAGAAAGGGAACACCGATGAACTCTAGAAAGGACTCATTGAAAGCAATAATTTTACCGACAAAAGATATCAAAGAAAGAAGAGACGTTTTCATCGATGGGAGAAAGCTTTCGAGGAAATAATACCATCGGCGTAGCATGAAGAAAACTCACTGAAAGAAGCATTCTTATTGAAAGAGTGATATGGATAAAACAGAAGAAAACTACATTGATAAAAGATATTGATAAGGATATGAGTTTCAAGGAGGCTAAAAGGCATGTTGCCGATATGTGTGGTTTCACCAATGCAACTTGATCGAGGAAGATTACTAATGAGCTTATCGATGAAAGATGATAGTGGAAGCAAATCATCAAAATAAAATGGCTTTGATAAAACAATAGACCCATTCATCGAAGGAGTGTAGTGATGTCGATAAAAAAGGTGTTTTCGATGGAAGGATAAAAGAAGTCACCAAAGACTAAAGTTTCTTCGACATGAAACCTGGTGGACATCAGATATATATCGATGAGGAGAAAACAATAATGACCAAATGCAACATTTCGATGAAGGGAGAAAATACCTAGTTGAAGTAATGTTCAAAACAAAAGTGTCGTATATAGAAACAAAAAGGTCGACGGACTAAATGATCCAAAGATATATTCTCATCGAAATGATTATGGATTGCTACAAAAATTAGAGACAAATCCAAGAGAGGTCACATCGCTATTACTTTCAAACGTGTGCCCAGGCGACGAACTGGAAGCAAAAATTGGGTGAATTCGCAGATAAAGCTCAAAGGAAAAACCCAAGAGACAGGAAAGGGAAGGGTGTTCCTTGGCCCAAGACTTGGATCGGGACAAAGACTTGTCACATTGTGTGAATCAAATTCTATCCAAATATTTCCTGACGAAAAACGACATGAGGATGCTAAACAAAGATATTGTGATAAAAGGGGAAAATTTTGTAATAGGGAAAGGGATAATCATTACAGGAGTATATTATAGCCTCAGGCTTACCATTGTACTTTTTGGTAAATATATAATATAATCAGTCATTTTTCTTTGCATTTATGTTGTGGATTATTGCATTTTCTGCATGCAGTTGCTTATGATATTAGCTGAAGGAGATAAGGTTATTCGTGTTCTTCCAGTAAAATTATGTGTTTCATATTGTAGATTTGGATCAAAAAGATTTACTCGCGAATTGTAATTGTTCCCTGTATTTCTTCCTTGGATGGTCTCTTAAAAGTTAGGGTTAAATTCATTCAAGCATTTTACAATATAGACACTGAAGTAGAGCTCATAAAAAACAATAACTGACAGACTCATCGAGAGGGGGTGGGTTTAAAAATTGTCTCATAAGTTTACACAATAAGTCCTAAAGAGATATAAAAGACTCTGTAGCCCAAACAACGAAGAAAGGCACTGGTCATCTATAGAATACAACTCATTAGTTCACATTTCACTTTAAAAGTAATAGGAGTAGCTGAGTAGGAAATATAGAATAGACTAGCAATAGTGTATATACATAAATTTCAAGCATAAAGATCGAATAACTTATACAACAACAATCTTGAACTCATCTGCTATATCTCCATCCTGGGAATTTATGCCATTCTGAGATAGGAGGAAATCAAATCAAGATACTTAATCTGCTATAAAAAGCATTAGTCATTGAAAACAACTAGTGAGTAGGTATACCCGCCTAGGTCCTGCAGAGCTTAAAGTGAGAGAGTTAGTAATCAGATAGGTTCACTCTATAAGTTGGCCAAGTCAATTGGAAGGTTTGAGCATAGGAGTTGGCATTTCCTTAGAACCTATCCAATATGTTGATTTTAGACCCAACACAAGGTTCAAAGTTCAACGGGCGTCGTGTTAAAGGTTATTTTCTCACGTGGCTTCATAAGTCTTCTTTAGTCTTTGTCAATCTTTAGCATTGCTTGAAACTTGAACTTGAACCTTTTGGTTCAAGGTTAAAAGTTCAATATTTGTCATGCTTGTGTTTTTGCATTGATGATTGCCCCTCACGGTTCAAGGTTTGATATTTGATTTCTTGGAAATCATGTCACCTTTCATGAGGTGGCGGCGCAAATTTTGAGATATGGTTGACGGCGGCAGAAAAAGGGAATATTCTTTCTTAATAATTTGAAAGTTGTCATTTATGGCAAGTATGGCGTGGAAATCTGTGTTTTCAGATATGAAGTGACTTGTTATTAAATGCATGCTTGATCGTGATCATTTCAGAGTGATGTCGCACGAGTGAAGAGTAATGATGATGATTTGTGGTAATCAGGGGTAAGATTTTCTCGGCTATTTTAAATTGAGTAGTTGTTTTGTCAAGATTGCCATTTGTGAATTATTTTTAAGAAGAGTTTTTGGAGTAGGAGGAAAATAGACTACGACAGGGGTTTTGCAGATGACAGAGGAAGGTATGTTCAACGAATTTCCTAATTGCTACAATTTTTAAAAGATTTGGGTATATTGTTTAGCTGCTTGTTTCCATTTTACGTATTTTCTTCTTTGTCTGGGTTGATTGGGGAAAGATTACAGTCTAAGCATGAGGCCAACTTTGCCTAAATTAATGAGCTCTTCTTCCCTTGTAAGTTCCTTACTAGAGCTGGCTGATACAACTCTAGTTCAATTAGATTTAGATGTTTTCTTAGAAAGAGTAAGGAACCCAACTGCTGATTCTATGATGAAAAACATTGCACAAAGTGGTTTATTGGAAGCGACAACATTTCCCACAGCTACCCCTTGTCCTGAGTTGGTTTTAGAGTGCATGAATCACTATGATAAAGCTAATAGATGCATTAGGAAAAATAATGGTGAGGTTTTGTTGTCTATTGATAGAGAAACAGTAATGGCTGCCATGGGTATCCCACATCGGGAACCCTATAAGGATTGGACTATTGGAAATTCTTATGGGGTTTATTCTGAGAAGAAGCAGTACTACAGAACCATTATTGCACGAAATTGACTTTTGAAGTTTCAAAAGGGTGGTTCAAGGTTGCCAAGGCCGTTAACCCGAGAGCATTTGATTCCTGGAATCAAGGAATTGGTAATAATGTTGAGCAGAGTTAGGGGAAATTCACACTCCATCTATTGGGAAGACTGCATGTAATTCTTCATCTAGGTTACTCTCAACAAAAACCGGTTCATTGATTGGGGCACCGTTATTGCAGAAAGGTTGCAAGAGGGTTTGAGCAATTACCTTGGGATGTCAAATTTCTATATCTCTTCATATTTGTTATATATGCTAGCTTGTGTGAGGGAGTGGCTTGGCCTGTTCCATGCAAAATGGGTTCAGGGTATAAAAATTTATGAATACCACCCCCATTTGGCCCAAAAAGGACATGTTGACAATTACCTTCACTGGAATGACATTTTTGTTGGGAGGTTGACTTTTGAGTTACAAGATAATTTGCACAAAATAATGTCAGTAGAAGCAGTTGAACTAATCAACATCTATGGTAGCTTCTTTATTCAATTTAATCACTTCACTTACATAAGGGTTGGAGGCTTTAAGGGTGAACCCTTTAGGCTACCTAGATATGTTTCAGACTCCTGTGTTTTGATTGAAGTTTCCAGGTAGTTAGCGTATGTTGTGAAGGATTATGGTGAAGATTCTGGTACAAGTGGAATTTTTCCTATCGATTTAGGCCATTACAGTTGTAGGTCTGTTTTTGATGCACTAAATCTTGAGTTAGAATTTAAGAGATTTCATTTGAAAACCTTTGTGAAAAGAGATAATTTTGACAGTAAAGGTTTTATTGCCCAGTATGTGAAAAAGATATTGCCCGATCAACATGTGCCATAGTTGGAGGATTATTGGGAAGACTACCCAGATGAGTTTGAAGTGAGAAAAAGGAGTTGGTCCAGATTAACTCTAAAACAGATTCTTGACATGAAATTGCAGATGGATGCCTCTGGTGTCACTATTGACAATGAAGATGTACTGGATCTAGAAATCATGAGACAAGTACACAATGAACCCCTTCCAGAGGTTGACTGGAGTAGAAAGATGAAAGATAGCATACAGGCACGCACTTTTAGTATAATTCACAGAACAAAGAATTAGCTTAGGAGTTACAGGTTTCATCCGACAAAGGCAACCAGTTCGAGAAACAAGAATGAAAAAAGGAAGATTGTAAGCAAAACCACTATTTTAACTAACATCCTTGTTTCTGTCGCAGGAAAGAAGCAAGCTAAGATTAAAGAAGAAAAACTTGACTCTGAAGCTGCACATTCCATTGGTGGTTGAGTGACCAGGTCAAGATACAAGAAGAATTTTCAACCATCTGTCGCTCATCTCATTCTTGATTTGGATGCCGAGGAAGTATAGGGAAATATGACAACCCCTTTTTCTAATGCTAACAAGGTCCTAGCCGATATTGATGTTGCTATATAGGATTCACAGGTGCTTAATGTTTTATCTAATTTAGATGATGCTAAATTGTCTGCTTCAGGAGGGCCTTCGCCCACACAATCCAAAGATCTGACCATGGCCCCTAAATGGTTCAGTGATTCGATTACCAAGAAAAGAAATATGGTGCCTATTTCGGTGTTAATGAAAGATGCCATGAGTAAATGTTTGGGAAGAGCCACGAAGCCTAAGTGGGTAAAAATGGAGACCATGATTGGTTTTTATGAAGGCACAAAACATTGGACTGCAGACATTGCCAAACCTACATCTAATAAGGATGTTGTCACCACCTCAGAAGCTGATTATACTATTGAGCGAGTTGATTTGGGGGTAGGAACTAGAGCAGTTGATGTGAAACATTTAGAGACTTCAACCAAAAGGATTATCTCCTGCACTTGGAAGGATGAAAAGGATAAAGCAGAGTTGAAGCAGAGTTTTTGATGAGTACTAAGAGGGGGGGTGAATTAGTATGCCAAAAATCATTGTACTTAAACACTTTACTAGACTACCAGTAAAACAGTTTAGCAAACAAACCGGTTAGCACACATCCAAACCAAATAGCAACTAATGCATTCACCCATAGAAGCACAAACACCATAACATGAGAGATTTTGACATGGAAACCCAAATGCGAAAAAACCACGGTGAGATGGAAATCACAAGTAACTATCTACAAAATAGGAACCAGACCGGTTAAGGTTAGACCGGTTAAGGTCATACAATGTTCTTTACCAGAACAAATCTTGTTAGGAATCTTAATCTCTGTTAGGAGATAAGTCCAATTAAAGACTACCTTGCTAGAGGATTTGAGATCCACAGATGTGAACCACCTTGTTAGAGGATTTACAAAAGGCTTTTGGGCCTACCCAGTTAAGGGCTTCAGACTTGTTGAAGATGTGAGTAATAAATAAGTGAGTGATCTAGCAAATAGCACAGATTGCTTGGTTAGATCCTTGATAGCTCATTCCTAATGCATTCCATCATTACTTCAGTCTTCAACACATTCACACTCTGCCTCTTCACGCAGACCTGAACCTCTCTTCTATCTTAACACTCACAAAAACTCTTCAACCACCTTAAACCCTAACAACCTAAAACCCTAGACATAATGTCCTTATAAAGGAATCTGATTTCATGTCAGTCCAATAGGATTACATTACAATTTCCTAGGTTCAATGCATCTAGACATATTCTGTAACATGACACAAAAAGAACCATTAAAGTGTCGACACTGCCAAACAATCGATGAATGGTAACTCATCACAAAATATCGGTTGGTAACTCATCACAAAGTATTACCAGTTTATACAAAATACCGGTTTAAGCAAAATACCAGTTGCCGGTTTGACAAAATGAAGACTGGGAAATATGAGTTGTGTTGCTTCGTTCCTTCATACTGCTTCAGATCGGTAAACACTTTCTGCAAAACACCGATAGTCTAAAGACTATAATACATCATACCGGTTGGAACAAATACTGGTTAAGCTTTAACTTAAACATACAAAAAGTGATCTCAAATCAAGTGTGTGTCCATCAATGACAATCACAACATCAATCATAAAAAATGCCAACAATCTCCCCCTTTGGCATTGATGGCAACACTTAGGAAAATTTTTGACATCTAAGTGTTTTACAACAAAAATATGCCATAATCAAAATTACTCCTTCTAAGCATATACACTATCCCTTTTGCAGAAAATACAATGTATACTACTCCTTAACAGAAATAAAATGAAAGTATACATCAAAACATTCAAAATTTATACTTCTCCCCCTTTGCCAACAATGACAAAAGTATTGCAGACTAACCCCTGTTTCATTAAAATAATAAGTGTTTATGACAGTAAAGAGTAAAACTTGTCAAAAAATGATTTGAAGTCCTAGAAAAATTGCTTCATGGATAAGGACCATGAGTCAAGTAGGGAGGTAGCCACCTCTTTCTCTGTCTGCATCTGGGAGACCTGTTCTTCCATGGCATCTATCGTGCTTATCTCTTGAGTGACTGTTAGGGAATCAAGATTTAGATAGCACTTATGGAGAATTTACAGTCTTGGTAGTAGGACTAGTTGAAGTTCCTGCAAATTTTGTGTCCGGTTGCTTATCTCTGCCTCTAGTCGTGCAGACTGCAGTTGAAGCCGGTGAACAATTTGACCATATGTGGAAAAGCAATCATATGGCATCTTGAAGGTGCTAATAAATGACTGCATATCAGATTGCAGTTTGTTCTTTTGAATGAGCACATCATCACAGAATAAATGAGGTTGGCAAATCTTGTTGAGTAGAATATTGCCCTCATTCATTGCATCTCTAATGGCCTTTTGTGCCTTCTAGAGATCAGACCGAAGCTCTGTTAGCTTTTTCACCAGGGAAGTGTCCAGAGCCTTTTGATGTGCCTTATTGGCATTTGCTTTTGCAACCTCTTCCAGGCTTTGTACCTAGTCTTCTACAACTATGCAAAGGAGCTTCAATTGTGCAAGTAAGGAATCGGTACAAGGAAGGTTCATACCGGGTATCAGACTCGTAAGTGTTTCCACCGTAGTTTGGATAACATCTTCCTCCTTTTTCCTCCTTAGAGCATCCAATTGCTCTTGAGCAAGCTTAATGCTTTGCAACAACTCTGATTCATTTGCAAACTGGAGGTCAATAGGACTGGTAATTGCAGCCGGTTTAGCCTGACTACCAGTTGCCATTGGAGTCTCCATCTGTGTGCTCTTTTCCACTGCTTCCTTGTCATTGGCCTTTTGCTGGTCTTCTTGAGCCTTCCTCTGCTCCTCTTCTTCTTTCTTTCTTTTCTCTTCTTCTTGTCTCTTCTCTTCATCTTTTCGCTTCTTCTCTTCTTCATCCTTCCTCTTCTCCTCTTCCTTCTTCCTCTTTTCCTCTTCCTGTTTCTTCTCTTCCTCTTTTCGCTTCTCCTCTTCTTTCTTTTCCTCTTCCTTCTTCTTCCTCTCTTCCTCTTGTTTCTTATTTTCCTCTTCTTTTCTCTTCTTCTCCTCTTCTTTTCTTTTATCCTCTTCCTCTTTCTTCTTTTTCTCCTCTTTTCTCTTATCCTCTTCCTTTTCTTCTTTTTTCTCCTATTTTCTCTTATTCGCTTCATCTTTCCTCTTTTCCTCTTCTTTTCTCTTATCCTCTTCCTCTGCCTATTTCTTCTTTTTAGCTTCTTGTTGCTTCTTTTCTTCTTCTACCTTCTTTTCCTATCCTGTTCCTTCTGATGGTGCATCCTGAGTAACATTTTCACCATCTAAGGCGTCAACATCAATGGGTTCCATTTGTTGTGTGACTGGTTCTTCTTCACTGTCATACACCTCATCCGGTTTGCCAGTTTCCGGTTCTCGCTTAGCTTTTCTATTGGCTTCAGCCACTTGATGCATCTTAAGAGCTTCTTGAGCATGAGTATGTGTATCTTTGATCACTTCTTGACCCTTTCCTTCCAGTAACAGGAGTCTTCTTCTTCTCATGAAGAAGAGGCCTTTGTATTTATTCATAACTTCGAAAAGTTCTAAATTTGATACATCAGGAAAATGTTGAGCAAATATTTTCTCCCTCATTTCCTGTTCCTTTTCTATGGCAATGCACCATTTATTGTCTAAAGAATTATACAAAGAATCCAGTGTCATAGATCTAATTTCTGAAGGTGACTGGTCATTAACACACAAATACTTAATGATTTCCTGTTCAACTGCTTCCTTTTCATCATCATTGAAATCATCAAAATAATAAATTAAATCATTCAACACTTTTCTCCTAATATTCTTTATAGTTCTTTGACAATGTGTCAAAGGTTTGTAAGAAGAAATGTCAATATTTACCAGTGCAGATGATGTCGGTTCATTCTTTGTTTCCCTAGTCTTCTTCTTAGGCAATTCTTTTGACACAGTTTCTTCTAAGTCAGGTGTATTTCTTTTTGTCTTCTGCTTCCTCTCAAAGACTTTTGTAGGTTCCGCTTCCGATTTCTTCTTAACTGGTGACCTCTTGGTCACTTTGGGACTGGCTGCAGTAATCGGTGTCGATGCTGAAGGCACTACCTTTCCTTTCTTTTCAGAGGGTTCTACAATCAGTGCAACCCTTTCCAAATAGGTGTCGGTTCTCTTTGCCTTAGGATCAAGGGGTGAGGTGATTAGGGTAGAAGCATACCCGTCCAACATATCATTCATTACCTCATAGCCCATAGGCTCTACTTCTTCCTGCCTAGGCTCAACAGCCTCCATTAAGCATTCATCCACTTTGATGGTGAAACAAATGTCTTCCTCATACTTTTTAACTAAATCACTGGATATTCTTATCCTTGGCTCATCTTGCATCTGAACTCATCAAAGTATTTGTTTAGTGCTTCTGAATAACCAGTTCCAACCACTTGTAGGCTCTCCTTGATTTGTTTTGTCACCGATTGGTCGACAGACCACTGAATGTCACCTACTCCTAGAAAGTAGCCTTGAAAGTAAAAGAACAACCCAACCAATAGTTGTCTGAACTTGCATCTGAGTGCATTATCCAATTTGATCGACTTAAGATTCAACATAAGTTGTCTTTGCATACAAGTGCACAGATCAAACGATGCATCCTCCTTAATCATCCTATAAGTGACATTTACCGCTACAGCAAAGATAATTAATTTTGCTAGCAGAGAACATTCTGTAACCTATCACCATGCAGGCATACTTGACCAGATCGTCCTTGATTGAGTTGACGGTCATGCCGCGTGAGTTGCTCACTGAACTAGTGAGCTTGGACATTTCAGTCTTGCTGACCTTCCTTAGGGCTAGCACTTCCCCTATATTGCAGAAACTGATGACGACATGAATCGCTTTAGGTGTGATATCATGCGTCCGCTCGAGGTACATCTTATCACTGTGTACCCTGCTTAGAATAATGCGAATGTGATCATCCAAAAATTCTTCAAGAATGTAAATTGTATTTTGGAGTTTCTTCTTTTCCAGAATGCTGAATTCCAGTTTAATCTTCTTATCCTTTCCGCAGAATAGGCTCAGCTGGGAATGGATCACAAGAGACCCTAGGTCTTCGATTTTGTAGTCTATGTAATTAGAAATCCCTTCTTCTACTATAGCGCCAGCCAATACTTGAGACAAGGCATTGTATTTTGATTTTTGCTTAATGAAGTCCATAGAATCAACAGTGCACTAGAACTATCATGAGATGCGGAAGCCATGATAAATGAAGAATTATGAGAAATACCATCGCAAATTGAAATTTAGGGCTTCACAATTTGAACTTCGCTTGACACTCCTTCGGTTGCAGAGATATCGCTTTGCATTCTACACTCCTCCAATAGATGTTTGCTTCAGATTCTTCTTCGGGAATTTGATAAATTCTTTGATTCGTAGTGTAAATCGCTTGCCTTTTCTCTGTACTTGAAAAACTTCTTCACTCGAAAAAATGATAAGTGAGAAATGATTTCAAAATTCCTTTTAAACAGGTTCTCCACCTACCATAATAAATGCTCCAATATTAGGGCGTAAACCCTAATTTGCCTTTTACCATTTTCAGTCTTTTATCGTCTGATAGGTAGCTCATACTAGTTAAGGTCTTTTACCGGTGTAAACTAGGGGTTCAAAGTATTTTTCCATTTGCTCCCCCTAAGCTTTTCTGATGCTTAGTTTGTCGGTTATGTGATTTCCACACTAGGTGCAGAAACCGGTTCTTCTTGCAACACCGCTGGCTTCTTTTTCCAAGTTTTGTTCATATCCGCTTGAACAATTTCAATATCAATCTTTCCTTCCGGAGTGACTGGTATGTCATCCGATATGTTCTTTCTTGTTCTGCAGAATCTGGCAATGTGATCCGGTTTGTTGCAATGATAGCAGACCATTTCAGGTGCTCTCCAAGGTGCATTATTCATGTTACCATTCTTCCTCCCGCACGTTGCAGCAGTGTGACCATGACAATGACAGATCAAACAATTTGCTCTCCATCCGGTTGCCGCTTGATAGCCACCGCTTCTTGACTGATGATTAAAGGCATTAAATCGGTTGTGATTCTGGTTCACAAAAGGTTCCGGACCAACTCCTTGAGTCCTCTGAGGATATCTTCCAGTGTTGTTCAAAACAAACCTTTATTCAGATGCTCTATGCCCAAACTTGTTGCATGCATAACAATTACCATTGAACTTATTGGATCTAGGTACATTGTTTATAAAGTAAGGAAAATTATTGTAGGCTTTTCTCCTACACACATTGGCAGTATGTCCTTCTTTAAGACAGTTAAAGCAAACAGGTTTAAACTTTTTCTTACCTTTATCTTTTGATGCTGGTTATTTCTTCAATGCTCGAGCATTTGCACCAGAGGTCTCACCTTCCTCATGACCGGAATAACCAAGTCCATCAGTATTCTTGACAGGTTTGGCTGATTCAAGCTTTTTCTCTAGCTTAATAGCACTCTTGTTGAACTTAGCAAGTATTTCCTTTGACTCATAGAGTTCTTTGGAAATAGCAGCATTTGTTTCCATCAAGTTTGCATTCTCAGAGATGGCCATGTTCAGCTCTCCTTTCATGTCTTCCTTTTCCACTTTGCTCGCATGGAGTTGAGCAGTTAGGGCACTGATCTCTTGCTTCAGATTGGAGATTTCATGATCTTTGTCTTTTACCAGATCTTCAGCTTTCCTCCGGTTCTCAAGCTCTTGGTACATTCAAATAGTTAGTCCTTCCAACTCTTTTCTCAAGTTGGAATTGGATTCATTCAGCTTTTCTACTTCTTGAATTAGGGCTTCCATGTCTGCTTCATCAGAAGAACTATTTTCAGATAGCTCCATCAGTTTTTCAGCATGTTCTCTCCTTTTTGCTCGAGAGGCCTTATATTTGACCATAAGATCATCATAGGCTTGATCAGACTGAGTGAGCCAATGAGTAAGTTCCCTCATAGTGTATTCCCTCATATCTCTTTCCAAGTGGTTAAACTTATAGAAATGTTGGCTCTGATACCAATTGATGAATACTAAGAGGGGGAGTGAATTAGTATGCCAAAAATCACTGTACTTAAACACTTTACTAGACTAACAGTAAATCGGTAAAATAGTTTAGCAAACAAACCAGTTAGCACACATGCAAACCAAATAGAAAATAATGCATTCACCCACAGAAGCACAAACACCATAACATGAGATATTTTGACGTGGAAACCTATTGACATGTATTTTGTACACTATCAAACACAGAATAAAATACCCAAGGGCACCTTATCCTCTCGTGAGTAAAGTTTCCGAATGCTAAAGATATCACGAAAAGGATCAATCAGAGAAACTTCAAGGTTCTTATATGTAGGGTCTCTATGTGTGGATAAGCTCTCTGTGGTATGATGTGATTTGCTGGAATCACAAGGGGACTTACACTTGATGACTGAACGTCTGATTTGCTTTGAATATCACTGGAACATAGGATTTTACTAGCTTAGATTTGAAAAAAAGGAAAAAGGACGAGAGCGAGAAAAGGATCTAACTCTGATACTAAGAATGTAGGAGCAATGATCGATCTTTGATGAAATTCTAACTAAGTCTTGTTTTGACATCCCATGACCATCTCCACAAGGTTAGTGCGATCTTTGAAGGAAAGCTTTATGATGTTCAAATCATCACTACAGGCATAGACACCATCAGGTTGATGCATATCAATGAAGAAGCAACAATTGAAGTTAAGCTTAAGCTGAATGATTCCAATTGACTACACAAGGCAAGTCTGCAATCAACAAACTGCTAGTAGTATGGATATATGAATTTCACCATCAATCAAGCACATTTCTTCCACTCATCTAATAACATGAAATCAAATATGAGAAGTATAGAGACCATGCGAATTGTCTAATCGACCCATAAATTTCACCATTTCTTCAATGAAGTTTCACAAGTCTTTTACAACAACATCTTGGCAACAATCTTTGCCTTCTCCCTCTACTCTACTCTAATTGCTATACTATTAACTGACTAATTCACTATTCTAACTATTCACTCCCTACCTTCTAACTGCTTCCAACTGCCTTTACAAAATGAAGAGCCGGGGCTTATATAGTGCTCTTAATACAATTCGATGGCTGAGATCAATGGCCAAGATTCAACAATGAAAACCCTAATTAGGGTTTGTTACAACCATTACATAACATTTAATGCTTGACCAATGATAAAATTACATTTTAAGGACACATGTCTTCTATGGAAAAATAGACCAATGGATAGCTGGGGTAGGTACATCGAAGTTTGTGCCACCTTCCATGAGTTAGGTACATTGAATCTGGACATGCTGTGGTGGACCACACCGGCTGGATAAGTGATGACTGGGATGCCACCTCATCTGACACTTGGTTGATGCCAATTTGATGTCGCTGAGAAGCTAGCTTTAATTAACTCTTCTGAAACTATCTGGTTCTTCAATGAACCCTTGCTCTAACTTCTTTTGTCTTTGATGTGCAGGATGATGATGTACCTCACCTTGGAATGTTGGATTGGAAGAAGTCATTCCTGATGATACTTGACCGAAGAAGGCCATCCTTGTCGATACTAGACTGGAGGAGGTCACCCTTATCCTTGCTTGATCATCTTTGATGAGAACCTGCCGACTTGTAGATCCTCCAGGCTTTGGAGTCGCCATCTTGATACCTACACAACATTTCAAAATTAGTAATATATCTTGAAGTCTAGAAATTAAACTTAAAAGGAAGATTTAAGATTTTAATTAGGAAACTTCATGATAAATCTTGAGTTGTCATTTCTTAATGAACCATGCAATACTTAGATTTTTCCAAAACAAATGTCCAAAAATCAAACCTTAAACAAGGGTGTCAAGATGATTTTTCCATACCTCCTCTTGAGTATTAAACTCTAAGAAATGATGCAAAAAATGGATTTTGCTAGGCAAAATTTAAATCAAAATTCTCCCTTGGATGAATTGCGCCTCCTCTAGCTTCAAAAAGAATAGACTCCACCCTCTTTGATCTTCAACACTTAGTAGAAATTTGCTCCACTCTAGCTAGATTTCGCTCCTCCAAATTGCACTTCAACCTTTGGATTTCGCCCCTCAAATAGCTCTCCAATTTCGCACTTAGGAAAGGATGAATGAATGATTAAACTTGAACAAAGCATCACCCATATATAGAGTGCTCACCTTGATTCCCTCCAAGGCCGACTTGCCAAAAGGGAAATGAAAATGAAATAAAATCCCCCTCAAAAGAAGGCCGACTTGCTTGTAAAAGCAAATAAATGTATTTGAGCGCTCACCTTCATTTAAAATTTGAAAATTAATTTTAATGCCTCCAAAGTGGATTTTTGATTATTTCAAGGCCTAAAAATTAATTTATTAAATTAAAATGCCTTTAATTTAATGCGAATTTGATTTAGCCCTTCCAAAGGCCTCAAAGTTAGCAACTTGGTGAATTTTAAGGAATATCAACGCTCAATAATGTAAAAATGAAGGATATCACCAATTTCGCCCTGGACCTTCAGTGAAGGTCAGGAGCGATTTTTCAATCTTGCTCTTAACCCTTCATCTTTTGGATTCCAAATTGCTTCCAAGACATACAATATCATCTCTTCTTCCTATCCACACAAGATCTGGTCTCAATTCCTCAAACAAAGGAGAGAAAACTGGAAAATCGTTATGGGCCCTCTCTGAGGGTCTATAGTGATTTTTGTAATTGCCTTCAAAATTTTGATTCTCAATAATTTCTTTTCACTTCAAGGCTTTTCAAACATCGTTTCAAACCCATGCCTAGCCTTAGCCTTCCTCAAACCTGGATGAAAAATTCCCATTTTAGGTTTCTCGCTGTGGGCCCTCTCTGAGGGTCCGGAGCGATTTTTCGCTGTGGGCCTTCAGTGAGGGTCAGGAGCGATTTTTTCATTTTGGGTTGATTTCCTCTTGTGTTGATCCTCCAAATTATATTCAATGGATAGAACATGCTTTCCTTCATCCCTTCCAATCATAAAATCACTTTGATCTTGCAAGAATAATGCATATTTGAAAATCTCACTGTGGACCCTCTCTGAGGGTCCGTAGCGATTTTTGCTACTTGGACCAAAATACTTCACTTTTCATCTAAAAATGACTTTTCCAAGGAAGATATCATCTTGTTCTTTGTTATGAATAAAATTTCATGTCCAAGAAAGGTCCAAAAATGTGCACACAAAAGAAAATCGCTGTGGGCCCTCTCTGAGGGTCCGGAGCGATTTTACCTTTCTTGGGCAAAACTCCTTCAATTTATCATCTTTGATCAATTTTGGATACCTCATTATGTTCATTCTATCCTTCACCATGCTTTTGACATCTTAAGTCGACCAAATAAGGCTAGTAATGACTCTTATAAGATTTCTCGCTATGGGCCCTCTTTGAGGGTCAGGAGCGATTTTTCTGTTTCAACAAGGTCCTTCATTATTTCAAGTCAAAACTTCTTTAGGTGGGTGGAGAAAGTCATCCATTTCCCTTTCATGCTCAAAACTTAGTCCTTTTCCATTGCAAAATGAAGGAAATCAAAATCTCGCTGTGGACCCTCTCTGAGGGTCAGGAGCCATTTTTTGCTGTGGGCCTTCTCTGAGGGTCAGGAGCGAAATTTGACTTTTTTGAACTCTTTGTCAGGATGATTTTATGGAATATAACATTTAAGTATAAGAAAGAAGAAAGATATACTTTAAGTTATATTCCATATATACTTTCAGGATGTTTGAGAGTGATTTCAGACCTCCAGGAGTTATATTGCAAAATCTAGTTTTTGGAGGTTTTTCAGTTTCCAGACTTAGTCAAATTTCAGGATCAGGACTTTCAAACTTAGCCAAATTTCAGGATCAGGACATTCCAGACTTAGCCAAATTTAAGGACATTCCAGACTTCATCACTCACCAACTTGACCTAACTCAAGCAGAACCTGCTATCCAGGTGATCCCCTTGGCGACACTCAAAATGCAAAGGCTAACCGACAAAACCCTAAAAAACCTAAAAACAAACCCTAGAAAGCAAAAAGGCAGGGGTCCCCATTTGCAATGGGGCAATGTGTGAAATGGTCACAACATCTCCCAAATGGGAAAAACCACGGTGAGATGGAACTCACAAGTAACTATCTGTAGAATAGGAACCGGATCGATTAAGGTCATACAATGTTCTTTACCAGGATAGATCCTATTAGGAATCTCAATCTCTGTTAGGAGATAAGTCCGATTAAAAACTACCTTGCTAGAGGATTTTAGATCCATAGATGTGAACCACCTTGTTAGAGGATTTACAAAAGGCTTTTGGGCCTACCCCGTTAAGGTCTTCAGACTTGTCAAAGATGTGAGTAATCAACAAGTGAGTGATCTAGCAAATAACACAGATTGCTTGGTTAAATCCTTGATAGCTCATTCCTAATGCATTCAAGCATTACTTCAGTCTTCAACACATTCACACTCTGCCTCTTCACACAGACTTGAGCTTCTCTTCTATCTTAACACTCACAAAAACTCTTCAACCACCTTAAACCCTAACAACAACCTAAAACCCTAGACATGATGCCCTTATAAAGGAATCTGATTTCATGTCGGTCCAATAGGATTACATTACAATTTCCTAGGTTCAATGCATCTAGATATATTCTGTAACATGACACAAAAAGCACCGTTAAAGTGTCGGCACCACCAAACAATCGGTGGATGGTAACTTATCACAAAATGACAGTTGGTAACTCATCACAGAGTGTTACCAGTTCATATAAAATACTGGTTTAAGAAAAATACCGGTTGCCGGTTTGACAAAATGAAGACTGGGAAATATGAGTTGTGCCACTTCATTCCTTCGTACTGGTTGAGATCCTCAAACCGCTTGGGGTCTTCATACCGCTTCAGATCAGTAAACACTTTTTGCAAAACACCGAAAGTCTAAAGACTATAATACATCATACCGGTTAAAACAAATACCGGTTGAGCTTTAACTAATACATACAAAAAGTGATCTCAAATCAATTGTGTGTCCATCAATGACAATCACAACATCAATCATCAAAAATGCCAACAGTTTTATGCAAATGGCTCAATACATTCATGCTCTGCAAAATAGTCCGCTGCCATTGTCCCAAAGCTCTGTTCCCTTTAGTTCAAAATCCCTTGGTAATAAAAAGTTCTTTGATGAGTTTCAATGAAACAAGATGATTGCAGAGATTTTCTTTGAGTGGCTCACATCGATTGTGCATCAAGGAACTAATTATATATCCGAATTGGATGCCAACTTAATCTCATGGCAAAAAGAAAAGACTAAATGGGCGGTGATTTCAAAGAAAATGCACGATATTCAGTGCTATGGCTTGATGAATTTTCTTGCCGAAAGACAAGTGCCAAGGTTAAATGAAAATATAATGTTCATATGCAAAGAAAGCATAGAGTGGCGTAACCAAATCATCGAACAAGGTCATAGCGAATCTGCAAGTCTACGAGGCGAACTAACAACCCTGAGAACAACTAGGTAAAAGGATTTGCGCTGCGTAGATGTCCAGTTGCTTAAGGAGGATAGCCAGACTTTGGAAGATACAAGAGAAATGATCAATCAATTCAGTAGCCACATTAAGAAAATTAAAGTGGAGAAATCCTTAGCTACGGAAGATTTTATGAAGATTTCCAAAGCGGAGTCAATGCTCACAGTTTGCTTAGATCACTTGGATTCACACAGAGACAAAGTACAAATGGTGAAGAGTAAGAAAGAACTCTGGAAGCAAAGGGTGATACACATCAGCCTGCCGCATGTAGCAGTAATTTAGGAGTTTCAAAAGTTCATAGGGAGTGGAGCGCAACAAAAGCGGTTATGTTGTCTATCCAAAATAACAACCTGGGCAATCCGACTGAGACAAAATCGACAACATGACTAGCACTGCTGGCAGTTGTTTGCCAGCGAGTCTAGTTGTTTCTTATTTTCAATTATGTAGTTAGGGTAGTTTCTCATTAACTCTTTTGAGTTAATTTTACCTTTGGTTAAAACTATTTGGTCTGGTGACCTATTTATAAGCTTTGTAATGACTTTGATGAGGTTCACTAAGTTTTTGAAAAAACTATCTTTTTAATTTTAGCTGAAAACTTTGTGTATGTGGAAAGTTGAGGACCATTTATGAATGAAAATCAAAATGACAGTTATCTTTGACTTCAAATCTGTGTGTTTGGTGTTTGAAATTTGATTTCTGTGAGAATCTATTTCAAGGATCTATCATAACTTTCTATGTATGCAGAAAATATCAGTGGAATTCTTTTAAGCTTTTTCATTTTGTTTTAGTGTACATGTGAAGTCTGTCGGCTTTATACAAAGAATTATATATGAATCAATGTGTGCGTTCATTTGGTGTTGACTAGTGAATGCAATTACCTTTTTGTGCTTTCTGGTGAAAAGTATAATATCAGTTGTGCGTAATTTGGAGCTGATTGAATATTTATTTAAGGGAGTTGTACCTTAATTCAAAGGTTAATCAATATAATGATTTTTCAACTGTTTGGTGAAATTTGTCTTTCCTTTCTTGGGATAAAGAGTTTAAAAATTAAATAAATTGTGAGAGACAAATCTGTTTACCAATAGATTTTTGGCGACTCTGCTGGGGAGAACGAGAAAAATTGGTTTTACAAAAAAAAAGTCATTGTTATGGTGATGCTTTGTTCTTTGTAAATGGTGTTGCCTCATGAAGGGGTTTTACCTATTTTAAAACCAAATTTAAATTGGGTGCAAGAAGAGAAAAGTAACATTATCTCTGAGTTAGATACTCTAGCTTGGAGACATAGAAAAAGTCGAGCTGAATATGATAGAATAAGTGCTTTCCTCGATGAAATAGAAAGACAAGCAGATTATCCTGTGTCAGTTTTTGAGAAGGTGATTGTTCCTAGAATTTTCTTTATTCGAGTCCCTGGTAATCCATTATAGAATCCCAGATGCTTGTTACCTTGATCGTTTCACACTGGACTCTAAGCCTTATACTAGATCCCAAAGAAGGGAAGGGGTTTTTGATCCTGTCTTTGAAGAGTTGCATAACTTAAATTTTCAACCCACTTTTTCACCTCAAAGAAGGGAAACAAGTAGGCCTCCTTCCCCATTGCCATCATCACCGGTGTCCTCAGTCTGCCAAGCTTTGACCCTGCACGGTGTTGCCTTACCAAATATTTTCAACCCAACCCCTCTCAATATCATACTCCCAATGGTAGCAAATAATCCTTGGGGGGTTGTTGTAGGCCCATTGAACTTAGGTTTGAATATTAACCCCTTACCAAAAGGTGCTAGGGATCATTTGCCAAAATTTAGTGGGGATGGAACGATCACTGTTGATGAGCACCTGAATGCCTTTAGTGTAGCCTGTGGGGTAATAGTGGTTTAACATGAGGACGTTGTTGTCAGGTTGTTTGTTTAGACCCTAACAGGGGTAGCAGCTGATTGGTTTTATCACTTACCGAATAGTGTGATAACAACCTAGCAAGATCTGAAGACAAGATTTGAAGAAAGATTTAAAGTAGCTAAGGATGAAAATTTCATTTTAACCCAATTATCCTAGTTAAAAAAAGAAATTCCTGAATCTATGAGGGACTTTGTGGCAAGATTTGATAAGATCTTGCACAAGATTCCAGTGAATCAAAAGTCCTTAGATGAAAATCTTAAGTGTTTCTTCATTAATTCTATGCCTTCTAAAATAGGTTTCTTGATTCGTAGGCAAAGGGTTGCCGATTTAAATGCTGTTAAAACTCTTGCAGTTGAATTAGAAGATGATTTAATCACAGTGGGTAAATGCAAAAGAGAAGTACAAACACCTAGTGCTCAACCTTCAACTTCTTCTGATCCTGTCATCCAACAGTTAATGAATGATGTGATTTCCCTAAAGAGATAGGCTCCTAAAGAAAGTACTTCATATTCTCAACCATACCAAGACATTTCTAGAAAATATCCTAACCAATAGGGAGGAAATGGAGGAAGAGAATTACAATTACCTCCCATACAACAAAGACTTGCTATTGAAGGGCCACCTCCTAAGACAAATACATGTGTGTTTCATTTAACTGATGAACATGATGGTTCTTCATGTCCAGAGATGGTTCATTTTTTTGAAATGATCAGTAAAGGAGAAACAATCTTAGAAGTTGATGAAGGAGGTTCCCAAAGTATGCCTGGCGACTCTGAAATTCATTATATGGAATATGTCTCTGACTTGGAAAGGGGAGGAAACATGTTGGTCTCTTTGGAAGATTCCTCATACGCAGTTATTACTAGAACTCAACAAAATTTGAAGTCTCAAGATGTTGTAACACCCGTCCATAGCACTATAAAAGGTAAGGAAATTTTGACTCATCATGGAGGTGTTTCAAAATTTGTTCAAGAAGTTGCTTCTTCAAGTTGTGATTCATTTAATAATTCTTTTGATATCATTGAATGTTGCAAGTCATCCTATGTTCAGATCACTCCGGCTGAGTATCTGAAATTGAACCGTAAGGAGTTAGATAGATTAGTTGAGTTCGTCAAGGGAAATGATGCTCATGCTTTAGCAAGTGAAACCCAAATGCCTGTGATTTGTAATTCCTCAGTGCATGAAAATCTCAGTCCTGCTTTAGTAATTCCTGAAGTCTCATCAAAAACTGTTTCTCAACAAGCTGAATTGATTGAACCTAACTTTGAAAATAAGCCTGAACCTTTCTATGTGTCCTTATATATCAATGGGCATAAATTGAGTAATTGTATAATAGATTCTGGACCATCAGACAATGTCATGCCCTCGGCAGTAGCAAAGGCTTTAGGCTTAACCTTAACAAAGACCTTTGGCAAATTTTATTCCATGGATTCCAAGCAAGTTCCTTTGTTAGGGAAAATTAAAGATGCACATGTTGCCTTAGTAGCACATCCTGACAAGAGAATCAAGTTGACAATTCCGGTGGCTGACATCCCCATTAGTTATGGTATGTTGTTGAGTCGTACCTTCTGTAAAGATATGGGAGGGGAAATCAGAATGGATTGGTCTCAGACAATGATCACAGTTGGAAAACAAAGAGTCATTCTGCATCCTGAAACAAAAGCTAAATACACAGTCTTTCCTTTAGATGATTCGAAAGCTCAGATTTTGTATCAAGATTGTGGTTTTGAAAATTATATGATATCAACTAATCCTCAAGGTGTGGATAAGGCCATAGATTCAGGTATGTCTGATGAACTCTGGTCTATGGAATTTGATGGGACTTGTTCATCTTCTAGTTCAGGGGCTGGGGTTGTATTAATACCTCCTCAAGGTAAAGTTATTCCTTATGCTTTCAAATTGGAATTCCAAAACACTAATAATACGACCGAATATGAAGCTTTGTTATTAGGTCTTGCTGAAGCGAGGAGATTGTAGATCAAAATGTTGAAAGTTAGAGGTGATGCTAAACTTATTGTAAAGCAAGTGAGAGGTTTATTTGCTGTTAAAAATGAGAGACTGAGACACTCCAGAAATCATGTCTAGGATGAGATTGAAGCATTTGATGCTTTCTCAATTGAAGCGGTACCAAGGGAGTTTAATTTGAAGGCTGATTCTTTGGCGATATCTACAGCTTTATTAGTGCCTCATCCTGATTTCACAACTAATACCTATAGGGTAGAATTGGTTTATAGATCGAACGTGCCTGGTAATTCTGAATCCTAGCAGGTATTTGAAAATGATAAACAAATTCAGAACTTTTTACAGTGTGCTGAGATTTTCACATCCTTGTTTTATGAAGGATTAGAGGCGAGTTGTAAAGAGTTTTCTCCTGCTTCACCAGAGGAACTGCATGATGGGGTGTTACAGTTGAAGGGAAATAAAATCCCAAAGGGCTTAGTTTCTCTCAAACATCTTTTTGATAGAAAGGATGGATATCTTAAGCAAGGGGGGAAAGAGATTCTTGTAGTTCAAAACTCTGGTGAGTTTGAGAAAATCAACATTGGTACTAAGGAGGATCCTAAATTTGTTAATTTGGGAAAATGTTGTTCTGAAGAGGAGAAAAGGAGGTTTATCAGCCTATTGGTTGAGTTCAAAGATGTTTTTTCATGGAGCTATGATGATCTGAAGAATTTTAGAGATGGTAATTTCCAACATCACATTCCCTTGAAACCTGGTGTCAATCCTTTCCGGCAGAAGTTAAGGAATTTTAATCCAAAAGTAGCAGAAGCGATCTTTCATGAGATCGACAAGATGTTGAATGCCCGAATTATTTATCCTTTACATCATTCCACCTGGATTTCTAATATCATCCATGTTCGGAAGAAAAATGATGAAATACGAATCTGTGTTGATTTCAGAAACTTAAACCAAGCAAGCTTGAAGGATAATTATCCTCTGCCAGCAATGGATCATATTTTGCAAACTGTTTCAGGATCAGAGATGATGTCCATGTTGGATGGCTTCTCTGGATATAACCAAATCAGTGTCTCAAAGCCAGATCAACACAAGACAACCTTTATAACTCCCTAGGGTACGTTTGCATATAATAGAATGCCTTTCAGATTGATTAATGCAGGGGCAACATTTTAGAGGGCGATGGATCTTTCCTTTGGACATTTGAGGGATAAGATTATTGTGGTGTATTTAGATGATTTGACTGTGTTCTCTAGGAAGAGGAAACATCATGTATGGAATTTGAGGAAAGTTCTGGTGAGATGCAGAGAGCATAGAGTGTCATTAAATCCTAAAAAGTTTGTTTTTACATAAAGAAAACTTCTTGGACATATTGTTTCAGAGGGGGGAGTAAAAGTGGATCCACGGAGAGTAAAAGCAATACAACAACTCAATCTTCCTTCCAACATAAATGGAGTGAGGTCCTTCTTTGGGCAGGTGAACTTTCTAAGGCGTTTTATTCCCGATTTTGTTGAGACTAGTAAATATATTGTAATTATGATTAGTGAGAAAGTAGTTTTTAAGTGGAATGAGGCAGGTAAAAAGGATTTTGAAGAAATAAAAAGGGCAATTGCACATGCACCTACTCTAGTTAATCCAGATTTTAGTAAAGACTATTATTTATTGTTATGCATCAGAACATACTATGTATGGAATTTTAGTACAGAAAACTGAAGATAGTGAGGAAGTTCCAATTTCCTTCATGAGTGTACCTCTGAAGAAGCACGAGCTAAAATACTCATAGATAGAAAAGAAAGCTTATGCAGTAGTGAAAGCTGTGAAACAGTTCAGGTACTATATACTTCATTCACATGCAACTGTCTTTGTTCCAAACTCTACATTGAAAAGTGTTCTAACCCAACAAGATGTTGGTATCAATAATAGAGCATCTTGGGTTTCCAAGATTCAAAAGTTTAATCTAGATATTAAGCCCACTAAGATAGTCAGAGGACAAGGACTTTGTAAACTAATGATGAAGAACAAGTTTGAAGAGGAGGAGAGTCTGTCCTTAACTCTATTTTTTAGTCATTAGGATTCTTGGTTCATCGATGTTGCCTATTATCTCACTTATGGAGACTATCCAAGTCATCTTTCTCCTAGGGATAAACGGAATTTGAAGTTGAAAGCTGCAAAGTATGTTATTTTTGACAACATACTATACAATAAAGGTTTGGATGGCACTTTTCTCAGGTGTGTAGATAAGCCGCATCAAGAGGCTTTACTGAAAACCTTTCATGATGAGGCGTTCGGTGGTCATTTCTCTTCCACAGTTATTGCATATAAAATCTTGAGAAACTGTTACTATTGGCCAGGAATGTTCAAAGAGGCGTATGCTTGGGTGGCGAAGTGTGAGAATTGCAAATTGTTCATAGGAAAACCCCAATTGGCTGCCTTACCTTTGAGACCTGTAGTGATTGAGGAGCCCTTTAAAAAATGGGGTTTGGATTTCATTAGTCCTCTGAACCCAATTTCCAATACAAGGCATACTCACATATTAACAACAATGGATTATTTCACTAAGTGGGTGGAAGCTATCTCTGTGAAAAAGACCACTATGGAGGTTGTGTGTGCATTCCTTAAAGACAATATTCTTGTCAATTTCGGGGTTCCTCAAAAAATAGTCACAGATAATGCATCAAATTTCTCTTCATCCGAATTAGTTTTATTTTGCTATGATCATGGAATTTCTTTGGCACACACTTCTGATTATTATCCACAGGGTAACAGTCAAGAAGAATCAAGTAACAAAAAATTAATCAACATCATGAAGAAGTTGGTTAGTGAGGGTTTCAGGGACTGACATAAGAAGTTACATGAAGCACTATGGGCAGATCGAACTTCACCTAAGTGAGCCATAGGGATGTCTCCTTTTGAGTTGGTGTGTGGCATTGGTGCCCAACTCTCTCTTCCTTTAGAGTTAGCGGCTTCCAAATTGCAGATTGTAGTAAAAGATGCATTCTTTCAGAGCTCTTTTGAAAAGAGAATCATGTACTTAACTAAGATTGAGGAAGAAAGGGAAAAGTTGGTTGACAAGATTATAGAACATCAGATGAGAGTGAAAAAGATTTTTGATCAGAAAGAAAGATCTAGGACGTTCATGAAATGTGATCTGGTGTTATTATGGGATAAAAGGAGGGAGCCATAAGGCACTCAAGGAAAATTTGAGTCACTGTGGAAAAGACCTTATGTAATTCATGAAGTAAGAGGTCCCAATTCTTTTAAACTTGCTTATCAGGATGGCTTTGAATTACCTTTGTCCTATAATAGGAATGACTTAAAGTTGTATCAATTGTAAGCAGGTGTATCTTGTCAGTTTGTACATACAGTTTTGTTGTGTTTAGTTTAGGTGCGTGAGTTTTATTATGAGTCGAGCCTTTGTTTTAAGTCATTTTGTGAAACCAGAGATGCTTAGGTTCAATGCTTGGTACTTTACAGTTCCAGTCCCCATGCAGAGCCACTGTTGGCGGTACATATAAAACTTTCCATTCTATATGTCACCTTATTGAGCCATGTCCCTAACTGGTCCTTTGGTCGTGTTGTGTGCTTTGAATTCTCTATGTAATTCAGTCTTCGTTGTTTTCTTTAAGTTTCACTATGTTGAACTCAAACCTTGAACTTGAACCTTTTGGTTCAAGATTCAAATTTCAATGGGCATTGTGTTAAATTTTATTTTCCCACGTGGCTTCATAAGTCTTCTTTAGTCTTTGTCAGTGTTTAGCATTGCTTGAACCTTGAACTTGAACCTTTTGGTTCAAAGTTCAAAGTTCAATATTTGTCATGTTTGTGTTTTTGCATTGCTCATTGTCCCTCACTGTTTAAGGTTCGATATTTAATTTCTTGGAAATCTTGTGAATTTTCATAAGGTGGCGGTGCAAATTTTGAGATATGGTTGATGGCAGCAAAAAAGGGAATATTCTTTCTTAATAATTTGAAAGTTGTCATTTATGACAAGTATGGTGTGGAAATCCATGTTTTCGGATATGAAGTAACTTGTTATTAAATGCATGCTCGATCACGATCATTTCAGAGTGATGTCGCACGAGTGAAGAGTAATGATGATGATTTGTGGTAATCAGGGGTAATATTTTCTTGACTATTTTAAATTGAGCAGTTGTTTTGTTGACATTGTCATTTGTGAATAAGTTTTAAGAAGATTTTTTGGAGTGGGAGGAAAATAGACTGCGACAGGGGTTTCGCAGATGACAGAGGAAGGTATGTTCAATGACTTTCCTAATTGCTACAGTTTTTAAAAGATCTGGGTCTATTGTTTAGCTGCTTGTTTCCATTTTACCTATTTTCTTCTTTGTCTGGGTTGATTGGGGAAAGATTACGGGTTAAGCATGAGGCCTACTTTGCCTAAATTAATGAACTCTTCTTCCCTTGTAAGTTCCTTACCAGAGCTGGTTGATACAACTCTAGTTCAATTAGATTTGGATGTTTTCTTAGAAAGAGTAAGGAACCCAACTGTTGATTCTATGATGAAAGACATTGCACAAAGTGGTTTATTGGAAGCAACAGCATTTCCCACAACTGCCCCTTGTCCTGAGTTGGTTTTAGATTGCATGAATCACTATGATAAAGCTAACAGATGCATTAGGAAAAATAATGGTGATGTTTTGTTGTGTATTGATAGAGAAACAATAATGGCTGCCATGGGTATCCCACATCGGGAACCCTATGAGGATTGAACTATTGGAAAGTCTTATGGGGTTTATTCTGAGAAGAAGGAGTACTACAGAACCATTATTGCACGGAATTGGCTTTTGAAGTTTCAAAAGGGTGGTTCAAGGTTGCCAAGGACGTTAACCCGAGAGCATTTGATTCCTGGAATCAGGGATTTGGTAATAATGTTGAGCAGAGTTAGGGGAAATTCACACTCCTTCTATTGGGAAGACTACATGTATTTCTTCATCCAGGTTACTCTCGACAAAAACCGGTTCATTGACTGGGGCACCGTTATTGCAGAAAAGTTGCATGAGGGTTTGAGCAATTACCTTGGGATGTCAAATTTCTATATCTCTTCATATATGTTATATATGCTAGCTTGTGTGAGGGAGTGGCTTGGCCTGTTCCATGCAAAATGGGTTCAGGGTATAAAAATTTATGAATACCACCCCCATTTGACCCAAAAAGGACATGTTGATAATTACCTTCGTTGGAATGACATTTTTGTTGGGAGGTTGACTTTTGAGTTACAAGATAATTTGCACAGAAGAATGTCAGTAGAAGCGGTTCAACTAATCAACATCTATGGTAGATTCTTTACTCCATTTAATCACTTCACTTACATAAGGGTTGGAGGTTTTAAGGGTGAACCCTTTAGGCTACCTAGATATGTTTCAGACTCTTGTGTTTTGATTGAAGTTTCCAGGCAGTTAGCCTATGTTGTGAAGGATTATGGTGAAGATTCTGGTACAAGTGGAATTTTTCCTATCGATTTAGGCCATTACATTTGTAGGTCTGTTTCTGATGCACTAAATCTTGAGTTAGAATTTAAGAGATTTCATTTGAAAACCTTTGTGAAAAGAGATAATTTTGATAGTAAAGATTTTATTGCCCAGTATGTGAAAAAGATAATGCCTGATCAACATGTGCCACAGTTGGAGGATTATTGGGAAGACTGCCTAGATGAGTTTGAAGTGATAAAAAGGAGTTGGTCCAGATTAACTCTGAAACATATTCTTGACATGAAATTGCAGATGGATGCCTCCAGTGTCACTATTGATAATGAAGATGTACTGGATCCAAAATTCATGAGATGGGTACACAATGAACCCCTTCCAGAGGTTGACTGGATTAGAAAGATGGAAGATAGCATACAAGCACGCACTTTCAGTATAATTCGCAAAATAGAGAATTGGCTTGGGAGTTGCAGGTTTCATCCAGCAAAGGTAACCAGTTTGAGAAACAAGAATGGAAAAAGGAAGATTGTAAGAAAAACCACTGTTTTAACTAACATCCTTGTTTCTATCACAAGAAAGAAGCAAGCTAAGATTAAAGAAGAAAAACTTGACTTTGAAGCTGCACATTCCATTGGTGGCTGAGTAACCAGGTCAAGATACAACAAGAATTTTCAGACACCTGCCGCTCATCTCATTCTTGATTTGGACGTCGAGGAAGTACAGGGAAATATGACAACCCCTATTTCTGATGCTAACAAGGTCCTAGCCGATTCTGATGTTTCTATCCAGGATTCATAGGTGCTTAATATTTTGTCTAATGCAGATGATGCTACATTGTCGCCTTTAGGAGGGCCTTCACCCACACAATCCAAAGATCTAACTGTGGCCCCTAAATGGTTAAGTGATTCATTTACCAAGAAAAGAAATGTGGTGCCTATTTCAGTGTCAATGGAAGATGTTGTGAGTAAATGTTTTGGAAGAGCCATGAAGCCTAAGTGGCTAAAAATGGAGACCATGATTGGTTTTGATGAAGGCAAAAAACATTGGACTGCAGACATTGCCAAACCTACATCTGATAAGGATGTTGCCACCGCGTCAGTAGCTGATTATACTATTGAGCGAGTTGATTTGGGGGTAGGAACCAGAGCAGTTGATGTGAAACATTTAGAGACTTCAACCAAAAGGATTATCTCCTGCACTTGGAAGGATGAAAAGGATAAAGTAGAGTTGATGCAGAGTTTAATGCAAATGGCTCAATACATTCATGCTCTGCAGAGTAGTCCGCTGCCATTGTCCCAAAGCTTTGTTCCCTTTAGGTCAAAATCCCCTAGTAATCAGAAGTTCTTTGATGAGGTTAAACGAAACAAGATGATTGCAGAGATTTTCTCTGAGTGGCTCACATCGATTGTGCATCAAGGAACTAATCATATATCCGAATTAGTTCAAATTTTCAAAGATGCTAATGAAGTCACCAAGGAATTGGATGCCGACTTAATCTCATGGCAAAAAGAAAAGGCTAAATGGGTGGTGATTTCAAAGCGAATGCACGATATTCAGTGCTATGGCTTGATGAATTTTCTTGCCAAAAGACAAGTGCCAGGGTTAAATGAAGATATAATGTTCATATACAAAGAAAGCATAGAGTGGCGTAACCAAATCATCGAACAAGGTCATAGCGAATCTGCCAGTCTATGAGGTGAACTAACAACCCTGAGAACAACCATGCAAAAGGATTTGTGCTGCGTAGATGTCTAGTTGCTTAAGGAGGATAGCCAGACTTTGGAAGATACAGCAGAAATGATCAATCAATTCAACAATCACATTAAGCAAATTAAAGTAGAAAAATCCTTAGCTGTGGAAGATTTTACGAAGATTTCTAAAGTGGAGTCAATGCTCACAGTTTGCCTAGATCACTTGGATTTGCACAGAGACAAAGTACAGATGGTGAAGAGGAAGAAAGAACTCTGGAAGCAAAGGGTGATACACATCAGCCTGCCGCATGTAGCAGTAATTCAAGAGTTCTTGAAAGTTCATTGAGAGTGGAGCGCAACAAAAGCGGTTATGTTGTCTGTCCAAAATAACAACCCGAGCAATCCAACTGAGACAAAATCGACAACATGACTAGCACTGCTGGCATTTGTTTGCCAACGAGTCTAGTTGTTTCTTATTTTCAGTTATGCAGTTAGGGAAGTTTCTCATTAACTCTTTCGAGTTAATTTTAACATTGGTTAAAACTATTTGGTCTGGCGACCTATTTATAAGCTTTGTAATGACTTTGATAAGGTTCACTAAGTTTTTAAAAAAACTATCTTTTTAATTTTAGCTGAAAACTTTGTGCATGTGGAAAGTTGAGGACCATTTATGAATGAAAATCAAAATGACAGTTATCTTTGACTTCAAATCTGTGTGTTTGGTGTTTGAAATTTGATTTATGTGAGAATCTATTTCAAGAAAGGATCTGTCATAACTTTCTATGTATGCAGAAAATATCAATGGAATTCATCTTTTAAGCTTTTTCATTTTGTTTTAGTGTACATGTGAAGTCTGTTTGCTTTATACAAAAAATTATATATGAATCAATGCTTGCGTTCATTTGGTGTTGACTGGTGAATGCAATTACCTTTCTGTGCTTTCTGGTGAAAAATATAATATTGGTTGTACATAATTTGGAGCTGATTGAATATTTATTATAGTGAGTTGTACCTTAATTCAGAGGTTAATCAATATAATGATTTTCCAACTGTTTGGTAAAAAATTTCTTTCCTTTCTTGGGCTAAAGAGTTTAAAAATTAAATAAATTGTGAGAGACAAATTTGTTTACCAACAGTACCAGAAGATTCTCCTTTCTCATATGAAGTGTAGCCCAAGCCTTGTGTATCACCTTTTTGCCTTTGAGACTTAATCTATTCATCAAGCATAGCAAAGCTCTGGTCGAACTTAGCTAAAGTTTCATTTGCATCAGCCAAATCCTTGGTTAGGTCTTTATTTCTCTTCATCAGGGTTTCTCTTAGACACATTACCATATCCAGATCTATCTTTATCTCTTCTTTTTCTTCCTTTTCCTCTTGAAGAGATGCAGTTAGAGTTCCAACCTCTTGATTTATCTTGAAAATCTCATGTTCTTTCTCTCTAATCTTGTCCTCGGTTGTTCTTCTAGCTTCCAACTTTTGGCTCATTCTGATAGTTAGGGCTTCCAGCTCTTTCCTCAAATTTGACTTGTCTTCATTCAGTTTCTCCACTTCATTGACCAATGCATCTATATTTTCTTCATTAGATGAACTATTTTCACTCAACTCCATCATTTGTTCAACCAACTCTCTCCTTTTAGCCAGTGAAGCCTTGTATTTGACCTTTAGCTCACGATATGCATGTTCCGATTCTGCAAGTCTATTGGAGATTTCTCTATAACTCATGTCCCCCATATTTGCCTTAGGGTTTCTTCCCAAGCGGTTAAGCCTATAGGAAGTGTGGCTCTGATACCAATTGATGATCTTATTAGGCACTGAGAGGGGGGGGTGAATCAGTGCAAGCAAAAACAAAACAAATCTGATTACTAACCGGTAAACTAATTTCACCAACTTAATAACCAACAAGCATGCAAGGAATATTATCACATAAGTAAACATCAAAATAAGCATGCCAACCACAACACCAAGATTTATACGTGGAAATCTAAAAAGAAAAAACAACGGTGGGGATGGAACCCACAAGATTAACTATATGTAGAATAGTAAACCTGACCGGTTAAGGTCTTACAATGATGCCTTGTTAGGAGAAGACCCTGATAGGAGTCACCTGGTGAAGGGATTTACAATCTCAGCCTGGTTAAAAGCTTTATCCTATTAGGGATAACCTCTGAGGAAGATTTACACTCAAGCTAATGAGTTACCCTTCACAAAATAAGGCCCATGAGGACCTACCCGGTTAAGGGATTTGATTACTGCAACTGTTAGGGAACAACAGTAAGAAAAATGATCTGAAGATAGCACTTCTTATTGCTAGTATAGATCTAATTAGGCTCAAATCTATTTTACACTTGCAAATACATAACTCTGGCTCAATATTTAGAGTTCTCAGATCACCACCACTCAAAACATCATCATTCTCAAATTCTAAGCTTATTACAAGTTAGGTTTTATACATAACCAAACCCTAGTCATAGTCAAATTATATTGGATATCCAACATGATCGGTAGATCTGACCAATACAATACAATTTAGATCCTTACAGATCATTGACACACATTTCTAAGTAATATCTGTCGTAGAAGGATCATTGTATCTCGATCTAATAACTCATCACACCCTTGTTGCTCCATACTAAGCATTTTGTAGTTTCATGAGGAATCGTGCCCTCGTTCACGCCATAACAGTATTTCATCTTAATACACGATTTTTGCCACGTTACCTTTGACCTGTCAACACATAAAGAATCACCACCAAAACATAAAACATTACCGATTGGAGATCTGTCACCGAAACTCACTATTCTTCATCAAATTGTCAAATCAACTCTTGCGATGACTACCACATACTCATATCATCGTAACTAACATTTGACTGAAACCACAATATATGGATCATCACCAATTGATCATACTAGTTGCATACATATTGCTTTGTTCTCCTGTTATACTGTTTTACATAAACAATTGACTCAAGTACCGATTTAGCTTATCCGGTTCACAAAACTAACTTGGATGATTACCAAAATTTGGTAGCCATCAATGACAACACAAACCTATTACATCATCATCAAGCCAACAATCACCACGTTGATCAATTCCTCTATAGTAATCTTTATACTTCTCCAAGAAGTTTTCCTTCATTTTATCCCAGGTAGTTACTGCATCTCTCCCTAAACTCATAAACCACCTAAGAGCATCTTATTTTAGAGTAGCAGGTAATAGCTTGAGTTTATGGGCATCAATAGTATAATCATAACTTCTTTAGAGAATATCAAATTCAAACAGAAAAGCATCTGGATCTTCTGTGATTAAGCCATGGAACTTTGGAAGAGAGGAGGTTGGTATATTCTTTAGATTTGCATTATCATGCTAGTCAGGAATAGGGAATTCAAAGGTGGGATTAGGAGGTGGTCCTCCTCCACTAGGAGCTGCCATTTATGGTTGATAAGGAACCAGAGGTAAAATATTTTGTTCAGGAGGTTCGTTTAAGAAATCAAGGTCTCCTTCTAATAAATAAATAAATAAACACCTTGGTTTCTAGCTTCCACAAAAGATTTAGCAAAATAATTTATATCTGGGGCTTGATTTGAGCTTATTTCAAGGGAAGACTGCGAGGGAAGGAACCTTCCTAATGCATCTCTTCTTCTTCTATGCATTTTTTTTTGAATGAACTCTAACAACTAATTTTAAACCTAAAAAAAATTGAAAGACTTAAAACTAACAGCTACAATAGGTTCTTAGTTTGACACCATCCCCAAAAACAACACCAAAAATGTTGTTCCTCACAATTGGAATAGTAACTGGGTTCTAAAACCTCAGCTCAAGGATTGGACATCCTTACTGAGTAGCTACCTTTCCTATGGAAAAGATTCATTTACTTTATCGACCAGGGTTGTGAACTTGAAATGGGTCGATACTGTATGTTCACTAAGCTCGAGTTGAAGCCATTCTATCTTACTGCGAGAAAAGGAAAATTTCTGAAAGAAATATGGAGAATCATAATGACTTAACAATTTATCAAAACTCATAGTTGAAAGCAACTAAAGCAACTATTACTAAAAACAATGTTTTGGTTAGCGGACAGGAACTACTTTGTCTGCTTTGGCTACAAGAACAGACATAGGAACTGTTTCCAGTGGCAGTAGGAGCAGTCGAACACCAAAACCATAACTATAACGAAATGGAAACTAGCTAACAAATACACAGGGATTACTCACCAAGTGGGCCCCCTTGAGTGAGTATATCCAAAACTCAGATAACAATTGATAAACTCGTAATACCATCACCATCATCTTATCGATTTCAAGTTAATCTCAGTACACATAAGTTTGAGAACCAGAATACTACTAACTCTATGGTCACATTGTCTACCCCCACAAGGAATTAGAGACCTTTATTTATAATAAAAACTTATAACAAACTTTCAACTGATCAGCCCATGTTCCAAAGGAATAGGTGAGAAAGATTTATTACATTGAAAGAAGAAGTCAACGCATAAATATAGAACAAACAACTGTCCTACTGCTGAGAAAATATAGCGCAACCTCCTTTCCTAGATTGATCCTTCATCAGGAACAATCATGAATGCTCCACTAATTTCTCTGTTGAGGAAGTGGTCAATTGGTTATGGACTCCTTCAATGTTGCTCCACTTTGACTGGGTCTGCATCCATCGACATGATGATGTATCTCATTAACCGTCAACTTAGTCATCTTCTCATCTTAGTTGTTCTTGTATCATGGCATTAATGTGCACAAAAGCATGTGTATCCATTGATGCTAACATAACATAAATTAAACCATATTAAGATTAATTCAAATTATTTGCATAGTTTGATTGTATAAACATCATCAGTTAACAACCTTAGGTCTAGGATAAATAAGATCTAATAATACCAAAAAGACAAACCATGGAATTTATATGACCCAAACATTGTCCAAACATATGACCAAAGCAAGAGTTTTTATGAAAAAATCTGACAAAATGGAGCCATTATTTTGGCTCATCACCCAACATGAATCTTTGGCAACATTCCTAAAAATCCACCAACATGTATTTTCTTGGGACTATCATGACACGAAGGAATTGGATCCTATGCTATGTAGACACAAAATTTATAGCAATAAAGAATGCAAGCCAATCCAGTAACCACATAGGAGAGTGAACCCTACAGTAAGAGAAATTGTTAAGCAAGAATTAAAAAAGTTGTTAGATGCAAAATTCATTTATCCCATCTCTGATAGTCAGTGGGTATCTCCTTTGGTCATTGTACCTAAGAAAGGAGATAAGTGGACTAGAACACTTGTTTTTTGAGGACCTAACTAGGAACTTCCATTTCATGTTCATACAGATACCTCTGACTATGCAGTTGGCATTGTCTTGGGTCAAAAGGAAGGAGCCAACGAGCATGCCATCTATTTCATCAGTAAGAACTTGCATGGAGTGAAATGAACTACACAGTGATAGAAAAGGAAATGCTAGTAGTGGTTTATGCCTTAAGCAAATTTAGGCATTATATCACTGGGTATCCAATATTTTTCCATACTGATCATACAGCCATCAAGTACCTAATGAATAAACCTTTGGTAGTAGGCAGGTTAGCAAGGTGGTTGTTATTGTTGCAAGATTTTAATATTACAATAGTAGATAAACCAAGGAAAGCCAATGTAGTAGCATATTTTCTTTCAAGGCTTACCACACTTGACTTTGACACTATCATTGATGATTCATTCCCAAATGAGCGCATATTTTCTATCATTACATATACACCATGGTATGTTGACATAGCAAACTATCTGGCTTTGAGCAAAGTTCCTCCTTATTTCTCCCCAAAGGAGAAGATGTTGCTAGTTGAGAAAAGTGTTCCCTATTCTTGGGTTGTAGGCTATTTATACTATACTAGGCCAAACCATGTGATGCGTAGATGTGTTAGAGAAGATGAAACCTATGATATTCTACATGCCTTCCGAAGATTTAGGGATGTTGAGACAAGTGAACTCAACTTCCTCCAAAGATGTAGGGAGGTTGGAGAAAATATAGAAGAATTGAAAATGTGTGTACGTACACATTATTTCATTTAGAAGATGGAAGTTGAAGATAAATGTGACTATTTAATAATTGAAAATTAATAATTTGTTTAGCCACAAAATTGTGAGTTGGCGAGATTGAGTGATGTGGAGATTAAGTGATTTGGAAAAAGAAATTAAATAATTGTAGAATTATTTAATTAATGGAGACTTTTAGAAGAATTGATAATGCATGATTAAATATTAAATATTTAATAAGATTGAATTAGAAGAATGACTGAGTGAATTAAATTAATTAAAATTTTGAATTTAATTATTTAATAGAAGAATAAGCATTAAAATGAATTAAATAATTAAACTTGTCAATTTAATTATTTAATAGAGAAATTAACATTAAATAAATAATAAATATTTATTTAATTATTCATAGCCAATTTTGGGTGTATACATTTTGCCCCTCTTTGAAATATTGTTGGAACAACATTGTTTCAAAGAAGATCAAGTCGAGATATTTTTGCCCCTGTCGGTGATAAAATGCTAATAGTGTGCCCCCTCAAGAGATTGATCATGAAATTTTGAAAAATTTGGGTTGAGCGATGAATCTCATGATAAAATGATGAAAAAGCCTCTAGCAATTAAATTATATTTTTGAAAAATAAAATTGCCCCTCACATTTAAAAATTAATTTCCCCCTTAATAAATCAAAAAGCTAATTATATTAATCCATTGGGCCCATTTCCACCTCATTTGCAATTTGACTTTTTGGAGAGTGAAAATAGGAGAGCTAATTGGAGTGTTGAGGTGTTAGGATGGTGGTCCCTTACGCTAGCCATCGATTCGAGTGAGTGCGTAGATACCAGAGGCCGATTGTGTACGGAACCCTAGTAGGTACCCTAAACTTGATCTTGCATTTGAATTTGTACGATTTTTCCCAATTTTTCTCATGGTTTAGATCAAATTTGATTTTTTTAAAAAAATTTCGACCTTTTTTTCGTGCATTTGTTTGATTTTTTAGTGCTTTTACCCTTTTTGTTAGTGCTTTTACTTGTTTAACACATTCACCTTGAGTTTTCATGCTTTTGTTGATAGTTCTCACACTTTCACCTTTTTAGTGTTTTTGTTAAATGTTTTTGCGCTTTTGTTAGGTTTTGTGGTGCTTTTACTTAGTTAGCACATTTGCACTGTCATCACACATTTGATGAATTTGATAGCGCTTTTGTGTGTTTTGGCTCTTTTACCCGAAGTTTTTGCGCATATGCTATTTGATGTAGTGCTTTTCCTCTTTCCTTTGCACAATTTTGTTTGAAGTCAAATTTGATTGTTGAATTGATGATTTTTTATCTTGTTTTTTATTAAAACAGATGATTTTGAGATTATTTGAGATACAATTGATAGATTGATAATCATGATTGATGGTTTTAGATTAGATAGAAGCTCTAAGAGACCGATTTAGTCTTTGATGAAGAGCTTGATAGATAGATAAGATAGATGAATTGATAAATGATGATTGACTTAGATAAATTTGTTTGCGTAAACAGGAGAGATTAGATGTTCTCCAGTGTTGTGAGCGGTTTCCTTCTATGCGACACTTAGTTCCTGAGTTAGATGCAACTGCATTGAGAATTTTGCTGGTGGTTTGACACAACTCCTGTATATGCCTGATATCAGGATAAACAGGAGCTTGCTGACAGCTCTTATGGAGAGGTAGCATAGAGACCACAACTCCTTCGAACTCCCTATTTGCAACATTAGCATGACGTTGGAGGATCTATATAGAATATTGCGCATTTTGATTGTTGGTGAGCTTGTACAATATGATCACCATGAGATAGGCAGGATAGCAGTGTTGAGGACCATTTTTGGTGATGAGTCTGTTGATGGCTCTAAGATCAGATGGGAGGATATGCTGATCTATTATGACACTCTTCCTCCCATTTTGGCCTGATTAGTTGGAGGTTTTATTTTCTCAGATAAGAGATTACATGGCTTATCAGTTGGATGGGGGGGATTTTGTTGAGTATAATGCAACATCAAACTAGATACGCATGGGGTGTTTGTATGCTTGCGCACTTATACCATGATCTTCACCAAGTTCTATATGATGGTGCAACCGGTTTATCATTAGGTGTCACTCTCCTACAGGTATGGTGTTGGGAGCATATTTCGATCAGTCGACCAATTCATGATAGGGTACGAGGTGATGGACTGCCATACATTTATTTATACCGTGACATGATTACCCAGCACAAGCTGGGTAAGCTTGAGTATTGGTGATGAGTTCTTGATTCCATGGACTCAATTATGTGGTGACCTTATGTAGACTATGAGCCATGGATGGATGATGCTTGATCATTAACATTTTTCATGTAGACGAGATACTTAATTAGTCGTACTCTATTTGTTATTGAGAGACAACTTATTCAGAGAGTTCTTAGATAGTTTGGCAGGCCATAGAGTATGCCATAGGGTGTTGCCTTTTATGCATGGACATACAAGGATAGGAGAGATTGGGGGCCTTCTCTTTCCTTGATGTAGCATATATAGAGAGTTTTTTGCCATGCCACTTGTTCTTTATGAGCTGAGACCACATATATTGGATGATAGCAGTACTAAGGACCATGCTAGATACTTGGTTGCTCATCCATTCCCACAGATTAAAGATCCTGCAAATCCACCCCCGATCTCAAGGGATGACGATGATGATGAGGATGACCCTCAATGAAGGAGGAGGCAATGATGATAGGGTAGCCAAGGAGGAGATGGAGAGGAGGGGGATAATGGCAGAGGTGGGAGGAGAGGTGGTAGGAGAGGCGACAAACCACATGTTCAGGGTGGACCATTTGTTCTTAGAGAGTGAGGTCTTCCACCACCTATTAGAGGCAAGGATGCAGACAGGGTAGAGGGCGAGGTGGACCATTATTACTTGGTCAAAGCAGAGGTGGTAGGAGAGTTGGAGGCTGAGGGGGGAGAGAGAGGAGAGGTACACCTCTCAATTTTGGGTAGATTGGCCCCGATCCAGGTGTTTTGGCTAAACATGGTGGATTTGATGAGGAGAGTTCTAAGGATGATGTGCAACTGATTAGATGTCGACTTACTAGGATACATCAGGTTGATGGCCCGACAGGTAGACACACAACAAAGGGATATGTGGGCGGGGATGGAGAGGATGAGCCGATGTAGTAGGATGTGCCAAAAACATAAGATGATATAGGGGATTTGCGACTGCAGGTTGCATAGCTCAGGGTCAGGCTCTTACCCTTGAGAGAGACACTGCTAGAGATGAGAGGGACACTATTATTGAGTGGTATGGTTAGGCGGAGAGCATGTTAGAGCAGATTCAGCAAGTTGGCTTAGGTTCTCTCTCAGCTGATATAGTTAGATCCTTGGTTTACGCTAGGAAGGATATTTCACACCGGCGTGGGTTATATGAGAGTGTGGTTCCTCCCAGTCAGAGAGAAACTATGTCTCCACACAATGATTAGGTATGCAAGGTCAGACAAAGAGTGGTGGAGTTATGGGAACACCTCGCCAAGACAAAGATTTAGATCTTGGGGCAGGACCATTAGGTGGGGCACATCCTACTCAACAGAGACAAACAAATTCTGGTGGTAGTGCCACATGATTTGAGACTTGATGCATCTTTTGTATCAGGAGAATTTTGTACACTATTGATGATCTTTTCAATATCATTGTATACTTGGACAATTTATGATTTATGATGATATGGAAACATTGATGGACTCTATATGATGCTACTCTATGATGTTTACTTTGTTATTCATGCGTGATGATGATGATTTTATTATGGTCTATATGATGATGATATATGATCTATATGGTGTTGATTTCATGAATAATATGACCTAGATGCTTTATTTATATGAATGATGCTTTGATTATGATGTCATGCTTCTATATGTGATGCATTCATTATTTTATAATAAAATACTTATAATGTTGATGATTCTAATGTGATTCCTTATTGCTATAGATGTATTTGATGATGTAAAATGATATGATGATATGAAATGATGATAAATGAAATGATGTTTAGGCAATACAATACTATTTGTAAATGCAAATGTACCTAATGAATCAATGAACTAAATCAATGATAAATGAACCTAAATGATTAAAATGATTAAACCTAATGATTGATAAAATGAATCTAATGAACCTAAATGATTGATAAAATGAATGCAATGAACCTAAATTATTGATAAAATGAATGCAATGAATAAAATGAATCTAAATGATTGAATGAAATGCATCTAAATGATTCTAACTGCAACGAACTCAATGCAAATGTTTTTGTTTGTCCAAGTATACTCAATTAGTATTTGTCAACCGTTGATCATGAATGATAAGGATGCTTATAATGATAATGATAATGAACACTTTAAAATGAAAATGAAAATGAAAATGCAAACACCTATCTAAATGATATTGTCATCTTTTCCGCATTTTGGAACAGTGCTTCAATTCATCATTGAGATTTTAATGTTGTAAGAAAATACAAGCACCTAGATACAAGTACACCAAGATGACCCAAGTCTTTCTTACATGGATTTTGATTTAGCAAATTAATACAAGCACCAAGGTATAAGGAACCAAGATGACCTAATTATTTCTTGCATAATAGAGAAGGATTATCCCCTTTCATATATGACTCGACACATCCTTGATGATCTTTTTTTGATCATGTCCCTAGAAAACTAAATACATTACTAAAAGATAAAACTCAAATAAAAAAAAAAGAAAAATAACCATGCCCCATCATAACTCCTCTAGTGTCAGACATCATCGAATTACATAGGGAACAGGATTAACGAAAATCAAGATACAAACATTGAATCATGCATGTCATATGTACATTCCCTTAGGCAAAACATATATAATCATCCCAGTTAATCATTGTTGATATATATTGCTACTTGCTTGTTGAATCTCCAAATTCTGAGTTTCACGATTCGATCTTGTCTACGTCCTGATTTTGTTTTGTTGTCTTATTACTTCTTGTCTGTTTTCAAAATCCAAATTATTTTTGGTTTTTCTAAATTTTTTGACATTTTTTTATTTTTCAAGTTTTCAATATTGTCCCCAGCCAAGAAACAAACTTTATTATGGATATACAATGATAATCAAAACATGGTGAGACAACTACACCTGATTATGTACAAAAGGATTTATTATGAATATACACAAATGTAATGGATCGATGTGGAAAGAAATGTGAACTCATAGATAGAAGAGCCAGCGGGAAGATAGTGCTTGTTTTCCAGGTTTTCACCATCTGTTTTTATTGTGTTTTTCCCATATGTTTGATTTTTTCATCGTTTTCACTGTTTTTTGTATTTTCATCTTTTTTTCTTTTTATGGGTTTTCTGCTTTTTCAAAAAAAAATTTGATTTTATGTTACTTCAAACATAGAACTTTTTCAGGTGCATGGTATTGATTGGATCTTTGAACCATTCGCTTGCCGGTGTAGATAATCTATAAGCTTCAGATCCGTATGCAACTACTATGATATAAGGACCCAACCAGTTTGGTTCAAACTTTCCCTTTTTCTCTCTATCTTGTTGGTTGCGTGGATTTTCCCAGAGAACAAGATCTCCCATTTGAAATACTCTGGCTTAAATTTGTGATTATAGCTTATCGCCATCCTTTGTTGATATGCTTTTAAATGATCAGAAGCATTTTGGCAACGCTCTTGTAGAAATTCATGCTCTTGTAACCTTGATACTTTTTGTTCCTCATTTGGAATGAGTCCCTTCAGTGACACACATAGAGAAGGTATCTCTACTTCAATTGGTAAGATCGCTTCAAATCCATACACAAGAAAATACTAGTTGGTGTACAAATGCTATTGCGATAATCCCATAGAGTAGGATTCAACTGAACATGCCAATCCCTACCAAACTCATTGACTGTTTTCTTCAAGATTTTGAGGATTGTTTTGTTGGATGCTTCTACTTGTCCATTCCCTTGAGGATAGTATGGTGTCAAGAACCTATGTTGGATTTGGAATCATTCACATAGTTCTTGCACATCTTTATTTTTAAATGGTTTTCCATTATCAGTGATAATAGAGATGGGAATGCCATAGCGACAAATGATGTAATTAAGAATGAAAGATGCAATTTGTTTTCCTGTCATTATTGTTATTTAAAGGCACCACTTCAATCAATTTAGTGAAGTACTCAATTGCAGTTAAAATGAACTTGTGTCCATTTGATGATGGAGGATTAGTATTTCCTACCAGATCCTGTCCCCATTGAGAAAACCGTCATGATCCTGCCAAAGGATGCAATTCTTGTGCCAATGCATAAATAAGATTACCTTGAATATGACATTGTTTGTGTAGCCACATAAATATGTCCAAATTAATTAAATGAATATTTGCTACTTATTTAATTTAATAATTTCTTTAATTAACTAAATTTATAATCTCAATGCATAAACAATACAATAATGAGATAATTTCATAAACTTAATTAATTAATTAATTAAATCCTCTAAAACACTCAAATTAAACAAATCTCAAGCAATTACCCATAAAAGATAAAATGACAAAATACGAAGACCGAACTAACTGACAAAATGACTAACTGACGACACTCATACGAGTGTAACTGAGTAAAAATAGGGTCAACTACTATCTCCTCCACTTCCATCGGAAAATATAAGGCACACTTAGACCTGTGAAGCTAGGTGGAGACGATACCCCGTACCTACTTGGTACTTGTACCTGCAATATCCTTCATCATCGAACCACACATGCATATATATATATAGAAAACATGGCATACACACCGATGAAGGAGAATTGTGACGTTCCTTGTCTCACCGAAATGAGTGAAGGAAAATCATCCCCTTGCATCCAATACACTCGCAAACACACAACATATAATTCCACATTGCATAAATAAAGTAAAATGTTAGTACATAGCAATAATATACAAAATGCCATAAATCACAAGTACTGAAATACTGCAAATAAATTATACATCTCATCTCCAAATAAAGCATAATGTCATAAAAATTTGAATAATATGTCATGGTAATGTATCCACTAAAAAACAACCAATAATAAAATATGAGTCTAATGAGTTCAACTAGTAGGGGTACTACATTCTCCCCCCCAAAACTAGGCTTACTCCTGGAAGCCTAAAATAAATAAGAATACAGTTCTCTCATCTTTGCTGTATCCTCCCAAGTCACCGAGGCCTCATCATTTGGGTCCCATAGGACCCTTACCTGGTCGATGGTACAACCCCTGAGGATCAAATCCCGACACTGAAGAATGCACACGGGCTCCATGGAAAGTTGCTTGTCCTTGACCTGCAAAGAGTTCCAATCAAGAACATGTGTCACATCTGGATGATAAGGTCGAAGAACTGAAACATGAAAGACATCATGGATGCAGGATAGACTTGGTGGCAAGGCAAGACAGTAGGCAACATGTCCTATCCTCCCAAGGATCTCAAAAGTTCCAACAAACTGAGGCGCCAACTTAGATCCCTTTCCATAACGGATCGGACTCTTCCGCGGACGCACTCTCAAGAACACACGTTCGCCAATAGAAAACTGATGATCTACCCTATGAGCATCTGCATACTTCTTCTGTCTATCCTGTGCTGCTACTAAATGCTCTCAAATCCTATCTACTTGTTGCTCCATCTCTCAAAGAATATTCGGTCCTATAAGCACCTTGTCCTCTAACCGATCCCAACTCAAAGGAGTGCGGCAAGGATGACCATACAATGCCTGAAAGGGGGACATACCTAAAAAATTCCAGGGCCAACAAGGTGGCAATTCTTAGTATAAGAAGGGTAGGAACTGGCAGAGGGGTAAACAGGGCCCTACAGGGTAGGCCTCGCAGAGTGCATCTTACACCCCTAGCCAGGGAAGTTTCCAGCAATCTAGTGGACCAATAGGTAATAGAGGAGCTTGCTTCTCTTGTGGGCAGTTTGGTCACAGAGCTACACAGTGCCCTCAAAATGTCCACAACACTGGTAGTCAGAGGCCAGCAACATTTGAACCTACAGTAGGAGATGCAGGGAGGTCCCATAGATTATTTGTAGCGGTAGATGACCACCAAGCTGATCATTAGGGTACAGTCAATGAGGTAGCAGGTATGTTGCATGGAACACCTATCTCTGTACTTTTCGACTTTGGAGCTTCTGATTCTTTTATTTCCTCATCCATTGTGGAGCGGTGTGGACTTACATCTGCTAAGCGGGCGGATAGGTGGCAAGTAGAGTTGGCTACAGGTGTCCGTGTTTCTGTAGATGCCTTTATTCCTAGTTGTGAGTTGAAATTAGGAACCATAGTTACTTCAGTGGACCTTCGAGTTATTCCTTTGGGATCTTATGGAGTTGTATTGGGGATGGATTGGCTATCGTCTCACAGTGCTTGTGTAGATTGTCGCAAGAAGACAGTAGAGTGTTTAGATGACCTTGGCAGAGAAGTGGAGATTGTTATGATCCTGCCAAAGGATGCAATTCTTGTGCCAATGCATAAATAAGATTACCTTGAATATGACATTGTTTGTGTAGTCACATAAATATGTCCAGATTAATTAAATGAATATTTGCTACTTATTTAATTAAAAATCCACTATCCATCAGTTAATTAAATTAACATTTAATTAATTCATCTTCAAATATTCTCTTATTAATTAAATAAATTATTCAATTTATTTTAATTCATTCATTAAACCAAAATCACAATCAATTAAATGAATAAACCCTATTTATTTAATTTAATCCCCTTTCTTCTTTTAAATAAATAATTAAAAACATTTATTTAAATCATTTACCCCCCCACTTGCATTTTCCTACAAATGCAAGTTGCAACCACAAGTTGAAATAAATTAATTTTATTTTAATTTAAATCCTATTTTCCCTCACCCACCAAACCCACTTACAATCCTAACCCCTTCTAGATTCTTCTAAACTCCTTTCTAATTAGCCTGAATCCATCCCCTAATTATTTTCACATTCCTAAGCAACTTGGAGTCACTTCTCAAAGACTTCAAAGTCTTTGAAAATCATTAAATGCTTTGTGTGTTCAACAATTTAACCTCTAAAGTCTTCCAAACCACTAATTGCTCTTACATGACCATTTATGGTTAATTCCACTTGCACCCATGGTTAAGGACTTTGACCCCTAACTCAAACCTCATGTAACCCATGTGTCTCCTCAAGAATTTATTGCTTTGACCATGGTTATCCCTTTAACCTTTGCACAAGAGTTTATCCATTGGATAAAAAAATTATTCTTTGAATAATGAATTTATTCACTCAACCCAACCTTGACCTTAACTACCAAGTTAACTCTCAAGTCATGTCAAGCATTTAATGCTTATTCCCTCTCCTCTCAACTCATCTCATGTTGACACTTGTCATCCTGGGATTGGGTTGAAAGATTCCACATGAATTGAATTTCATTCAATCCTGAGCCTTGTTGAGATTACTCAATCTCAACCATCCATTGCTCCATTTTACCTATAAATAGAGCTCATGTTCCTCATTTTCAAATCCCCAAGCATTTAGCATTCTTAGCCATGATCCTGAAAACTTGTATGCATTTAATCTATAGTCAATTTAGAGAGAATTTTAGCATAAAATCACTAATATAATTGTCATTTTGGACTAAAATAAATCTTAGTTCATTTCATAACATCTCATATTTAGCTTGTTTTTACACTTGCATAGCATAAGTTTAAAAGAATTTTCAATCTTGAATCTCCATAAGACATCCATGGTGCAAAAAGCTGTTGAGAGCTGCACTAATTTGGAACTTGGAGAGGAGAGGAACAAGGGAGAAGGAGCTACGAGCATGGTAGAAGGTATCTGGAGATGCCTTGTTGTATTTGCTTCCATAGTTAGCTATTTCATCATGTTTTTAGTGTCTCTTTTTATATGCCTGCTTAGAGTAGTTTTTGGTTGATTAAAACTAATGTTTGTCTTTGTTTCTTGTGTTTTTGTGTGTTATACGACCACAGGTTTTAGTCTAACATTGTCCATTTTGCAGAGCATCATATTGTGAACCCGACGTGAATCCAACCACAATTTTTTTTAAACAAACTAACTTTTTGACTGTTTAGCTTGACACATAGGTCGCGCTTTGGCGCTTTTGTTCGTGCTTTAGCACTATTGAAATTTGATCTTTTAGCGCTATTGTTTTTACAATAGCGCTATTGTCCATATAATAGCACTTTTGACTATTAAGTAACGTGTTTGTCCATATTTTAGCGCACTTGTATTGTTGTTTAAGTATTATACTTTAGCCCTTTTGTCTATACTTTAGCGTGTTTGTGTTAAGTAGCGCTTTCTGTTTTCACACAGAGTAGCGCTATTGTAACATAACGTTGTAAAAAAGGCCTTGTAACCAATAAAATTATTTTTTTTAGGCTTGTGGAAGCCCACCATATTTTTGGATTTTACTCTTTTCGTTTCATGTGCGGGTTTTAAACTAACCCTTTTTGTTACTTAAAAATCCAAAACACCTCATTTTTGGTGCTCTAAAACTCACAAAACAATTTTATTTCTTGCAAGTTAGGATTCAAACTTCATTTTGGTGTTCAAAAACAAAGCAACTTTATTTCTTGCAAGTTAGGATTCATTTTCTTTTGGTGCTTAAAATCAACAACACAAAATTTGATTTCCTTGCATCAATCCAGAATTAAAAATTCACAATCAACACTCTGATTTTGTCCAAGTAAAAAGAACAATCAACTTGTCTCATTTTTGCAAAATGATTTACTTCATGTATACATGTTTCAATTTTAGTTGACTAGGGTTTCAAATTCCTAGTTTACTCAACATATTGCCTTTGAAGTTAAAAAGAACATCATGGTTGTTGGAGCAACATCTCCAAATAGATAGAACATCATTTCAATGACAAGTTAAAAAGAACAAGTGTATTTTGTGTTTGGCACACTTGTACAAAACAATTTGTCGAGTGGTCCTATTTCTAATGCACACTATCCTCTCCCTTGGCTTTTGTGGTCCTAGGTGCAAGAGAAAAGTGTCAGTAACACTCAAATTTTATCTTTTTAAGATAGGTCTGCCAAGAGACACATCACTCTTGGGAACGACCTTGCGCGATAAATCCTTCGAGCCGCTATAGAAATCAGGTGAGAGTGAAAGTTGTAGCCATGGGTATAGTTGTTCCTATAGTGTAACTTGCCCGAAGGACAAATGGGCCCCACCACAAGTTACAAGGCTCTTAAGTGAGTCACTATAGAATGAACTTATGTCCAAAAACATCAAAAATTAATAAACACCTTTAAGTAGTAGCCCACCCGTTCTATTGATTGAGGATATTTATGATAAATTCAGTGCAAGAGCATAGAAGGTTTTTCTCCCAAGATACTCACCATACATATTTCCTTGAGTAGAAACATAGCTTTTTGAAAGGTTACTCATAGCCCGATAAAAGTGGTGACTCCCCTATCATAGGGATCAACTATTTGTTATGCTCGTGCAAGACTTAGTATATCACATCCTTACCTGCCACATCGAGATTCATAAGGTATGTAGTACCAAAGTTGAAGAAATATCAAGATGTGGGCTGAAATTATCGCAACTGGCCATTTGACCTGAGGGATAAAGATTGTTTGAAGTGTTTTTGTTTTTGAGTCAAGACCAATGCAAATTGAGCTGACTTCAGGCTTTGGAAAAACACCTAAAATACATTTGAAGGAAAGGGTCATAAAAAGTCTAAAAGATTGGGTTGATCTAGACCCATACTTATTTGTGCCTTTTGAGGCAACATTCTTGTGTTTGTGTGCTTCCTTTGTTTTCTTGTCAAAGAAACATCATAAATCCAATTCCAAAACAAGTATTCATCCAACACAAACATTTTTCAAAAACAAGAGATCAAAAACAAGTGCAAAATAGCAAAACTATCAAACTATATGACCATTCTTCACATCTTGAGAAAGAAGAATCTTCATCAACATGTCAACTTGAAGAGAAGACCATTGAGCTCAAAGGCTTTTATAAAAAGGAGGAAATTCTTCTATCTTAATAGATAAATCTTTGTCTCTCATAGAGCTTTCCTACGTCACATGTGTCTATATCTTCAAGGAAAATCAAACGAATTTGATCAAGAGTCTCTAAACTGCAGAGCTTTTACTCAATATAGAGCTTTGAGTTATCACAAGAACAAAGGAGGCAAAATCAATCCTGACTTCTTTCCAGACATTTGCATCACATATAATGTAGCTCGAGAAGAACCACCAACTCTTGAAAGAGAAGAAGAAGAAGAATTTGTCCCCTATGTAACACAGAGCTTTTATTGAAGTTAGCATCTCATCCATTCCCACATTCACACATCATCAATCCATTTCAACTCTCAAAACATAAAGAGGTTTTTTTCCTAAGTTCTATTTTGATAATGCTTGAATCAAACACAAACACATCACTTTTAGAGTGTCTCTACATCTAGGATGAACTCATCCTAAGAGGCATTTCTACATAGGTTAAAACTAGTCTATGAGTGAATCCTCTCATTACTAGGTAGTTGAGTCTGTAACACATCTCAGATTTCTCTAAACCTTATCACATCAAAACTTTGTCAATCAAACACAACAAGCAATTCAAGAAAGAACTTTGGTAACATCTACTTTTAGTGCTATGGATCCGTATGCAAAGAACTTCACCAAAAACAATCTTTCATTCCATCACCAACTCATCATCATTTTCATCAAACTTCAACCAAAACTTGTAAACAAAATGGCTCATACCAGATCACGACCTAGACAACAAGAAATTGAGAAAGAAGAGGAGGAAAATATCAATGAATTCCAAGAAGCCCTTGGAGGAAATGTAAATGACAAAAATCCAAGTAATCCAACTCCGACAACAATAGAAAGGGCACAACACAACCCTCTCTTTAATAGACTGTTTGATGAAATACTCAAGAGCAATGTCGATGCTCACTTTTTAAGACTTGCTCAAGAAGGAGCCAAACTACCCTCCGACTTTGATGTTGCACAACTAAGGCAAGCATCTGAATGCCAAAGTGGCAATGAGGATGAAAGAGGTCCATATCACATCAGATACAACCTTCATCAAGGTAATGCCCCACCTCCTCCTCCTCCAAATGAAATAGTCATGTTGTGGCAACAAGTTGAAAATCTTGCCCAACAGTTTCATAGTGGTGTGAAAACTAACCAGTTTTCACTTAATGACATTTGTCCCTATCCCTTTGATAGGAATCTACATATGCCACCTTTTCCATGAGGGTTTGAAACACCCAAGTTTGAAAAGTATAGAGGAAAAGGAGATCCTCATGATCATGTTAGAGAATTCCATTCATCTTGCTTAGAAGTGGCATACGAGGATACCTAGCTAATGTGACTTTTTCCCCAAATCTTGGGAGGAACAACCACATCATGGTTTTCCCGATTACCAGGTGGCATTAGGACATTTGAAGAATGCATCCAGAAGTTCCTCGCACACTACTCACACAACATTGAATGTGATTTCACCATGGTTGATCTATGAAACACTAAGCAAAAACCAGGAGAACTATTTTCAGTCTTTCTGCAACGATGGCGTCAAATGTCTAGCAAACGTTCTCTTCAGTTACTTGAACAAGAACTAGTAGAAATATTTATTTCCAACTTAAACGAAGAAATGGAATTTCACCTAGACGTAAAAGACACAGACTCTTTCAATGACATGATCACCAAAGGCTTAAAAAGTGAGCGGATCTCATCAAAAAAGGGCTTATCAATATATATAATGAGCCAAAAGATGGCCCTCGCCCATGCTTCAATAGTGACAAGCCTAACTTCTGGAACAAAAACAAAAACATCGTAAATGATGGGGTTGTGGATGCAAGAACTATCAAAAGTGCACAACCTATGGTCCGATTTGTAGGACAGAACCCCATACCCAAGAATAACATAATTACTCCTCCCAATCAAGGATGCAACATACCTCAAGAGGAACCCAGACAACGTCAACAAAATTTTAAACCAAAACGAACATACACTCCCTTAGGGGAACCCATTGAAACAATGTTACGTCAGTTGGTTTCTCAAAATCTAGTGACCTTACCCAAAACATCATATTATGAACCTCAAGTCAAACCTTCATGGTGGAGGGATATTGAACATTGTAATTTCCAACAAGGGAAAGGGCATAAGACAAGCAATTGTCATAGATTTAAAGATCTTATTCAGCATCTTATTGACCGAGGTGAAATCAAAATTGAAGGACATGACCCAAAGACAACAAACAATGATCATATAATGTTGAAAAATCCACTTCCATCACACGATCAAAGGGGTCCTTCCACTTCAGGGAGAAACATAGATACCACTGATTATATGCAAGCCACGTATAATTATACTGTGAATCACCTATATGATGCTAGTGAACAAATTGCAACTATTACCATAAAAAATCCTAGCTCCACCTGCAATGTTGTTATACGTCATGGCAAGATCACCATAAAAGCAGCTTCACAAGGCACCACATCTATCCCAAAGAAGTATAACCTTGTGGAAAAGTTAGATAAAACACCCACACTGATATCTATCTTAGAGCTATTGTGCCTATCCCCATCTCATAAAACAATCTTGGATCAAGCTCTCCAAGAGGCGTCAGTCCCTGCAAACCTAAATAAAAATCAATTCCAAGCCATGGTTGGAAATCTAAGGTCATCACCTTGTCTCACTTTCTCTAAAAGTGACAATACATCCTTCTAGCAACCTCATAACGCCTCACTCCACATTGAAGGGTTTATCAACCAACATAGGATCAAGCGAGTCTTGATCAACAATGGAGCAGGCCTGAATATCTGTACACTACAATTGATCACAACATTGGGATATGCAATAGAATTAGTGGATCCCTGCAAGAAGATAACAATCAAAGCCTATGATGATGTAGAGCGTTCATCCAAAGGAGCAATGGTGCTACCAATTCGAGTGGGCCCCGTAGTGAAGCATATCATATGTCAAGTTCTAGACCTTCCTCTGCCATATAATTTGTTGTTAGGAAGACCTTGGATACACACCATGCAAGTTGTTCCATCCACCTACCATCAGCGTATCAAGTTCCCGCATAATGGTGTAGAAATCACAATCCTGGGCGATGCAAATCCATTTGCATATTGTAACAATATCAATCATCAACCAGAGATTACCATTCCCAATAATAGAGAAGCTATCCCATCCACATCATATGTTAGTCCATCCTCTCTTTCAAGTTCAAACACCACTATACCCAAGCAAGAGAAGCTAAAAATGAAAATGGTAGAGGACGGTCCTGGGGAGTAAAATCTAAGCCAACTCTTTTGTGTTGGACAACTACCAACTTCCCCTAGAACTCATGGTAAGCCTCAAAGGTTGCTTCAAGCACCACTGGTCAAGTCAGCATGCACTTTGGCACCTTTTATCCTTAGAAAGAGTCAGGAAGAGGAGACTAGAGATGAGGACTTAGTAGAATGGATCTATAAAGACCCTATCACCACGGAAATCCCACAATCTAAGCTTCCCATAGATCAATATGGCAAAGGCCTTACCATTATGAAAAGAATGGGCTATGATGGTTAGAGTGCTTTGGGACCTTGCAAGTAAGGACAATATGAGCCGCTGCAGCCAAAATTAAAGCCTAAAGATAACACTGGATTAGGCTTTCAAAAAGAGATTCTTCCTCAGCTCGAATTCAAAGGGAAACCCAGCAAAACTCTATATCAGCTTAATATTCTAAAGAGGCCACCCTTGATTATATCAACAACACCAAGAACCGCACCAATTGCCCCAATGGGGTTGAGAATCCTAGCAATACCATCCACAACACCAATTGTCCCACTAATCAAACCAACAACCCCATCAGCAACAACAACTGCATCAATCGCACCATTAGCAGTATCAAAACCCCCAACAGTATTGACAACATCGATAATTCCATCTAAAGCAGCAGATTCAACAACATTGATACTCCTAGTATCAGATTCACTGATGCCAATAATCCTCTCCGCATCACCAACCATTCCATCTCCAAAGGTGCATCAATCACAATATAAGTCATCAACTAGAGATTATCGCTCCCAACAACAAAGAAGCCATCTCGTCCACATCATACGTAAGTCCAGCCTCTCTTTCTAGTTCAAACACCACTATACCCAAGCAAGAGAAGCTCAAGATGAAAATAGCAGAGGAAGGTCCTAGGGAGTACAATTTGAGCCAACTCTTTTGTGTTGGACAAATGCCAACTTCTCCTAGAACTCATGGTAAATCTCAGAAGTTACTTCAAATGCCATTGATCAAGCCAACATGTACTTTGACGCTATTCATCCTTGGAAAGAGTCAAGAGGAAGAGACCAAAGATGAGGACTTAGCAGAATGGATCTATAAAGATCATATCACTATGGAAATCCCACAAGCTAAACTTCCCACAGATCAATATGGAAAAGGCCTTCTCATTATGCAAAGAATGGGATATGATGGTCAAAGTGCTTTGGGACCTTGTAAGCAAGGATGACATGAACCGCCGCAGCCATAATTAAAACCTAAAGAAAACACAGGCTTAGGCTTTCACAAGGAGATCTTTCCTAAACTCAGATTCAAAGGGAAACCCAACAAGCCTCTATATCAACCTACTACGAAGAGGCCACCTTTGATTATAAAAAAAACAACAAAAGTCATAGAAACTGCCCCATTAAGGCTAAAAATCCCATCAAAACCATCCGCAACACTCATCATCCCACCAATCAAACCAACAACCCCAACAGCAGCAACAATAACATCAATAGCACCCTAGCAGCAACAACTATATCAAAATTCCCAGCTGTATCGACAACACTGGCAATTCCAGTAGAAGTAGCAGATTCAACACTACCAATACTCCCTATATCGCATTCATTGATCCCCATAATTCTTCCTGCAACACCATTTATTTCATCTACAAAGGTACATCAACCGATCACACCTACAGTGTTTAACTCAAAGGATATCCCAGTATGGTATAGTAATTGGCTACTGGAAAGCAACTCAGAGACTAACTCGCATGAGTGGGAATTTGATTCGGTATAGCTTAATACTTTAGATGAGGAAGACACATCACAACCTCCACCTCACAAAGACATCCCTGTTTACAAAGAAGCACAGATAAAAACCTCTTGGGTTCCTGAACTAGAAACACCTTCCACAGACCCTACATCCCATCCTACGCCTAATTCTAATAGAGAGAGTACCATCAACGACCTTCACCACAATGTCTTAACCCTCACTGACACATCTAACAAACTTAACTTAATCGATGAGGTAATGCCCATTATCCATCCTAAACTCATCGAATGGAACCAACCTAATCCCCCATGCCTTGACCACTTCCAAAAACGATGAGGTGATCATTGACTTCTTGGAACTACGAGATAACATACCAAGTGGGGATCACAAAACTGGATTTGCCATAGAACTTAATAGCACATCATACTTTGGGGCGGATGCCAAACCTTTCAGCTGCAAAAATATAACAATAAAACATGGATCTTCCAATGAAAACCACACCATGGCACTGTTTAATCCCACAAAATTAAAAAGAAAGAGTGTATCCAATGGTGAAAACCTCTCCGAGGCACCTGAGGATGAAAGGTTTGACATCCTCCCCTCTAGTACACAACATGAACGATCAACGATTCTCATCAAGGAAACCAAACAATACAATGTAGGGACTCCTGAAACTCTTCATTGGGTGAACTCACAAAGTTGGTTCCCACTTTCGCCAACGAAGGAATTTGGCGAAAGTGGGAAGTTTATTTTTTGAGGGGTTCGAGTGAAGTAGGGGTGTTCGAACGGAATACCCTTTGGGGTTTGAGCGAATCCCCCACTTCGCTCAAACCCCCTATTTCAAGTGAAGCACCTTTAATGCTTGTTTCAATTATAGCATGGGGGTTTGATCAAACCCCCCTTCATTCGAACCCCCCTAAAAATGGGGGGTTCACTCGAAGCCCCCTTTTGTTCGAACCCCTTTTTTGACACTTCTCTGAAGATTTCTACATTTTTTTGCAATTTTTTGGCCTTGAAACCTCTGGTTGAAGGCTCAAATGGAATGATCTTGACAACCCAAAATGAAGTATTGTATTCCTTGAAGAAAGCTTTCCAATTACTATAATTTTATTATATATTGAGTTTATTATGAACTTGTTTTTTTAATTTTACCAAACATAGGTTTTTCATCAAACATGAACTTCTCTGTTCAACGCATTGGGAAAAATAGGAAACTAATTCAAAAAAATTCTAAAAAATATCTAAGCCCCAGGTATTGATTTCTTCTTTCTAACCAAAAAAAAACAAAAGAATTTTGATATATATAGAACAAGTTATGTGTTCAAACTTAAACCTATGTCTTAATTATGACTAGTCGGACTTCAAAACTTAATAAAATGAAAAATATTGAACATATCACTATCAAACCAACTGCAAGCCCTGGATATTGATGTTATAAACCAAAATTCAAAAGAATTGAATTTTTATCATTTATATAAAAAAAGTTATGCATTTCGGGAGGCACATCACTCTTCAAAAATGTAGTTTGTTGTAAAAAACTACTTTTCGAGGGAGATGGAAAACTTTAAAAAAAATCCTTCAAAATATTTGAAAAAAATATATATAGAATCTACAGACAAAATGCTATAGATCACTAATTTACATCATCTTCAAATTCTTAATAGTTTAAAAGTTATAGTTGTCGGAAGTTGAAGATTATTTTAAAATTGTTCATCTCAGTGTCAAAAGTGGCAAAAAAGTGGGAACCATTATTGTGAGTTCACCACACCACATATATCTGGCATCTCTTTTGACTCCAGAGGAACAACCTAAGTTTGTCGAATTCTTCCAGAAGTGCCAAATTAAATTTGTGTGGTCATATGCAGACATGCCTAGTCTTGATCCCGATTTAGTCATGCATCACCTCACCATAGCTGAAGGAGCTAAACCTGTCAAGCAAAAACTTCGCAAGATGCATCCCCAGATTGCGGTACTAGTCAAAGAAGAACTTAAGAAACTCTTGGATGTTGGTTTCATTAGACCAATTAATTATGCAGATTGGATATCTAATATTGTACCTATCAGCAAACCCAATGTGGGCATTTGTATCTACACTAATTTCAGAGATCTAAACAAGGCATGTCCTAAAGATGATTTCCCCCTACCCAACATCGATATAATAGTAGACCTAATAGCAGGACATGCCATGCTTTCACTCATGGATGGCTTTTCAGGATACAATCAGATAAAGATCACACCAGAGGATCAACATAAGACAACCTTCACATGTCCATGGGGCACATACTGCTGGAATGTAATGCCTTTTGGTCTAAAGAATGCAGGAGCAACCTACCAATGAGCAATGACCACTATCTTCCATGATATGATGCATACCATAATGGAAGATTATGTTGATGACTTACTGGAAAAATCACTTAATGGTCATCTGGAAATATTAGAGAAAATCTAGATGCTTAAAGACTATCTCATGAATACACCATTGTCGATCCCACCTAATCCAAGCAGACCTCTATTGCTCTATATTTCAGCAACAAGTACAACATTGGGTGTACTACTAGCACAACATAATGTAGAAGGGAAAGAGTGTGTTGTTTACTACATCTCTCACACACTGGTTGGCTATAAACTCAATTACACACCTATTGAGTGAGCTTTCTTAGCAGTAATCTTGGCAGCCACTAAGCTGAGGCACTATCTGTTAACACATAAAGTACAACTCATTGCCAAAATCAATCCACTAAAGTACTTACTCAGCAAAGCAACATTGACAGGCCGCTTGGCCAAATGGGTAATGATTCTAAGTTTATTTGACATTGAGTAAATGGACCATAAGGCTATCAAGGGTCAAGTTATTGCAGATCAATTGGTCGATGCACCCCTCATAGGCGATCATCCTCTCATTTCCAATTTTCCAGATGAAGAGATCTTCATGATCACAACAGCACGACCATGGAAACTATACTTTGATGGTTCATACACTAGGCATGGCTCAGGGGCAGGCATTCTGTTTATCACACCCCAAGGTGACAATATCTCGTAGTCTTACAGGCTCACATTTCCATGCACAAACAACATAGGAGAATATGAGGCCTTGATCACAGGACTTAGACTACCCATACAATAAAAATTGAAAGAGTTCCAGATATATGGTGACTCACAATTGGTTATCCGACAAGTGATAGATGAATATCAGACCAAAGATGACAAACTCATGCCATACAAATAAATGGTGGACTATCTAAAGGAATCATTTACAACTATCACCTTTGAGAAGATACCTAGAGATCAGAATTGAGCAGCTGACGCTATGGCTACCATTGCATCTCTCCTAGATCTTCCACAAAATTCAATGCGCTATGGGTTCTTGGTCAAACAGCTTTGGATTCCCGCTTATGATATCCCTGAATCTGAGATGATATGTCTCCTTATCGGTTATGAATCCCCATGGTATGGTGAGTTCTACACCTACCTCCGTGATCACACACTTCCTCCTAACCAATCAAATAACCAACATAAAACCTTCATTCGCCAAACCGCTCGATATACCATTATTGCTAAAACCCTATACTGACGCAGTCTTGATGGTACTCTCCTTCGATGTTTGGAATAGGATGAGATAACAAAGGCCTTGGAAGACGTACATGAAGGAATTTGTGGAACTCATGCAAGCGGTCTATCACTAGCCAAGAAAATCATGCGCACTGGATACTATTGGCCATCCATGGAAAAAGACTCCTACTATTTTGTCAGAAAGTGCAAGAAATGCCAAGTTCATGGAGACCTAATACATGCACCAGCACAGGAATTGCAACCAATCACAACACCATGGCCCTTTTGTCAATGGAGACTGGACCTTGTGGGTAAAATTCATCCAACGGCCACAAGTTCATCATTACTGCCACCACATACTTCACAAAGTGGATTGAAGTTGTTCCACTTACCCAAGTCACCAGCAAGCAGATCGCCTCATTTATCCTTAATTACATCATCTGCCGGTATGGTGTACCCATGTCCATCATCACAAATAACGGTCTTCCTTTCAAAAATCAGGATGTCTGTGAGCTTTGTGAAAATTTTCACATCCAACACCACTTCTTCACTCCCTATTACCCACAAGGAAATGGTCAGGTCGAAGCATCAAACAAGAACATATTGAGAATTCTCAAAAACACAGTCAATGATGTTGGCCGTAATTGGCATGTTCAATTGAATCCAACACTATGGGCATATCGAACTAGCATTTGAACCCCTATAGGTGCAACTCCCTACTCATTAGTCTATGGCGCAGAAGCTATCTTACCTATTAAGGTTGAGATACCATCACTATGGGTTTCCTTGCATAATCTGATAGATGATGCAGCATACAGAGTCTCACATCTCCAAGACTTAGAGCTACTTGATGAGAAGCGACAAGCTGCATACAATCACCTCAAAGCCTATCAACAACGCATGAGCAGAAGCTACAAGCATCGAGTTAGACCTCACACATTTGAGGTAGGTGATCTTGTTCTTCGAGAGAATCGTCGTAACCAACCAAACAAAGAACATCAGGGAAAGTTTGAATCAAATTGGCTGGGTCCATATGTTATCACTACTGTATTTGGGTCTGGGGCATATCAGTTGGCTACTTCAGAAGGAGAACCGCTAGCAGATCCGATCAACAACATGCACCTCAAATGGTTTGATACATAAGCTGCACAGAGCATCAGGCTCCCATACATACCGGAAAAACACCAAAAAAATTCAGAAAATGTCTCGAAGAAAATACAAAAACATCAAAATAGTAAAGAAAAATTATGCATCCAAACGGTGAACAACCACTCCGGTGGCACCTTGGGTAAGTGTGATGGTGAAAACCTGGCAAACAAGCGCCACTCATAAAGGCTATGGCTCCATTTGTCTTTCAGACTTGTTGCGATCACATTTGTTTGCATCCACTCATCCATTGGTCCAAAACCATGGCTTATTATTGATCTACAATCAAGGATAGTACTTCATGCATTTTGCATCCTGCTCTTTCATAGTCATGTCTAAACTAGGGGAAATACCCTTAACCTATTGATGGAAGTGGATTTTGCATTACTTATGATTCATTGAGTTCTTCATTCAAAACTGTCTAACAAAATACCAAAAACACTTGAAAAACAATCACAAAATACCAAAAACATTCAGAACACTCACAAAATCCAAAAAACATCAGAAAACATCAACAATCAATCAAAAACATGACAACACTATGTACATACAAATCCAAGCAGATACCAAACAAACATTGTGAAATACTCAAACGATGACCACTTATCACATCGACCAAACAATCAACATCAAAAATGCAAACTGTCTAAACAAGAATGCATCATTCCTTACCAAAACAAAGACAAGATAACATTTTTCTTTGACAAGAAAATTATGTTTAAACTATCAAGTACTTGGTTGGTTTGTAGGTTATTTATTCATTTATATCAGGTTCCTACGCTACTCTGGGATATCCACAAGTGATTAGAGTGGTTGGGATGGTTCCTAAGCATTGTTTGTATGTCTTCTGCGAATTGTTTCGATGAAGTTCTGGGGCATGTACTAATGGTGTCTACGTGGGAAGTTCACTAAGCTACGTGATCATATGCAAAATACAGCCATGGATTACTATGGCTTGCTGACTACAACGTATACCTCGACCATATGAGCATGAACCATTATCGAGTGTCCATATTCTTTATTCTTTATTTATGTTGTTTGTTTGTAGGTACAGTGCCCCATCCTTGGTTCTTACTACCTCATCCAAGTTTGATATTATCATGCTCAATGATGAAAATAAAAACACTATGGATCGTCATTCCATCTCATTTGTATATATTGCATTTCGTTGCATTCCATCCATCCATACATTCATAAATAGCTACATAGTAATGACAATGGGTGCATACTCTATTTTCCTCTTCTTCCATGGGAATGAGTCATAGGTCCTCCATTTCTTCTATCTAACATCGAACCCCCCTACCCTCCCCATCTCAATAATCAGCATCACATACCCTACATCATTTCCCATCAACCCAATCAAGCCAGTTACTCTGTCTGCATAGGTCCATCAACTCCTACACACCTAGACTATCAACGGATACTCTGATCAAGTATCTTCGGGTCTTAATAGGTAATCGATCATGGTAATCCTAGACTACATCAGGCATTTATCATAATGACCTAGTCTCAACGGGGCTTCTATGATTAACCAGAACCATCCATCACACGCACACACTATCAATTGATCAACCAATCAAACACAATCCAACAGACAATTACATCAATTGTCTAAAGTCTCAACGAGTATTTTGCTTCATATACCTTGACTTCATCGGGCAATTACCTTAATTTTCTAAGTCACATCAGGTCACTTTGATTCACTTACTCAGACTTTATCTTGTCCAAGCAAACAACTGGCATCAACTGTCATGCTTTGACTCGCCTGGGGCAATTAAACCAATTGCACCAAATTGTTCAACCAATTTTGATCAATTATATAGCATCACTCGACAGCACAACCACCACATTTTCACCATATCTCCTGCATAACCTATGGGTACTCACTGACTTGCCATTTCTCCGTATTCACTCTGTTTTCTTCCCTTCTTTCACCATTATTACTAATTTATTCTATTCTACCTCCCCTCCACTTCTCGTTCTTTTTCGAGAGATCGCCCAATTTTTCAAAATTTTCGGCCCATCTCTCGAGGGGGCATACCACCCATTAAATTAACATTTTATGGGGCATATTTCTTCACACCTATTTTTCTTTCTTTGAAACGACGCGATAAACCGCATCGTCTCAAAGAGGGGCATATGTAGTCACATAAATCTGTCCAATTTAATTAAATGAATATTTGCTATTTATTTAATTAAAAATCCACTATCCATCAGTTAATTAAATTAACATTTAATTAATTCATCTTCAAATATTCTCCTATTAATTAAATAAATTATTCAATTTATTTTAATTAATTCATTAAACTAAAATCACAATCAATTAAATGAATAAATCCTATTTATTTAATTTAATTCCCTTTCTTCTTTTAAATAAATAAATTAAAAACATTTATTTAAATCATTTAACCCCCCACTTGCATTTTCCTACAAATGCAAGTTGCAACCACAAGTTGAAATAAATTAATTTTATTTTAATTTAAATCCTATTTTCCCTCACCCGCCAAACCCACTTACAATCCTAACCCCTTCTAGATTCTTCTAAACCCCTTTCTAATTAGCCTAACCCATCCCCTAATTATAGTCACGTTCCTAAGTAACTTGGAGTCACTTCTCAAAAGATTCAAAGTCTTTAAAAAACATTAAATGCTTTGCGTGTTCAAATTTTTAACCTCTAAAGTCTTCCAAACCACTAATGGCTCTTACATGACCATTTATGGTTAATTCCACTTGCACCCATGGTTAAGGACTTTGACCCCTAACTCAACCCTCATGTGACCCATGTGTCCCCTCAAGCATTTATTGCTTTGACCATGGTTATCCTTTTAACCTTTGCACAAGAGTTTATCCATTGGATAAAAGCATTATTCTTTGAATAATGAATTTATTCACTCAACCCAACCTTGACCTTAACTCCCAAGTTAACTCTCAGGTCATGTCAAGCATTTAATGCTTATTCCCTCTCCTCTCAACTCATCTCATGTTGACACTTGTCATCCTGGGATTGGGTTGAAAGCTTTCACATGGATTGAATATCATTCAATCCTGAGCCTTCTTGAGATTACTCAATCTCAACCATCCTTTGCTCCATTTTACCTATAAATAGAGCTCGCATTCCTCATTTTCAAATCTCCAAGCATTTAGCATTCTTAGCCATGATCCTGAAAAATTTGTATGCATTTAATATATAGTCAATTTTAGAGAGCATTTTAGCATAAAATCACTAATATAATTGTCATTTTGGACTAAAATAAATCTTAGTTCATTTCATAACATCTCATATTTAGCTTGTTTTTACACTTGCATAGCATAAGTTTAAAAGAATTTTCAATCTTGAATCTCTATAAGACATCCATAGTGCAAAAATTTGTTGAGAGCTACACTAATTTGGAACTTGGAGAGGAGAGGAACAAGGGAGAAGGAGCTACAAGCATGGTAGAAGGCATTTGGAGATGCCTTGTTGTATTTGCTTCCATAGTTAGCTATTTCATCATGTTTTTAGTGTCTCTTTTGATATGCCTTCTTAGACTAGTTTTTGGTTGATTAACACTAACATTTGTCTTTGTTTCTTGTGTTTTTGTGTGTTATACAACCACAGGTTTTAGTCTAACATTATTCATTTTGCAGAGCATCAATTTGCACTTTTTAATGTATGTGAAAGAATTTCTTTCCATAGTGGGCCAATAATAACCCAAATGATTGAGTTTCTTAGCCAACGTAAGACCACTTGAATGTGTGCCACAAATACCTTCATGGACTTCTTTTAGAGCTTTTTCTAATTCTTCACCTTCGAGACACTTTAGGAGAGTGTTAGCCAAACCTCGTCTATAAAGAATATCGATAATAATGGTGTAATGGGTTGATTGATAGATAAAGTTTTGCTTCTGATTTTAGGATAGGTCAGAGGGAAGGATATTGTCTTTCAAGTACAAATAGATTTGGCTATATAGTGAGACATCAGTTCTAAAGATATTACAGATGATTTGGACATTATGGGAATCAGGGGGGATAAAAGATTTCTTCCACCAGGAATTTATAACGCTCTTGATTCTCTTGAGTTTGTATAAGAGATGCTTCTGTAGCCATGGCATCCACTGATTTATTCTCATTCCTTGGAATATAAACAAATGTGATTTCAGTAAAGTATTTCTTGAAATCTTCAACCAGTTTCTTGTAGGGCATCAATTTATCATTCTTGGTGTTATATTCATCTTTTATCTGGTTGGTAATTAATTGTGAATCTCCATACATCTACTTATTTGATATTCCATTCAATAGCCATCTTGATCCCAATGATCAATGCCTCATATTCTGCAATATTATTGGTACATGGGAAGTACAACCTATATGACTTAGGAATAGTGTGACCCTAAGGTGTTATGAATAAAATTCTTGCACTTGATCCATGTTGTGTGTAGGAGCCATCAAAGAACAACTCCAAAGCCTTTGTGTTGATAGTGAGAACATCTATATCAGGAAACTCAATATATAAAGGTGCATCACCGCACAGGGGCACTTCAGCTAATTGAATAGCAATCACTTGTCCTTTTATATCTTTTCGGTCAACATACTCAATGTCGAACTCACTCAGCACCATGACCCATTTAGTTGGTCGTCTTGTTAATGTTTCCTTGCTAAACAAATATTTTAGAGGATCAATATTTGCAATCATCTTAACAGAGTGTGTGAGCATATAATGTCACAATTTTTGAATTACGAATACCACTACTAGGCATGTTTTCTCCACTGTTGTATAGTTTAGCTCATAACCAACCAGAGTTCTTTTGATATAATATACTTCCCTTTCTTTCCCTTCATTGTCATGTTGTGCCAGGAGAGCTCCTAATGATACATTTGTAGCCAAGATGTAGAGCAACAATGGTCTTCCTTTAATTGGTGATGCTAGCACTGGTGGATTGACCAAGTATTCCTTGATTTGCGTGAATGCTCCCTCATATTTATCATCCCATCTGAATGAAACATTTTTGTGTAACAAGTGGATAAATGGATGATATCGATCAACTAACTGAGATATGAACCTTCTTATTGATTGCAATCTCCCTTGCAGAGAACACAATTGACTAATATTCTTTGGAGATTCCATTTCCATTATAGCTTGTACTTTTGTTGGATCAACTTCTATGCCATGAGCAGATATGACATACCCTAGGATTTTCCTGATGTAACTCCAAAATCGCACTTCTTCGGGTTCAGTCTCAACTTATATTTATTCCAGTCTGTCAAAGATCTTGTCTAAGATCTCTAAATTCTCTTATTTGTTGTGTGATTTTGTCAATTTATCATCCACATAATCTTCCATGAAAGTATGCATCATATCATGAAAAATAGTCATCATAGCTCTTTAATATGTAGCTTCAACATTCTTGTGCCCAAATGGCATGACGTTCCAACAGAAAGTACCCCAAGGGCACGTAAAAACTGTTTTCTCTTGATCTTTAGGGGCTATCTTAATTTGGTTATACCCCGAGAAACCATCCATTACAGAGAACATTTTATGTCTCGCTATGAGATCTACAATAATATCAATGCTTGGTAATGAAAAGTCATCCTTTGGGCATGCTTTGTTTAGGTCCCTAAAATTTGTGCACACTTTGATACTTTTGTCTGGTTTTGATACAGGCACAATAGTTGACACCCATTTTGGATATGTGACTGGTCTTATGAACCCTACATCCAATAATTTCTTCAATTTTGCTTTGACAAGAACAACAATATGAGGATGCATCTTTATAAGTTTTTGTTTAACTAGTTTGGTTCCTAGAGCAACATTAAGAGGATGCATAATGAGATATGGGTCCAGTCCTTGTATATCAACGTATGACCAGACAAAGTTGATTTGCCTCTTTTTGAGGAACTCAATAAAGTCCTATCTTTCTTTTTCTGCTAAAGATGTTGCAGGATGAAGAATCTTAGGATTGTCTGGAGTACCAATATTAACTACCTATATGGGTTCTATCAGAATAGCTGACCTCTCTTGAAAATATTCTGGTAGAGTGTCAAATCTTCCATCTTCTGGAACCATAAGGAGGTTTTCACTGTCATTTATGCCCTTTATTTTATCTTTTGACTGATCTAATGTTTCCATAAAATAGTTTTCAGCATTAGACCTTCTTCTTTATTTTTTTTATTTCACTATTGTGACTAGAAGATTTGGCACCCTCTTGACTACAAGAAGCATTATTTGATTCACTAGTGGAAGCTCTCTTTGGTGTTATGGGTTCAATAGCGTATAGTTATATGGATATGGCATGGTCGTTTGGGAAGGTATCAATTTTAATGAGTTCAATATCATCCCATTCAATAAGTTCTGGATGGACTAAGGGTAAATCATCTGCTTGATCAATCTCAAAGGTCTCAATGGTCATCACATAGTTGTCAAAGTTATGGGGTATAATAGTCAAGTTAAGGATTTTACTATCTTTAGGATATACTCTCCTGATCGCTCTCCAATTAGCTCTAGCAAAGTTAGAATGAGTAATTTGTGATTCACCCTCAAGTGGTCTATTTTTTGATGTTTGTCCCTCAAATGAATGGATAATATTGACCTGTATATCTTTTGTGTCACAAAATTCTTTAGAAGATGTCTCGGAATTTATATCAAACTCCCACTCATGTGAATCAGTTTCACTACTAGCTTGTAATCTACATATTTGTTCATATAGATTATTGGTAGCTTCTGATGATTTCCTTGTAATTTATTTTCTTCTTTCATATTCTGCTTCCTCTGGACTGATTTTTTCTCCTACTTGGCTTGCCATCAATTCTTCTATGGTTCTACCAAATTTGGGTTCTTGATGACTAGAGATTGATGGAGATCTTATGTCATTTTGTTCTTCTGACTATTGAGGAGTGACCATATATATCTTTTGTATGGTGACTTCTTATTTTCTCTTATTTTCTTCCTCTTGTTTTCTAGCATATGCTTCTTTTCTTTGGATTCTGATTTCTTCTTGTTTTCTATCAAGCTCTTCTTTTTGTTTCTTGGAAGATGTGTTATCTTTTGGAGTAGCATCCTCATCTTCAATTTCTCCACTTGATAAATCAGATAGTGGATCTAGACCCCATTCATATTCATGTGAGTTAGTTTCAAAATCACTTTCTAGGACTACACCATTGTATTTGACAAGAATATTGTATGGTGAGAAGAGTTTTATGACTGTTGATACAAGTTCTATTGTTGGTGTAGTCACATAAATATGTCCACTTAATTAAATGAATATTTAATATTTATTTGATTATTTAACCATCAATCAATAATTAATTAGATTAATATATTTAATTAATTCATCTTAACCCTCTTCTCCTATTAATTAAATAAATTATTCAATTTATTTGATTTAATTCACTTAACCAAATTCAAACCATTAATTAAATAAATAAATCATATTTATTTAATTAAATTTTCTCTCACATTTAAATAAATTAATATTTATTTAAATTCCCCCAAAATCCCACCTCTCACATTTAAATAAATTAACATTTATTTAAATCACCTTTATCCTCCACCCACTTGCATTTTCCTACAAATGCAAGTTGCACAACTATTTTAAATAAATCATTTATTTAAATCACCTTTATCCTCCACTCACTTGCATTTTCCTACAAATGCAAGTTGCACAACTATTTTAAATAAATTATTTATTTAAAATCCTATTTATCCTCACCCACTTGAAACCTTTAATGGTTTCCCTTAAAGTCTTCAAACTTAATGGCTTTAAAGTCTTCAAACTTGATGGCTTCCTTCTATAGTCTTCTTAAGCCTTTAATGGTTTCCCTTAAAGTCTTCAAACTCAATGGCTTCCCTTAAAGTCTTCTTAAGACTTTAATTGCTTCCCTTAAAGTCTTCAAGCCTTTAATGGTTTCCCTCAAAGTCTTCAAGCATTTTAATGCTTTATCTTCCTTTTTCTCATTTAAATAAATTAATATTTATTTGAATATTTATCCAAATGCAAATTACACCATTTAATTGAAATAAATGATTTTATTTTAATTGAAAATACCAAAATTCCTTCCACTTGCATTTTCCTACAAAATCCACTTGCATGCCTAAACCCCTTCTAGATTCTTCTAAACCTTTCCTAATTAACCTAATCCATCCCCTAAACATTGTCACATTCCTAAGCAAATTGGAGTCACTTCTCAAAGACTCCAAAGTCTTTGAAAAGCAATTAATGATTTGTGTGTTCAACAAATTAACCTCTAAAGTCTTCCAAACCACTTATGGCTCTTACATGACCATTAATGGTTAATTCCACTTGCACCCATGGTTAAGGACTTTGACCCCTAACTTAACCCTCATGTAACCCATGTGTCTCTTCAAAGCATTTATTTCTTTGACTAGGGTAGCCATCATGTCCCCTCAAACATTTAATGCTCCTTATCTCTCCTCTCAAGCCTCCTCATGGTGACACTTATCAACATGGGATTGGGTTGAAAGTCTCACATGGATTGAATATCTTTCAATCCTAACCCTTGTTAAGATTACTCAATCTTAACCCTTCATTTCCCCATTTCTTCTATAAATAGAACCCTTCTCCTCAAGCAAAGAAAAAGCATTAGAGTATTGTTGTTATACAGGTATTAGCAGAGAGATTTTTCATAGCATCACTGTCTACACTTGCATAGCATTTGCTTATCATATTCAACCATCTTGAATCTCCATATGGCATCCATGGATAGTGCTAAAAGCAGAGAGCTACACTCATTTGGGACTTGGAGAGGGGAGAAACAAGGGAGAAGCATCAAAAGGCATCATGGAAGCATCTTAGGGAGGCTCTTCTCCTTTCTTTTATTTTGTTAAACTTCTTTCATGCTTTTTGAAATCTCTTTTGATATGTTTGGAATGGTTTTTAGTTCTTTGTTTTGTTTTTATGGTTGAAACTAACTTATTAACATTGAACTTTGTTGTTGCCTTGTCCCCATTTCCATGACATCAGTTGGTTATGTACTGGCTTGATCAGGTTTTATACTTGCTTGCATTGATGAATTTATTTATAGGAAGCCTCCTCTCTTTGAATGACAAGTTCTTCTTATTGTTTCTCATATTCCTCTTCTTTTTGTTTTATGTATATATTTTCAGCTACTCATTGTATCACTTCTTGCCATGATTCCTCTTTGCGTGCTACTTTTCTTCTCCAATGGGGATTTTGATGATGATCTCGATGTTGTATAGGTTGAGTATGCTGGTCATACCCAAGTCTAGATTTATCTTTAACATGTTGAGAGTGAGGTGTCATTGGTTTTATGATTCCTTCTTGATGCTTGCCAATAGGGCCTTTTCCTTGGTATCCCATTCTCTGCATGATTCTAAATCCATTGTCATACTGCTATGTGGGGATAGTGATATCTAAAGTTTTTGTTTTGATTTCTTCTTCATCTTTGTATAGCCAATCAAGGATGTCCTTTTCTTCAGTTTCTTCAAATAATGTTCTCGCTCTGACAAATTTTCCATCAATTATTTCAATAGGTTTTTGTTGGATTTGTGTTTTTGTATTTGTTGGTTTTTCATATGACTTTGGAGAAAGTGGTAAAGTTTGTAAAGAATACTTTCCCATTCCTACATCATTTAATTTTATCTTTTTTCTCAAAACTTTCCAAAGTGGATGTATATAATGTCTCTTTGAGATGCTTTGGCAGGAGATAATGCTTCTTTGTTATGAGGAACCCTTGCATCTTCAACTGGTTTCAAATTATTGCAATATTGATTGGAATCTGCTAATATGGTTATTTCTTGGCCATTATGAGAAAATTTGACATATTGATGCTATGTCGAGGGAACTGCTTGCATATCATGAATCCATGGTCTACCCAGAAGAATGTTGTAAGATAAATTCAAGTCCAAAACTTGACATACTGTATCTCTCTCAACTGGTCCTATTTTGAGTGGTAAAACCACTATTCCCCTAGAAGAGTGTTCTTCTTCATCATAGGCCTTGATTGTTATTTTATTTTTTTAGGATCCATTGATTTTTTAAATATCCCAAATATTTTATTAAACTTAATGCACAAATATTAAGCCAGCTCCTCCATCTATAAGAACACGTTTGACGCAGGTTATATGAATAGTGACTTCAATGTGTAGGGGAGAATTGTGGGGATGTTGCAATGATGTGTCATCATGTTTTGTGAATGATAAGAAATGAGGGGCTATGAGATGTCCCACCATATTTTGAAATTGATCAACTTCCAAGTCCTTAGAGACTGTTGTTTCTGCTAGAGCTTTTTCCAATATTTCCTTATGCATTGGTGAGATCTTGAGAAGCTCTAAGATTGATATTTGCGCGGGTATTTTTTGTAATTGATCCACTAAGTTATAATGTTTTGAAGTGGATTTTATATCATTTGTTACACCCAAAAATGTTACCTTTTCCTTACTTTGAGTAATGGCATTCATTGGTTTTGCAAGTGCTTTGTCTTTAACAATGATGACATTCACTACATTGTCATATGTGTAGGTATAGTTTACCTTTGCTTTACCCTTGTCATCTGGTGGATTGGATGGTCCATCCTTTTCATAATTGTGGAGTGGAGTTTTGAATACCAAGTGTGATTCATTCATTTTATGACCATCCATTGTGATAACCTCATTATCAATCAAGTCCTGAATGAGATTTTTAAGTCTTTGACAATCATTCGTTCGATGTCCTTTGTTTCTATGAAAATCACAAAAATGATTGTCATTCCACCAACTTGATTTGACCTTAGGCTCAAAATCTCTCACTTCTGGTAATGTGATCAACTTGTTTGCAAGAAGAGTTTTTAGAGTGGATTCCAATGGTTTCCCAATGTTGGTAAACTTTTTGTGAGTGTTTGAAAAGAAAGGTTTTGGTTTAACATTGTCTTGACTATTCACTAGTGCGCGACTTGAGAGATTAAAATTAGGTTGTTGTGTTTTACCACCATTATTATCAGGTACTCCCTCATTAGTAACATTTTTGTTCTTTATCCAAAACTTTGGTTTATCATTGTTGTTATGGTTGTTGTTGTTAGAGGAATTACCTCCTTCCTTGTAGAGTTTCAACTCTCCTTTCTTGACCATAGTATCCTCTATTTTTAAATCATTTCAATCATCTTTTCAAAACTAGGACATTGTAACTTGAGTCTATAACTCATCTCACTAGTAAGACTATCAATGAAGATTTCCATTTTCTCCTGATTTGGTACAGGTCTAGGGTACCTATTAAACAATCGTCTCCATCATTGTAGAAAAACCATGAAAGGTTCACCATTCTTTTGTTTGATATTACACAAATACAACATTGTTATCTCATGTTGTATGTTATATGAATATTGTGAAATGGACTTATTCACAAGCTCCTCAAATGATCTAATCCCAGGTGGTAATTTAGAGAACCATTCCTTTGATTGTCCACTCAAACTTCTGGGAAATAAACACATTAGATAAGTTTCATTATGCACAAATTCCATACGCATGGTACATAATTCCCTAATGTGATCTTGAGGATCCATTTTCCCATCATATTTATAATATTTTGGGATTTCACAATGTTGTGGGAATGGTATCATGTTCAAACTCTTGTCAAAAGGATATGGAGAGATATCCTCCAAGAAGTATCTTTTAGAACTTGTTCCATCCTGCATATCATGTATCTGTTGTTACAAAGTTTGCATTTGTTGAGTGAGAGTTAATAGAGGTTTATCAACATGGCTTCTCCTTATATCCTCAAAAATTCTTCTATCACCACAATCCCTTCTTGTTTCATCTTGGTTCTTTGTGGTATCCTCATGGTTACTAGTTGTATCATCTTGATCTCCTCTAGCATCACTATTCACCTAATTTATGTTGTCGTCATCTTGGTCATTATTGTGTTGAGTATGACTTGATTTGACATCTTGTCTCAAGAATTCTAGATCAAAACTTTGAGGTAATTTAGCCCCTGATTTTGCCTACATCAAGAAGTATTTTTGTTTTTGGGTCTCTAACATCCTTTCCATCATTTTGTAAAAAATTAGGATCTTGTTGACATTCTCTAATGGTCACATTTATTTCTTCCTCTTCTTTATCTGAGTATCCAGATTGATGGTAAGCAGGATTTTCCTCCTCCATTTCTTCTTGTTGTTTCAATTGTTCATGTTGAGCTCTAAATCAAATCGACATTGAATGTTTTGATTTTTGAGATGTGACTCAATAGGTGATCAATTGTTTAGGTAAATATGCTAAGTTGATTCTACCACCTCTATTGGTACATTGAGATAAAGTGTCTCTTTGTTGAAAAGAACGTGCTTGTAAGGTTTCTTCATCAAAATTCATTCGATGACCACGTAGATAGTTACAAAAATGGTGTAGGAATATGCAATGCTTCAATATAATTTTGCAGTTTATGTATAGAAACTTTCTCTTTTTCAAGAATGCTTTATAACTAAGTTTCCTCTTTTTGAGACGACACGAAATGGTCATACGGGTATTATGATAATTTGCAACTTTTTGGATCCTAATGAGAGTGCAAATTTTGTGAAATTTTGATATAACCAAGTTCAAAGAGGAATGATATATCCAATACAAAGAACAAAGTTATTTTGATCAAGCTTTGTAGTTTCGTGATAAAGGATGATATATCCTGATGAGAAACTATGTTTGTAAGCTCAATTTATCAAAGATAAGCGATTATGCACTTTAGAATGTTGGATCTAAAACTTGTTGAGATGAATACTTGTATAATTCTTTAGGTGTGATCTAGCTTTACACTCAAAATGTTCAAGAACCTTGTTTGTTTGACCAGCTACGAAGCCCGTGACAGTTGAAATGACATCTTCTCAAAAATGGGTATCCAAATCTGTTTTCAAAATTTTCTGGTGACAAGTGGAAATGATCTTTGTTTTGAATGCGCTATAACAAATGCGCTACATGACTATGTGAATGCGCTATAGGAGTTGACAAATGCACTACTCTGCGTTGTAAATGCACGACTGTTTTCTGCGTAGGCGCTAATATATGTTGTGAATGCGCTAATGTTTTTCAAATGCGCTATAGGATTGTGTGTATGTGCTAAAAAGTGTTGTTTATGCGGTATATTATTGTTTAAATGTGTTTTAGCATGTTTCAAATGCGTTGTTCTACGTTTCAAATGCCTTGTTCTACGTTTCAAATGCGTGATTCTTTGTTTTCTCTTCAAAAAAATTAGTTTTCTACTCTTTTCAAAAAGGATGATTTTTCTATTTTGATTTAAGAATGTACTGCAAACACACTAGACAAAATGTTTGGGAAATAGAATTGAAAAGACAAGCACAATTCCTATGGCAGGCTAGGAGAATAGTTATTGAATCTCGTGTGGGTTTCACCAAGGCTGCGTTATTCAAAGAGGATACTTAGATGCTTGACCCCAGTGGCTCCACTCCACGACACTCACTTCTTTGGGACATCCAAGCATTAGTTCCCATGAAAACTCCTCATAGAAAAAATTGTATCTCTACTAAGAACCGTATGTGTGTGAGTCTCATCAGAGGTCCAACTTCCTATATCAATAACTAGAAGAATTTTGGCTTCTATACAAGAGAGTGTTTAGTAAGGGCATTCAGTCAAGTGGTCATACATGTGACATGTTACACTCTATTAAGGAAGGTCTCCCAGCATATAGAGGTTGCCCTCTATAGGGTTTATGGGGAGTCATAACATCGACATGCACTAGTCAACACTTGTTGCTTATAACTTTCGTTACAAACACAATTTATTTATAGTGGATCAGGGGAGCTTGGCTTTAGCCCGTTTCCACTTGGGTTGTTCCCTCTCACCGAGCCTTAAGGGCTACTCGAGAGATAGGGCCTCTAAAGGTTAAACATTAAAAAAATGGGTCTGGTTTTTTGATCACCTGGTTAAGGTGAGAGCATAATAACCTATCACTTTGTGCAAACACAGAAAATAGTTGATGAATTAACCCCTAGATTATTCTAAGTGCAACTATTTAAAGAAGACAAAAAAGCAAGTTGCATGCTATAAATTGACCACCTAGACAAGATCTTTGATAGACTAGAATAATATAAGTTGAGATTGAACCTGAAGAAGTGTGATTTTGGAGTTAAATCATGAAATCTCCTAGGGTATATCATATCTGCTCATGGCATAGAAGTTGATCCAACAAAAGTACAAGCTATAATGGAAATGGAATCTCCAAAGAATATCAGTCAATTGTGTTCTCTACAAGGGACATTGCAATCAATAAGAAGGTTCATATCTTAGTTAGTTGATCGATGTCATCCATTTACCCACTTGTTACACAAAAATGTTCCATTCAGATAGGATGTTAAATGTGAGGAAGCATTCACATAAATCATGGAATACTTGGTCAATCCACTAGTGTTAGCATCACCAATTAAATGAAAACCATTATTTCTCTACATCTCGGCTACAGATGTATCATTAGGAGATCTCCTGGCACAACATGATAATAAAGGGAAAGAAAGGGTAATATATTATTTCAGCAGAACTCTTGTTGGTTATGAGATAAACTATACAATAGTGCAGAAAATATTCCTAGTAGTGGTATTCGCAACTCAAAAATTGTGACATTATATGCTCACACACTTTGTTAAGCTGATTGCAAAAATCGATCCTCTAAAATATCTGTTTAGCAAGACAACATTAATAGGACGACTAGCTAAATGGGTCATGGTGTTGAGTGAGTTCGACATTGAGTATGTTGACCAAAAATCTATAAAAGGACAAGTGATTGCAGATAAACTAGTTGAAGCACCCCTGCATGGTGATGCACCTTTATATATAGAGTTCCTTGATGCAGATGTTCTCACTATCACCACAAAGGCTTGGGAGTTATTCTTTGATGGCTCCTACACACAACATGGATCAAATGTAGGAATTTAATTCATAAAACCTCAGGGTCACACTATTCCTAAGTCATATAGGTTGTGCTTCCCATATACAAACAATATTATAGAATACGAGACATTGATAATTGGGATCAAGATGGCTATTGAATGGAATATAAAATAATTACATGTTTATGGAGATTCACAATTAATTATCAACCAAATAAAAGATGAATATCAAACCAAGGATGATAAATTGATGCCCTACAAGAAACTGGTTGAAGATTTCAAGAAATACTTTACTGAAATAACATTTGTTTAGATTCCAAGGAATGGGAATAAAGCAGCGGATGCCATGGCTACAATAGCATCTCTTATACAAACTCAAGAGAATCAAGAGAATTATGAATTCTTGGTGGAAGAAATCTTTTATCTCGCCCCTGATTCCTATAATGTCCAAATAATCTGTAATATCTTCATAACCGATGTCTCACTATATAGTTGAATCTATCTATACTTGAAAGACAATATCCTTCCCCTGGACCTATCCCAAAATTAGAAGCAAAACTTAATTCGTTAATCTATCTATACTTGAAAGACAATATCCTTCCACTGATGCATACTTTCATGGAAGATTATGTGGATGATATATTGGAAAAATCACACAACAGATAAGAGCATTTGGAGATCTTAGACAAGATATTTGATAGACTAGAACAATATAAGTTGAGACTGAACCCCAAAAAGTGTGCTTTTCGAGTCACATCAGGTAAAATCCTAAGATATATCATATCTACTCGTGGCATAGAAGTTGATCCAACAAAAACACAAGCTATAATGGAAATGGAATCTCCAAAGAATATCAATCAATTATGTTCTATGCAAGGGATAATGCAATCAATAACAAGGTTTATATCTCAGTTAGTTGATCGATGTCATCCATTTACCCACTTGTTACACAAGAATGTTCCATTCAAATGGGATGATAAATGTGAGGAAGCTTTCACGCAAATAAAGGAATACTTGTTCAATCCACCAGTTATAGTATCACCAATTAAAGGAAAACCATTATTGCTTTACATCTGGGCTACATATGTATCATTAGGTGCTCTCCTAGCACAACATGACAATGAAGGGAAAGAAAGAGCAATATATTATATCAGCAGGACCATGGTTGGTTATGATCTAAACTATACAATAGTGGATAAAACGTGCCTAGTAGTGGTATTCACAACTAAAAAGTTGTAACATTATATGCTCACACAAACTGTTAAGTTGATTGCAAAAATCGATCTTCTAAAATATCTGCTCAACAAGGCGACATTAACAGGACAACTAGCTAAATGGGTCATGGTTCTAAGTGAGTTTGACATTGAGTATGTTGATCAAAAAGCTATAAAAGGGCAAGTGATTAAAGATCAACTAGCTGAAGCGCCCCTATGAGATGATGCACTTTAAATATTGAGTTTCTTGATGCAGATGTTCTCACTATCAACACGAAGGCTTGGGAGTTGTTCTTTGATGGCTCATGCACACAACATAGATCAGGTGCAGGAATTTTATTCATAACGCCTTAAGGTCACACTATTCCAAAGTCATACAGGTTGTGTTTTCAATGTACGAACAATACTATAGAATATGAGGTGTTAATCATTGGGATCAATATGGCTATTGAATGGAATATCAAAGAATTATATATCTATGGAGATTCATAGCTAATTATCAAGCAGATAAATGATGAATATAAAACCAAGAATGATAAAATGATGCCCTACAAGAAACTGGGTGAAGAGTTTAAGAAATACTTTATTGAAATCACATTTGTTCAGATTCCAAGGAATGAGAATAAATTAGCAGATGTCATGGATACAATAGAATCTCTTATACAAACTCAAGAGAATCAAGAGTGTTATAAATTCCCAATGGTAGAAATCTTTTATCTCGCCCCTCATTCTCATAATGTCCAAATCATTTGCAATATATCCAAAACTGATGCCTCACTATATAGCCAAACCTATCTATACTTAAAAGACAATATCCTTCCCTCGGACCTATCCCAAAATCATAAGCAAAACTTTATTCGTCAATCAACCTATTACACTATTATTGTTGCTATCCTTTATAGATGAGGTTTGGATAACACTCTCCTAAGGTGTCTTGAACATGAAGACTCTGAAAAATCTCTAAAATAAGTCCATAAAGGTATGTGTGGAACACATTCAAGTGGTCTTACGTTGGCTAAGAAACTCATTCGATTGGGTTATTATTTGCCCACTATGGAAAAAGATTCCTTGATATACATTAAAAAGTGCAAACAATGTCAGATTCATGGTAATCTTATCCATGCACCGACGCAAGAATTGCATCCTTTGGCAGGATCATGGTCATTTTCTCAATGGGGACTGGATCTAGTAGGAAAGATTAATCCTCCATCATCAAGTTCATTTTAACTACAACTAAGTACTTCACCAAATGGATTGAATCGGTTCCTTTAACAACAGTGATAGGAAAACAAATTGCATCTTTCATTCTTAATTACATCATTTATCGCTATGGCATTCCCATCTCTATTATCACTAATAATGGAAGAACTATGTGAGCGATTCCAAATCTAACATAGGTTCCCGACACCATACTATCCCCAAGGAAATGGACAAGCATAAGCATCCAATAAAACAATCCTCAAAATATTGAAGAAAACAGTTAATGAGGCTGGTAGAGACTGGCATGTTCAGTTGAATCCTGCTTTATCGACTTATCGCACTAGCATTCATACACCAACTGGAGCGACTCCATATTGTCTTGTGTATGGATCTAAAGTGATCTTACCAATTGAAGTAGAGATACCTTCTCTACGTGTGTCATTGAAGGGACTCATTCCAGATGAGGAACGAAGAGTATAAAGTTTGCAAGAACTTGAATTGCTACAAGAGCGTCGCCATAATGGTTCAGATCATTTAAAAGCATATCAGCAAAGAATAGCAAGAAGTGATAATTACAAAGTCAAGCCCAGGGTATTTCAGTTGGGAGATCTTGTTCTCAGGGGAAATCCATGCAACCATCAAGATAGAGAGAAAAAGGGAAAGTGTGAACCAAACTAGTTGGGTCCTTATATCATAGTAGCTGCATACAGATCTAGAGCATATAGGTTATCTACACGAGAGGGGGAATGGTTCGAAGAGACAATCAATAACATGCACCTGAATAAGTTCTATGTTTGAAGTAACACAAAATAAAAATAAAAATAAAAATAAAAGAAGTGAAAAAGCAGAAAACCCATAAAAAATAGAAAAGAGGAAAATACAAAAAATAGTGAGAACAGTGATAAAAAACAAATATAAGGAAAACTGCAATAAAAACAGATGGTGAAAACTTGGTAAACAGGTGCTATCTACCTACTGGCTCTTCTATTTATGAGTTCTCATTTCATTCCGCATCCATCCATTGCATCTATGCATGTTCATAATAAGGCCTTTTCTTCATAATCAGGCGTAGTCATCTCATCATGTTCTAATCATCATTGTATATCCATAATAAAATTTGTTTCTAAGCTAGGGGCAAAATCTTGAACTTGGCTGGGGGTAACATTGAAAACCTGAAAAATTAAAAAACATTGAAAACTTAGAGAAACCAAAAACAATTTGGATTCTGAAAACAGGCGACAAGAAAATAAGACAACACAAAAAAATCAGGATGTAGACAAGATTGAATCGTGAAACTTGGAATTTGGAGATTCAACAAGCAAGTAGCAATATATATCAACAATCATTAATCGGGATGATTATATCTATTTTTACTAAGAGAACATACATGTGACATACATGATTCACTATTTGTATCTTGATTTTCGTTAATCATGTACACTATGTAACTCAAGGATGTCCACGACTAGAGGAGCTATGATGGGGGCATGGTTATTTTTCTTTGTCTGTTGTTTGTGGTTTATCTAATATTAATATATGTACTTGTATAAGGACATGATCGACAAAACATCATCGAGGACGTGTCAAGTGATATATGGAAGGGGATGATCCTTGTCTGTTATGCAAGAAGTACTCAGGTCATCTTGGCTCATTGTACCTAGATGCTTGTATTAACTTGCTATATCAAAATCCATGTAAGAAGTACTCAGGTCATCTTGAATCCTTATATCAATATGCTTGTATTTTCTTACAACATTTTAAAATCTCAATGATGAATTTAAGCACTGTTTCAAAAACGTTGAAAAGATGGCAATATCATTTAGGTCTTTGCATTTCCATTGCACTTTCATTTGTATTATAAGCATTCATCAACATTCAAAGTCAACGGTTGAAATACTGATTCAGTATACTTGGACAAACAAAAACATTTGCATTTGCATTTAATCATATTAGGATCATTTGCATTCATTCATTTATATTCATTTGCATTTTCTAAAGATCATCTCATTATTAATTGCATTAGTTGCATTAATTATATTTGGTGCATTTCATTAAATCATCAATCATTGTGAATTGCATTAGGTTCATTACATCATTACGTTCATTTCATCTTAATCATTTAGGTTCATTACATTCATTTTATTTAATCATTTAGGTTCATTGCATCATTGGGTTCATTTCATTACCATAGTACTTGCATTTATTCATTATAAGTATTGCATTAATCATTTACGTTCATTTATCATTGATTCATAGCTATTGCATTGAACATTGTATCATCATATCATTTTATTTCATATACATATACATCCATAGTAATAAGAAATTGCATTAGAATCATAAATATTATAAGAATTTATAGAAGCATGACATGATAATCAAAGAATTATTCATATAAATAAAGCATGTAGGTCATATCATCCAAATCAATGCATATAGATCATGTATCAACACCATATAAATCATATACCATCATCATATAGATCACCATAATAAAACCATCATCATCACATCATCATGCATGAATAACAAGGTAAACATCATAGAGCATCATCATATAGAGTCCATCAATGTCTGCATATCATCATAAATCATAAACTATCCAAGTATACAATGATATCAAAAAAATCATCAATAGTGTACAAAAGTCTCATGATATAAACACCAAAAGATGCATCAAGTCTCAACTCATGTGGGACTGCCACCAGAATCTATCTGTCTCTGTCGAGTAGGATGTGCCCCACCTGATGGTCCTACCCTAGGATCCAGATCTCTGTCTCAGTGAGGTGGTCCCATAATTTCACCACTTTATGTTTGACCCTGCTTGCCCAATCATTGTGTGGACACATAGTTGCCTGCTCTCTGACCAGGAGGAAACACACTCTCATATAACCCATGCCAGTTTGAAATCTCCTTCCCAGTGCGAACCAAGGATCTAACTGTATTGACTAAGAGAGAAATTGAGCCAACCTGCTGAATCTGGTTTGACATGCTCTCTGCCCGACCATACCTCTCAATGGCAGTATCCCTCTCATGTCTGGCGATATCCCTCATGAGAGTAAGAGTCTGAACCTAAGCTATGAGTTGTGTAACATGTGCTCATAAATCTACTGTATTATCTTGTGTCTCTGGCACATCCTGCTACATCGGCTCATTCTCTCCATCCCTGTGCTCCTGTCCCTCTGTTGTGTGTCCACCTATCGGGGCATCAACCTGATGTATCCTAATAAGCTAACATCTGATCAGTGGCATATTATTCTCAGAATCCTCCTCATCAAATCCACCATGTGCAGCCTAAACACCTGGATTGGGGCCAACCTGCCCATAATTAAGAGGTGTACCTCTCCTCTCTCTCCCCCCTTGACCTCTATCTAAGTCACTCTCACAGCCTCGAACTCTCCTGCCACCTCTACATGGACCAGGTAAGAATGGTCCACCTTGTCGTCCACCCCTGCCTGCATCCCTACCTCCGATAGGTGGTGGAAGACCTCGCCCTCTAAGAACAAAACGTCCACCCTGAACATGTGGTATGTCGCCTCTCCTACCACCTAGTCCTCTGCCCCTACCTGCATCCCTACCTCCGATATGTGGTGGAAGATCTTTCCCTCTAAACACAAAAGGTCCACCCCAAATACGCGATCTATCGTCTCTCCTAACACCTCTCCTCCCACCTCTGCCATCATCCCCCTCCTCTCCATCCCCTCCTCGACCACCCTATTATCGTCGCCTTCTCCTTCGTCAAGGACCATCCTCATCATCATCCTCATCCCCTGAGCTGGGGGGGTGGATCTGCAAGATCTATAATTCATGGGAATGGATGAGCAACCAAGTATCTAGCATACTCCTCAGTAGTGCCAGCATCCAATATATGTGGTCTCAGCTCATAAGGAACATGGCAATGAACTCTGCATATGTTGCATCAAAGGAAAGAGAAGGCCTCCAATCTTTCCTATCCTTGTATGTCCATGCATACAAGGTGACACCATGTGGTATACCCTATGCCTTGTCAAACTGCCTAAGTACTCTTTGAATTAGTTGTCTCTCAATCATAAAAGGAGTCCAACTAATCAAGTATTTGGTCTACATGATAACTGGTAATGATCGAGCATCATCCATCCATGGCTCCCAATATACACATGGCCTCCATACTACAGAGTCCATGGTATCAAGAACCCATCACCAGTACTCAAGACTACCCAAGTTGTGCTGGGTAATCATGTCACGGTATACATAAATGTATGGCAGTCCATCACCCCGCACCTTATCATGAATAGGTCCATTGATAGCAATATTCTCCCAACACCTTACCTATAGAAGAGTGACACCTGATGATAGACTGGCTGCACCATCATATACAACCTGGTGAAGATCATGGTATAAGTAGGAAAGCATACAAACTCCCCATGCATATCTAGTCTGATGTTGCATCATACTCAACAAAATCCTTCCCCAACCAACTTTCAGTCCCTGTGATCTCTTGTCTGGGCAAATGAATCCTCCAACTAGGCCGACCAAAATGAAAGAAAGAGTGTCATAATACATCAGCATATCCTTTCATCTTACCTCTGGACCATCAATAAACTCGTCACCAAAAATGATCCTCAACATTGTTGTCCTGCCCATCTCATGGTGATCATACTGTACAAGCTCACCAATACTCGTAATGTGCAATATCCTATATACATCCTCCAAGGTCACGTTGATCTCACCAGTAGGGGGTGGAAGGAGTTGTGGTCGCTATGCCACCTCTCTGTAAGAGGTGTCAACAAACCCCTGTTTATCTTGATATCAGGCATGTACAAGAGTTGTCTCAAACCACAAGCATCGATATGTCTCAAAGCAGCTGCATCTAACTCAGGAACTAAGTGTTGCATAGAAGAAAACCGCTCATAAGACTGGAGAACATCTAATCTCTATTGTTTACACAAACAAACTTGTCTAAGTCAATCATTATTTATCGATTCATCTATCCTATCTATCTATCAAGCTCTTCATCAGAGACTAAATCGGTCTCTTAGAGATTCTATCTAATCTAAAACCATCAATCATGGTTATCAATCTATCAATTGTATCTCAAATAATCTCAAAATCATCTATCTTAAAAGAAAACAAGATAAAAAATCACCAATTCAACAATAAAAAATGACTTTGGACAAATTTATGCAAAGCAAAGAGCAAAAGTGCTACATCAAATAGCATATGCATCAAAACTTAATGTATTTGTGTTATTTTAAACAAAAGCACTACACAATATCTTAAATGAATGATCAAAAAGGGCGTTTGCACCGAAACACACATAAGCGCTATCAAATTCATCAAACATGTGACAACATAGTGCAAATGCGCTATACTAAGTAAAAGCGCAAAAAAGCCTAACAAAAGCGCAAAAACATTTAACAAAATGCTAAAAAGGTGAAAGCATGAGAACTATCAACAAAAGCGTGAAAACTTAAGACAAATGCATTAAACAAGTAAAAGCGGTGACAGAAAAGGTAAAAGCGCTAAAAAACCAAACAAATGCGTGAAAAAAAAAGTCAAAAATTTTTTTAAAAATTCAAATTTGACCTAAAACATGCGAAAAATCTAAAAAAATCGTACAAATTCAAATGCAAGATCAAGTTTAGGATACCTACCGGGGGTCCGTATACAACCAGCCTCTGGTATTTGGGCACTCGCTCGAATTGATGGCTAGCGTAAGGGACCACCATGGCGACAACTCAGCAAGCTCACAAATCTCCAAGTCATCTCTCCTACTTTCACTCTCAAAAAAGAAAAATTGAAAATGAGGTGGAAATGGGCCAAATGAGATTAATATATTACCTTTTTGATTTATTAAGAGGGTAATTAATTTTTAAATGTGAGGGGCAATTTTTTTTTTTCAAAAATAAAATTTAATTGCTAGGGGGTTTTTAATCAAACCTTTTTCATAATTTTTATCGTGAGATTAATCGATGAACCAAATTTTTTCAAAATTTCACAATCAATCTCCCGAGGGGGCACACTATTGCCATTTTATCACTGACAGGGGCAAAAATATCGAGACTTGATTTTCTTTGAAACAATGTTGTTCCAACAATATTTCAAAGAGGGGCAAAATGTATACACTCAAAATTGGCTATGAATAATTAAATAAATATTTATTATTTATTTAATGTTAATTTCTCTATTAAATAATTAAATTGACAAGTTTAATTATTTAATTCATTTTAATATTTACTCTTCTATTAAATAATTAAATTGAAAAAGTTTAATTCATTTAATTCATTCACTCATTCTTCTAATTCAATCTTATTAAATATTTAATATTTAATCATGCATTATCAATTCTTCTAGAAGTCTCCATTAATTAAATAATTCTACAATTATTTATTCTCTTTTTCCAACTCACTTCATCTCCACATCACTCAATCTTGCCAACTCACAATTTTGCGGCTAAACAAATTATTAATGTTCAATTATTAAATAGTAACATTTATCTTCAACTTCCATCTTCTAAATGAAATAATGTGTACATACACACATTTTCAATTCTTCTATATTTTCTCCAACGTCCCTACATCTTTGGAGGAAGTTGAGTCCACTTGTCTCAACATCCCTAAATCTTCTCCAACCATGCTATATACTCTCAAGTTTTCAACTTCAGTCAAGGTGAGCCTTTTGACACATGGATTCTCCTTCCACATTTTCCTCCATCTTGCATGTGTAGGAGGAACATATTCCTCCTTTTTCTCTCACATCCCAACCAATCTCTTCATAGCCATCAATCTTGCAAGATTTAATCTTAACCGTTAATCTCTGCCACATGGGATTTTTGCTCATGAAAATCTATAAAAAGGGCATTTCCTAAGCATTTTAGAGCTAATACTCATCTAGGAGTTATCTTTCATCACACGAGTTTTGAATATTCAAGCATTTTAGCCATTTACAGTGTGCCTTTGACATTTTACTTAATCATTTGCATATAGCTTTTGCATAATCATTTAGCTTATCATATCAACATCTAGTTATCAGTCTGTTCATCATTATCATCTTGGAAGCAACCACAATGCATGTATGAGAGAAAAACATATGCAACCAAGTTCAAATGGTGATAGGACATAATGAGACTGTAGGATTGACGTATAAGCTTTCAAGTTTTGTACTCCTTTATTTGTTTCATTGGTTAAATTTGGAGTTTTCCTTCAGCTTTTATTTTTATTATTGTTGAAAACTAACAAGTTGTAGGTTATTCTGAAGTGAAATTCCAATTTGACACATTTTGGCGCCCACCGTGGGGCCTAGGCCTCACTTTCTATTTTTTGTCTTTCATTCTTGCAGGTTTAGCAGAGTCGTGCTTTTACTCATTTTTTTAATGCATTTGTAAGCCTTTTAGCGCATTTGTGACTTTCTATAGTGCATTTGTTCTATATGGTAGCAAATTTGTCATGCAGTTTAGCGCATCTATTAATTTTAGCAACACATTTATCATGTTTTAGCGCATGTGCAATTTAGTCTAGCACATTTGAGGATTAGGGTAGCGCATTTGTCAATTTAGATAGCACATTTATAGTTAGTTTTAGCACATTTGTAGTTTTAGCGTATTTGTTTTGACAGCACCTCTAGATTACCTGAGGCAGTATGGGCTTATAGGATCTCATGGAAAACAACAATCGACTTCACCCTGTTTGAGTTGCTCTATGGAAAAATAGTTGTCCTTCCCATAAAATTTGAATACAAAATGCTACGAACAACACTAGACCTGGATATGGATATTTCTAAAGCATAGCAGGACCGCATCATGCAGCTAAATACTCTAGATGAATATAGGAAGCAAGCACTCCATCATACAAATCTCATACAACAACAACATGTTCGATGGCATGATAAACATATAAAAAACAAGAGATTTGCCCCTGGAGATTAGGCATTGCTATATGACTCCAGATATCGGGATAACAAAGGCAAACTACAAACACGTTGGATGGGACCATATGAGGTGACCGAAGTCTTTGACAACGGGGTTGTTCGACTCGCAACAATGGATCTCATCTATTTCAAGACGTTGGTAAATGGCTATAGACTTTGCCTTTATCACAGGCCTAGTTCTAAACAAGAGTTCCTGCAGAAATTTACGGGTAGTCCAAATTTCAAATTTGCTATAGGAACATTTTGCGGGCTTTCCAGTTCGCCACGTATTGACTAAGGTTTAATTTTCCACCTTCTTAATAAATTTTTCATGTCCACATGGGAACAATTTCTTCTTATCTTCTGTCATCATTCCACCTCATCTCTCTATCTGATGCCTCTTCATCTATACTCACTTTATTTGATTCTTTTTATTGTTACATTACACATATCTCGGTCATTACATCAATGCTGGTAATTATTGCTTATTATGCATCAACCTCTGGGTACACATTCACATATTTTGTACTTATTGCTCTTAATTGTATTTTATTTGAGTTATTTCCTTATCATTGCAACATATATTTTCTTTCCCAACCTATTTATATTCCTATACATTCCCATGTGTGGACCCATGTGACATTTTGGTTGGGGGAGGGTTGGAAGTGTTTTTTTTTTTAAATACAAAGTTGAATTATGGAATTCGCATATTGGTCCTTCAAGCTTGATTTTAAATTATCCTAAGCCTTGAGTCATGATTTTCCCTTCGAACTATCTGTTTTGTCACCTTGTCTTCATCGGTTTGAACGTGTGAAGATGAAGGTGCTATAATTAGCTCTGAAATATGTTAAGGTTGTGGGTAACAAGTTAGGAAATTGCTACAAATTCAGAAGAAAGGGAATTTCTCTGTGTAGAAAGAGTGGTAGAGTCTGCAGAAAATGGGAGGACCGCCAACCAGGCATGAACCAATAGAACATGAGCTTATTCTTTTAGATGCAAATTGTGTGCCAGTATTTCAAGCTTGTGGATGGTTGGATTATTTTTTGAAGCTCAACAGTCTTGATTATGTTGTAGCTCATGAGTTTGCATCTACATTTCAATAAGGGGAAGCCATGGTAAGAGGGGTTAAGATAATATCCACATAAGAACGCATTTTCGAGGTGACTAGTCTTCTTGTAGTTGGGGAAAAATGTTTGGACACTTTTGATGCAAGATCAGCCAAAGTTGAATTTACACTTCCTAGGGATCTTCCATTAGTGATTTCCAAGCAGGGGACAAGTAGGAGATCTTTTCATCCAGACTGGGCTCATATAGTGATGTAAATTATCAAATATATTACTTGTGAAGGTCGACAGTCTCTTCTACATGCTGTGCATTTCAAGCTTCTTTCTCATCTTTGCCATGGAAGACACATGAACGTTGTGAGTGTTCTATACCACATGCTAAGGAAGATGTCTTTAGAGACACAAAAAGTTAGGGAGAATTTTGTGTCTCACCATTGTTTAATCAAGTTATTAGTAGAAAGAAGTGTTCAGGAAATAAACCCTAGCTTGTCTTGGGATAACTTTCTTCAAGGGGAACAAGTTCAGAATGTAGGGTCTATGTCTCAACCTTCTTCTTCTAGATAGAAAAATTCGAGGAAGCCTGTTGCAAAAGGGGCAAAATACCATTGACGGATGTACCCAGGGAACATAAAGAAATTCCTATGCAAAGGGTGTTTGGTGTTGAAGAAGATAGTCCTTTGAGGCCTAAAGTTAAGAAAGAAAAACCCTCACCTGTAGTTCCTCCTATAGCCAAATAAAAAACAATGTTCTTTGAACCCTCTGATTTCCCTTTGAGGTGTAGTAACCAAAATCAAGGCAAAGCCAAAGGAAAAGTCAAGGTAGTTCCTCAGAAGGTGATTATAGAAAGTGATACTGAGTCAGCTAATAACTCTGTAGGAGAATTGGTAAGGATGATGTACAATACAATACCATCTAGAGTTCCAACTCCTTCGTCTCCTCCTCATAATTTTTCATCATAAAATATAGGCATGGAGAAGAAAGAGGGGATAAATCTAACTGTTAATCTAAATGTACTGTTATAAAATGGTAGTCAAGTAGGAACTGAAGGAATGATTGGTTTGAATAAGCTTGTAGATGCTGCAGAAAAAATGGCTTCTCCAAGTCGAGAAAAAATAAAGATGCACTTACCAATTCCTCCAACACTAATGTGGACAAAATTGTTGTATCAAATGTACCAAACCATTCAAGAGGAACGTGAAACCTGGAAACAAGAGAAAGAAAAATTGTAGAATAAAATCAATAGGAAGGATAAGGAAATTCTGAAATTGAAAGCTAGAATAGGAGAGGTCATGGAGTTAGTCCCTCAAATTGTGCAATGTCAGCCTCCACCCAGAGTATATTCTTTATATTTAAAAGAATTATATATTTCTTAACAGTTATTAAGAGAGTTTTTTGGTTTATGTTCTTCTTTGCTAACCCCAAGAGAGTTTCTATGTGCATATGAGACTTTGCATTTTAATTTCAAAAACTTGCTTTGTGACTTATATCTACAATTATGCAGTTCCAATTGACACTCATTGGACCCCTCTGTTATACATCAGTGATGTTCAGCTCAAGGCATTCATGTCTTACATCCAGAATCAAAATAGTTGGGGGCAACGGTTTAGGCAATACATGGATCTGGAATTAACTTTTCCATTGGAATTAAGAGATAAGATATCCTTCTCAGACAATGTATTGTACCAATGGAATCAAATTTTAAGTGACAACAAGAAGAGAGACCTTGTTTTGACAAAAAGGGAACAGGTGTACAAAGAGTATGAAGTAGTGGCTAAGACTTCAGCATGCCTAGTGTCTGGATACCTCGCTCAACGATGGAATGGGTTGCCAAATGATTTAAAGTAGCGGGAACCATAATCTCTATAGAACTACCATGTAGTGTTAAAAAGGGAAAGCAGGTACATCTAGTTAGGAAGATCATTGCAGGAAAGGTGGATTCCTCTCACATTTCACCATCCACTTTTACTATATCCTGTTCCAGATTGGAAGAACCTCCAGCCATATGACAAAGAAGTTGAAGATACCTTAGTTAGGTTGCTGGGAAATGATGAGTAGCCTTTTTGGTTATTTTATATGGACTTATGTTATGTTAGATTTGTCATTTTGTGACTTAGACATTCCGATTGTGATGGATATAAGCCCTTTTGTGTTTAAAACTATGAACTTTTCCATCTATTAAACAACCTTATAAATGACATGATAAATATATTTTAATGATATGGGAATGCTTGATTAAATGTTGGTTAGAAGTAATATTATTTGAATATGTGTTATGTGTATTAACTTCTATGTATGCAGTTGGAGGAGAGACTAAGTCAACACAAAGACATCAGTTGTTGTTTCAGAGAGTTAGAGTCCAACTCAAATAGGACTGTTGAACCAGTCAAGCCGACAGTTGATGACTCTGACAAAGCTCCCAGTTGCGGTTGATGTAGTTATTGTTTCAAAACATGTGTCGGTTTGTTGAGGATATCTAGAGGATATCATTGCCTATATTTGTGCATTAGATTAAGTCCTAGAATGATTCACCCTTCTATGTTTTTATTTCTAATAAAAGTCATCCTCCTAGTTTGTTGCGAGTGGATCGGCTGTGTAGTTAGTTGTTAAATTTCTTATAAATCCATTGGTTAAGGATGGAGTATGTAATGTAGTTTTATCTTACTTGAGAACCAAGTGTACTTTATTTCACAGTTATAAATAATAAAGGATTTTAGTTCTGCCATCTTTGTTGTTCATAATTTCAATGTGTATGTGATGTTGTCATAATCTTTACATTTGGTTAAGGTTTTGGAGGCTCAACCAAGGGGGCCCACTTGGGGAGCATCCACATTCATTCACTTCCATATTTTTCTAAGTAAGTTTATTATCGAGCTTATGTTTATTGTTTAGAATCCTTTTTGTTGACTGTCCTGTAGCCACAAAAATTTCATTTTGTGACTGTTCCTGCAACCAAAGAAAAAAAATAGAGTTTATAATTACTAGTTGGTTAGTTTATTTCCTGCATAAAGTTACAAGCTTCACGTTAAGTAGGTTAAATTGATGTTAGTAGAACTAATGTTAGAATCTAATGCTTTCCATTAATTCTGTGTTTAGTTTCTTTAAGTTTGAGTTAGTATTCTTCATGAGTCTCTTGGTGCACATATGGTGCAAACCTATTTCAAGTATATGTTCTTGGGTTGACAATTAAATGAATTCCTTATTAATGAGTTAGTAGTCCAATGTTAATAGAGAATTGAAACCTTTTAGTTTAGGAAATGATTCTTTATTACTGGGGCATTATAAGGAACCAACACCAGACAAGATCTAAATTTGGCCGATGCATGCATTATGATCAACATCTCTCTGTTAGAAATGGAGTAGCTCTTCTCTACCCCTGTTAGTTTCCTGATCTCAAAGGAAATAGGGTGCTTCTCTTGCATTAAAAATGTATCAATCCCCTCGATGCATCACACTATTACTCAAATGGTTTGGTAAAGTCAAGTAGTGTTAGAATTGGACAAGAAGACATTACCTGTCTGAAGTGTTCAAAACACTTTTGGGTTGTTTTATACCATTCAAAGGCCCCTTTCTTCATTAGATCTATGAGTTGAGCTATTGTTTGTGAGAACCCCTTCACAAACCTCTTATAGAAACCGCACAAACCAAAGAATCCTTTGAGTTGAGTGAGATTAGTAGGAGTTGGCCAATCAATGATAGCTCTAATCTTTTCTAGATCCACTCTTACTCCATTTGCACTAATTATGTAACCAAGATATAGAAGCTCTATCATGCCAAATTCACATTTATATTCCTTGGCATATAGAGACTCACTCTCCAAAATACCTAAGACCTCCTCTAAATGTTGCAAGTGTTCTTCCTAGATCTTACTAAATATCAAAATGCCATCAAAGAAGATCAATACAAACTTGTGTAGTTGTTTCTTGAATTCTAAATTCATGCAACTCTAGAATGCAATAGGAGCATTAGTTAGCCCAAACAAAATAACCAGGAAATCAAAATGGCCATAATGCAATTTGAAAGTTGTTTTTTCAATTTCCTCTGCCCTCATCCTGATCTGATGGTACCCTGATCTCAAATCTATTTTTGAGAAGTTACATGATCTATGTAGTTCATCGATCAATTAATCAATATGTGGTATGGGGTATCTATTCTTAATTGTCTTCTTATTAAGGGCCCTGTAATCAATGCACATTATCATCTTTCCATCTTTTTCTTAACTAGGACCACTGCTGAAGCAAACGAGCTCTTACTTGGCCTAATATGCCCCATTTCTAATAACTCCTTAATAGCCTTTTCAATTTCATCCTCATGCTTCTTAGGATGATGATAGGGGGTAGTTATCACTGGTTTGGCCCCCTCCTTCAATTCTATCACATGTTTTATTCCTCTCTCAGGAGGAACTCCATGAGGAATATTGTCAAAGACCTTAGTGTGATTGGATATTACCTTCTAAATATATGGATGGTAACTCTTAGCTTGTTGTTCAGTAACTATAGGCATAACTAAACACTTCATTTCTCACTCCACCTGATCATGTGCTTGAATAACTGTTTCATCCTCTTAAGTGAAACTACTCTGATTCCTCCATCAAAAAGTGCCTAAAGTACCACTTTCCTTCCCTGATGCTCAAATCTCATCTCTAATTTCTCCAAGTTAAAAGTAAACTCAACTAAAGATGTCATCCAAGTCATACCGAGTATCACATCATAATTACCCATGTCTACCACATAGAAATCATCTACTAGCTCATAATCTCCCAAATGCATGTGAAAATTGGTGATCTTTTGTGTGCAAAGAAGCTTGTGCCCACTATCTACCAGCACTCTAAATTCATCATGCTCCTTTGTCAGCATACCCTTCCTAGCCACCAGTTGCACATCAATGAAATTATGTGTAGCCCTGTGTCTATCACTGAAATTACTCCTTGTCCCTGTATCATACCTTGCACCTTGAAGGTGATTGTCTTCTGAGCACCTATTAATCATGCAATAGTGTTTTTATCTCTAGACTCCCCTTTTGATTGTATTCTATTCATCACTTCTTTCTGAATCAGATTATTGTTTTGAGTTCTCTGAAACTGATTCCTCATCAGAAAAATACTCAATTTGTTTGCCTTTGCTTTAGTAGTACACTTATGTGAAGGGTCCCACAGTTCTTTGCAGTGAAAAAAAAGTTTCTTCCTCCTGAACTCATTCAACTGATCACTGTCAATTCTGCCCAAATCATTTTGGGGTTGGTGAGAATCATTTTGGTTATGCTTCTTATCTTTCTCTTTTTTTTGTGGATAACACTTTGAGTGGAACCTATTCCTTAAACTAGAAGCCTCCATGTCCCTAGCCTTCTTAATGGCTTCCTGCAATGTAGGAGGATTGAAAGCCTTAATCCATTCCCTTAACAGATCAGCTAGACCATCCATAAACAACACCATGAACCTCCTTTATGATATGTCAGTAACTAACACCGAGAGTCTCTGAAATTCTGAAATATAAGTCTCTAATGGTCCCCATTGTTTGAGCTAAGCTAGTTCCTCGAAGTGTAATTTTTTATCCTTTTTGTCCAATCTCTCTATCAATATCTCAGCAAATTCTACATAAGAGGTGATTTGGTCATGCCCCATAGTAACCATGCCATGATGCCACCACTTATGCACAATATCATCAAGGTGTATAGCCACATATTTGATGGCTTCTTCTTCTAGCATAGGGTTGATTTGCAGATATGTGTCCACCTTTTTAACCCAAGCTCATCCCATGGTCTTCCCTGAAGCATCAAAATATGGTAGAGTCAACTTCCCTACTTTCTTTCATAATTCAAAATTTTGATTCCTATCTTCGACATGAGGCATATGTCTCATCCTCACATTAATGTAATCTCATAGGGATATAGCTATTTGAAAATCCTGTCCTCCACTCTCCTAATCTCTTCTAAAGTGATCTTGTAAATTGGTGATCTAAGGCTCATTCACAGGATATGTTGGTGCCCTAGGTGGGAAGGTAGGTAGAAGAGGTCTAGAGCTCACCGTTCTAGTGGGTTGAGCTACATGTCCAAAGTTGTCATCCACATTTCCTCCTCCATTACCCCCATTTCCACTTTGTCCACCATTATTACCTACATGATTCCCACCATTATTTCCACTACCATCATTAGCATTAACATTAACACCTGATTTCCTAGCCGTCATCTATAACAATAGGTCCATCCACTAGTTTTATTCCTGTGCTCTCTGATCTACCTGTTGTTACCCCTACATGAATTATTCCATCATATTGAAGAATCTCTCCTCACTTGGATCCCTTCTTTTACCCATATTAGTAAAATTTTGATCTTCTACAACTCTATGGTCCTCTTGTCCGATATTAAGAAAATACCTATTTCTCCACGTGTTATAATTATGTGATAATGGTTGTACCCTCCAATTAGTCATGTCACTATAAAAAATCAATAATCCTCCTGACTATATCTTGGAATAGCAAAGAGAATGTCATTCATGAGGGATTTCATCCTCACAAATCCTTGAGAAATTACCCAAACAAAATACTCATAAATTCTCCACCCAAGCACGTTGAAAGAGCTCTCAACAGTTCTATTTATTCACTCTCTAATGAAGTCGACCTAACTCACATGTAATGTGGGATAATAGAAATCACTTTTATTTAAATATTATAATCTCCTCATTAGGGCACCCATTACCTTTTAAAAGAATGGGGACATTTAATTCTTTTCACTTAACTCTATGGTCCCATTAAAGTTATTAAATAACAATAAAGTTAAATATTTTAATTTAACTTTATAACTTAAACTTTATTTTTAAGTAATAAATATCTTTGATTAGAAGTAAATTACCCAGTCGGTATTCATCTATCATAACTGACATTGTTGCCATTCAAGAATGCACTGAAAAATGTTGAGTCACTGCCCTAGCTAGCTGACTTACTAAAAATAGTAGGTCCCTCGAAAGTGCATCAAATCAACTTAGATTGGGCTGAAATTGGAAATGCCTAGGCCAAATATCCTCTGGGTCCCTTCAATGTCCAAGTTAGCCCATGGGACCATGGAGAAATAGGCTAACAACGAATCACAAATTAACTGGCTAGAAAGGGGGCATTACATCTAGGCTCACATGTGTACTATTCATCTTGTTGGATACCCTCAAAAGAAGGTTATGATGACCTTATCAAACTTGTGTGTCATTTCCTTTGGTCTAATTGGAGTGGTATTGCTACTTTCAAATACACCTCATGGTTGCATTGTGTTCAACCAAAAGCTAAGGGTGGGTTAGGCATATTGGATCCTCAAACACAAGGAGTTTCTCTATTAGAAAAATGGATCTAGGATATTCACTTTTACCTATTAAAAATCACTCCCCATTAGTTCAGTTGGAGGAGGGCCTATTGAAGGGTGCACTATCAATCTCCCAACAAGTGAGTTTAATGAAAGGATCCCTTCAAATGCTTCTCCTCAACTAGATCAGGCTTTTAATGAACATCCCTAGTTAAGATCTACCCTTGTTCATAAACCTCTACCACAAAATTCTCACACCTTTCTCTTCCCAAGATGGTTGATGGAAAAATATAATCCTCTTGTAGCATTAAAGAAAGCCCCTGAAAAATGTCATCCCAAATGTGGTAGCCTCACAAAGTACCTTCAAGAAGATAGAGCTTCTCACATAAACCTATATGGAATACGAAGTTAGGGAATCCCCAAAATAATTCTAAATTTGTCAGAAGTTGAAGTTATTACTGAAATAGATTTGGGATCTATAGAGGTTCCCAAAGACAACCTTCTTGAGTTTTGGACAAATATTTGCCAACAACCCAAGGGTTAAAACTTAGATACAGATTGTTCTCATAAGCTTTAGTAACATAAAGACCCTAGAGATTATCACTTCAATTTTGAAGTGGTAAGGCTAGATATTAGTAGATCTACATTCTTGGGCTATCTTCACATTGTTTAACAGTCCAAGCTTGTCAACCCTTCACATTCAAAGTTTTCTTATCTATAGTTTCTCCTTGCAGAATTCAAACATTTGCCATAACACAAAGATTTTGACGATTTGGCTCGCAATATTATTTTTGATGTAGCTTCAACAAGAATCTTACAAATAGTAGATGAGGTTATAAATGAGGTCCCTCATGTTGATTCACCTACAACCAATAGAATTTGATATTCCATAAAATATAGTTTTGGGGGACACATTTCAGTTTGACTTTGATAGAAATTGGTGTATTCAATAGACAAATATGTCAAATATTTCTCCCTCCTTCATCTCCCCATCCAAAAGAGAATGAGGTAGGCCTCCTAAGAGCAGAAAGACCAAGTTGGAGATTGAAGCAGTGTAGCATCCTAAAATTGCACCCCTTGCAATTTTGAATGCATTTGGATCTTCTTTGTGTCCCTTGGACTAATTGAAGACTTGATTATGCTCATGCACATTAGAAACATCAAAAAGCTTGATTGGCATGCCTTGGCCAACTTGATCTTGACCCAAAATAGGGTAGGACCAAGGCATGTCGCCATGGTCCTCCCTAAATTGGGTCATCTTTAAACCCATTTCAACATTTCAAATTTGAGCTAGATTTCCCTCTTTGTGTCAGCTCATGTCGGAGAATTAGTCAAATTTCTCGACAGTCAAGTATATAAAAAGGTTTCCTCCTGTCATTTAATCAATCAATCAATCTATCTATCTATCTATCTATTTATCTAATTCAAGAAGCATTTGAGCACACACATGAGATAAAGCAATCAAGCATTCAAGAGCAATTGAGCATCTTCAGTCTTCCTTCAAGTATTGGAGCAACAATAAAGTCAAGATTCAAGCATTGAAGTGGAGATCTACATCCTATTTCATGAAACCCTAATGGTATGTGGAGACAAACAAAACTTCACAAGGAGGTATAATCATTCAATTTTTTAGTCATAATTCAGCATCTCCCTCTAAAGGAGAACCTTTCTTTTCAATCATTTCAATTACATTTATCTCAATTTCATGGTTAATTCCAAAATTAGGGTTTGACCTAAGGCAAGCCCCTATTCCCAACCTATTTCCTTTTCTTTCTATGTGCATGGAACGGGTGTGCAGTTGTACTTCATAGAATAAGCTTTAGACACAAAGACAAAACAACCCTTTTTTGTGTGAGGAAAATTCGAAGGACAGTGTTGCTGCATCACGGTCCCTTCTTTTTCGAGGCTTTTTTGCAGGGTAGATCTGAATCAACTTATATTACTCGAATCCAAGAGCACGATAAAATCTCGGACCTGTAGCTCATTATTTTCTCATTTGTCTCCAATTTCAACACTTTTCCCTAAATCAACATTTCAACTTACAAAAGAGGGAAAAACACATCATAATCAATCAATCCACTTAGTATTCAATCCTTATTTGATTTGCAACTAAATCTGGTGGATTCCTCCCCTCTTTTGAATGTAAAAGAATTCCTCCCCCAAAGCGAAAATTGATTTGGTGATTTCTCCTTCTATATTGCAAATTGCCAGATCAAATTTTCCCCTTTACATTTTGGTGAACTCAACTCCTTACACCTTTAATTTTGATTTTTGTTTTCAGATCTGAATGTGTATGCAATTTACAATTCAAATTTTCATTTACAAGTTTGATTTCCATGCAATTTTTTAAAATTTAGAGGTTAAATTCACGAAAAACCCTAATTTTTAAATTCAAAATTGAGCTTGTGATTTGTCTAAATTGGATTAATTATTTTAGATCCGAATACTCTTTAATTTTACAATTCAATTTTTCACTTACATGTTTAATTTGAAATCAAATTTAAAAAATTAAGTGGTTAATTTCAAAAACCCTAATTTTTAATTTTAAAATTGAATTTGTGGATTGTTTAAATTTTGAATTAATCATTTCAAATTTGAGATTCTTGTTTCAATTTCAAAATTCAAATTTTCACTTCCAAGATTCAATTTCAAATTTTTAAAATTAAGTGGTTAATTTCAAAAATCCTAATTTTTAAAATTTTGCAAATTGAGCTTGTAGGTTGTTTAAATTTTGAATTTCCCTCTTCAAACTTGGTTGTTAATTTCAATTCAAAATTGCAATCTTGGATCAAATTTCAATTTCAAATTTAAATTTTAAAATTAAGTGGTTAATTAAACAAACCCTAATTTTTAAATTTAAAATTGATTCCTTCAATTCCCACATTTTAAAATTAAGCAGTTTTATTTAGAAAGCCCTAATTTTAAATTTTATTTTATTTTCAACAATTTCATATTTTAACATTAAGAAGTTATTTTCACAAAGGCCTTAATTTTAAAATTCAATCTCTTTTGGATAATTTTAATTTTAAATTAAGAGATTATTTTTACATAATCCTAATTTGAAATTTCAATTTTCTAGGAGGTTGCATTATTGTTGTTTATTCTTTCAATCAATTTGTTCATTTAATTGAGTAATCATTTTTCCTAGAATTTTGCATTATTCAGTTATTTTGCAACTTAGATTCCAAAATTCAAATTTCAAAATTTCAAATTCCCTCCCTTAGTGCATGAGTTTTACTACCATTAGTCCAAACTATAGTACCCCCATGAGAATAAGTTGTAGAATTAATGCTTCCCAAGGTTTAATTACCGAGGAGATGGATCCTACTTTGGATAACTTTTTCAATGAGGATATTGGTAGTTCTTCCAATCCTACAAATGTCCTTGTTTATCCTCATTCTTTAAATAATTGTCATGATGTGGATGAATCACTAACTATGGTTTTCGTTGACCAATTAGAGAATATTGACAATCAATTTGAAAATCTTCAACAATGGATGAGTAAAAAATACCCGGAAAGTGAAGCTCACCCATTGACTGAAGGATTAAAAAGAATGGTTCAAAGTGATAAACTTGGTGCTGATATCTTGCGTGGTATTGCTCATATTGTTGATTCTAATATTATGCCCATGAAGATTTGTGTTGAAGCCCTAGGTTATAAACAATCACCTAGTTAAGTTAATCATTCCATTCCTTTGACTACTCCTATGGCTAGTGTTCCCACATTTACATCAAACATCATTGCTACCTCTACACAAAATGTCATACCTACAAATGTTAGTCAAGGGGGAAACTCCTCTTCTTTCATTCTTCCTACCATGATTCTTCCATTTGTTACCTAATATTCTCCTATACCTGCAAATGTTAGTCAAGGGGAAACTCCACTTCTTTCATTCCTCCTACCACGAGTCTTCCATTTGTGCCCAATCCTCTTCCATATCTACCTGTCATAATGTTCCACCTCCTTATTCTCAACCCCCACCTTCCTATAACAATAGCCCTCCTTATTCTAAACCCCTTCCTTCATTCAACAATGTTACCCCTCCTTCTCAATCCAACATGTCTACTTTTAATCCTTCTACCGAAGCTACCACCAATAATCTAGCTCAAACAGTGTTTTCCTTACAACAACAAATAGCTTCTATGAATCAATCTAAGTATACTGTGCACACATTTGATGTAGCGAGCCCATTATCCAATGATATTGTTCAAGCTATCCCTCCTAAACATGTGGAAGTCCCTCAATTAGAGCTTTATAATGGAAAAGGTGATCCCTTGACTCATGTTAAAACATTTCAAACTTTGTGTAGTGACTTTGCTCATGACCAAAGATTGTTGGCTAAATTGTTTACTAGAACATTAAGGGATAAAGATTTTCAATGGTATTGTTCTTTGCCTCCTTATTTGATTACTTCTTTTCAACAATTGGCTAATGCTTTCATTCAACAATTTCACAATAATATTGGTCCTAAAATTACATTGATCGATTTGATGCATTGTAAGCAAGGTGTGAAAGAAAAAGTGACCGATTTTATTGGTAGATTTAATCATTTGTATTCTCAAAAAAAAATTCATGTTCCTAATCAAGATATTCAAAGAATTTTCATTTGTAATTTGCCAAAAGAAAATAGGGATAGACTTCTATCTTCTAAGTTTGCTTCCTTTCCGTAATTGTGTGCAGTACTTCACAATTATCAACTTACCATGAGTCAATTGGAGCAATCCCCTTCAATGACTCCAAGTGATAAAGGTGAAAGTGCTCAACAATGGTTTACAAAGTTCAAACTGAACAAGGTATTCATAAAATTCAATGACAACAACAACACTCAAGTAGCAACCACAATAGGTGTGCCTCATTTGTCCAAATACAAGTTAGAAAAGAATTCACTCCTCTAAATGAATCTTCGCATAGTATTATGTCTCAATTATTACAAAGGAATGTGTTGAAACTTCCCCCTCTAAAACCAATTGATCCATATAAGACATCCTTATCTTACTTTGATTCTAAAGCCTTTTGCCAATACCACTACCAACCCAGTCATGACACTGAAAAGTGTTATTCTTTGAGAAGTATGATTCAAGACTTGATTGATAAAAATACCATATATGTGGCTAGTGTGAATGATAAAGGAAACAAATCAATAGCTCCTCCTAATCAAAACCTTCAAAATTTCATTGATCATTTACCTTCCCATTCTACTAATGTGATTGAGACCAATCATCTCAAGCCTTCTCTCCCAATGATGTTGGCCTTGAGTCTAATAATTTGGTGAACCTTATAGATCAAAAAGAACCTCCTAAGGACTTGTGCAACAATGAAGGATAAATCACCGAATCACCTATTTTCACTTTGGATGTGGAGATGCCTTTACATTCAAAAGAGGGGGGAAATCCACTAGATTTAGTCACTAATCAGATTAGGACTGAATACTAAGTAGATTGATTGAAATGGAATATGTTTGACCCTCTTTTGTAAGTTAACAAGTTGAATTAATACTAAGTGTTGGAAATGAAGACAAATATGAGAAAACAGTGAGTTATAGATTCAGGATTTCATCGTGCACCTAGATCTGAGAAGTTTGAGATGATTTGGAACTACTCTACGAAATCTGCCAAAAGTAGCAAGGATCGTTTGTTCAGACCAAGACGTCCACCCTCTTGGTCCTCCAAACTTTTCGCACGTCGAAAAGGGTTTTTCCATCTCTACAAATAAATCTTAATTCCAAAAGAACAACTGCACACCTGTTTCCTGCACACAGAAGCAAAAGGTAAATGTGTTGGGAATAGGGGTTTGCCTTTAGGTCAAACCTCAGTTTTGGAATTAACCAAGTGGTTGAAATAATGTAATTGAAAGGACTGAAAATAGAAATCCACCTCTTTGAGGGGTTGTTGAATTGACTGAAAATGAAATGCTTATACCTCCTTGTGAAGCTTTTCTTGCCTCCACATGGAATTATGACTTCATTAATTAGAATGATGATCTCCTCTTCAATGCTTGAAATATTGACACTATTGCTGCTCCAAAGCTTGAAGGAAGACTAAAAATGGTCAATTGCTCTTGAATGCTTGAAGACCTCTTGTGTTTTCATGATATGTCAAATGAGAGGGGAAATCCCTCTTATATACTTACCAGTAGGATGAATTAATTAATTTTCTGACATGAGCCAACATAGGGGTGTTTCCTGCTCAAATTTGAGATGGGTCAAGGGGTCCAATTTAGGTCCCCTTTAGGGAGGACCATGGTGCCACACCCTGGTCCCGCCCTATTTTGGGGTAGGATCAAGGTGGCATGGGGTGCACTTTTGAGCTAAGATGTTGTCTTTGTCATGTGTGAGCATAATTAGATCTATGATCAGGCCGATGAGCATAAACACTAAGGTGAAGACCCAAATGCCATAAAAAATTACGAAGGGTGTAATTTTAGGACGATACAGGGCCATTATATATAGTTGCAAAAATCAAAAGCATACCTTCTCGAGGAGTGCTTATTGATCCAACTTGCATGGTTAATATGATAATTGAAGAATTTCTTTATACTTTGCAATTGCATCGAGTGACATATGATGATACTAATGTGGAAGTTAAATCTTTTGATGGCTTCACTTGTCCTGCTATTGGTTCTATCACACTTCCTATTGATGTTAGCATTAAATTCTTAGATGTTAAATTTGCTATCATTCCTACATCCGATCAATTTCGTGTGAAGTTGGGACATCCTTGGCTCTCTTCCATGAAAGCATCATCACTAATACTATTCATAAGTGTTTGAAATTTCCTCATAATGATGAAATCATAACTCTTAATTATAGCATATATAAACCTACAATGAGGTATGGAGATGTATGTCTTGATTTTTTTGGTTTGAACAATTCCAACCTCTTTAACCTAGAATTGATTCTCTCTTTAAATCATATAAAAATGGAAAAATGAGATGATTTTTTCATTGAGTAAACCTAGAAATCCAACACTTAGCCTTCCTCTTGATGATCATATTCCTCTTCTTGAGGATAAGATTATTCTTCCTCCTAAGGAAAGAAATAATCTTCTTCCCAAAGAGGAATCTATTCCTTCTCCTATGGATGAGTCCACTCTTCCTTCCAAGGATAGAAATGCTCCTCCTCCCAAGTGTCAATCTATTCCTCCTAAGGGTAGACCTATTCCTCTTCCTCGTGATGGACCCGATCTCCTTCCTACACCTCCCATTCCTCCTTTATATGGTGTGTTTTCGCCTCCTACATCTTACAAAGGGAAGTGAGCGACCTCTCCTATTGTTCAACCTAAAAGACCTCCTCCTATGTATCCTTCCTTAAAAGAAGAAAACAAGCCTATACCTAATGGACCTAAACCTTCACAACCTTTAGCTAAAATTAAACGAAACCATTGTGCGAGAGAACGTCAACATAGACGTCGTGCTAGAGTTTGTGAACTTGCTTCCCAAACCATTTCTTCTCCCAAGACACCAACTATTGGCATAATTCCATTTGTTCAAACTAATGAAGTAGTTCAACCTAATTCTCCAAGACACAAAATTCTTCAGACAAATGATGGTTCAAGTTCTATTCATATTAGAGCTCCTATTTTTATTAATCTTGATGAAGAAATAGGTGATTATTGTTAATGATGAAAATGTTGATCCTAATATTTTTCATGATGAATATGAATATGTTGACGTTGACAATGATTTATCTAAATAATTTTCAAAAGCATTAATCCTATCTCCTAGTAATAGACAAAATACTGAGCATGGTCCTTGTTTGGAACTTGTGATAGCTCCATCTACTGTGCTTGATGTGGCTCCTCTTGTGTATTGTCCACCTTCCCAAAAAAATAATGAGCAAGATCAAGAGGTGGATGACGTGCTTGATTAGCTTGATTAGCAATGTAGATTCTCTCTCTCTCCTCTCTTTCTTATTTGTGATACTTCTTCTATTTGTCTCTCATTTCTTCTATTTGTTGTGCCTAGTGTTGTCTACTTGAGGACAATTGAAAGCATTGAGATCTCTTTTGGTCTCTTCCATGTTGACTCAAAAGGCACATGTGTCCCTTTCTTCCATGGTGGTTTCCTTTCTTTGGGGGTGAGGAAAATTTGATGCATATATATATATACATGATATACATGAGTTATCATAAAAGCATATTGACCCTAGAGTTAAGCGAAACCACCTCGTGCTTTGTGTTTTGTGTCAATTATCCTTTGATTTGTCCTCTCTTGGGGTCTTATTATTGTGATAATGTGCTTGTCATTTTGGGTGTATCCTACCTTAAAGAAATTGCTCCTAACAAGGAGCACACAATCACTTTTATGCGGGGGCATACACTTCGGTCAATGATTCTCTCTCTTGCATATCTTGATACTTAAAGTTACTTAGATTTTGCTTTGTAATTTTTGGTATTTTTCTTTTCATGACTTATAGTAAGAGAACCTTACTAGTTGTAGTCATTGTTCTCTCTTTCTCTCTCTCATGATCTTCCCTTTTACCTTGTTATTGAAGTTGTAAGATCCTAAAGCCCATTGGGGGCTTGGTGTATCTTGTCTCCTTGATGACTTGGTGAAAGTCTTTCAATGTGAACCCTTTGTACTTTACCAAGAGTGTGATTGACTTCATACTCCCACTAAAGTGGGGGCTAAATGTAGCATCCTAAAATTGCACCCCTTGCAATTTTGACAGCACTTGGGTCTTCACCTTAGTGTTTGCATCCCTTGGCTTGATTGAAGACTTGATTATGCTCATGCACATCACAAACATCAAAAAACTTGATTGGAACCCCCTTGGGCACCTTAATCTTGACCCAAAATAGGGTAGGACTAGGGCGTGGCACCCTAGTCCTCACTAGGACCAGGGCATTGCACCATGGTCCTCCCTAAATTGGGCCCTCTTTAAACCCATTTTCGCAATCCAAATTTGAGCAGGATTTCCCTCTCTATGCCAGCTCATGTTGGAAAATTATTCAATTTTCCTGATAGGCAAGTATATAAAAAGGTTTTCCCCTCTCATTTGATCTATCTATCTATCTATCACATTCAAGAAGCATTTAAGCACACACATGAGATCAAGCAATAAAGCCTTCAAGAGAAATTGAGCATCTTCAGTCTTCCTTCAAGCCTTGGAGGAATAATAAAGTCAAGATTTGAGCATTGAAGTGGAGATCTACATCCAATTTCATGAAACCCTAATTCCATGTGGAGAGAAACAAAACTTCACAAGGAGGTATAATCATTCAATTTTTTGTCATAATTCAACATCTCCCTCAAAAGGAGAACCTTTCTTTTCAATGATTTCAATTACATTTATCTCAATTTCATGGTTAATTCCAAAACTGAGGTTTGACCTAAGGCAAGACCCTATTCCCAACCTATTTCCCTTTCTTTCTATGTGCAGGAAACAAGTGTGTAGTTGTAGTTCTTAGAATAAGCTTTAGACACAAAGACAAAACAACCCTTTTTGGTGTGCGAAAAAATTCGAAGGACCGTGTTGTTGCGTCACGGTCCCTGCTTTTTCGAGGCATTTTCACAAGTTATATCCAAATCAGCTTATATTACTCGAATCCAGGTTCACGACAAATCTCGAACCTGTAGCTCATTATTTTCACAGTTTTGTCTCCACTTTTAGCAGTTTACCCTAAATCAACATTTCAACTTACAAAAGAGGGAAAAACACATCATAATTAATCAATCCACTTAGTATTCAATCCTTATATGATTTGTGAATGAATCTAGTGGATTCCTCCCCTAAAGTGAAAATTGATTTGGTGATTTCTCCTTCTATGTTGCAAATTGCCAAATCAAATTTTCCCCTTTACAAGCAGATTATCTATTCTTGGAAGTCACATAGCCTACTTGTCCAAAGGACCCTAGGCAAGGCACTGTAGTTGATTTCAATCTTACTAGTATTGACTTGGGGCCTCTTAGCAAGGATGGTGATCTACACAATTTACAAGTCTCTATGACCAAGGTCGTGGAAAGAGTAGAGAATGATAAGATGGATACATAAGGTTTGACAACCTTGGTAGAAGCATTATCAGAACGCCCAAGGTCACTAATAAACCCGTCACCATCACAAGATTCTAGTTCCTCAAAGAGCATATTGGACCCTTGATGTGAACAAAGAGTTGGTAGCTAAATTGTAGGTCGACAATCACTTAGGTTGTGTAGTGCAAGAATGAATTATGAAGCTAAAGGTCAAAGGTCTCCCTTTCATTTATAATCTGAGTAAGTCCTATAATGAGTTGATTTTGGTTACAAAATTTGTTTTGTCGGAGATCACTATTTCAAAAATGGAGGAGATTGCTCATTAAGAGACTAGAAAGTTGCTACAAGAAATTGTTGATATGGTTACCAATGTGGCCATGGCTAGAGGTATAAATGCTTCTAAAGACACTTAGTACAACATGTGGATCCAAAGATTAGATTGGAAGTGTGAATATCTGTAGAAGAACATCCATAGACTAGAGCATGTTGCTTAAGGAAGCCAATAAAATGATTACTCGAGTAATTTCAGAATTCAAAGATATTGGTTGTGAGCTGAAGAGAAAGGATAATTCTAATGTTGCCTCAACAATAAAATTGAAAGAAAATTTTCAAGGAAATATAGATGCATTATCTGACCCAAAGACTTTCGACAATGACAAGCATGATTAGTTGGTGAGAATTGATGTGTCCCTGATTTAGTGCATCAACCATCATAAGGAAATCATCCTAAAAGCTGAATAAATTAGAAAAGGGAAGTCTTATTGGGCATTGCAAAATAAGAATGTGATTATTCCTGATGAAGGTGGGATTCCAGATGTCCTCAAATCTCTATAGAGTTTTAAGAACAATAGGCATAACAACAACCTACTTAGCCGATAGATACCAACGCTACACCATGAAACGGTCCAATGATGCGTTTGGTTTGTAACGATTCTTCAAAAAGAATCGGTTTCTTTAAGAGTTGTGGGGATAGTTAGGCTAAAAGAGGTATAAATGGATTTAGAATAGATCTTAGATGGGATTGAAAAATTTTAATCCCCCTTGTCCTTTGAGGAATGAGTGAGACACAATCAGATTTTGTGGGTCATTTGTATATATCTGGAACAATTAATTTTTTAGTATGATGTCTTCGTGCATCTGTTTTTCATAAACTCGTGTTATTGTGAAACTTTGATTTCAGAATAGAAGAATATTGTTGCTCTTTATGGTGTCAATATTGTCATGAGTTTCTTATTTTCTCAGAAGTTAGTTTTAATTTAAATATTGTGAATTATATCTAAATGTGATGATTAACCTTTGAGTTAATATTGCATTTGGAAATTATTATTTTTGTGTGAAAGATTATCTAATGAAAAAAGTTCTTCGTTTCCCTGTAAAATTTATCTAGTTATTTGTTGTTTGCATCTATTTCATGGTGATGAGTAGGTGTTAGTTCCTTTACTACTTTTTGGTCAAAAGTATACCCCCCATTTAGTATTTTTCAAAAGATTCAAGTTAACATTAAGAAGGGAGCTGTACCTTCATTTCAAAATTTAGAAGAAAAAAAGTACTTAATAATACTCATTAGTTTACCTAACTAGTGTTTGGTTGGTTATGTCTTATTTTAGGGCAAAGAGTCATGATTAGAGATCACCTGTAAAAGACCAATTTGTTAACCAACAATGCTTTAAAATGTATTAAATGCAAAAAAGGTGTAGCAAAAAGTAAAATGACTACAAAAGTGAAATGAAAGCACAAAAGAAATGAAGAGTGATCTCACAACAAATTTGTGAATGAAGCTTCCAACAATAGACTCTTCTCAACAACCTACACACAAACCAAATAAGAAAATGTTCCAAGGATGTGTTTTAGAGGCCTATCGCAGTGAGACCTTCTTTTTGGCATTTCCACCTCCATAGACAACCAAGATAAATTAATAGATAAAAGTGTAAACAAGATAATGATAATGCTATGGAGAAAAAATAAGAAGAGAAGAATCCCCCTCCACACCCAAAGTAAAGAGCTCGTTGGACGAAGAAGACGAAGCATAAAGTCCTCCTCAAGGCATGAGCATGGTGTCCAAAATGCGAAAAAGAGAGCCAAGAATATTAAGAATACTAGAGGTTGCAAGAGAAAGTATCAATGGAGATCATCTAGAGAGAATAAAATTAGTAAAGAGTGAACTAGAGCCAATAGAGAGAATCTAGTGAGAAAAAATGAAGCTCTCAAGGCAAGACATGAGGCATGGGAACAAAACTGATGTCGACAAACATGGGAGGAGGTGTTACGAGCTCTGTTAGGTGCAAACGTGATGTTGCAATGACCACCTTTAGATTGTAGATTCGCAGGATACTAGCACGACACATGGACATCTTTGTGATGCACATTCTTCCACAAGCCATACAATCAACAAGGTCGGAAAAAGGAAAAAAACAAAGGATGTCAAGACAAGTCATATGGACAAAGGAACAAGGCAATGAAGGAATCCTCCAATCAACATAAAGCAAAGGTGCTTACGTAGCATGTAATTGCATGAGGTGTAATTTACGACACTACACTTTCAACATTTTTACATAGATTTTTTAATATACATATGCTAGAACAATCTTCACCCACATTTTAATCATATTGGTTTAGTCAATTCCACATTTCAATCATCAATCAAATTAGTTAACAAACTAGTTGATTGAGTTGACTCTCATTCATATTATTTAACTCAATCAAGTCAGTTGATTGATCAATCAATATAATTAACTAGTTAGTCAAGTTAGTTGATTAATCATTAATTGGGTTAACTAGTTTGATTGAATTAAATATTCAATCAATCTAGTCAACTCTAATTAAAATATTTAGGTGTGATTCCATCAATTTTTAAAAATAATATACATTATATCGTTTATGAAATAATATACCAATTTTTATTTGTAAAATATAAAACAATTAAAAAATATATTTCACTTAAGATTTAATTTTTCCTAATAAAAAGATTATTTTAGATTTTATAATTTTTTTTTTCATGAAAGATGAAATCTATTCAACATACCAAAACCCTCCTAAAAACATATAAAATTATTGGCCAAGGCATGGGGAATCTGAAGTGTTAAAACTGAACCAAATATTTGTAAAGCACATCCATATTCCTATGGACAAAACAAGTATTTTTTATGTGTCACAAAATAAAAAAAATTGAGATTGAAGATGATGATGATGTTTTATTCAGAAGAATGAATAAGAACATGTGTTCCCCATGTGCCAATCGATAATTTCATCCAAGGTCAAGTCAATTGTTCGTTATGAGATTTGTCTAGCCGAAGCAAGAATGTTCCCATTAGAGGCCTCAGCTATAGTCCGTTTGATAAGTTATTTAAAAAAAGTTAAAAACATGGATGAACAATGTTGACCCAAAATGGTGGTTGAAGAGGAATTAAAACGGAGGAAAAAAACTTGGATGAAGCAGAACATTAAATGGATCAACAAGCGGGACATCAATTTGAAAGATTGTCCAAATAATAATGAGGAGATTGAAAAACTTTGTGTTTGAAAAATTTAGAACTGTCATGTGGACAAAGCAGATTGGCCGAAAAAAAACACATTATATCAAAGAGTTTAACCCATTGGGTGAACATGGGGATAACCGATAAAGACTATCTAAGGGTGCCAATAAAGGAAAAGGCTAGATTTCTTGTTGCTCAGATCAAAACTGGGTCCCACTATCTAAGATCTGGGTCCCACTATCTAAGATGTGGGACAGGTAGATGGACACTTCCAAAGGAGGATTGGGAGGAAAGAATGTGTCTTTTTTTTGTAATAAAGGGATAGTTGAAACTGAATGACACTTCATCTTTGAGTGTGCAGCATATGAAGATATTCATATTTAGTAAGAGAACATTTTGAAGAGTCTAAAAAATATATTTGAGGAGGCAAAACTTCACAAGACCACTGCCTTATTGATCAAGATCCACAATAGAAAGGCTGACAATGAAAAGAACTTGAAAATTGTTAACGAAGCTACTCTTGATCCCATAGACTTGATGGTCTGTCATTAAAACTCACTCACTCATTTCATTCCATAGCCCATCTAAGAGCGGTCTGTAAAGAAAGTCGCTTGATGGAAGCCTCGTACATTCTGCTTACCATGCACTACCCTTCTCTAAACTGTTCTAGTTATCAACTGTTGCGAATCTGCAATGCCAAGGATGAGTTTTCAAAGAGTAAAGCTTATCCACTCTTTCATTAATGGCAGTGGATTTACATTTGCTACAAGCACACTTTTTCAAAATAAACTTATGAACATGTATGCCAAGCGTCAAAGTTTGTTGGATGCCCGTAATGTTTTCGACCGCATGGCAGAACGAGACATTTTCTCATGGAATACGATGATTGCAGCTTATGGAAGACATGGATTTCCTCAAGAGGCATTGGCATTCTTTCATCGAATGCTATTGACAGGAGTTCAACCGGATCAGTTCACATTTGCCAGCCTCGTCCTAGCTTGTGCCAAAATGAGACGCGTGGAACAGGCTATGGAAATTCACCAAACAATAATTGAAAGCGGATTACTGTCAGATTATGTACTTGGTAATGCGTTGATAGACATGTATGCAAAATGTGGAAATATATGCAAGGCACGCGATTTGTTTGACCAAATGCCTCATCGAAGCGTGGTCTCATGGAATGCAATGATTGCAGGATATGCCAAAAATGGTGTTCTGGAAGAGGCCTCAAAGCTTCTTAAAGTAATGCCTTCACGTGATGTGTTCTCATGGACTGCATTGATTGCAGGATACGCACAATATGGTGTTCTTGACGAGGCTTTAAAACTTTTCAAAGAAATGCCTCAAAGAAATGTGATCTCATGGACTGCGATGATAGCAGGATATGCGCAAAATGGGTTTGTTGAAGCAGCCTTGGGGACTTTTAAGCAAATGCTGTTTGCAGGTTTAAAGCCAAACTCAGCAACAATCGCTAGCATCCTCCCAGCGTGTGCTAAAGTAGGAGCGTTGAAACAGGGTATGGAGCTCCATCAAAGAATAATTGAAAGTGGCTTTTTGTCCTCTGCAGTAGTTGTGAATGCGCTGATAGACATGTATGCTAAGTGCGGAAGCATAAATAAGGCACGTGAATTGTTTGACAATATTCGTCATCCAAATGTGGTCGCATGGACTGCAATGATCTCAGGGTATGCAATGCATGGCTATGGCAAGGATGCCCTCAAACTCTTTGAACTAATGAATCACTATGGAACCAAACCCAACCATGTAACTTTTGTTTGTGTTTTGTTTGCATGTAGTCATGCAGGTCTATTAGATGAGGGCTGTAAATACTTCAATCACATGGGTCACTTTTATAACATAAAGCCTACAATGGATCATGATGTATGCATGGTTGACCTTCTTGGCCGTGCTGGCTACCTTGAGGAGGCCCTGAACTTCATCATCAAAATGCCAGTAAAACCTGATTTGGTTTTGTGGATGTGTTTGCTAAGCACTTGTAAGTTATATAAGAACATAGATTTAGGAGAATTCGCTGCAACTCTCATTTTTGAGTTGGATCCTAAAGATGCTGCACCTTATGTTCTTATGTCAGATATTTATGCAGAATTGGGCAGGTGGGGTGAAATTCAAAATATGTGGAAATTGATAAAAGATGGAGAAATAAAAAAAAAACCGGGCTGTAGTTGGATTGAAGTACATAAAATGATACATGCTTTTAGTTTTGGAGACTTATCACACCCACAAGCACACACAATCTATACAAAGTTGGATAATTCGTCCTTGTAGATGAAGGCAACAGGGTGCATTCCAAAATCAAAACATGTATTGAATGACATGGAGGAGGACAAAGAATAACTCCTCTCTCAACATAGTAAGAAGCTAGAAATTGCATTGGGGTTGTTGAACATATCACATGGAGTAACAATTAGAATTGTCGAGAATCCCAGGGTATGTGTTGAACCACACTGCAACCAAGTTTGTCACGAGGACTCAGATAAATGTAAAATCAATTCTATCATTTCAAACCTGGAAGATGTTCTTGTGGAAATTACTAGTGATGTTAGTGGAGCAACCTATGAATACGTGTGGCACTTTAACAAGGTTCCTGGTCTTATATTTGCATTGGTAAGAAGGTATGTAGGTGTTTTTTATTTTTTGTAGGTGTTTCCAAGCGTTTGGAGAGCTAGGTTACGCTGATAATTTTATGTAATCGTATGCATAGCATGCTTCACTTCTTATGTATGCCGATGAGGTGTTAGTTAAAGCCCTGATATTTGATACCATGGGAGGGAATCATTGAACTGTTTTTCAGGAAGCCTGTACAAGTTCGGAATGAAATGGAAGAATGGGAAAGCAAAAGGTGGAGAGGCCTGAACCAAATTGAAATCTGCTCAGCCAGCTGGAAATGTGATAGAAGGGCTTACCACCGATCAAATGTTAGATAAATTGAGGATCTCTTGTTTGTATTTTACTCACTGATTTTGTACGGTGTTCTTTTCTCTGTTAGTTCTACCATCTTGTGCCTACGCCATGACTGCCATTCAGAATTCAATTATGTGCATACTAAATTACTCATGCAAATTTATTTTCTCAATGTGGATATTGTGTTATTTGTGGTGACAGATATTTCTGATTGAAAAGGTGGCTTATATTTACATCAAAGAAGGATAATGTATAAATAACTGTACCTTAGAAAAGAAGCTGAATGTGGAAAGTTTTATAGGAGTCATGTTGGGTTCCCGGCTGGAGAAAATCTAGCCCACTTCTATTGAAATTATAAAAAATATCAAATTGGATGCGCACACAAGCTTTCATAATGCAAGAAACAAACTGAGCCACTGGGGCAACCGACCTAGCACAGGACCATCGAGCTTTCTCGTTTACCATCTCATGCATCATTAAGTAAACATCCCTTTTCATATAAGCTCTTTTGCATTCCAAACCCTAAGGTGTTGTTATAACGTCATGATAGCAAATAAAATGTTATGTTTTGAAAAGGTTTAAACAAAATCATATTGCACTTATAATAATCTTGTATGATTATTATTTGATTTAATTATTTAACATTTTGTCATTCATATGTTACATTCTTTTTCTTTTTCTTTGAAGTTTTCTGTTCTAGAGGAAGTAGAGGCAATGACCATTGATTATGTGAAGTCCCAACAGATTCACTTCCTTTTCCCTCCATTCACATAGTCTTTGGTATTCTATTTGAAGGCTTATTAAAAGCTATATGGATAATGTAATTATTCATGTTGTAGTGTTGAAGCAAACTTGCTGATGTATGAAAACAAACAGTGATAATAATACAGAGTTTTCCCTTTAGTCAATTTGGTGAATCATTATTAAATCTGTGTTTTGTGTCTTAAATTATCTGTCTTTAAATTATTTATTTCTGATTTCGTTTATTGGTTTATTTACTGTTCGTTTTTCAACAATGACTGCTAGATGCATTAAATTGCTAAATGTTGCTGCAAACTAGGAGTCATCTCATGCAAGAATTCTTCTTTGTGTTGTTGATGCAGGAGCATTCAGGTCCATATGCAATCCGCATCAACCAAAAAAAATGTTGATTTTTTTATTTGAATTTTGATTTATTTTTAGTGATTCTTGGCATCTCACATCATCAAGAAGCCACTCACAAGTGCACAGCTGCAAACTTTAAAAAGTTGATGGAAAGGAGGTCGAAACACAAAGTGTTCAAAAATGGCTTTTTTCTGGTATTTTGGCTTAATTTTTTGTAAGTCATTTCTTGCAGAAAAATTAAATGGCTTTTTTCGGGTATTTTGGCTTAATTTTTTGTAAGTCATTTCTTGCAGAAAAATTATGATCCATGTGTATTCCTGAAGATGAAGGTGGGATCTCTTGATGTTCAAATTTTTAGAGAAAATATTCAAAATCAAAACTGAAAAGTGTGTGAGGCTTCCAGGCATTTTTGCACTCTCCAACATATTTAGTATTAAATTAATAAATTATTGGTTCCTATATTAAAATGATATGAATGATATGAATGTAAAGGCTCTCCAAATTCAAAAATTTAAATGATTAAAAAAAATCAATGCTGAAGAAAACTGAATAGCCAAGCCTCTTGAAATTTTGATGAAGATTTGGATGCCTCTTTGTCTTTGAAGTTGCATTAAAATGAGTATTCAACACAAAATTGGAGGGGAGGGGAGAAGATGCAGATTTGAAGACAAAGATGAAGCTGCATGAAGTTGGAAAGGAAAGGTAGAGAAAGAGATGAAAGGTCATTTATGTACTTGTGACAAGGTGTTTGTATTTTCTATTATATTGTGAGTTATGTGTTGTAGCAGCAAAGAGTCTCTGCATGAGTTGTTTCGGATTCGGAACTTCGAATTTTAATTTCAACCTTAGGCCTTTTGGACGGTTTATTATCGACGGTGATGTAACTTGTTTGCTACATACGTTCAAATTGTTTTGCACCAAGCATGAGAACTTGGAAATGTTTGATCCAGTATTCTTTCTTTTAATATTGTGTAGGAATTCCATCATAGGCAGCATGGGATGAAGAGGAGAAACTACAGGGTACATTTCCACTATTGTTGTCTCCCTTAAGAGTCTGGCTGTGAATGTGATATTGCAGCTTGTCAAAGGGTGAATCTACGAAAGATTTGTTGTTTTAATTCTTCGTTTTCTGAAGTAGTATCTAAAGGTGTTGCCAGGCGAACCATTGCCGTAACTAGTACATATGAAATATAATCCGAGCTTTTTCTAGGTGTCCAGTTTAGAGAGGAAAAAATAAAAACGCAGTCTAAAAAATACGTAATAGTGTTGTTATGTGTTGTTTCTGGATTTAGACTGTGTGTTTTTTTTGCATCAACGTTTCGGATCACACTCTCTTTTGATCTGTATCTATCCATTTTTCTATTCCTGAACTTTTTATCATTCTAATGATGGATCATAGAATACGATCCGAAATATTGCAAATATAAACACAGTTTAAAAATAAAAACATAATTTAAATCTAAAAACAACACACAACAATATTATGATTGTAGAAAACTAATATCACTAAACATAATAGTGCTCTAAACATGTTAGATTAATTTTATTGTTTGAGTTATATCCAATACCTTCAAAATGAAATCATTTGTCACCTCTACTTTCAAGGTCACCATGTGACACTTAAGAAGTCTTTCAGAGATTCTGATGTTGTCTCTTGTGGATAGAGCGTAACAAGGATACAAAGGAGTCTAGCAAACATTAGAGGTTAAAGGTGCTCCTTTATTTGAGAAGCACCAAGAAATTTAAGTTCCTTTTCGGAGCAACGGGTGCTTGGTAATTATGTAATTATGCATTCTTTATATAGAAGTTCATACTTCGAAGATAGGCAGGGATATGTATGGTGGTTCAAATATTTTGGAGGTCTGTAGATATTGAGAATTATATTCTTATGAAGGGTTTGAGACAACTTTATAGAGTACTATCAATGTAACTTTACATGAATGGTTGTACTAATTCAGGAATCTTGTGATTCCAAAATTTGGGGAGGTTGAATATAGGAATTTAAGAAATCTATTGGCGAACTACATTTATATGAGGTTTATAAGGTAGTTTGATGAATTCTATCTAGTTGAAAAACTATTTTAAAAAATAATTTTTTGAAGAATATGAGGTCCTAATTTATTAACATGGTTTTTGTTTTGTAAACCTTCAAAGTGGGTATGGAAAACAAGGTTTACATATTTTAATAAAGTTACCTTGGTGACTTAGTTAGCAATTAAAATATTTTAACACTGCCATGCTAATTGTTTGGTGGTTTGGGTCATTATTTTGTGAAAAACCTTTATAAAAGTCACATTGTGATGTATGAGTAATTATCTCAAATAAATTAATATTATTATTCATTGTGCTATTATGGTTTAATCCCTTTTAGCATTTTTATCTTCTATTTTCAACATAAGGGAGTTTTGTTGGTTTTCATTTTGAGTGAGTTATGTAAGTGGGTAGAATAGGAGGAGTAGCTTAGGGATTTTGTTGTCCTAGTGAGTTATGTAAGTGGGTAGAATAGGAGGAGTAGCTTAGGGATTTTGTTGTCCTAGTCGAGAGTAGCATACATTCTATTTCTTTAAAGCAAAGATGTTAGAAAAGCTTAGATCTGAAAGGAACATCAAGATAGCCTTCTGCAAGTGAAAAATAAAGCACAATAGTATGTATATCATATAAAATTAGAGTATGTGAATTTACAATGAGAGCTTTACATATAAAGGCAAGGTAGAGGGTTTAGGAATGTAGGTTTGAACATCTAACTACTATGTGAAAAACATGTGAGCTCATGTGACAAATGTGAGAGCATGTGTAAGTGTGCATGAGATAGGTGTCTCAAGAGGTGAGTACATGTGTCTCAACCACATGCAGTGAGGCAAAAACTAAAAATTCCCTAAGTGGAGAGTTAAAAAATGTGAATGGGTCAACCTAGAAAGGGTGTTATGCTAACTAGTTGTGAAATGATCCTATTTATGCTAACAAAAGATGGCCTAACTTTTACTTAGAAAGTGAGTAGCTATACTTGTCATGGTCTTAATCCCAACTTGGAACATTTTACCAGAAGCAATTAAGTGCACTTTGTTAAATGCGGATGAAATGTTGCTTAAGTGTCTAATCAAAATCTAAAAGCATTCCATCTCTACAACCAACTTCATTACTGTTACTTGTGTTTGCATTCATAGACTCCATTATCCATGTCAAAATCTATCCATTTAAGTATTAAAAATACTAGTGTTTCTCCTCAACCATGTGAGCATATCTTTAACTCTTACCCTTCTCGTTGAGGCTTTCTTGGTAAACTTGATAGTGGTAAATTTCTTTGGTTGCCTCTTCCAATCTCTAATGTTTGTGCTACTCTTGTTATTGAAGATAAAATGTTAAAAATCAAATGGCAATTGTATTACTAGGTGGGGACCTCTCAATCAGTTGGGTCGATCCATGTAACAACAATTCCCCTCCTCCTCCCATAGTTTTTTTTGTAGTGTTTTTCTCATTGACTTTACATAGACTACATAGGGTGTGATATTATTCCACCCGAAAAAATTTGTTAAACAATATATTTATGTCTTATTAATTTAATATATAAGTTCATTTTTCATTTAAAAAAGTGTTTGTCAAACCAAGATTGGAAAAAGCATAATAGAATGGTATATGTTGTTATTACCACATGAAGATTTGCAATCTCATATTTTAACATCCCATTAACTTAATTTATTAAATAAAATTTGAATAACCATTTTTGGCTTGATTAGTAAGTGGTTCATTATATTATGAAAATAAAAGAGCATACATTGTCTATTATATACTTCATAAAGATTAACAGTCTTCAAACATCTTACCAGTATAAAGATCAATACTTCCTAACCCTGACCTCCAAGGCCTTGTATACCGATAATTACAAAATGGGTATTGAATCCCTTATACAAAACAAACATATTAACAAAATTATACCACATATCTTAGTAGATTCTAATTGCTCAGCTCTAAATCCATAATAGCTTTGCCACGAACCTCCTCCGCACTTGTTCTTGCATGCGCTTCAATTCCGTTGTCAAGATTCACCATGCACAACGAGGTTTCCACTCTCTTTAGCATTTGCCTCTTCTTTATTTTGCAAGAGCCCATAGATCATCCGCATTTCCTTGATTCCTTGAAGCCCTATTTGGGCTGAAGCTCGATGTACCTCCTTGTTTCTATTCGCACTCCAAAGGAGGAATGACCTCAATGGTGGTGTAAATTCACCAACGTGCAACCAGTCACTGCTAGGACAAACAAATCCTTCACCTTGTCTCGCCATCCCAATAAGATTTGCTAGACCCCAACACTAGTCATCTTTGACATAGTTGTGCATAAGTCAAAACACCATTTCACTTGACTCTAACTCCAAGCACCAAGCAATGAAAATATATGCGATATCAATATTCGTACAATACCTATATTGAGTGTTCAAGTACTCATCTCCCAACACTATCTTCACATTGTTAAGGAACAATTGTTTTGCAATTTTAAACACATGACTTAGACATTCCTTTAAGATCTTCCCCCAAAAAGCCACCATTGGTTTAGTGGTTTGTAAGGAGAAATTCACTTGCATGTTGTCTCCTTTCCGTACTCTCGGGACTCAAATGAATGTCTCTTCTCTTGCAATGTGTAAAATTTCCAAGCTTAGAGCATTTTCTCAATTTGCTCTTTGCAAAAAACCCAACACCACCAGTTTATGACTACCTCTGCCAGTACCCATCAAATACGAAGCAATTAATATGGCTTTGTTGGCCATTAACTTCTCTTCCTGTTGTATGATTATGGACTAGTCTTTACAAATATAGACTATCACCTTCACATGCTTCATGACCATGAGATGGTTAGGCATCTCCATATGTGTCACATTTGCATTCAATACCCATTCAAATTCTGGTGCAGTCACAGTTAAGAGGGACCTCAATGAGATCAATTCGGACCATGCAGCAAGAGTAAACACAACAAAAGCAAGACAAGATGATGGAGGCAATACAGAACTGAATGAATTAGATCATGAAAACTGATTACAATCTATCAGCAACATGCAGGCTACAAGATTCGGCTCATTGGCTTGATACAAACATGTTTAATTACAGTCTCGGTCAATATCGAACCTCTTAACCTCAAGATAGATCTTTCGGTTCTCACTTCCTTGCTTCTACAAGCTAAATTACATTGATTTATATGGTTTAAGGGGATTTGATCGGCCCAAGAAGAATCAAACAATGATGAACATGATGAAACGTGTAAAACCATCGGGTCAGCCTCCGCCAATGAAAATCCTCTAAAAAATCCAAAGGAAGAAGTGTGGATCAAAGGGAAGGTCGGCCACACGCCAAGGAATGTTGGAAATAACGAACTGGGGCTCCGCAAGCTATGGAAAAGATCCGCAAGATTCGCCAATAGCAAATAGGTCCAAGCGGTTCCGACATTCTAAGCCAGAAAACTGTCTTGGAATCTGGAAGCGATAACTTGCCGAAAAATGATCCAAATGTCCGGTGGCTCAAGAAGAAGGAAGATAATCATGATTACAAGCAAAATCCTGCTCTACAAGATCTAGTGAGCAAATGCAAGAAAATACAGAAAGGAATGCTAAAACTACAAAACAAAAATGTTTTTGGTTGATGCAAGATTGCCAAGAACCGGGGATGCTCATGCATCAAATTCTTTGTCTTCGCTTACTTCTTTTCGCCAACTCAACCAATACGTTCCTAAAATGTTCATCACCTTTGCCTCAATAATCCCACTTTCCCTTTCACAAGAGGCAAGAGTCATCTCTAGCCCAAATTATATCAACTTGGCCACTCAGACATGAAGAATCATCACTACCACCTTTCTCCCTAATCCTCTCTATCACGTTCATTAATTTATCTCCCGCAAATCCTATCTGACCCCCAAGGCAAATTGATGTGCAAATTTTGCCACCTCATCCTTGAATGAACTATCACCTTAACCCACCTCATTAGTGTCTTTGAGTGTAGCACCAAATCATTTGACTTTGCCAAGTTGTAGATTGATTGCCATGTTGGCTTGTTTGTCAGCTTCTATATTACCTTCCCTTAGCACATGAGAGTTTAAATTTGCAAAATGTGGTAAGGAGTCATTTGATATTCTGAATGATATTGACAATTTTCCAATTATTTGCTTGCTCTTTCAAAAGTGCGTTCACAATAATTTGTGAGTCCCCTTCAAGATGAAGATTCTCCACTGCCAAGTTTTTTGCCATGTATATTGTGAAGAGGGCAACATTTACTTCTGCTTCATTATTGGTTCCCCAACCTAGTCTTTGACTACATCTAGCAATAATTTTGCCTTGATAATCCCAGGCTACACAACCTGCTCCATATGGTCCCGGATTACCCTTTGCAGCTTTGTCAAAGTTCACCTTAATCCAATCTTGGTTTGGGGGTTTTTAGGCCGCTATTCTTGTTTCACCTTCCAAAGAATGAACCCTTTTTGGCCCATGAACAAGCCTAAATTTTATAAGTGGCTAGTGCTTTTGTATCTTGTTGTCCAACCAGTTACATGGGTGTTTTTTTACATTCACTCTTGATGTTGTACAGTACTCACTAATTCTGATATTGATCTTTTAATTTTGCTCTACAATCTTTCCAAACATTCTTCCTTGTCTTGGAAGATCCGTCTATAGAGCACACGATTATACTAAGAGGGAGGGTGGAGGGCAGAGGGGAAGGAAGAGGTGGTGAATCAATATAACAACAAATTTTACCAATTTAAACTTTATCAATCACGATAGCATTATACACAAACTTTCAACAAACATGCACATAAGAACATAGTAACACAATGTTTTACATGGAAACCCAAATGGGAGAAAACCATGACAAATCAATGCTTTTATATAATTCTTCTTTTATAATGTTTGTAGGCACCAACTTGTTAGAGGCCTTCGTATTAGTCGCTGCTTTGACACATCGCTGACTTGGAAGTTTTTGCTCAATAATCGCTGCTCTAAATGATTATCTTTGTATCAACCATTGAATGGCTTGTTTAATCAATACACTAAAAACGTGTCCTTGCAAAATAATTTTATCTCTATTTTTTTGTCATCAATAATAGCAAGAATGTGTTGCGAGAGTCCCATCTTCATACTCAATTGCTCCGTCAATGAACATCTTGGACATGGCTTTGTGTAAGCATTTCACCTTCATCATTCGGTCTATCCACTACTTTAACCATAAACAAATTGCCACTTTTAAAATATATTAATTACCTCTCAATTCACTGCATATTACATCTAGATGAAGATCGATCAAGGACTTGTTCTTTGAAAAGCATTTAGAGTCTTTGTATTAACAATTCGATCAACATCACATCGCTCCACTTCTTGTGATGATCGGACCCTTAAGTCTTTGCATATGGTAATTAATCTTTGCTTATGATTATATCCCATGTGCTGTCAATCATAGTCTTTAACTAAAGCAATGCTCTTTGTATTGATCAACAAGTATAAATGACTTCAAACATAATCGGTCTTAATAATTGTTTGTCTTGTACACCAACATTTATCATAATATTATGCCTTTTGTTGTCCTCATTTTTGGATTCTCAAAAATGTGACAACCCTTACAAATTTTTGCCTTAAAAGTGTCATTTTTGTCTCCTAGGCACATTTTAGGAGGTACAAAACTTACATTTGATAGTGTCAAATTATTGGGGAGTGTCTTTGTCATCATTGTCCAAGTTTTGGTGAGTTTTGGTCTTCCTTTTCCTAGCTCTTTGTGCAATTTCGGGTTTCAAAACAGTCACTGAAGGTTGAAGATTTTACTCTATGGCACACTTCCCAAGGCAAATTTTTGCTTCGACCTTGGACTATCTTAATCCTCAGTCCATCCTCAAATGACATTTCAAATTTCGTCACATTCTGGTTTCATTTGCTATGTCTTTCTTTCAATTTCGGGTTTTTTCTCCCTGACTAGAGGTGAGAAATTTTCCTTAAGTTGCAAGTTTTATGTTTTTCCTTTATTTTAGCGTTGTAGGGAAATTTTTAGTTAATTACAAGTGCACTTTATGAAAAATAGAACTTGTAACTTACTTTTTATTTCCCCCTTGTTACTTTTTGTCATTGTAGGAACTTTTTGGACATATTAAAAGTGAACTTTTTGTCATTGTAGGAACTTTTTGGACTTTTGTTTTGCTCTTTCCTAAAATCAGTTTTTGTAAGAGATTTTTTCCCTTTGTTCCAAGTTTGCAAAACAATTTGCAAATTGAATTGTTTTTTCCCATTTAAAGTCTACCTGCAGTCAGCCATCCAAAACCCGAAATTGGTCCAAAATGCACTCAAAAAACACTTGAAAATGAGTTTTAAAGGTCCAATTACAATTGCAAACTTGTGTTTACCCATTACACATATGAAGTTGCATGTTTGATCTCCGCAAGTGCAAATTAATGCTCTTATTTATCCCACAAATGTAATGTAGCTTCCAGAACCCGAAATTCACCTATGAGCCCATTTTTGCATCAATTTATCCCTTCCCTTGTCAGACCAGTTTGTACACATGACCTACCAAATCAATGAATTAAGGCATGGGCCTTATTTTGCAAGTAGATTTCAAGATTGGAGGATGATAAAAAGAAGAGATACAACAACAATTCATGGTTGAGAGCATAGAATGCTTCCAAGACAAAGATGGTCATGACATGAAAAGAGGAAGGCAACCCTTTCCCTCTTGAAAAGCTAGTACTACCCCAAGCAAGAAGATAAGGATGCAAGTTCCCGTTCCGGTTCAAGATATCTTTACCAATCTAGAATACTTCAAGTTCTAGCATCCTGAAGTGACATGAAGATCATCACAGACAAAGGATGATGTAGTTAGAGTCGTGTCTTTAGACACATCGAATAGTTTTAGTTATGCATTTGTAATTTTGTTTTGACAAGTTACATGTAAAAAAATAAAAATAAAAAAATTGTAATTGCAAGTTAACTCATTACTTGCGCTTTTGTAATTACATGTAAAACAACTACAAGTTGTGTTCAATTAGGACTGTAGTTGGAATAAGTCATAGTTAGTTATTGAATAAGTCTTGGTGGTTGAGAGAATCTCTCAAGTTAGTTAGGATCCTCCCACCTTTTTCTCAAGACTCCTCTTTTATAAATACTTGAGGGGTCTATTGTAATCTTTATCTTTTGGCAATGCAACAAAATTCTGTCAGTTTGTATGTGCACTCTAAGACTTTGAGCTCAGATGTAAATCAGATTGCTTTCAATAAAAGAGGCAAGTTGTGTTGAGACTTTGTGCCAATTCAAGTTGTTATGTGACGACATTTTCTAGAGTTGACTGTGAGTTTTGTTCTATTTTGAAAGAGAGATTTAAATTCAATCTTGCAGACTTTGAGCTGCTAATTGTATTTAGAGTTATATGTTTGGTTTTTAGATTTGGTCTTGTAAACTTTGATATGCTTATCATATCTGAAACTAGTGTGTGGAAAGCTAAAGTGGGAAGATAGCTTGTGGACTTTGCGATGCTTCTATTTTTAAGACTTGTGCATGTAAGGTTAAGTGCATCATGTAGTTAGACTTTGAGGTGCTACATATTGTGCTTAGTTAGCAGACAAGCATCTAAAAAGGTTGATAGGAGAATAGATAGTAGAAGACTTTGAGCGTTCTTTCTGTTTTCTCATCCCAGAGAAGTGACGAAGATCTTTGTGCCTTCATGGAAACTTTGCTTCCCTTTATGTTCCAAAAATCCTACAAAAATGTCTCATTTATGTATTTGCTGTTATTTATTTTCAATTGCTATTGTAGTCACACAAATCTGTCCAGCTTAATTAAATAAATATTTGCTATTTATTTGATTAAAAATCCACTAGCCATCAGTTAATTAAATTAATATTTAATTAATTCATCTCCACACATTCCTCTATTAATTAAATAAATATTTAATTAATTCATCTCCACACATTCCTCTATTAATTAAATAAATTATTCAATTTATTTTAATTAATTCATTAAATCAAATTCAAATCAATTAAATAAATAAAATCTATTTATTTAATCAAAATCCCCCTTTTCCTCTTTTAAATAAATTAACATTTATTTAAATCATTATCCCCCCCCCCACTTGCATTTTCCTACAAATGCAACTTGCACACATTTATTGAAATAAATGAATTTTTATTTTTAATAAAATCCTATTTACCCTCACCCACCAAATCCACTTGCAAATCTAATCCCCTTCTAGATTCTTCTAAACCTTTCCTAATTAACTTAATCCATCCCCTAATTATTGTCGCATTCCTAAGCAAAATGGAGTCACTTCTCAAAGACTCCAAAGTCTTTGAAAAACATTTAATGCTTTGTGTGTTCAACAAATTAACCCCCAAAGTCTTCCAAGACCACTAATGGCTCTTACATGACCATTTATGGCTCTTACATAACCATTTATGGTTATTTCAAACTTGTCTCCCTAAACATTTATTGTTTTGACCATATTCATCCATTTCACATTTGCACAAGAGTTTATCCATTGGATAAAAGCTTTATTCTTTGAATAAAGAGTTTATTCATTCAACCAACCTTGACTTTAACTCCCAAGGTCATGTCAAGCATTTAATGCTTATTCCCTCCCCTCTCAACCTATCTCACATTGACACTTGTCATCCTGGGATTGGGTTGAAATCCCTCACATGGATTTGAAATCATTCAATCCTGACCCTTGTTGAGATTGCTCAATCTCAACCATCCATTGCTCCATTTTTCCTATAAATAGAGCCCATTTCTTCATAATCCAAATCCTGAAAACTTGTATGCATTTAAGCTATAGGCATTTTAAGAGAGCATTTTAGCATAATCAACTAATATCTTGTCATTTTGGTTAAAATAAATCATTTTAATATCAATAGCTTAATATTAGCTTTTCATTTTATATTTAAAGCAATATTACAATCTCAATCCTCCATAAGCATCCACAGTGCAAAAAGCTGCTGAGAGCTACACTATTTTGGAACTTGGAGAGGAGAGGAACAAGGGAGAAGGAGCTAAGACCATGCTAAGAGGCATTTGGAGATGTCTCATTATCTTTGTTTCTTTAGTTAGATATATTAGCATGATTTTAGTGTCTCTCTTGATATGTCTGTTTAGATTAGTTTTTTATTGACTAACACTAATGATTTTCTTGTGTCTTTTGTGTTGTTTATCATTTGCTAACCTTGTCCATTTTGCAGGGCATCATTTGGTGAATCTGACGTGAATCGAAACACCAAAAATATCATTTTTTTTAGAAAACTAACATGTCTGACTGTTGAAAGTGTCACACAAGTTGCGCTTTGGCGCTATTGAACACGTTCTAGCGCTACCGACATTTATGTTAATAGCGCTATTGTCCAAATTTCAACGCTTTTGGTACTGTTTTAGCACTTTGGTCATTCTTCTGGCGCTATTGATAATCTTTCGGCGCTTTTGCCTCTCTGTTTTTCCCATTCTTCCAGCATTTTTGTGTTAAATAGCACCTCTGTTCAAACACAGACTAGCGCTATTGTAACAGAATGTCGTAAAAATCACCTTGTAACCAAAAACGTGGAAATTTTATGCTTGTGGAAGCCCCCCCTTGGATGTAGATTTTACTAACGATTTGTTGTTTGTGCAGGTTAAAACTCACAATTAAAAATTACAAATTTTCCTTTGGTGCTTTTAAAAACTTGAACAAACAAAATTTCATTGCTTTCTAGTTAGGATCACTTGTCTTTTGGTGCTTAAAATCAACAAGACAAATTTTCTTTCTTGCATCAAACTTAAAAATCACAATCCACACTTCAATTTTTGGGCAAGTAAAAAGAACAATCAACTTGTTTCAAAAATTTTGCAAAGCGATTTTTCCTTCATACGTGCTTCAAATTAAGTTGACCAGGATTTCCAAATTCTAGATTACAAAACACATTGTCTTTGAAGTTAAAAAGAACACCATGGTTGTTGGAGCAACATCTCCAAGTAGTTAGATCACATTGCAATGATGGATTAAAAAGAACAAGTGTCTTTCGTGCTTGGCACACTTGTGCAAAAATTCAATCGAGTGGTCCTACCTCTAACACACACTATCCTCTCCTTTAGCTTTCGTGGTCCTAGGTGCAAGAGAAAAGTGTTAGTAACACTCAAATTTTATCTTTTTAAGAGAGGCCTGCCAAGGGATCGATACTCTTGGGAACGACCTCGAGCGGTAAATCTTTCGAGCCGCTATAAAAATCAGGTGAGCGAAAGCTGTAGCCTTGGGTATAGCTATTCCTACAGTGTAACTGGCCGAAAGGACAAATGGGCCCCACCACCAGTTACAAGGCTCTTAAGTGAGTCACTGCAGAATGAACTTATGTCCAAAAACATCGAACAGGACTAAACACCTTTAAGTAGTAGCCCACCCGTTCTATTGATTGAGGATATTTGCGATATAATTTAGTGCAAGAGCATAGATGGTTTTGCTCCCAAGATACTCACCATACATATTTCCTTGAGTAGAAACATAGCTTTTTGAAAAGTCACTTGTGGCTTGATAAAAGTGGTGACTCCCCCATCATAGGGATCATCTATTTGTTATGCTCGTGCAAGACTTAGTATATCACATCCTTACCTGCCACGGTGGGATTCATAAGGTATGTAGTACCAAAGTCGAAGAAATATCAAGATGTGGGCTAAATTTATCACAACTGGCCATTTGACCTTAGGGATAAAAAGTGTTTGAAGTGTGTTCGTTTTAGTCAAGACCAAGTACAAATTGAGCTAACTTCAGGCTTTGGAAATAGACTTTAAAATACATCTAAAGGAAGGGTCATATAAAAGTCCAAGGATTGGGTTGATCTAGACCCATACTCATTTGTGCCTTTGAGGCAACATTCTTGTGTTTGTGTGCTTGCTTTGTTTTCTTGTCAAAGAAACATCAAAAGAAAATCACTTCCAAAAACAAAGTACTCATCCAACCAAACACATCAAAAACAAAGTGCAAAAACAACAAAGAATCAAAACTTTATGACCATTCTTCACATCTTGCGAAAGAAGAAGCGTCATCAGAATATCAACTTGAAAAGAAGACCATTAAGCTCAAAGGCTTTGATCAAAAGGAAGAAATTCTTCTATATAAATAGATAAATCTTTGTCTCACATAGAGTCTTTCTGCGTCACATGCACCTCTACCTTCAAGGCAAAACAAACGAATTTGATTCAGGATCATTGAACTGTAGAGCTTTTATGCAATATAGAGCTCTGAGTTATCACAAAAACCAAAGAGGTAAGATTAATCCCAACTTTTTCCCAAACGTCTGTATCACATACAACACCGCTTGAGAAATACCACCAACACCCGAAAGGGAAGAGGTAGAGTTTGCCCCATTTGTAACACAAAGCTTTTATTGAAGTTAAAACATTCCATTATCTCACTCATACATCATCACTTCATCATCCAATCCGTTCCAACTCTCAAAACATTCAAAGGTTCTTGTCCCAAGATTCCTTTTTAGATATTGCTTGAATCAAACACATCACATCACTTTTTAGATTGTTTCTATATCTAGGATAAGCTCATCCTAAGAGACACGTCTGCGTAGGTTAAAACTAGTTCATGAGTGAATCCTCTCATTACTAGGTATTTAAATTTGTAACACATCTCAGATTTCTCTACACCTTATCACATCAAACTTTATCAAACAAACAAGCAATTCAAAGAAGGAATTTTCGGTTACATCTACCTTAAAAGTGCTAGAGATCCACATACAACACAATTCACCAACCATCAATCTCTCATTTCATCAAAAACTCATCATCATTTTCACACAACTTTAACAAAAGCTTGCAAGCAAAATGGCCCAAACCCGATCACAATCAAGGCAATGAGAAATAGAAATGGAAGAAGAAGAAGAGGAAAATCTCAATGAATTTCAAGAAGCACTTGGAGGAAATGCGAATGACGAAAACCCAAGTACTCCTACTCCTGCAACAATAGAAAGGGCCTAGCATAACCCTCTCTTTAACAGACTGTTTGACGAAATACTCAGGAGCAATGCAGACGCTCACTTCTTAAAACTCGCTCAAGAAGGAGCAAAACTCCCCTCTGACTTTGATCTTGCCCAGTTAAGACAAGCATCAGAAAGACAAAGTCGCCATGAAGAGGAAAGAGGTAGAGATCCCATCAGATATAACATTCCTCGAGGTAACCCACCACCTCCTCCTCCAACTGAAATGGAGATGTTGCAGCAACAAGTCGAGAATCTTGCCCAACAACTTCATAGTGGTGTCAAAACTAACCAATTCTCACTTAATGACATATGTCCCTATCCTTTTGATAGGAATCTTTATATGCCACCCTTTCCCCGAGGATTCAAAACACCCAAATTCGAAAAATATAGAGGAAAGGGATATCCCTGTGGTCATGTCAGAGAATTTCATTCCGCTTGTCTTGAAGTGGCATATGAAGACACATACCTCATGCGCCTTTTTCCCCAAAGCTTGGGAGGAACAACCACATCATGGTTTTCCCGACTACCAGGTGGCATTAGAACATTTGAGGAACTTATCCAGAAATTCCTCGCTCATTACTCTCATAACATTGAACGCGACATTACCATGGCTGATCTATGCAACACCAAACAAAAACCAGGTGAACTATTCTCAGTATTCCTGCAACGATGGCGCCAAATGTCTAGCAGACGTTCTGTTCAGTTACCTGAACGAGACCTAGTGGAAATATTCATTTCCAACTTAAACGAAGAAATGGAATTTCACCTGGATGTCAAAGACATAGACTCTTTTAATGATATGATCACCAAGGGTTTGAAATGTGAACGGGCGCTCATCAAGAAAGGACTCATCAAAATATTTAATGAACCAAAGGATGGTCCTCGCTCGCGCTTCAATAGCGATAAACCAAGCTTCTGGAATAAAAACAAGAATATCGTCAATGATGGGGTTGTGGATGCCCGGACTATCCAAAATGCACAACCTGTGGTTCGATTTGCAGGACAAAATCCTCCACCTCAGAATAACACAAATGTTCCTTCTAATCAAGGTCGCATCACATCTCACGATGAACCTAGACCTCATCAGCAAAAACAAAAACACACATACACTCCCTTAGGGGAACCCATTCAAACTGTCTTGCGACAACTCATTTCTCAAAATTTGGTCACTTTACCTAAACTATCAAACTATGAGCCTCAGGTCAAACCAGCATGGTGGAGAGATACTGAACACTATGAATTCCATCAAGGAAGAGGACACAAGACAAGTAACTGTCATCGATTGAAAGATCTCATTCAAGATCTTATTGATCGAGGAGAAATTGAAATTGAAGGACATGACCCAAAAACAACCAATAATGATCATCTGATGTTCAAAAATCCACTTCCATCACAAGATCAAAGGGGTCCTTCCACTTCCAGGTGAGGCACTAATACCACTGATTATACACAAGCTGTGTATAATTACATTGTAAATCATCTGTATGATGCCAGTGAACAAGTTGCAACTATAACCTTCAAAAATCCCAATTCCAATTGCAATGTTGTTACACGTCGTGGCAAGGTCACCATAAAGGCAGCTCCACAAGGCACCACCTCCATCCCAAAGCAGTACAATCTTGTGGAACAATTAGACAAAACGCTTGCGCTTATATCCATTTTAGAGCTATTGTGCCTATCGCCATCTCATAAAACTATCTTGGATCAAGCACTCCAAGAGGCGTCAGTCCCTGCAAACCTGAATATAGACCAATTTCAAGCCATGGTTGGGAGTCTAAAGTCATCACCTTGTCTCACTTTTTCTGAAAGTGACAACTCTTCCTTCTAGCAACCTCATAACGCTTTGCTACACATTGAAGGCTTCATCAACCAGCATAGGATCAAGTGAGTCTTGATCGATAATGGAGCAAGCCTGAACATTTGTACACTACAATTGGTCACAGCATTGGGATATGCGGTAGAATCAATGGATCCTCGTAAGAAGATCACAATCAAAGCCTGTGACGATGCAGAGCATTCATCCAAAGGAGCTGTGGTACTACCAATTCGCATGGGCCCTGTGGTAAAACACATCATCTGTCAGGTTCTGGACCTTTCTATGTCATACAATCTATTATTAGGGAGACCTTGGATACATGCCATGCAAGTTGTTCCATCTACCTACCATCAATGTATCAAGTTCCCACATAACGGTGTAGAGATCACAATCCTGGGCGATGCAAATCCCTTTGCGTTTTGCCATAACATCAGCCATCAACCAAAGATTACTGTTCCTAATAATAGAGAAGCCATTTCATCTACATCATATATAAGTCCTGCCGCTCTTGCCAATTCAAACACCACTATACCCAAGCAAGAAAAGCTTAAGATGAAGATAGCAGAGGAAGGTCCCGGGGAATACAACTTGAGTCAACTCTTTTGTGTGGGACAGATGCCCACTTCTCCTAGAACACATGGTAAACCACAGCAGTTACTCCAGCAACCACTGATCGCGCCAGCATGTGCCTTGACGCCTTTCATCCTTGGAAAGAGTCAAGAGGAAGAAACCCAAGATGAGGACTTAGCACAATGGATCTATAAAGATCCCATCACCACTAATATACTGCAAGTTAAACTTCCTACAGATCAGTATGGCAAAGGTCTCCTCATTATGCAACGAATGGGATATGATGGTCAGAGTGCTTTGGGATATTGCAAACAACGACGACATGAACCTCTGCTGCTAGAATTAAAGCCCAAAGGTAATACAGGCCTAGGCTTTGAGAAAGAAATCTTTCCTAAATTCAGATTCAAAGGAAAACCCAGCAAACCATTATGTCAGCCTACTGCAAAAAGGACACCTTTCATCATTAAAGCAGCCTCAAGCACCATCCCAACTGCCCCATTGAGGCTCACAAACCCAACGCAACCATCACCAATGTCATTCATTCCACCAAATGAACCCGTAATCCCATCAGCAGCACCATTAGCAGCAGCAACTGTATCAGAACCCGCAGTAGCATCTATGGCACCAGTAGTTCCAACAAAAGCCACTGAGTCAATCTTACCGATACTCCCCGTATCAGATTCCTTGATCCCCATCAACCTTCCTGCAGCACCGATCACTACAAAGGTACATCAACCAATCACACCTGCAGTATTTGACTCAAAGGACATCCCAGTATGGTATAGTAATTGGATGCTGGAAAGTGATTCAGAGACCGACTCACATGAGTGGGAATTTGATTCTATACATCTTAACACTTCAGATGAGGAAGATGCATCACTACCTCCACCACGCAAAGACGTCCCTATTTACGGAGAAGCACAGATAAAGACCACTTGGGTTCCTGAACTGGAAACATCTTCCACAAACCCTACGTCTCATCCTACACCTGATTCTGACAGTGAGAGTACCATTAACGACCTTCACCATAACGTCTTAACCCTCACTAATACATCTAACGCACTTAACCTAATCGATGAAGTAAAGCCCATTATCTATCCTGAACTCATTGAATGGAACCAACCAAATCCCCCTTCTTCCAAAATGATGAGGCCATCATTGACTTTTTGGAATTAAGGGATAACCTACCAAGCGGGGATCACAAAGCTGGATTCACCATTGAACTTAATAGCGTAGCATACTTTAGGGCGGATGCCAAACCTTTCAGCTGCAAAAATATAACTATAAAACATGGATCTTCCAGTGAAAACCACACTGTGGCACTGTTTGATCCGACAAAAGCAAAAAGAAAGAGCGTATCCAATGGTGAAAACCTCTTTGAGGCGCTCGAGGATGAAGGGTTTGACATTCTCCCTGCTAATGCACAACAAGAACGATCAACTATTCTCATCGAGGAAACCAAAGAATACAATGTGGAGACTCTTGAAAAACCTCATATCATACATCCGGCATCTCTTCTCACTCCAGAGGAACAACCTAAGTTTTTAGAGTTCTTCCAGAAGCGTCAGATCAACTTCGCATGGTCATATGCAAACATGCCTGGGCTTGATCCTGATTTAGTCATGCATCACCTCACCGTCGCAGAAGGAGCCAAACCTGTCAAGCAGAAGCTTCGTAAGATGCATCCTCAGATTGCAGTACTAGTCAAAACAGAACTCAAGAAACTCCTAGATGTTGGTTTCATTAGACCAATTGATTATGCAGAATGGATCTCCAACATTGTGCCCATCGGAAAACCAAAAGGGGGCATTCGCATTTGTATTGACTTCAGAGATCTGAATAAGGCATGTCCTGAGGATGACTTCTCCCTACCAAATATCGACATCATAGTGGATCTGACAGCAGGACATGCCATGCTTTCACTCATGGATGGCTTTTCAGGATACAATAAAATAAAGATCGCACTAGAGGATCAACATAAGACGGCCTTCACATGTCCATGGGGCACATACTGCTGGAATGTAATGTCTTTTGGTCTAAAGAATGCTGGAGCGACCTATCAACGAGCAATGACTACTATCTTTCATGATATGATGCATACCATAATGGAAGATTATGTTGATGACTTACTAGCAAAATCACTCACCAGAGAAGGACATCTCCGCATCTTAGATAAAATCTTTGATAGACTGGAACAATACCATGTTAGACTCAACCCAAAGAAATGTGTCTTTGGAGTAACCTCCAGGAAGCTTCTAGCATACATTGTCTCAAGAAAAGGTATTGAGGTCGACCCAGCAAAGGTAAAAACAATCATGGACATACCACCACCAAAGAATATCAGTCAGCTAAGGACATTACAAGGGCGGCTTCAATCCATCCGAAGATTCATTACACAGTTGGCAGATAAGTGTCACCCATTCACACACCTGCTACACAAGAACATCCGCTTTCAGTGGGATGCCCGATGCCAACAAGCATTTCAGACGCTTAAAGACTATCTCATGAATCCAACATTGTTGATGCCACCAGATTCAAGTAGACCGTTGTTACTCTATATCTCAGGAACAAGTACAACATTGGGTGTACTACTGGCACAACATAATGCAGAAGGAAAAGAGTGTGTTGTTTACTACATCTCTCGCACACTGGTGGGCTATGAACTCAATTACACACCTATTGAGCGAGCTTGCCTAGCAGTAATCCTGGCAGCTACTAAACTGAGGCACTATCTGTTAACACGCAAGGTACAACTCATTGCAAAGATTGATCCACTCAAGTATTTACTCAGCAAGGCAGCATTGATAGGTCGCTTGGCCAAATGGGTGATGATTCTAAGTGAATTTGACATCGAGTATGTAGATCGTAAAGCTATTAAAGGTCAAGTTATTGCAGATCAGTTGGCTGATGCACCTCTCATAGGTGATCATCCTCTCATTTCCAATTTTCCAGATGAAGAGATATTCATGATCACAACAACACAACCATGGAAATTATACTTTGATGGTTCATACACTAGGCACGGCTTGGGGGCAGGCATTCTGTTTATCACACCTCAAGGTGAGAGCATCCCAAAGTCTTACAGGCTCACATTTCCATGCACAAACAACATAGTAGAGTATGAGGCCTTGATCACAGGACTCAGGCTAGTCGTACAATGGAAATTATAAGAACTGCAAGTATATGGCGACTCACAACTGGTCATTCGACAAGCAACCAATGAGTATCAAACCAAAGATGATAAACTCATGCCATATAAGCAAATGGTGGACACTCTATAGACATCATTTACTACTATCACTTTTGAACAGATACCAAGAGATCAAAATCAAGCTACTGATGCAATGGCTACTATCGCATCTCTCCTAGATCTTCCACAAAATTCCACACGCTACGAGTTCTTGGTAGAACAGCTTTGGATTCTCGCATATGACATCCCTGAATCTGAAATGATATATCACCTTGTCGGTTCTTAATCCCCATGGTATGGTGAGTTCTACACCTATCTTCGCGACCACACCCTTCCTCCCAACCAATTGAATAACCAACGTAAAACCTTTATTCGTCAAACTGTTCGATATACCATTATTGCTGAAACCCTATACCGACGCGGTCTTGATGGTACTCTCCTTTGATGTCTGGAACAGGATGAGATAACAAAGGCCTTGGAAGAAGTACATGAAGGAATTTGTGGAACCCATGCAAGTGGTCCGTCACTAGCCAAGAAACTCCTGCACAATGGATACTATTGGCCATCTATGGAAAAAGATTCCTACTACTTTGTCAGAAAATGCAAGAAATGTCAAGTTCACGGTGACCTGATACATGCACCAGCACAGGAACTGCAACCAATCACAACACCATGGCCTTTTTGTCAATGGGGCCTTGACCTTGTGGGTAAGATTCATCCATCTTCATCCAATGGCCATAAATTCATTATTATTACCACCGAATATTTCACAAAGTGGATCAAAGTTGTTCCACTTACCCAAGTCACCGGCAAGCAGATCGCCTCATTCATCCTCAACTACATCATCTGCCGGTATGGTGTGCCCATGTCCATCATCACAGATAACGGTCTTCCTTTCAAAAATCAGGATGTCCACGAACTTTGTGAGAAATTTCATATCCAACACCGCTTTTCCACTCCCTATTACCCACAAGGCAATGGTTAGGCCGAAGCATCCAATAAAAACATATTGAGGATCCTCAAGAAGACAGTCAATGATGTCGGTCGTGATTGGCATGTTCAACTAAATCCAGCACTATGGGCATATCGAACTAGCATTCGAACCCCTACAGGTGCAACTCCTTATTCATTGGTCTATGGTGCAGAAGCTATCTTGCCTATTGAGGTGGAGATACGATCATTACGGGTTTCCTTGCACAATCTCATCGATGATGAAGCATACAAAGTCTCACGCCTTCAGGACTTAGAGTTACTTGATGAGAAGCGACAAGCTGCATACAACCATCTCAAAGCCTATCAGCAGCGCATGAGCAGAAGCTACAATCACCGAGTTAGATCTCGTACATTTGAGGTAGGTGATCTTGTTCTACGATAGAATCCTCACAACCAACCAAACAGAAAACATCAGGGCAAGTTTGAATCAAACTGGCTGGGCCCATATGTTGTCACTGCTGTCTTCGGGTCCGGGGCATATCAGTTGGCTACAGCAGAAGGAGAACCGCTTGTAGATCCAATCAACAACATGCACCTCAAACGGTTTTATACCTAAGTTGTATAGGGTATCAGGCTCTCATACATACTAGAAAAACAATCCAAAAACATTCAGAAAAATGTTCTGAAGAAATACAAAAACATTCAAAAAGTAAAGAAAAATCATACATCCAAACGGTGAACAACCACTCCAGTGGCACCTTGGGTAAGTGCGATGGTGAAAACCAGGCAAACAGGCGCCACTCGTAATGACAATGGCTCTAGTATCTTTCAGGCTCATTGCAATCACATTCATACATACACATATCCATCCATCTAAACCATGGCTTGTTATTTGATCTGTAATCAAAGAAAGTACTTCATGCGTCTAGCATCCCGCCTTTTTCATAGTCATGTCCACACTTTGGGGCAATACCTTCTCAATCTAGTTGATGGAAGTGGATTCTACATTACTGGTGATTCATTGGCAAAAACATTCAAAAATGTCTCACAAAATCCAAAAACATTCAAAACTGTTACACAAAGTCCAAAAACATCGAAAAACCATTGAAAATCACACAAAAACATGGCAACACATTATACATACTCATTCGCACAGATGCAAAACAAACATTGACACAATACTCACATGATGACCACTTATCAATTGACCAAACAATCAACATCAACACTCAAAACTGTCTTCAACAAGAATGCATCCTTCCTTATCAAAAACAAAGACAAAAAGTGACATTTTATTTGACAAGAAAATTATGATTAAGCTATCAAATACTTGGTTGATTTGTGAATACAATCATTCGTTTATCTGTATCAGGATCTTTCAGCATTATTTTGTATCATTTGCGCATCATTTCCGATGAAGTTCTAGGACATGTACTAATGGTGTCTACGTGGGAAGTTCACCAGGCTACGTGATCTTATGCAAAATACAATCATAGATCATTACGGCTTGCTGACTATAGCGTATACCTCGACCATATGAGCATGAACCATTACCAAGGATCCTTATTCTTTATTCTTTATGTATATACTGTTTGTTTACAAGTACAATGCTCATTCTTTGATTTCTCCTCATCCAAATTGGATAAAGGTTTATTTCTTAGTACGGTATGCACTTGTCTCAGGATATGATCAGCCTAAGATCAAGGAGGACGATCCAAGTCATGCATGAACGGAGATAATCCTTGTCTGTTCCGCAAGCAATACTCAAGTCAACTTGATCCATTATATCAAGTTGCTTGTATTAACTTGCTATATCAAAATCCATGTAAGAAATACTCTGGTCATCTTGAATCTTTATGTCAAGTTGCTTGTATTTTCTTACAACATTTTAAAGCTCAATGATGAAAATAGAGCACTATGGATCGTCATCTCATCTCATCTGTATATATTGCATTTCATTGCATTCCACCCATCCATACATTCATAATAGTTGCATATCATGCATACATAGTCATAATAATGCATACTCTATTTTACTCATCTTCTTCCATAGGACTCGGTCCTAGTCCTCCATATCTTCTATGTAACATCGAATCCCCCCTCACCCTCCCTATCTTGATCATCAACATCATCCTAATCCCTTCATCGCTTCCCATCCTCACTCATCCACAAAATTAAGCCAGTTATTCTGTCTACACAGATGCATTGACTCACGCACACCTAGACTATTAACAGATACTCTGATCAAGTATCTTCGGGTCTCAATAGGTAATCGATTATGGTAATCCTAGACTACATCAGGCATTTATCATAATGGCCTAGTCTCAACGGGGCTGCTATGATTAACCACAACCATCCATCACCCGCACACACTATCAATTGATCAACCAATCAAACACAATCTAACGGACAATTACATCAATTGTCTAGGTCTCAACAAGTATTTTTGCTTCATATACCTTGACTTCATCAGGCAATTGCATCAATTGCCTACGTCTCATCAGGTCACTTTGATTCATTTACTCAGACTTTATCATGTCCAAGTGACCAACTGACATCAACTGTCATGCTTTGACTTGACCGGGGCAATTCAACCGATTACACTAGATTGTTCAACCAATTTTGATCAATTGTATAGCATCACTCGAAAGAACAACCACCACATTTTCACTGTATCTCCTGCATGACCTAAGGGTACTCACTGGCTTGATGTTTCTCCATTTTATCTCCGATTTCTTCTATTTTTCACCCGTATGACTAACTTCTTCTCTTCTACCACTCTGCCAATTTTCATTCTTTTTCGAGAGATCACCCGATTTTTGATATTTTTCGGCCCATCTCTCGAGGGGGCATACCACCTATTAAATTTACATTTTATGGGGCATTTCTTCACACCAATTTTTCTTTCTTTGAAACGATGCGATAAACCGCACCATCTCAAAGAGGGGCAAATGTAGTCACACAAATCTGTCCAGCTTAATTAAATAAATATTTGCTATTTATTTGATTAAAAATCCACTAGCCATCAGTTAATTAAATTAATATTTAATTAATTCATCTCCAAACATTCCTCTATTAATTAAATAAATTGTTCAATTTATTTTAATTCATTCATTAAATCAAATTCAAATCAATTAAATAAATAAAATCTATTTATTTAATTAAAATTCCTCTTTTCCTCTTTTAAATAAATTAACATTTATTTATATCATTATCCCCCCCCCCCACTTGCATTTTCCTACAAATGCAACTTGCACACATTTATTGAAATAAATGAATTTTTATTTTTAATAAAATCCTATTTACCCTCACCCACCAAATCCACTTGCAAATCTAATCCCCTTCTAGATTCTTCTAAACCTTTCCTAATTAACTTAATCCATCCCCTAATTGTTGTCACATTCCTAAGCAAAATGGAGTCACTTCTCAAAGACTCCAAAGTCTTTGAAAAGCATTTAATGCTTTGTGTGTTCAACAAATTAACCCCCAAAGTCTTCCAAGACCACTAATGGCTCTTACATGACCATTTATGGCTCTTACATAACCATTTATGGTTATTTCAAACTTGTCTCCCCAAACATTTATTGTTTTGACCATATTCATCCATTTCACATTTGCACAAGAGTTTATCCATTGGATAAAAGCTTTATTCTTTGAATAAAGAGTTTATTCATTCAACCAACCTTGACTTTAACTCCCAAGGTCATGTCAAGCATTTAATGCTTATTCCCTCCCCTCTCAACCTATCTCACATTGACACTTGTCATCCTGGGATTGGGTTGAAATCCCTCACATGGATTTGAAATCATTCAATCCTGACCCTTGTTGAGATTGCTCAATCTCAACCATCCATTGCTCCATTTTTCCTATAAATAGAGCCCATTTCTTCATAATCCAAATCCTGAAAACTTGTATGCATTTAAGCTATAGGCATTTTAAGAGAGCATTTTAGCATAATCAACTAATATCTTGTCATTTTGGTTAAAATAAATCATTTTAATATCAATAGCTTAATATTAGTTTTTCATTTTACATTCAGAACAATATTACAATCTCAATCCTCCATAAGCATCCATAGTGCAAAAAGCTACTGAGAGCTACACTATTTTGGAACTTGGAGAGGAGAGGAACAAGGGAGAAGGAGCTAAGGCCATGCTAAGAGGCATTTGGAGATGTCTCATTATCTTTGTTTCTTTAGTTAGATATATTAGCATGATTTTAGTGTCTCTCTTGATATGTCTGTTTAGATTAGTTTTTTATTGACTAACACTAACGATTTTCTTGTGTCTTTTGTGTTGTTTATCATTTGCTAACCTTGTCCATTTTGTTGGGCATCAGGCTTTACTTTTCTGGAAAGAAGAAGAAAGATTGTTGTCCCATCCATATTATATTAGTTTAGTTTGTAGATAGGGGGAGCCTTCCCTTAATTATGAGAGTTTTACTCACACACTGTGGTTAAAACCACAATTTTGTATATTTCCCCAAGTGTACAAAATTTTCAACCAACACCTTTAATCATGTTCTACATAAGCATGTATGTCAAATAATAGAGTTCATTTAATGTAGATGAGCCACCAATGAATTGTATCATTTGGATTTATAATTATAGAAGCTATCTTCATCTAATGTAGAAAGTCTAATAATTTCCAACAACAATGCCAATTGCTTTGGTTGACTTGTGCAAAGTATCATTATTAATGCTTCACTATCTTTTTCTTATTTAAGCCTTCTTGACATCAATGACAGTATTTCCAACAATGTTTCGTTCCTTCCACGCCTCCCATATCAAGGCGGATGGGGAAATGCTCCAGATGCTTGAGTACACTGATTTACCAAGTCTCAAACTCCCCATCCTTGAAACCATTCCTTTAAGTTAGCCGATAGGAGAGTATACCAATCCAATCCTCGCAACAATCTCATCTAGCATTCTTGAGCAATAGGGCAGTAAAGAAGGATATGATTCACTGATTAGTAGCAATTTTGCATATTACATTAAAAGGTCCCACAGACCCCAACTTGTTCAATTTGTCACCTAAGAGGATTCTCCCTCTAATTGTAAGTCACGCCAAGGCAATTAGCATTCCAACACAAATGGTGAGGCCATTATTCAATAGACAGGTTTGTTCAATTAGTTTATATCCAATTTTAACCAAGTATTTACCACTTTTAGATCTACATCAAATCAAGGTATCTTCCTCTTCTATTAACATTATGTTTCTCTGGTTTAAGATTTCTTTAAGTCAGTTTTCCATTGCCCTGGACAACTTTGATCCCTTATATCTCTCCAAACCCATTTTACAATCCCCTAATCTTTTGATCTTTGCATGAAATCAACCACTTTCTTGCCCCACCTTGCTTCTATAATTGTTTGAAGCTCGTTCAAGGAATTGTCCATATTTAGATTCGACAATCCTTCCCATGAATCTCTGCAAAAAATTGCACGTCTCCCATTACCCAATTTCCACAATAGATGATTTAAATGACCTTTCTACAATTAAGAAGATAATTCCAAATAGCTGAACCTTGTACAAGATTTTTTATTGTGAAAATCCTATCTCTATCTTGGTTGTCCAGATACTTATTTTTCAAAAATTTCACCCATTTCTAGTTTGGTTTAGCGTACATGCTCTAGACCAATTTAGCACCCATTTCCTCATTCACCAAATTCCATCTGCTTATACCCACTCCTCCTAAATGTTTTTGCTTGCATATTTTATCCTAGGGCAGCAACAAAATTTTGTCTTTATCCTGATTTCTATTCCAAAGTAAATTTCCTCAACCCTTTCTCTATTATCCTTATAACCTCTTTAGGGATTTTCATACATGACATTGAGTACAATGGTATGGATGAGACAACCAATTTCAACATAATGAGCCTTCTTGCAGAAGTCAGCCATTTGCTTTTCCAGCCTTCCATGTGGCCCAAACAGTTGTCAATTAGCTTGTTCCATAAGTTTGATTTAATTGCTACTACAAACAAAGGTACCCCAAATAATCTACTGGGAAGTCTCCCCATTTTGATTCCTATTATTCTTTAAATTTCTCTTTGTATATCCATTGTATAATTAAAGTAGTAGAATTCAAACTTTTGCCAATTGACTACTTGGCTTGAAACTCTACAGTACTTATCTAAGGTGGCTCTAATGATTCTAGCTTCCCTGACCGATGCCTCTCCTAGTAGTAAAGTATCATTAGCAAATTGTAGATGGGTTGTGACATCCACACCTTGCATTATCTTAATGCCTTTCCATCTACCAATATCTCTGCATTTGCAAATAAGTCTACCCAGTGCTTCTGTCATAATAACAAGGAGCGAAGGAGAGAGAGGGTCTCCATGCCTAATACCCCTTGACATTGGAAAGAACCCTTGGGGGTTGTCATTAACAAGAAGTGATATTCAAGGCATAGAAATGCAACTTTTAATCCAATCTATCCAGAAGGGGTGGAAGCCAAATTTGTTCAAAACCTTCAGTAGGAATAGTTTGTTGACATGATCATAAGCCTTCTTGATATCCAATTTTATTAACATTCTATTATTTTTTGCTTACCTAACACAGTGTATTGCCTCCTATGCTATTATAATACCTTCCACTATGGATCTGTTTAGGGTAAATCCACTTTTCTCCTCTGGGAGAACCTTTTTCAGCCTATTGGCCATCACTTTTGCAATGATCTTGTATGTTGTGTTGCACAAGGATATGGGGTGCATGTCCTCAAACGTCTGAACAAATTTGTTCTTTGGGATGAGAGCTAACAAAATATTATTACGTTCCTTGGAAACATACTTCTTCTGATGTGACTCTCCCACCACCTCCCAGGGATCAAACTTCGTGAGCTCCTAAAATCTTTGAAAAAATGAGGGGGGAAATCCATCCAGCCCCGGAGCTTTATCCCCTTCCATTAAAAATAAAGCTTCTTAACCTCTTCCATTGACACGAGTTGTAGTAATGTTGCCCCCTTTTCCATTTTGGAGTCACCATCCATTTTTTCCTAAGTGTTCCTTACCGCTTCATGTTTCAAGCTTCTGGTCGTGGGCTTTATGAGTTTTCAATGTCATGTCATGTGATGTGTCCCTTTTCCAATCTTTTTGTAGGGTTAGAAAGTTTTGAAAGTATCTGAGCGCCCAATCTCCGGTTGTCATGTGCTTTGGTCGCTCTAGCGTAGGTTGTGAAAAGTTTGTAAGTCTCGATTGTAGGTTCCTAAGTTCATATTTTCCTCGATTGAGCGACTTGTCAGTCTCACCTAGGTCTTGGGGTGTCACTTTGTGTCAAGTTGTTGTACGGACTAAATTGTTTGCCTTGTTAGCAGGAATAAGCCGAATTAAAGGACCGTTTTGCAAGCTAAAGTAAATTCAGCATTTAAGGCATGTCACATCACTTGAGGACACAGACAAGATGGCGGATGATTTTTGAACCAACTTTCATTTTGAGTTTCACAAAATGCATTGTCTAGCTTGTGTCCATGCAGAGTGTGATACAAAATCACTGGGCGGGTGTGCGAGAGACGAAAGTAGAACAATTGAACCTAGAGACCTTCCCGCAAGAGCTTGAAGGAAGTGAGAGACCTCTATTGGAAGAAAGAATTTTTCAATGTGGCCTGGCTTTCACAACTGGTTTTCCATCTGTTGTTCCCTACATAGATTTAATTATCACATGCTCTGAAAGATACAACCCAGAAACACAAGAAATATGAGCAGAGGGTGGTAGGGTTGAAGCACGGATTAACGCTGAGAGCGTCTCCCGCGCTTTGTGTCTTCCTGAGAAAGAAGCCTCTGAGACCATGTTTGATCTAACTGGCGAAGAGTATTTTTGAACGCACAGGGACTGGTGTATAAACTGCACTGCCATAAATTGGTTAAAATCTGAAAAGGGAGGTAAATCTCAATTGCTTGCCAAATTAAAAAGGATGCATTTCAAAAATGAAGTTGCAGAAATTATAGCTCTCTTGCATCGTGTTGTGGGAAGTGCTTGCACTAATTCTTTCTAGTTTTGGATGTTTCATTTCATTCTAGTAATTTGTGCTCTTGGGAGTTTTATTGACTGGGCCTCTATCATTAGCTATCATTTACATGAACAATTGCAGAATTTTCGTTAGTCCCTTGTTTTTCATATGTGTTCATATGTATCTGATTTTCATCCTAACTAATTAAGAGTCTGCTTGGTTGGGGTTAGAATTGCATCATCCTCTCCCTGCATTCACGTCCATCTACTGGAAATTCCCTCACCTTACCATGCATAAGGGTATGCAGGCTTTTTCTCGTGTTAATGATGTAGCTTCAATGAATATGGTTAGGAAATTAGAAGGAAGCCCTGGCCTATGGATTTCCCATGAACTAGCTAATTTTGTGACTAAATTTGGGAGTTTTTACACCAAATTTGACAGTTTCACATACCTTAAAATTGAGGGTTTTGAGAAGGCCCCGCTGAAATTGCCTCAATTCTCGTCTGATTATATTGTGTTCCTGGAAGTTTGCTGCCAGATGGCTATGGTAAATGTCAAATACCTGAACATGGAAAAGAAAGGATACTCCTTTCCATTGTCCACAACTTACTTCTCTTGCAAAACAAATGGTGTTGCTAAGGTCGTGGTGACAATTCTAGAAAAAAATCATTTTCTATCTCTGTCATCTAGAAGTAGTTTTGATAGCAAGGGAAATGTGAAACGCCATTTGTATGGAGCCAAAGGTTACATGCATTAGCCTGAGCTCAAAGATTTTTGGGAATATTGTCTAGATGATGTTGAAGTGTTTAAGATAAGTTTTATGAGGCTCTCTTTGCAACAAATTCACACTCTTGATGTTCCCTTTAATGTTCCCGATTATGTGTTTGAAGATGAGGTCATTATTGACCTTGAGTTTCATACTCTTGCTAACACAAACCCCACAGAAGCTGATTGGTCTAAAGAAGAGGTCTCAGACCTAATGGTTTGTACTACTCTAGTGTTCAGAAGGACATCCGACTGGTTAAATGGAAAGTGGAAACAACAGGTTGGCTCCTCACAAAGCCATAAGTCATCATCCGACAGAGAGCAAGGAGTAGTGTTCTCTTCCCCCATTCCAACATCAACAACTAAGTCTGCATATAGGTTACCAAATCGAAGCTCTCAGTCAAGTGGCAATGGGGAGAGACCTAAAGAAACTGTTGCCGGAATGAAGTCGACCTAGGAGCGGGATGATGGAATTGTGCCACTAAAAGGGAAATATCCCCTGGTTGATTCTGAAGGTATTTACCAACAGATAATTGATGATTATTCTTTTTCTTATTTGCTTGAAATCCCCTCCTCTCCTGTACAAAATACCCCCAACACTATTAATAAAGAATCAAGACTTGAAACAACCTCTCCAGCATGGTTGAAGACAGAGGTAGAAAAGAAAAGAAAAGTGTCCACCCCTGTTTCCAATGAGGTAGATATAGTTGCACTGCTGCTACAAAGTATCTGGTCATTAGCTCCTAGAAATTGTCTAATAGAATGTCTCAGATCATTTCTGACTCTGTATCTAGTCATCAGCTCCTAGAAAATGTCGACCATGTTAAGGATATGAATGCAAGTGACATAACAAAAAAGGATTATAAGATCAGTCATGTGGATATGGGACCTTCTACCTTAGAAGGGGATGTCTACCATGCCGACTTTTCAGTTCATGCATTGATTAAAAGGGCTCAAGAATAGGAGAAAAAGAACCTGGAGTTGCAATCCCAAGTGCAGTCATTGAAGGATTTCATTTCATTTATTATAAATCCTGTTATTTGGGAGACTTCGAGTTCACATGTGTAGGGGCTCGATCCAGAAACTGTGAAAAAGATCAAAGGTAATTTGGGATATGCTAAATCTTTTTTTGCTTAAGTTCACGTAGGAGTGCTTGCTTCTAGTTTCTTTAGTTGTGTGCCTAGTTTAGTTTTTGTGCATCTAGTTTGGCTACAATTGAGCTTTTTTAAGCTCCTCATTCTTGCAATATTGTCGACTTCAAGTGGCACATTGTGTGTATTCCAAAAATGAGCAAGATCAAAATTGCGCCTACCTAGTAATTCGAGCTCATCTATGGTAAAGTTATGTATTACACCCAATCGTGACAACATTTCCAATTCATATTCATCTAATCAAATCTGACAATGACTATTGTCATCATCACTTTGGGACTGTTCTTCAAGAGTAGGTATGTTGATGACCCTGTCAACATGCCAAGGACGATAATTGGCAACAACTAGTAATTTTCAATTTCTAACTATATCTTCTTTTGTAAGCCCTACATCAAGTGGAACATTCCAAAAAGTTTTGTACAACAACTTAGACCACCAAAAAGTTTCAAAATTTTCATCAGTTTTAGTAAAGGCACCCTTAAAAAGTGGGAAAATAGTCACCACTACACATGTTTTCCTTGGTCACCATTTATCTTTTTTACGATAACCACGATATGTGTATAGTTGTGCTGATTTTAATGGGCATAAAAACTCCATGTCATCAAGTCTTTTCATATAGTGGTGGATGTATGTAGTTGTGAGCTCATTTTCAGTTTCATATTTCATTAGATGATGTAAAATTATCCTTCCTACATTTAAGGAGATAAAAGAATGGTTGCATGTCACAAGCGACACTCTCTACAACATGTGACATGTTTCTAAAACATTGATGTCATGATCAACAACTATATTCATCATAAATTCTTGGTATGTGAGCAATGCTTTATCTTGACAGTTTTCCATATTTGCAAGCCTTTTCAAGATGTTAGAATATGTTTCAGCCTATATTTATGATTTAGATGCATATTTAGAAATTTAATTCAAAACTACTTTTCCAGATGTCACTAGTTGGCAATCAACATTAGCATGTGAAATTGCAAGAATCTAAGGGTTGTGTATATTTAGACGGTCATCATTCCTTGTTGGTTTGTAGCATTTGTTTAGCTCATTGTTTGCGATCAAGGTTGAAATTGGTTGTTCAGTCCATGGGGCTTTATAATGACATTTCAAGCTTTGTCCCTTCTTTTTTAGGCATGTATACTTTGTGCATTTTGTATGCCTTTGCACAATATTCAACAGCTCGTGGTAATCCAATAAATGGTCAATGGAAAGGAGTTTAGTGGTTGAAAGGAGGCATGGATCATCTGCAACAACATGGTACGCTCTATTGTGTCTTTCAAGGTGGGTGCATGGGTTCCAAGTAGAAACATATTTGTCAAACAAGAATCTTGCTTCATCCACTTGATGTGGGTTGTCCCAATCAAGTGAGTCCATATTTGGGGGCATTAGAAAGCTAAATGAAGCCATGGACATGAGAAGATCCTTGATGCTGGTATTCATATCTGTACTAGTAATCTTTCACTTGCAAAATATTTTCAATAACTTCCTCATAAAAGGTTGTGAACAAAAGGTGTAAATACAACGATGTGATATGTGGATTCTAGATGACATTGTTAGTAAGATGATTTCTTGAACTTTTAGTTGGTGCAACATTGGAAGAAGGGAAGAATTTGTGCAAGTCGGGCCATTTGGTATCTACTAAGATTAAAGTAAAGAACAGTGTGGGTATCCCAAGTTGTTGGATCATTGCGGTTAGCTGGATGCGAGATCTATTCCAGTAAGAGTGTGTCCCTCACAGCGACATGCCAAACCGCATTAGTTGGTTTGCAAGTTGGGAATCAAGGACATGTTGCAACTCATGTCAAAGAGATCCTAAAGAGTTTGGGACCTTGTCTTTGACATTTTCTCTCACAAAAACAATTACAGTTTGTTGGCTACGATGTCTCATAATAAGGTTGTATATATGTAATACCAGGATTGTACATGCATACTGTATGTGGGAAAAGTGGGTTGTTAGAATTTAAAATGTGAAAAATATGTAAAATACCAATCCACACACACACACAGGACTTCTTGATGCAAGCTATGGAGTAACGCAGTGTTACTCAGCTTCCCAAGGAGGGTCCCATGGTTCTCTATCTCACAATGTCCCTCAAACCAATGTTTTGCTCTCAGATTACTGAGCAAAATGGTCTAGGGATGGCAAATATGAGAACGAGAGAGATTTTTAACTGATCTTAGTATGAGATGTGTTATAAACTAGATGAGATGCTTGAAATGCAACAAACTAAATGATAAGATGACGGGGTTAGTATGAAGATTATCCTAGCATACTATATTTCTTCTATGATTGAACTAAAATGATAAATAAAGTAATCTAAGCATGCATATTTAGTCTATTTCCTGATCTAAAAGAGGCTAAATGATGAACATATATAAAATGAAAGCTTGAAACAATTTGAGCATAAGTGTGATGCTTCAAATTTGAAAGATGATTCTTTAGAATGGAGGAATGAGAGCTCTATTTATAGCACAAATAGGGCAATGGATGGTCAAGATTGAATGGCTTAATCAAGGGCCAAGTTTGAAAGTTGGGGATCCATGTGCACAATTTGCACCAATAAAATGGTGACAAATGTCCACACAGGATTGGGTTGAAAGAAGAGGTTGGAGGCATTAAAGGCCTGAGGAGACCTCATGGTTATCTAAAGGCTAAGGGTCAAGTCTAAGTTAGGTTTACCCACTGAATTAGGATCTAATCCAAGGATAAACCTTTGTGCAAATGATTAAGAGATAATCATGGTCAAAGCATTAATGACCTGATGAGACCCTTGGGTTGGGTAGAGGTTGAGTCAAAACAAATGTTTTAACCATGTGGGAGGGTTTGAAATAACCATTAATGGTTATTGGAGACTTTGGGGATTAAGTGGTTGAAGGTTGGAAGCCTTCAATGGTTTTCAAAGACTTTGGGGGTTTTGGTGGTTGAAGGTTGGAAGCCTTCAATGGTTATCCAAGACTTTGGGCCATTTGAGAAGTGACCTCCCTTTGCTTAGGGATGTGACAAAGTTTAGAGGGGGTTTAGGTTAATTAGAATTGGTTAGAATATTCTAGAAGGGGTTTAGGAAGGGGTTTGGGATTTTGCAAGTGGATGGTGGATAATAGGATTTAATTGAATTATTTGATTTTCATTCAATTTGGTTGTAATTAAATAAATTTGATTTATTCAATTTAGGATAACTTTTCAATTAAATTTGAATTTAATTAAAAGTGGCTAGGGGGATTTAATTGAATAAAAATGATTTATTCATTAAATGGTATAGTGAATTTAATCAAGTGATTTACTTAATTAAATAGAAGAATGTGAATAATTTAATTAAATTAGATTTAATTAAATAGAGAAATGAACATAAGATATTCATTTAGGAATGTGGTCATTTTTATACGTCTACATTTTGCCCCTCTTTGAAGTGACGTGTGTGCACATGTTATTTCAAAGAAAAATGATTGTTTTTGTGTTTTATGATCAAATGCAATTTTTGTTGTGTCGTTCTTTTGATTAGCCAGTCGTGTCTCAGTTTTGATGTGATGCCCCAGATTCGATGTTTGATGTGATGCCCCCTCGGGAGATGAATCAATATTTTTTTATTTTTTTTTTGGAAAATTTTTGATTTAAATTGATGAAGTTCGTATGATGTGTAGGATTTCGTGCGTGTAGAAAGTGTGTAAATTGATTCATCTCCCGATAAATTACAAATGTTTTGGTATAGGGGAGACCGCGACCATATTACAGGCCCAGTTAGCTAACCCTAATTTCATTTTCCTCCTATAAAAGGGGAAAAGGGCTTGATTTGAACTCATTTGTGCTTGTTGACTTTGAAGAAAAGAGAATTGGCTCTGGAGAGAAAATGCCTATTCCCTATCACAGACACCGTTTCGAGCGCGTTCGGAGGTACCGGAGACCAGCAGCGCGTGGACCACCAGTAAGTCAACTCTTTTGACCTCTTTTTGATTTTTGGTTTTGTCGTTTTTAGCTGTTTTTTGAATTTTTAAGTTCGGACAAATCGTTTTAGCGCGTCTAGGGCGTAGATTAGCGCATACGAAGTATAAAGTAGCGCATAGAAGTCAATTTAATAGTTGCGTCCGAAATAATTTTTCTAGCGCATAGGTCACCTGGGTTAGCGCGTCCACGTAGAATAGCGCAGGTATTGCGTTTAGTAGCGCGTTGGAAGAACAGGGTAGCGCGTAGGATTAACCTAGCGCATAGGAGTCGCAGAAGTTCGCATGAAACAGGGAGTTTAGCGCGTAGGCTTGACCTAGCGCATAGGGCTGAAAGGGTAGCGCCTAGGCAAAGGGGTTTAGCGCGTAGGACTAACCTAGCGCATAGGATGAAAAGGGGAGCGCTTAGGGAGGACAGATTAGCGTGTAGAAATAGTCTAGCGCATAGGTTAGTTTGGGTAGCGCAAGGGAGGAAAATATTAGCGCGTAGACAAAGTCTAGCGCATAGGCCAAATTAGATAGCGCATGGGTAGGAAAAGGTAGCGCATAGATAGAGTCTAGCGCATAAGGCAGATAGGTTAGCGCGTAGGACAAGCAGCCTAGCGCATGGGTCTGTTTTAGCATTTTAGAGGTCTGTTTTAGCGCATCCATCAAAATTTGTAGTTTTGGCAGTTTTTGAAAAGTTGTGTTTTTGCGTGTCTGTCGTGTTTGTGATGCATGTATCCAATATGAGTATTTGTATAACTTGTTTAGATGTGAATTTTTCCAAGTTATGTATAGATATCAAGCTGTTTGTGGTGATCAGAACATGATTTATTTGTGTTATCTGTTTTAAGTTCAAATGTGTATGGAAGCCTAAGTTGTTTTACAAGCCGATATGGGTTGGAAACTTGAGTTGTGTTACAAGCTGATATGGGTGGGAAACTTGAGTTGTTTTACAAGTTTTGTGATTGTGGTACTTGAGTTGTTTTACAAGTTTTGATATGGTTTTTGAGAACTTGAGTTGTTTTACAAGTTGATATGAAATGATAGGATTTTGAACTTTGATTGTAGATGAGCAAATTTGTTTCATGTTTTTGATGTAAGTTGTATTTTGATATCTTTGTGTTGATGTGGAAACTGATATTGGATATGTTTTGTTTGTTGACAGGAGTGATTGGGTATTGTGCAGTCGAGCGAGAGATTCCCGAGACCATGGACGTTGATACCACGTCTGTCACAGGCAGACTTGGACATTATTGAGCGATGCGGATTGACCTCGCTCCTGGATATGCCTCAGTTCACTGTGAACCGGGGACTATTGACAGCTTTGGCAGAGAGGTGGCACAGTGATACAAACACCTTTCATTTTGCCACAGGAGAGATGACAGTGACACCAGAGGACTGCTATCGCATTCTGCGCATTCCTGTGGTCGGAGCTATATTACCGTATGAGCAGACGGAGGAGGGCGGCACAGAGGCACTGCGCCGTATATTTCATGATGAGAGTGTCTACGGTTATGAGATACCGTGGCAGGAGTTCCTGGATTTAGATTATGCATCGCTGCCATCTGTATTGGCAGGATTCATTGGAGGATTCCTTTGTCCTGATCGCAGGTCAAAGGGATTTTCAGTGGGATGGGGGCTGGTTCTAGAGCAGATGGTCACACAGGGCCGGAGATTTGCATGGGGGTCAGCGATGTTGGCCCACCTTTACAAGAGCCTGCATGAGGTAGTATACCTCGGTTATAGCAGTTTATCAGCAGGGGTGACCCTTTTACAGGTATGGTGCTGGGAGCACATTCCAGCAGCTAGGCCACTGGCAGACAGAGATAGGCCCGTAGGGGCGGCTTATGCCTATGGATATAGAGGCCTAGTTGTCCAGCGTAAGCTGGGCAAACTAGAGCACTGGAGGAGGGTATTTGACGATATAGATACGGTCACCTGGAGACCGTATACAGACTGTGAGGTGTGGGCGGAGGATGGGATGGAGATGCCTTTCGTTTTCATGACGAGGTATCTGATCGGGAGGACTCCATTTGTTATTGAGCGGTTTCTGGTTACCCGAGTTTTGCGGCAGTTTGGGAGGCAGCAGGGGATTCCGCAGGGGGCGTGCTTATACGCACGGCGGCAGCAGGATGTGGTCGATTGGGGGCCGACCATTGACAGTGTTGTGGCCATTGAGGAGTTTACAGGGTTAGCTGGACAGATCTGGGACTATGCCCCAGAGATACAGGATGCTGGCATGACGGACGAGTTTGCTCGTTTATTTGCTGCTCGGGCTGTGGCTAGGATCTCAGATCCAGAGGAGATGAGGCCAGCTTTTGATTCAGATGGAGAGGAGGGAGACGGGGGAGATGAGGGGGATGATGGGGATGATGGTGGAGATAGAGGGAGGAGGAGAGGGAGAGGTGTGCAGAGGGCAGTACGACAGGGCAGGATTGAGAGGGGGAGGGGAGGATTGGCTATTGGAGCTGGGAGAGAGGGGAGAGTTACAGAGGTACTAGCGGCAGTGGGAAGAGAGGAGGAGGTGGGGAGACCAGTACACAGGAGGAGGATAGATATACTCCCACCTCCTGCACCCAGGACAGGCCGAGTGGGAGGAGTGGCACCAGCACAAGTACCACTGCGGGTTCGAGTGTTGGGTCACATAGAGGATGCGCAGATCCAGACGCTACAGATCACTGTGCAGCAGCTGCAGGCACAGATTTTGACTTATCAGCGGCAGATTTCTCGGTTGACCACTGAGAGAGATACAGAGATGGAGCGACGGGGTCGAGCAGAGGAGAACTTAGCGACCGTACAGAGAGCAGCGGCGGGTGGTCCCTTGAGAGACACCCTTAGAGAGCTAACCCGGAGTGTTCAGTAGGCTGCGTATTATAGGCGTCACTATGAGGCGGCAGTACCTAGAGAGCGGCGTGTCGAGAGCTTTGCACAGTCGAGATCGAGTCGATCTTGAACTGCTGGGACACGGTCTGAGAGCCGAAGAGTGACAGGGCCAGCGGGACAGGACCCTCCTGCAGATCCGGGTGCGAGTGTATCGGGAGCCAGACAGGATCCTCCTGGAGATCTAGGAGCAGGTGCATCAGGAGCTAGACCATCTCCATCAGGGGATAGTCACACTTGAGAGACATGGTCTCGATTGTATTTTGAGCAGTGTATTCTTTGTACTGGACACAGTTGTGACACATTTTGTAGATTTTGATCATTTTTTGAGAGATATATATATATAGAGCACCATTTTTTTGATCGATGTGATGTGTTTATGGATGCATGTTTATGTGTATCACTTCCTTTTTATATGATGATGTAATGTTTATATATATGATGTGATGTGTGATGCAGGATGTATGTTTTTATATGCTGTGAGATGTATCTTGAAAATGAGATGTATGATTTTTAAAATGCTGCTACACGTAAGATAATATGATGTGATGTAAAATGATGTAAAAATGATGCAAAATGATATGTAAAAATGATATGCAACTAATTGTAAATGATATGCAAAAATGACATGCAACTAATTGTAAAATGATACGCAACTAATTGTAAAATGATATGCAACTAATTATTTTTGGAGCATCTCTCATTCGGTATTTGCCATCCGATATAACCATTTATTTGCTTTCTTTGTAAATATCATCATGGAGCATTTATTGATTTTTGGATATGTTGAAAATTTATACAAGCATAATGGTATAATTGAACCATAATGACTTGAGTAAAATTTACATGATTTTTAATTTTGCAAGATAGCACAAGCGTCAAGGTATAATTGAACCAGGATGACCTGAGTGCGTATTGCAGAAACATACAAGATTAGATCATTTATATGCGTGAAATGGAATCAGGCCTTCAATGATATGAATCACGTCTTGAGGCAAATATTCACACAATACAAGTGATCGCCTCCCAGACAGAAGACTAAGAAAATGTTGGAAGTTCCTCATGATCTCTGGCTTTGAAGCTTTTGATGAGATGAGAAGATTCCAATTTATTTAAAAAGTTCAAAATGCAAAATAATCAAGACTTTAATGCGATAATGCAACATTTATTACTTCAGAAAATCATCCATCTTTAAATTTCTTGTGTATTGTTCATGTTTTTGGTTGTTGTGGTGAAGTGTAGTTGTGTTTGTGGGATGTCCTGTGTCTGAGGTTTTACAATAGTTGGCATGTCTTGAATGTTTGCAAGTTTTTGAACGGTTTAATGCCCCTAGATGGGTGTTCTTCTGGATATGATTATGTACAGTGATTTCCAAGCCATGGTGGAATGTGGTAGATGAATAGATACAGATGGATAACTCAGGATAGGGACTACGCTAAGTATGTCCTGGATAGATAGATGCTAAGTGTCGGGCGATGGCCGATAGTGTTTTGATAGATAAAATGGCATGGATATAGATAAAGGAGCCAGCCTTTCACAAGGGCGCCTGTTTACCAGGTTTTCACCATTTGTTTTTATTGTACTTTGTATTTTTTGCTTTTTCTGGATTTTTTGATTGATTTTTTTTTTTTTTTTTTTTTTTTGCTTTTTTCGTGCACTAGGCTACCTTAAGTATAGTACTTCTTTAGATGAATGTTGTTAGTTGGATCATCAAGCACATCTCCTTCAGAATTTGTTAACTGATAGGCACCTGATCCATAGACTGAAATGATGACATAGGGACCCAACCAATTAGGTTCAAATTTCCCTTTCTTTTCTCTATCTTGTTGGTTTCTTGGATTTTCCTTTCGGACTAGATCACCAACCTTGAAGTTACGAGGAATGACCTTATGATTGTAGCTCCTGCACATGCGTTGCTAATATGCTTTGAGATGAGTATAAGCATGTTGGCGTCTTTCATCTAATAGTTCCAATTCTTGCAGTCGATTGACTCGATACTCTTCATCTGGAATCAAACCTTTCAAAGAGACTCTAAGAGATGGAATTTCTACCTCCAAGGGTAAAATAGCCTCTGATCCATATACCAAGGAATATGGTGTTGCCCCTGTAGGTGTGCGAATGCTAGTCCTGTAGGCCCAAAGTGCTGGATTGAGTTGTACGTGCCTGCATCATTCACTGTTTTCTTGAGGATTTTTAGGATCGTTTTATTAGATGCTTCTGCCTGACCATTTCCTTGTGGATAGTATGGTGTAGAAAATCGATGTTGAATTTTGAATTTTTCACATAGTTCCTGCACATCTTGGTTTTTGAAAGGTCGTCCATTATCTGTGACGATTGAACTTGGAATACCATATCTGCAGATCAGATAATTCAGGATAAAAGAGGCAATTTGTTTCCCAGTCACTGTGGTCATGGGAACTGCTTCGATCCATTTGGTAAAGTATTCTGTTGCAGTTATGATGAACTTGTGTCCATTTGAAGATGAAGGATGGATTTTGCCTACCAGGTCCAATCCCCACTGACAAAAGGGCCAGGATGTGGTAAATGGTTGCAGTTCCTGTGCTGGTGCATGTATCAGATTGCCATGGATTTGGCATTTAGGACATTTCTTGGAGAAATGATATGAGTCTTTCTCCATTGTAGGCCAGTAGTATCCCATTCGTAGAAGCTTTTTAGCAAAAGTAGTGCCACTTGAATGTGTGCCACAAATACCTTCATGAAGCTCGTGTAAAGCTGAATCAGAATCATTACGATCAAGACAACGAAGAAGGGTACCATCTAGACCTCGACGATATAAGGTATCAGCGGTAAGGGTGTAACGGACAGCTTGTCGGATAAAGTTACATTTTTGGTTACGGGATTGGTCAATGGGTAAGATATTATGCTTGAGGTAGTCGTATATTGGTCCATATAACGGAGAATCTGAACCGGTTAAGGCATATATAACATGGGATTCAGAGTGGTCATAGGCGGGGGAGAACAGTTGCTCTACCAGGAACTCATAACGACTCTGTTGTTCTGGAATTTGTAGTAATGAAGCGATCGTAGCCATTGCATCGGCTGCTTTGTTGTTCAACCTTGGTATTTGTTCAAAGGTGATGTGCACAAAATACTGTTTGAAGTCATCCACCATCCGTTTGTAGGGTAGTAGCTTGTCATCCTTTGTCTGATAATTGTTGTTGATTTGATTGATGACCAATTGTGAGTCTCCATAGACTTTTAATTCTGTGATTTTCCTTTCAACAGCCATTTTGATACCTATGACCAATGCTTCATATTCAGCCATATTATTTGTACATGGAAACATAAGCCTGTATGATCTCGACATAGTGTGTCCTTCAGGGGTGATGAATAGAATGTCGGCCCCTGAACCATGCTGTGTATAGGATCCATCAAAGTATAGGGTCCATTGTTTGGAGGAGAGAGCAAAAACATCCTTGTCTGGAAATTCAATGTCCATGGTTTGTTTTCCTGGTAGTGGTGCTTCAGCCAGCTGATCTGCAATTGCTTGTCCTTTGATGGCTTGTCTTTCTATGTAGTGGATGTCGAATTCACTGAGAATCATAACCCATTTAGCCAATCGGCCTGTGAGAGCGGCCTTGCTGAGTAGATACTTGAGAGGATCAATTTTGGCTACTAGCTTGATAGTGTGTGCTAGCATATAATGTCGGAACTTTTGAGATGCAAAAACAACTGTTAGGCAAGCCTTTTCAATGAATGTATAATTGAGTTCATAGCCATTCAACGTTCTACTGATGTAATATATGGCGTGTTCCTTTCCTTGTTGATCTTCTTGTGCCAATAGTGCCCCCAGTGAAACATCTGTCGTTGAGATATATAATATAAGAGGCTTTCCTGCAATTGGTGGTACTAGAACTGGTGGATTCATCAGGTACTGTTTAATTTGGTAAAAAGATTCTGCACATTTAGTCTCCCATTTGAATGGCACATTTTTGTGTAGCAAATGGTTAAATGGCAGACTTTTATCTGCTAGTTGAGCGATGAATTGCCTGATTGATTGAAGTCGTCCTTGGAGAGATCGAAGTTGACTGATATTCTTTGGTGGTGGCATATCCATGATGGCTTGTACCTTTGCTGGATCAACTTCAATGCCTTTAGCTGAGACGATGTAACCTAGTAACTTGCCTGATGTAACCCCGAAGACACACTTCTTAGGGTTGAGTCGAACCTTGAATTTCTGCAACCGATCAAAGATCTTTGTTAGGATGCCAAGATGTTCAGCTCTGGTGAAAGATTTTGCTAGTAAATCATCCACATAGTCTTCCATAAATGTGTGCATCATATCATGAAATATTGTTGTCATTGCTCTTTGATAAGTGGCTCCGGCATTCTTTAAGTCAAAAGGCATTACATTCCAACAGTATGTTCCCCAAGGACAGGTGAATGCTGTTTTGTCTTGATCTTCAGGAGCTATTTTGATTTGATTATAGCCTGAGAAACCGTCCATTAATGAGAGCATTGCATGGCCTGCTGTGAGATCTACAATTATATCAATACTTGGTAGAGGAAAGTCATTCTTTGGGCAAGCTTTATTGACATCTCTGAAGTCGGTGCATATTCTGATACTACCATCTGGTTTTGAGACTGGAACAATGTTAGAAATCCATTCTGCATAGTCAATAGGTCGGATGAATCCAACATCTAATAATTTCTTTAATTCTGTTTTGACCATGAGTGCTATCTGTGGATTCATCTTTCGTAGTTTCTGTTTGTCTGACTTGACCCCCGCAGACATGGACAAGTGATGCATGATTAGATGTGGATCCACTCCGGGCATATCAGCATATGACCAGGCAAAGTTAATTTGCTGTCCTTTAAAGAAGATGATGAATGCCAATCTTTCCTCCTCTGTCAGAGATTCTGCAAGGTGAATGTTTCTGGCTGCTTCGGTGGTACCAATGTTGATTGATTGAGTGGGCTCAATCAATATGGGTGATCGTTCATGAAAATGTTCAGGAAGAGTGTCAAGTCTCCCATCATTAGGTGCCTTAAAAAGGTTTTCACCCTCAGATGCGTCCTTTATTTTTACTTTTTTGGGATCCATTGCTGCCATTGACTGGTTTTCAGCATTAGATTCATTATTTGATTCATTTTTGCGACTGAGAGACTTGGCACTCCCTGAAGAACAAACGTCGTTATTCGGTTCACTGGTAGAGCCTGTTTCGGGATTTATGGTACATAGGTAGTGGATAATAGATTTGTCATCTGGAAAAATTGGGATATCATGAGTCTCAGGTTCAGTCCAGTCGATGAGATCAGGGAAGACAAGTGGTAAGGAATCATTGGGCAGGTCAAGTTCAGCTACTGTAAGTGTTAGTATAGAGTTATCATTGTGATGGGTCTTGTTTTTAAAGAAGTTTAAGGTTTCATCGACGTCTTTGATGGTATCATCTTCTACATAGACTTGTTCGTAACATTTTTGTTCGCTTTCCTGAACGTCATAGATATGTTGTGGTCCAAATTCAAGCGGTCTATCTTCTGCGTTATGTTCTTCTTGAGAAATGGATATGAAATCAGTATCCTCTGGGATATTTGTAGTAGTATCAGAGCAGGTACCCCATTCATATTCATTTGAATCTGTCTCATAGGTATCATCCCAAATTCTATCTGTGTTGTAAACAGGTATGTTGTATGGCGAAAATAAATCCTTGATGATAGATACTATTTTGATATTCTGTGTTGATTCTGTATCCGATCCATCTTCTACAATCTGGATTTGTTCATAGATTGTTCTTCCTCGGGGAGGAATGATGGTTTCTTGTGATGATATGATTTGTTCTTGAGCCACCGGTGTGTGAATATGAGCCACTACTGTAGATATGGCCTTCTTATGATCAAAAGCTTTCCCTGATGTATCTTCTGATCTTGACGTTCTCTTGCCTTGCGGATTGTTTCTGTTGATTCAAAGAGAGCTTCCTGCCATGATTCTTCTTTGTATTTCTTCTTTTCCTTCCATTGAGGTTTTGCATTTGTATGTGGCGGCCTTTTCAATAGGAAAGTGAATTTAGAACCTAATCCTGCTTTATTTCTACTAGGTTGTGAAGGAAGATCTATAGGTTCTGTAACACCTTCTTGGCGTTTCCCAATAGGTCCTTTACCGCCATATCCCATTTGTTTCATGATCAAGTAACCTTTTCCATACAGGTGCGTTGGTAGAACAATGTCTAGAGCAGCCGCTCTAGTAGCTTCTTCTTCATCTTTGTATAGCCAGTTAAGAACATCTTTATCTTCTGATTCATGTGCTAGAGTCCCTAATTGGATGAAGGTACCATCAAATTTAGTTACGGGCTGAGTTTCCAGATGTGTTGATAGAATGTCTAAACATGATAGGTATGTGATAAATTTGATAAGCATGATCTGAATTATAGATATGAAAAGAATGAGAAATAGGATAAGTCTTACAAGCCTAACCGTTGATGTTGGCAATCTGGTCAAACATAAAGGCTCCATAGAGTATTCGCCCATGCCTTGATCTTTGATTTGCATTTTCTGTTTGAAATCTCCCCATAAGGAGTTGGATTTTACTGTTGGTGGATCAGATGTTGAAGACCACTGCTTTTCTCTGTTATAAGGAACCAAATTGTCTTGGGCTGCCCCCATTGCATTGCAATGTTGAAATGGATTGTGATCAGCTGATATGGAGATTTCATGTCCATCATAAGGAAACTTGACACACTGGTGGTATGTAGAAGGTACTGCTTGCATTTCATGTATCCAGGGTCGGCCTAATAAGATATTGTAGGTGAGATCAATATCTAAAACTTGACATATAGTATCCTTTTGCACTGGTCCTACTTGAATAGGCAATATCACTGTTCCTTTAGAGGACCTTTCCTCATCATCATATGCTTTTATGGTAATCTTCTTACAAGGATCAATAGATTCTTCTGAGAAGCCTAGTGCACGGATAAGCTTTAAAGTACATATATTAAGTCCGGCTCCTCCATCTATTAAGACTCTTTTGACACGGTGTTTGCAAACAATGACTTCAATATGTAGAGGAGTATTATGCGGATGACTCAATGAAGTATTATCATGCTCTGAGAAGGTGAGGTTATGAGATTCTATCATGTGGGCAACCATAGCTTGGAATCTGTCTGTATCCAGATTTTGAGGTACATTTGTTTCTAAGAGTGCTTGCTCCAATATGTCTTTGTGTTTTGGAGATAGTTTCAATAATTCCAGGATAGATATCTGAGCCGGAGTCTTGCGGAGTTGATTAACTAAGTCGTATTGGATCTTTGGTGTGGTAGTTGGAGGTGCAGTATGTCCCTTCAAGACATATTTCTGAGTCCAGGTTGTTACATTGACAGATTCATGATCACGTTTATCTCGAATGGTTATAACATTGACTTGATGGTCTTCAGCTGATATGTGATTGATTGTGTTGTTGTAGATGTGATTAATACGAGCTCCGCGGGTATCATTTGAAGTTGATGCTCCATCTTTGTTATAATTTGGTAAAGGATCTTTGAAGGCTTCGTGATCATTATTTGTCTTGAGACCATCCACCGTTAAGTCACCTCGATCAATCATGTCTTGGATTATGTGTTTCAATCTCATGCACTCATTTGTTCTATGACCTTTGTTTCGATGAAAATCACAATAGTGTGAATCATTCCACCAAGGTGGTTTGATTGGGGGTTCATAATTGTTGATTGGAGGTAAAGAAAGAACCTTGTTTGCCAACAGCTCTCTGAATGCGGACTCTAATGATTGGCCCAATGGTGTGAAGATACGCTTATGGAAATTGTTGGTGTTGTTACGTGAATTGTTGTTAGGCCCTGGATTCAAGTTTTTGTTTTGATTATCGTTAGCATTGTTGGTATTGAGTTGTCCTTGAGCATTGTTTGGTACATATGTGTTAGCACTGGGAGTAGCATTTTTAGGATTTTTCGTATTTTGAGTATTTCCTGATAAGGCAAGCACTGGCTGTTTAGATTTAGGATCATATGATTCATTGTTGCCTTCATTTTTGTTTCGAGTCCAAAATCGAGTTTTGTCTAGATTGGTATTATTTTGGTTATTGTAGTTTGATGAGTTCGTTCCTTCTTTGTAGAACTTGAGTGTTCCCTTTTTGACACAAGCTTCCTCTACTTGGATGCCATTTTCGATCAATTTGTCAAAAGATGGTATGCATTGAAGTTTGAGTCTGTAACTCATTTCACCATTCAAGTTATCAATGAAGATTTCCATTTTCTCTTTTTCAGGAATATCTCGAGGATATCTTGATACCATGCGTCGCCAACGTTGAAGGAATATCATGAATGTTTCATTGTTCTTTTGTTTGGTGTTGCGGATATCTAGCATGGTTATGGCATGTTGGATGTTGTAAGAATAATGGGTGATGAAATTGTTAACCAATTCGTCAAATGATCTAACAGGTGGTGTAATCTTGGATAACCATTCCATTGTTTGTCCTCCCAGGCTTCTTGGGAATAACCTCATCAGATAAGTGTCATTATGAGCAAATTCAAGACTCATAGTGCAAAATTCTCGAACGTGATCCCGAGGATCACCTTTCCCATCATATTTATCAAATTTGGGAATGTCTGAGTTTGGAGGAAAAGGTATCATGTTTAAGCTTCTGTCAAATGGATAAGGACAGATTTCGTTTATAGAATACCGCACTGTTGTCCCTTGTTGCATATCATGTATTTGTCTTTGCAACATTTGCATTTGTTGAGTAAGAGCAACCAAGGGCGCATTATCTTGCCGAGGAAAGAGTTCTTCCCTCGTATTTGTTCTCAATTGAAAAGGTGTGGCAAATGGTATGTGTTGCTCGGGGGTTTCGAACACAGGTACTCGCATTTCTAGTATATGTTGTTCTGGAATATGTTGTTCAGGTATGCGAGTTTCTTCTTCCCTTGGTCGTTCTTGATATGTATATTGTTGAGACCCTGTTTGAAAGACGTTTGCGTCAAAATCTTCAGGAAGTTTGACACCTTTGCTTGTAAGCATGAGTAGATATTTTTCTTTATCATTTTCCATGAGTTTTTCAATGAGTTTTTGGAATGAAGGATTTTCTTGGCATTCCTGAAGAATTGCGTCAGTAATTTCAGGATCTTCTGAGGATGGAACTTCAAAAGGATTTGATAATCTGCGATTCATACTTGATTCCGCGGGTGTCTCACTTTGTTTGTTTCGTTGAGAGCAAGTGACAAGCATTTCAATAGAAACTTTCAGTGATGAAAGGAACAAAGTCCTCGTTGATATTTTGCTCTGGTGTTGGTGGTTCTGGTCTAGATGTGTTATATGTGATGCACTCGTCGGGCAGGAATGCTGGATTGATCTTTCCTCCGTGGTTTATCTTTTGATTAAAAGCAGACTTTTGACAGTATGCTCTTGTCTTCAGGGGTTCTTTGTCAAATTCACTGGATTTGTTTTGGATATAACGTTTGACGTGATGAAGAAATACCCGATGGGATTTGAAGAGTTGACGATTGATGTATAAAAATTTATTTCTCTTGATGAATTTGGAAAAGCTCGGTTGTTGTTTCTTCAACGTGATGTTGCGATAGAGGTTCTTTCTTCTCAGAATGAGGGGATTAGTCATGCATGAGTGATCAATGATTTCCTTTGATTTGTTTGGATTTAGTTGATTCTTGTTTTGAAATTTTCAAATTTTACTTTATCAGAATGAAGGTTTAGCTATCCCTTCATGATAAAGCGTGTCAAATGATATGAATAAAAGTTTCCCGATCTGGAAACTAGATTTGACAATTTGGAGATTTCTAGACAAGTGTTTTTGAGATAAAATCCGTAAGATATTTAAAGGATTGGATTGATACTGATGATGAAAAGTTTCCGGATTATGATAGGAAAGACGTCCTCTATTGCTCGATTCGTTTTCGGATTTGGACAACCTTGTTTGACACAAATTGGACTTGAGAAATAGTTTTATGGCTTGTTTTTGTCATTCTGGTTTGATAAAAGACGTGTTTTAATGAAAGACTGTTTTAAAATATTTTGAAATTTTCAAAATTTTCGGTTTTTCAACTCTCTATTTTTCTCCTTTTTCTCACGCGCTAAAACAGATGTTCAATGCGCTACTAAATTTTCTCTATGCGCTAAAATTATTTCCCAACGCGCTACTCTGCCCCTGGTTACGCGCTAAAACATTGATTCTGGAAAGTTTTGTTTTGTTTGACTGTGAAATATGCACGCACTAGACTGGGATTCAGAAGCGCTAACTGTTTAGGCAGATGCGCTAAAACAGGATTTCTACGCGCTAAGCTGTTTGTTCCACGCGCTAAAACAGGCTGTTTTGAAATTTGCTGTGAAGTTTTTGGGAAAAGTACGCGCTACACTGTGACTTCTACGCGCTATTTGTTTCTGTTAATGCACTAACTTTGGATATCTACGCGCTAATGTTTTTCTTCTAAGCGCTAGAATATGTTTTGTATGCGCTAAAAGATGGCTCTCTATTTTGCTTTGCAGTTGAAACGCTACTGTTTTTGTTATACGCACTATTTTGTTCTGTGGATGCGCTAAAATAACTGTTTGACGCACTAAGATGTTGCTCTTACGCGCTAAATTGTCCTGATTTTTCCTTTTGGTGTTTTTGTGATGTTTTTGACTTTTGTTGAGTGAATTTTCAAGTAGGATGGATGATTTTCTGAAATACAAAATGAAAGCACGGCACACAAAGTACAATCATTTCACTTAATCTAACATAAAGTGTATGTTCTGTCGAGGATGTGTTCAAATCCCCAATGTTTTAACAGGTTGGATACAAGATAAACACTTCAAAAAGACTCTTTATTCAAGGGTCATAAGCAACATCATAGCCCACTAGTCTCGATACTCCGTCAGCTCAAACAACCGTGTCACCCCCTAAAGGGCGCCCATTTTTTTGCCTTTTGCCAGAAGTTAACCCAAAGTGAATTGCTTCACAGTTGAGTAGTTATCTTGGGAGATATATCGTGAGTAATCTTGGGGGTGGATTCTTCCCCACCCTTGCACTATGATGTTACAAATGTTTGGATACTGACTCAGCTCAAAGTTTCTAATGCGAAGGTTCTTAATCAGGCTTCCCGTTCGGCCGTCAGTGATAAACTCCCTCAGGAGGCTTCCCAACCTTTAGAACAAAGGCTTTACGTATCTCAAGGATATTGGGGGAAGGCTAATCGCTGCGCGCAACTGTTGAAAAGGACTTTCATCACTTTCCACATTTGATTATAGTGGGTTGGAATTCTTGGCGTCAAAGTCGTTCCCCACTTAGGTTGTTCCCTTCACACCGGCCATAAACGGCTTTAAGAGTTGATTGCAACTCCTCGGGAAGGCAGGCCTGCTAAAGGATTTATTGCTTGAAATACTGAAAGTATAAGAGTGGTTTGGCTTTTTGGTCACCCAGTTAAGGGGAGAGCATATACCTTCCACTTTCGAGACAAGGCAAATAAGTTTGTTCTTTTTAACCTCAAGACAATAATTTGCTAATTTCTAATTGGAGATGTTGCTCCAACAAGCATGGTGTTCTTTTTAATCCTTCATAGCAATAATTATCTAATCTATGGAAAATAGATCGTCAACAAAGCAAATTTTGACTTTCGGAGGTCAACAAAAAAAGAAAAATGTTTTGCGTTAAAAGCAAACAGCTTCGCCTTCCCTGCAAGAAACTTGTTAAAAAAATCCTGCAAATAGACAGAACAAGAAAATTTTTAGCTTGCTTCGGGGGACTTCCACAAGTCTAAATTTTTGAATTCGGTTACAAAATCTTTTTGTTTGTTTTGTTTGGGATGCACTACAGAACAAACTGTACGCGCTACAATACTCGACGGATGCGCTACTGTTTCTTTTCTGTGCGCTATTCTGTTTCTCGGATGCGCTATTCTGTGTGTCAGATGCACTAATCTATGGTTTGGTTTTCCCGCGGTCTGTTGTTCAGGAAAATTTTGAATTTGATGCGCTAACTGTCTGTTTCAACGCGCTGGAATATGGAGTTTATGCGCTAGTATATGGAGCGGAAGCGCTAATCTGTGTTTCACCGGCGTCGACACCTACAGGAAAATTTGTCAAACACTATTATGCGCTAAGGAACAGTTTTAACGCGCTAAGACAGAAAGCCCACGCGCTAAACAGTAGGCTAGAAGCGCTAAACTGTTAGGCGGATGCGCTAAAATACTTCTTAGATGCGCTAATTCTAATTTCCCACGTACCTGCAAAAGTCTTCAAATTCAAAAAATGATAGGTTATTGGGGTGCGTGCCCTACGGTGGGTGCCAGAAATGTATGTGGGAAAAGTGGGTTGTTAGAATTTAAAATGTGAAAAATATGTAAAATACCAATCCACACACACACACAGGACTTCTTGATGCAAGCTATGGAGTAACACAGTGTTACTCAGCTTCCCAAGGAGGGTCCCATGGTTCTCTATCTCACAATGTCCCTCAAACCAATGTTTTGCTCTCAGATTACTGAGCAAAATGGTCTAGGGATGGCAAATATGAGAACGAGAGAGATTTTTAACTGATCTTGGTATGAGATGTGTTATAAACTAGATGAGATGCTTGAAATGCAACAAACTAAATGATAAGATGACGGGGTTAGTATGAAGATTATCCTAGCATACTATATTTCTTCTATGATTGAACTAAAATGATAAATAAAGTAATCTAAGCATGCATATTTAGTCTATTTCCTGATCTAAAAGAGGCTAAATGATGAACATATATAAAATGAAAGCTTGAAACAATTTGAGCATAAGTGTGATGCTTCAAATTTGAAAGATGATTCTTTAGAATGGAGGAATGAGAGCTCTATTTATAGCACAAATAGGGCAATGGATGGTCAAGATTGAATGGCTTAATCAAGGGCCAAGTTTGAAAGTTGGGGATCCATGTGCACAATTTGCACCAATGAAATGGTGACAAATGTCCACACAGGATTGGGTTGAAAGAAGAGGTTGGAGGCATTAAAGGCCTGAGGAGACCTCATGGTTATCTAAAGGCTAAGGGTCAAGTCTAAGTTAGGTTTACCCACTGAATTAGGATCTAATCCAAGGATAAACCTTTGTGCAAATGATTAAGAGATAATCATGGTCAAAGCATTAATGACCTGATGAGACCCTTGGGTTGGGTAGAGGTTGAGTCAAAACAAATGTTTTAACCATGTGGGAGGGTTTGAAATAACCATTAATGGTTATTGGAGACTTTGGGGATTAAGTGGTTGAAGGTTGGAAGCCTTCGATGGTTTTCAAAGACTTTGGGGGTTTTGGTGGTTGAAGGTTGGAAGCCTTCAATGGTTATCCAAGACTTTGGGCCATTTGAGAAGTGACCTCCCTTTGCTTAGGGATGTGACAAAGTTTAGAGGTGGTGTAGGTTAATTAGAATTGGTTAGAATATTCTAGAAGGGGTTTAGGAAGGGGTTTGGGATTTTGCAAGTGGATGGTGGATAATAGGATTTAATTGAATTATTTGATTTTCATTCAATTTGGTTGTAATTAAATAAATTTGATTTATTCAATTTAGGATAACTTTTCAATTAAATTTGAATTTAATTAAAAGTGGCTAGGGGGATTTAATTGAATAAAAATGATTTATTCATTAAATGGTATAGTGAATTTAATCAAGTGATTTACTTAATTAAATAGAAGAATGTGAATAATTTAATTAAATTGGATTTAATTAAATAGAGAAATGAACATAAGATATTCATTTAGGAATGTGGTCATTTTTATACGTCTACACATACCAAATCTATTGTCATGGTATCTGACAAGGTGCAAAGCATATTCATGCAGATGGATTTGTGAAGATTTTAATTCAAGGGGCAATGTTGTTCCGGTTGGGAATAGTGTTGGGAAAGCAATGAAAATTTATCCCCCAGTATTGTATTCATTGACGAGGGAAGGGTTTATCTTATGCCATGGTACAATTGTTTCCTTACAACCTTCAAAAAGCAATACTTGTTTAATTTCCTGCAACTCTCATGGAGGGTTTGGCAATTTTGGGATAAAGGATGATGAATTCTCATGTTCAGTAAAACCATCATGAAGATTGGTTGCTATTGTTATTGCTAGTTGTGGGTCTTGAAAATTTTTATCAACACTATGCAAGATGTTTGACACATTCGTGCTTGAATCAAGAAGTCTATCAACAACTTCAACATTAATGATAGCATCAACATAGAAAGGGTCATTTTGAAATTTGTACTTGAGTGGATCTATTCCATTATATTTGTTGACATAGAAATCATAGTTTTTTCCTTCAGCATTGCTTCTACGAAAAATGAGAATCTTAATCTCATGCAACCTTCGAGGTAAAATGCGAGCAATGCTTGAGATATCTTGAGAGAAACTAATTGTATGCCCACTATATTGTACTCCTTTTGCATGCATGACTCTCAAGATAGGTGCCACCCTTACTATAAACATTTCTTCAACTTGAGTAAGTTTTTTGAGGACATCAGGTTGTGGCCCTGGGTCCATATTGTTCATCGAAGAGAACTTGTGCATCCCTTTTTCAAGGAAACATTTATTACATATAATTTCTAGATGGTTTGTTCTTATCGACATGCCGACATAACTTTATTTGAATAGGGAGCACATGTTTTGAATTGATAGTACACCAATCCGTTCTCAGAACCATTTTAATGACTTCAAGTAAAGTGGGGATAAAGTATCTTTAAATTGTTGGCCAAGTTCCAAGACATTGGTGTTGCATTGTTGTGATGTTGATAGCGGTTGTGGTATATCAATGTTGCTAATTGTGTTAGTAGTAGGTTGGGATACACCCATTCTTTTTTGGAGGCACTTTGCATGGCAACATACATATATTTCACTTCTATGTTGGTTGTAGTAAACTTGATTTTTTGTTTCTTTTTTTCTTTTATTAGTTGAGCCTCATCTATGAGTGTGACCTCTGTCTAAGTGTGCATGCCCTACAAGGATAAGTCAGAAAAGAGAAAGGAGGCTCAAACAATGCAAAAATTTTCAAGCAATATATCAAAGAACAAAGGGGAAGCAATGAAAGAAATAGACATATATATTGGAAAGATACACGCATATATATAGCCACAAACATATATACACCCATACATGTCTATGCATAAATATGGGCAACATAGAAATATACATGTGTGTATATATGTGTGTGTGTGTGTGTGTGTGTGTGTGTGTGTGTGTGGGCATACACATACATATAAATATATTTATACACACATGCGCGCGCGCGTGCATACACATATACATATGTGTGTGTGTGTGTGTATTCGTATGCGTATGCATATGCATGTGTGTATGTGTATGTGTGTACACTCACATATGCATATATATAAATATATACACATAGAGGCATATGGAAAGAAAGAATGTTGTTTGTGTAGATTTATATCTATAGATATTGTAGACCTATAAAAAGGACCATATTCCTAAATGAATATTTAATGTTCATTTTATTCTCATTCCTCTATTTAGTTAAATCTAATTTAATTAAATCATCCACATTCTTCTATTTAATTAAATAAATTATTCAATTTATTTATTTAAATTCACTTAAACCCCTTTACATCATTTAATTGAATAAATCATTTTATTTAATTAAATCCCTTCTCTCTAATTTTTAATTAAATTCACATTTAATTAAATAGTTTTACCCCAGTTAAATAAATCTAAATTATTTAATCTCCAATTTGCAACCAAATTGAAATAAAACAATTTATTTTAATTAATCCTATTATCCCTCATCCACTTGCATTTTCCTACATCTCCCACTTGCAACCTAACCCTATTCCTAATTTCTTCTAGAATCAATCTAATCCTAATCAATTAGCCTAAACCCATCAATTATCCCATTTCCCTAAATTTGAGGAGATCACTTCTCAAATTTGGAGTAAAGTCTTCAAATGGCATTAAACCCTTTATGCCTTCAACAAGTTAACCTGTTGAATACCCCCAAATTTGGAAGGACTCTTACAAATTTGTCCCCAAAGTCTTCAAACCATTAATGGTTAACTAACCCTTAGTGGCATGGTTAAAGACTTTTTGACTAACTTAACCTTCTTCTAACCCAGGGGTCTCATCAAGCATTCATTTCTTTGACCATAGTTATCCCTTTAACCTTTGCACAAGAGTTTATCCTTTGGGAAAAAGTTTTATCCATTGGATAACCCTAACCTAACCTTAACCCTTACCTTCTAAGGTAACCATGAGGTCTTCTCAAGAATTTAAAGCTTCTTACATCTCCTCTCATGCAGTCTTATGTTGACAATTGTCACCATTTCATTGGTGAGAATTGTAAACATGGATTGATAACTTTCAATCCTGACCCTTGATTAACTCCTTCAATCCTGACCTTCCATTGCCCTCTTTTCCCTATAAATAGAGCTCTCATTCCTCCATTTCAAGCAATCATCCAAGCTTTTAGTATCTCACTTATGATCAATTGTATCAATACATCTAGCCTCTCTTTTTAATAGGAATTAATCTAATAAGCATTTTAGAGTATTTCTATTATCATTAGCTTAAATTGTCAACTAGTATAGCATGTTAGGATAGTATTGCTACTAACCTTGTCATCTTATAATCTAGTTTAATGCATTCATAGAATCATGCATGAATAGGATGCATTTCATGTTAAAATTAATCTAAAGCATCCCTCGTTCTTGCATTCGTCATCCCTAAGTCACTTTGCTCAGTAATCTGAGAGCAAAGGCATTGGCTTGAGGGACCTTGTGAGATAGAGAACCATGGAACCTACCTTGGGAAGTTGAGTCATTCTTCATGACTCCATAACTTGCACCAAGAAGTCTTGTGTTTGTGTGGACAAGTCCCTTGAACATCATTTTTCACATTTTGAGTTTCGTCACCCCGCTTTTCCCGCATACAGATATAAATAAGTAGATACATACAAATAAACAAACTGCACTCATGCACATGGATGCATACATATATACTTGGCAAGTAATTGTGTACTTTGCATGATAGTGTGTCGATGTTTTTAATTTAGCAACGATATTGATTCTGAAGCATGTGTAAGAAAACATATTTGTATCTGGAAGGAAATGTTGTACAAGTTGGTTGCAAGCTTCAGATTCTATGAATAAATGGAATAACCAAAATATGTGGAGCTACATATATACATACACATACTTGAACACAGTCAAAGATGACCATGCATATACATACATCTGTAGATATAGATAGATTTTGAAAATCTGTATGGATAATTAGACGAACATTCTATATGTGTATTCATTCATAGGTGATAGGGAGAATCCCAAAGGAGGACCAATTAAAGCTAAGTATAATCTTCTTGTTAAGAGACTCCTTCAAATGAGAGAGGAAAGGTTTTGGTTTACTAGGTAAGGCCCACTTTCAATGTTCACAAGCTTCACTCAACCCAAAACTTCCTCCTTGAGTTCTTCCCATCATTTGTTCATACACTTGCTCAAACTCAAACTACCATGCTCACTTACTCAACACTTACTCAAGCCCTTACTATAGGTCTAAACCCCAAATATAGAAACTTTGATCATACTGAGGTGTTGGGAGGTTTCCTTGAGTGTTTTCAAATGGATTCCAATGGTTCTTCAAGACCTTTCAACCTTGCACAAATCGGGTTCACACTTTTTGCAAAACAGGGCTCAAAAGGGCTACTAGCCGGATAGGGCTAACTTAGGTGAAATTTGTTCATATTGTCCAATGATGGAAAAAGAAACCATGAATCTTGATTGGGATGGTCTATTTAAGGTCCTAGATCATAGATTTTTTAAGTTTTAAGCCTTGAGATGGTCAAATAATGACTGTCCACATTTATAGCCATAAAAGTAGGGTTTTGGAGGGTTTTGAACCATGATGCCTTGGAAATCACTTCTCCATCTTGTATCAAGCTTCCACACTATTGATAAACCTCTGCCACAACATACCAATGACTGCCTTGCCACTAACAATCAAGCATTATGCCAAACACTTGGCAAGCAAATTGAAAAAGAACAAAAACACTGTCAAAATCACTGTTTTTCTGACTTTTCACCGTCTTTGCTGCACATTAGAGGGTTACGACTTCCAAAATGATTACACCATGGCATGATTAAACCTTAAAACAATAAATCAACCCTGCATTGACAAGTTTGGTGAAGTCTTCAAACATGGAAAGCTACAAAAGACAATTTGCTGCCAAAAACCACTTAATTCTCCAAAAACAGAGAACTCGTTACCCCAATAGTTTGTTGTGATTTTCAAGGGCAAGATAGCTTCTCATGGAGCTCCAATTTGCTTCAAATCACTCATAGGGAAGGTGCAGACCTTTTCCCAATGTTGTTAGCTCAAATAAACTTTGAGAACAACATTTTGCTCAAAATTTCAATCTACTAGCCAAGTTACTCACTTAACATGCCTAATAAGTGCTCAAATTCACGTTTTCCATCACAACAGACAGCACAAAATTAAAATAAAATATTTAAAAAGGTCCAAATTGGTCTCCAAGGTTCATTTTTGCTTGTTTACCCAAGGAGACCAAGTGTTTCAACCCATTTTCCTCAAAACCCCAGTTTAGGGCAGCGAACTGGCAAAAACTAAAAGATTTTTTTTGATAAACCAAAACACATTAAAATCCCTAACACAAAGAATGAAAAACCTTCATATAACCATGACACAAACTCCCATGAAAGAATAGTACAAAAATAGTGCTCTGTACGGAATGTTACAATATTTTTTGCTTAAAAAGCATGAAAAACAGTCATATTTCATTAACTTCTTCTTGCTAATACCAAAGCCAACCTATTTACAATGTTTGAAGTGTCCTTATATAGGCACACTCAAACCATTTCAACCCTTATGGTGTCCATAACTACCTTGTAGAGTGATTTTACAACTTTTCTCACTTTTTGTCAAAAATGTTGCTTGACAACATTGGCAATTTTTTACTCTTAGTGCATTTTTTGCCTACCAGACAAATATCTTCCACCTAACCATTTGAGATGGTGTCAAATAATTAAATAGACCTACTCCAATTCCTTGCTAAGCTTGTTACAATTTTTTAACACATTTTCACTGTAATGCCATTTTTGGCTTACAAGGCACTATGGGCCAAAACTGGAAAGAAAACTTGAGTAAAATTATCTAAAGCTCTCTAAGATAAACCTAAACCATAATGAGACATTAAAAAACACACTTGGACTCTAACAATAGTCCTTTATTCAATTCATGATCCCATCAGGATCAAACAAGCTAAAATTGTGAAGGTGCTCCTGCACCATACTCCCCAAAATTGAAAAAGTTACAAGTCCTCTTGGAAATGTTACCTGCAAAATAAATGATACCATCAAATCATATAGACTTCATCTTTACCTTTGGAATGTACTTGTCTTTAGCTTCATCATGCATGGCCAAATGAAAATCTCCTTCCTTCATCTTCACTCTAGGCCTTGTTTCAAAAATCAACATCCACCATAGTTGTAGTTGCTCACAAGGTGTAGATGATACCATCAACTGCCATTCCAGAAAACTCTCAGTCCAAGAACAATTCCATGAATAGATATGAGAGATCTCAATGAACTTCATCTCAAAGTGAGGAGAAGTGCTCATTTGTGGGGACCAATAGATGTGCTTGGTGTCATGGATTTTCCTAGTATAAAGTATTGCTCCCATAAAGGTCATGACACCTTCGTAAAGACTAATACCAATCTGATAGTGTTCATGCATGTAGACCTCTGCAACAACATATGGATCAGTAACAACTACCTATGTATCCGGCCTACCAATAGGCTTCTCAAGTGCATGTGACCCTTGTATCATGTCTTCTTCTTGTTCAATTTGTTCAACAACTCCATCATCCGGATAAAGACTATGTGCTTCAACCACATTGGTCTCTATCCCTTGCTCATCCTCAAGAACCTTTGCCATATAAGGTTCCTCTTCAACTCTTTGCTGCTCACTCTTCTCTTCAGCTATTTCTGCTGCTCAAAGTCACTGAATGGATTGTCTACCTCTTCAACTTCACCTTCTATGGTACTTGGGATTACTTCTTCCACTAAACTTCCATTGTTTACTGTTGCACCATCCGCTTCTTCAACATCTTCCTCCTGGTGATTCTTATGCTCAGGGAAAGCTATTCTCTCAACCAATCCTAGACTTCTTGTTATACACCATGTAGGATCATCTTCTTCCCTCATAGGGTTCAAGATAAAATATATGCCATCCTTAGAAAATTTATAAACATTCCTATAAGCATCATACATAGTGCAATTGTCACATTGCCATGCTCTTCCCAAAATCAAATGGCAATCTCTCAAGGGCATAATATCACATTCCACCATCTCATAGTAAGGACCAATATTGAAACGAACAACAAAATTCTCTAAGACATCAACCCAATGATCATGACTCAAACCAAATGCTATGTGAGGTGACTCATAAGGGATCCTTGGTAGATTCAATTTTTCCACCATTTCTATGGAGACTATGTTGTCAAGCGAACCATTGTCAACTATAACCTTACATACTTTACCCTTGCATTTGCACTTGGTTTTGAAAATGGCTTGTCTTGGATCATATCTACTCTCCATGTTGTTAGGAACTTCTTTCTTCAACTCTCACAACTCACAACTAACTGCAAGGATCTACTTCCTTGCTCTGATACCAATTTGATAGAGAGAATCCCAAAGGAGGACCAATTAAAGCTAAGTATAATCTTTTTGTTAAGAGACTCCTTCAAATGAGAGAGGAAAGGTTTTGGTTTTCTACGTAAGGCCCATTTTCAATTTTCACAAGCTTCACTCAACCCAAAACTTCCTCCTTGAGTTCTTCCCATCATTTGTTCATACACTTGCTCAAACTCAAACTACCATGCTCACTTACTCAACACTTACTCAAACCCTTACTATAGGTCTAAACCCCAAATATAGAAACTCTGATCATACTGAGGTGTTGAGAGGTTTCCTTGAGTGTTTTCAAATGGATTCCAATGGTTCTTCAAGACCTTTCCACCTTGTACAAATCGGGTTCACACTTTTTGCAAAACAAGGCTCAAAAGGGGTACTAGTCGGATAGGGCTAATTTAGGTGAAATTTGTTCATACTGTCAAACGATGGAAAAAGAAACCATGGATCTTGATTGGGATGGTCTATTTAAGGTCCTAGCTCATAGATTTTTCAAGTTTTAAGCCTTGAGATTGTCAAATAATGACTGTCCACATTTATAGCCATAAAAGTAGGGTTTTGGAGGGTTTTGAACCATGGTGCCTTGAAAATCACTTCTCCATCTTGTATCAAGCTTCCACACTAGTGATAAACCTTTGCCACAACATACCAATGACTGCCCTGCCACTAACAATCAAGCATTATGCCAAACACTTGGCAAGCAAACTGAAAAAGAACAAAAACATTGTCAAAATCACTGTTTTTCTCACTTTTCACCGTCTTTGCTGCACATTAGAGGGTTACGACTTCCAAAATGATTACACCGTGGCATGATTAAATCTTCAAAAAATAAATCAACCCTGCATTGATAATTTTGGTGAAGTCTTCAAACATGGAAAGCTACAAAAGACAATTTGCTGCCAAAAACCACTTAATTCTCCAAAAACGGGGAACTCACTGCCGCAATAGTTTGTTGTGATTTTCAAGGGCAAGATAGCTTCTAATGGAGCTCCAACTTGCTTCAAATCACTCATAGGGAATTTGCATACATTTTCCCAATGTTGTTAGCTCAAATAGACTTTGAGAACAACATTTTGCTCAAAATTTCAATCTACTAGCCAAGTTACTCACTTAACTTGCCTAATAAGTGCTCAAATTCACCTTTTCCATCACAACGGACAGCACAAACTTAAAATAAAATATGTAAAAAGGTCCAAATTGGTCTCCAAGGTTCATTTTTGCTTGGTTACCCATGGAGACCAAGTGTTTCAACCCATTTTCCTCAAAACCGCAGTTCAAGGCAGCGAACTGGCAAAAACTAAATTAATTTTTTTTGATAAACCAAAACACATTAAAAACCCTAACACAAAGAATGAAAAACATTAATATAACCATGACACAAACTCCCATGAAAGAACAGTATGGAAATATTTCTCTGTACGGACTGTTACAACAATTTTTTCTCAAAAAGCATGAAAAACAGTCATATTTCATTAACTTCTTCTTGCTAATACAAAGCCAACCTATTTACAATGTTTGAAGTGTCCTTATATAGGCACACTCAAACCATTTCAACCCTTATGGCGTCCATAACTACCTTGTAGAGTGATTTTATAACTTTTCTCACTTTTTGTCAAAATGTTGCTTGACAACATTGGCAATTTTTGACTCTTAGTGCATTTTTGGCCTACAAGACAAGTATCTTCCACCTAACCATTTGAGATGGTGTCAAATAATTAAATAGACCTACTCCAATTCCTTTCTAAGATTGTTACAATTTTTTTAACATATTTTCACTATAATGCCATTTTTGGCTTACAAGGCACTATGGGCCAAAACTGGAAAGAAAACTTGAGTAAAATTATCTAAACCACTCTAAGATAAACCTAAATCATAATGAGACCTAAAAAACACACTTGGACTCTTACAATATTCCTTTATTCAATTCATGATCCCATCAAGATCAAACAAGCCAAAATTGTGAAGGTGCTCCTGCACCAATAAGCATGTGTATGTATGTATGAAGTTGCATATGTATTCATGTAAATATGTCTAGGAATACATGTTTATGAGCACATATCTATTTAATCATATGGATCTATACATTTGTATCTATGCGTATGTAGGTATAAATAGAGATCTATATGCAGGGAGGGGGGAATTTAAATTGAAAGACAATCTTCGTTTTATATATAGCTGGTTTATATGGACAAGCCTAAGGCTATCAACACATATTTAGATATATGGCTACAGTATTCAATCCATTTTACACCAACGAGTATAGTTTTTGCTTTTGATTGTCAAAAAGGTATGTTTATGTTCTTTGCATTGTATAAGAATCAATAGTTTATTGAGTATTCATATAAAATAGGTGCAAGTCTAAGAAGGACAATTAGTAACAGTTTTCCAAGAAAGATTTACCACATATTGGTCCAAGTCCAACAAAATCAACAAAGGGCTAGGATATATCCTTTTGTTGATTTTAACAAATATATGAGCATAGTTAAATATGCGTGCATGTGTTGAAGCTGTGTGCCTTTTCGATTTTTTTGTGATTTGAACACATAGAGGGTTGCTCTTTACAATTGCACTTAAAACCACAGATATGGAGAAACGGGGATTGTGGGAAATCTCAACATATACATGGCTAGGTAGACAAATACACATATACTTCTATCCATACATATATATGAGTAGTAACTATAGACACAAAGGAAATGCAACGAATATAAAATGCAAATAAATTGCACACACCATTTGTCAAGATGCAAGAGATAGTGTCAGCGAGCAAGGGGAATCAATTGTGCAGAGTCTATGGAAAATGGGAATACATATATGGCAAGGTAAAGAAATATACACATGCACATATGTGCATAGAAATACATAACCAACAAGTATAGACACAATGAAAATGCAGAGAATATAAAGTGCAAATAAATTGTAGACATCATTTGTTGGAATGCAAGAGATAGTGTCACTGACAAAGGGAAATCAATTGTGACCTTCTTTTTGAACAGTCAAAGCCACAAACACATCGGCCAAGGATACCATACACGTTTAAGAGTACCCAAATCTTTAGCCATAATATGATTAGGCAACCTGCAAGCCGCCATTGGGTAGTATGCATAACAATGCACCAAAGGCAATGACCATGTAGGCATTGGCAATCGATAATTAATTGTGAAGTTCATCTCTTGATAGGGGGATAATCAAAATGCAGAGAATGAAAATCCAAAATTATTTGTGAAGTTTCTTTTGAATGATTGAGCCATTGGCCATTATGTATGTAGCTTCATCATATGCAACGAATATGTAGATAACAAGGAACCAAAATTAATTTTGAACTTTGGTTATACTAAGAGGCATAATAAAAAAGTAGAGAATGGGAGTTGAAAATTATTTGTGAACTTCAATTTGCAATGATGGAAATGATGAGCAACTGGACAAGTGCATGTAAGAACCCTGCTGGTTCTAACTTCTCTAAAATGCTAATTCTGATTTGTTTTTGTATTTTTCAATAGTTTTGGATAATTTAAGGTAAAAATAACAAGTTTGCCAGACAAGAAATGCACATATAAAACTGAATTGAAATGTAATTCAGAGCAACTGCAACTGTATTATGAATACAATACCTGCTACAAATAATTCTAATGCTAATTGCATACCTGTAGGTCCTTATATTATTTTAAATAAAGAATTTTGAAGTTTGCCAACCAAAACTGAGAAACTGACCAAAATGAGTGTACAAGTCCAGAATATGAATTTTTCAGGCCATAAAAGAGATGAAACCTCCTGATAATGTTGGATGTTGGGAATGAAGCAACTAAACTACAAATTAGGTAGGCGTTCCAGCCTCCCAGGTAAAATTCCCTCTTTTTGGACTCCACGTGCTAAGTCTGATTTGTACAACCAGCAATGGGAACTTGTATGACTGCTTTATTAAAATGAAAATGCTGGTAATAGAGGCATATAAACCTATATGCCTCCTTTCTTATTACAAATCTGTAAATAATTGAAGAAAATAACCTCTGATGAAGCACAAACAGACTCCTGAATGAAGCCCTCCCAGTTGTAACAATTCAGCTGATCTTTCACAACCTCAAAATCACAAATCCATGAAAAAATTTTGTTCTTCAATAGCGAACCCTTTGAAACCCTTGTCTCAGAAAATTGACAAAGCAAAATGAAGCAATTTCAAATAATCATCATTAATTCACTTTGAATTGCCTTCTTTTTCCTTATAACCCCCAAATGGCATGATTTCCAAAAAGGTGTGCCCAAGTTGCTTTTTAAATACATTAAATGTATTTTAATCACTTTTCATATTTTTAAAATGTATTTGGGCAAGCTTTTATTTAAGTGATTATAAAAGTCATTTTATAATATTTAAGTGACTTATAATTTTAATAAAGTCACTTTATAATATCCATATAAGTTAATTAAATATATTAACCACTAAAATATTAATATCTCCCTTAAAATTCAGTCTTTTGACATGTCGTCAGAAGCTAGGGTCAACACCGAATAACCCCCATGTGTCCAGGTGCCTTGAATAAAAATATCACAACTGCCAAATTTCCCTCAACTAAGCCCATACACTGACTGCAAAGGCCTTGGAACTGAAACCAACACTGAACTGAAGAAGTGGAACTGCCACTGAGACTCTCTATCCAAAATGTTAGCCTACGAGACTCCAAAATAATAAGATAACCCATCAGTCACTAAAACTAACTAGAGTAGGGACATTACAGGGCATCAAACATGTTTAAGAGTAACCAAACCTTTAGCCGCATTAAATGTAGGTTGTGCACATCATTTCCTAACCCATTTATAGAGGACATGTATCATGGTATGTCAGTTCACTTCAACCATATATCCAAGAATATGAAATGAAGGCTCTTCACGTGATCACCCAAGGCATCCATGTAGGACATGATTAGTGGAATGTCACTCCAGAGATGAAGCCGACAACCACAAAGCATATTCAGACAATGAAAGCCCAAAATTAATTGTGAACTTCATTTCAAATGAGAAGCACAATGAGAATGAAGACAACGAAAACCCAAAATTAATTGTGAACTTCATTTGGGAATGGTAGAAGTGACAGATGCACTGGACAAGGACATGAAACATGCTCTACAACAGCCAAATGTTTAGCTGCATTAAATGCAAGCACTTCGATCATTGTTGAAACCATCCATAAAGGACATGGTAAGTGGTATGTCACCTCATCTCCATGTCGCACTCCAACGCATCAATAGGGGACATGCTTCAACCTATATTTTTCATCAGCGAGGAAACAGGGCTTGGCGAGAAAATTGTTGCACAACAGACGATCATCAAAAAGCTGACAATGTGGTAGGTAAAAGGCCACACAAATAGCCTGGCATCTAATGAATACATACATATACACATAGATATATGTAGGGAAATATACACACATACACATACATACGTATGCTTTTTTTTGAATTTTAACATATTCGCGCACGCACGCACGCACACACACACACACACATATATCTATATGCATATGCATGTATGTATAAATATATTTGCACACACACATATACATAAATACATAAGTACATATGTATGTATGTATGCATATTTACACACTAACACAAATATACCTACATGTATATGTATGTATGCTCAACGAGGCATATATATCCTTTTGTAATGTGTTTTTTTTTGGTTCAGCTAAAGACATACATGAACATGGGTATATATGTATGTACGTGCATACACGTGCACATTCAGAGTCTCCAAATATAAATACATACATACACATGTATCCATGTATGTATGTTTATATATACATGCATATGTATGTATATGTACATGTATGCATGCACAAATCTACACCCATGCACATTTTGAATTTCTGAATACATATACATACATATTTGGTTGCATGGTTTTGTCCATCTATATGTATGATTATTTTCCATTCCTATGCCCATACTCAAAAGAAAAATGCATGGCACACAGGAAAATGTAAAACAAGTTTCCTAACAGCACTGGCAATCAACACTATGGCAAAAAAAATTGGTTGTAAACAACCTCTAGATGGATTAGAAACACCACGCGTGAGACCTATAAATAGGAAGGATCCCACAACATCAAGCTTTCATAAATGTGAAGATCTTACCACGAACATGTAGAAGGAATCCACTATGGGCATACATATCCATATTTTAGATCCGTGCATGGTTTTGTCAATACACGAGAAGGTGAAAAATTACAATTTGATATATAAAAAGCTAAGAACAACATGAACAAACGTAACATGTATCTATCTATGTAAATGCATAAACATATAAGAAGGTAGATCCACAAAGACATACATATAGCCACATAAAAAATTCAATACACTTATACATATTTTAGAAACTGATAAATGGAAACCCATATTAAAGGAAAAACAGTATATAAACTTACAGGATTTTTTTTACAAAGTTGTTGTGAAGCATGCACAGAGCTTGGGTTGGTCGGCATAACAATAAGTATTTTCTAATCCACAACAAGTGAATTCTGTTTGGAAATTAGAACAATGTAAGCTCTATGACACATAACAAACAACATTATTGTTTTTCATCACTTTTTGTGTGTAAAGCTATCAACAAAAACCCTTACAAGCAAAGCACAACAACCAACCATAAGACAAACCGCCAAGATGAATTTAAGGTGAATATCACCATTGACAAAGCATACGACATAGATAAAATGAAAAGCAAACATTTAGAAGCCATCAATGTATGTCTACATGTATACATATGTATATACATACACACACTGACACATATAACACATACATATATATGTATATGCACACACATAAATGTATACATATATATAGACATATATACACATATGTATACATACGCACATATATATGTATACATAAGCACATATATATGCAAGACACAATCAATGAGGAGCCATTAATCATAATGCACACAAGCTAAACAATAAACTATATCTATGCATATTTGTGCACACACACACATATTTGTATATGTGAACACATATACATATATATGCACACACATATACATATGCAAGACATAAACATAAAAAATACATCAATTAATCAAGTAGGACAACAATGGACACAAAGAACGCAAATGCAGACAATAAAAACCTTAAACTATATGTATATACGTATACATATATATCAATATAAATGCACACACACACACACACACACACACACACACACACGCACATACACGCATATGTGTGTGTGTGTAAATGCACATATGTATATATGCATACATACAAACACACACAAATATATTTGTGTGTGTGTGTTTACATATGTATATACGTACACACACATATTAAAGATATATATAGCACATATGTATATATATGCATGCATATCTATATATATACATAAATATATACATATATACATATATGCGTAAAAAACACAAACAATGAACCCAGGTAGAGAATGAGAATTGTGACAATCAAAACCCTAATTTAACTAAGCAACACAGGAACCAAGACACAAAATCACAACAAAGACAATAGAAACCCTGAAAACAATTAAGTGATATAGCAACGTACACAGGAAATGCAAATGCAGGCAATGGAAGCCTTGAATCCAACCAACACACAGAGCAACTGAGACATAGAATAAAGGTGAAGCCAACAAAAACCTTAATATTAATTAATCGACATAGTGTGCAAGCGCTCCACATCAAAAACAATGTATATGTAAAATAATGAAAAGACATCAATTATTTAAGTTGCACACCAATTGAGGTAGAGAAAGGGAATGTAGACAAATAAACCTCTAAATTATATAACTAACAGAATAACAAAGCCACAAAATGAAAACAAAAGGAATGCAAACCCTAAAATTAATTAAGCACCATAATAACGTGAACATGCAATGCAAGCACATATAATGGCAACCCATAATTGGGGCCAAATAACCCATAGACAAAGCCAAACATAGAATGAAAATGCACACAATGGAACCCTAAATCGATCAACGGATAACACAAACATATAAACAATCAAAACGAGAACAAAATAAGGAAATGCGGATAATGAAACCTCTAAATTATCTAACTAATACAATAACAAAGCCACTTAACAAAAACATAAACAACACAAACCCTAAAATTAATTAAGCAACAAAGTAACATACATGGACAAGGCAAGCCCACACAATAACAACCATAACTAACCCTAAATAACTCATAGACCAAGCGAGACACAAAATGAAAATGCACACAATGAAACCTTAAATTGATCAACGGATAAATAAAAAACACAAACAATCAAAATGAGAACAAAATCAAAATACAAACAATCATCTTTTTAGTTAGAGTTACTTGAGATGTTGAGCTGAAAGACGAAAGATACAATTGTGTGCGGGAAACGTGTGGGGATGAAATGGAAAATGTGATTTCAAACTGGTCCACACACCAATGGGACTCTTGGTGCAAGTTATGGAGTTATATTGAGTAACTCAACTTCCCAAGGGATGTTCCATTGTTCTCTATTTCACAAGACCTCTCAAGCCAATGTCTTTGCTCTTAGATCACTAAGCAAAGTGACTTAGGGATGACAATCATGAAAACAAGGGATATTGATCAATCTAGCATTGGATGCATTCCTAGTTATGAATGATACTAAGTCTAACATGATTTAAACTAGCATGGATATGATAACAAAATGAAAGGACTAGTAACATAACTATCCTAGCATGATATACTAGTCTAACATGATCATTATGTGATAATACAAATGCCTATTTAAGATGTTATGCATATTATTTCTATCAAAGAGAGGCTAAATGCTTGATTAAAATTATTTAGATTAGATGTTTAGTAAAATGTCCATAAGTTTGATACTAAAGACTTGGATATGAAAATGGAGAATGAGAGCTCTATTATAGGAAAAACAGGGCAATGAATGGTCAGGATTGGATGATCTTATCAAGGGCCACGATTGAAAGTTATCAATCCATGTTTACAATTCTCACCAATGAAATGGTGATAATTATCAACATAAGACTGCTTGAGAGGAGATGTAAGAAGCATTAAATTCTTGAGAAGACCTCATGGTTACCTTAGGGGGTAAGGGTTAAGGTTAGGTTAAGGTTATCCATTGGATAAAGCTTTTACCCAAAGGATAAACTCTTGTGCAAGGGTTAAAGGAATAACCATGGTCAAAGCAATGAATGCTTGATGAGACCCTAGGGTTAGATGAGGGTTGAGTTAGAGAGAAAGTCTCTAATCTTGCAAGAGGGTTGAGTTAACCATTAATGGTTTAGAAGACTTTCAAGGTTAACTTGTTGAAGACATAAAGCCTTTAATGGTTTTCAAGGACTTTGAGGGTTTGAGAAGTGACTTCCTTTTGATTAGGGATGTGACAATATTTAGGGGATGGGTTAGGCTAAATTGGAAGGGATTTAGAAGAATCTAGAAGGGGGTTTAGAGAGGTAAGTGGAAGATGTAGGAGAATACAAATGGATGGAGGGGAATTAAAATAAATTACTTTATTTCAATTAAAAATAGATGCAACTTGCATAAATACAAGTGGGGGATTTAAATAAATAAATTAGATTTATTTATTTGCAATGAACAATCTAATTAAATGTAAATTTAATTAAAAAGGGGAGAAAGGGGAATTAATTAAATAAAGTGATTTATTTAATTAAAGGCTATGAGAGACTTAGGTGAATTTAATTAAATAAATTGAATAACTTATTTAATCAAATAGATGAATGTGAACGATTTAATTAAATAAAATTGGAAGAATAAGGTTAAAATGATTATTAAATATTCACTTAAGAAAGTGATCATTTTTATACATCTACATTTTGCCCCTCTTTGAAGTGACATGTGTGCACATGTTGATTCAAAGAAAATTGTCGTATATGTCGATGTTGTGTGTCGAGATGTCGATATGATGATGTCGTGCCCCATATTTGATGAACGATATTGATGATGCCCCCTCGGGAGATGAATCAAGTATTTTGAAAAATTTGTTGATTTGATAATCATTTTTGAATGGATTGAATTTTTAAATTTTGACTGTGTTGAATGCAGAGTTGTTTGATTCATCTCTCGAAAATGACGTTTGATAGGGTTAAAAGTGAGAAAATGAGCAAAATACATGCCCCACCTAGTAACCCTAGTTGACTTTTACCCTATAAAAGGTAAAAAATGATTTCATTTGGATTATTTGTACCTTTTGACTTCTTGCAAGAGTGACACGTGGAGAGTGACAAAAATGTCGGTTCCCTATGCTTCTCACCGTTTCGAGCGCGTTCACCGATATTGGAGGGCCGATGCGTATGGTCCACCTGTAAGTCATTTTAATTTTGCCCTGTTTGCTTTTTGTTTTGTCGATTTTAGTCACGTTTTTTATTTTTGTTTTTAATTTTCACAATTTAGCGCGTAGGACTCTTTTCCTAGCGCATACGATACAAATTTTAGCACATAGGGTTGTTTAGCTAGGGTAGCATCTGGGAGTTGTCTTGCAGCACATCGTAGGTTTAGGGTAGCACATAGGGAGATCTAACACATAGGGATAACAGGTTTGCACATGCGGGGAACAGGGTAGCACATAGGATTAACCTAGCGCATAGGGTTCTTAGTTTAGCGCGATGGAAGATTTGGGTAGCACATAGGGTTAGTTTGGCACATGAGCAGGAAAATAGCTAGAAAGGAGTGGGAAGATTGTGTTGTCGGGGAAAAATAGATGAGGGAGATGATTTAGGGGTGAATAGGTGTCTGTTGAACTGTTTCAAGGTCATGCCTGCTGTCTAAATGTTAGATTTTGCTTCTTTGATATGGATTCCCAGATTGAGTGTTTGCTTTTGATGAGGATTCTGATTTTCTTTCGATATGGATCTTTGATTTTTGCCTTGCAATTGATTTTGATGTCCGATTCTTTGTATGATGATTGGAGAGTTTGTTTGGAATTGCTTTCGTTTATGAAGTGTCAAGCTGATTGATTTGAATGAGGATCTTGATTTTCATTTGATTTGGATCTTTGATTTTTTTCCTTGCAATTGAGTTTGATGTCCGATATGAGTTCCAATTCTTGATTTCCGATATGGTTCCTGATATGATTTTCACGATATGGATTTGTGAGTTGCTTGCGTTATGGGTCATTGATTTGATTTCTTGATATGGTGTTTACGTTATGGTGCTTGCGTTATAGGTCTTTGATTTGATTTCTTGATATGGGATTTGATTTTCGATATGGAACTTGATTTTTGATATGGAACTTGATATGGAATTTGATTTTCGATATGGAACTTGATTTTCGATACGGAACTTGATTGATTTTGATAAAAAAATTGATTTTCGATATGGAACTTGATATAATGCTTTGTTGTTTCAAGTTGTTTTTGTTTTGATTGGATATATCAGATAGATATGGGAACTGATATTGGACATTTGTTGTTTTGCAGGCACAACTTGGCGTACTCTAGTTGCGAGAGAGATTTTCGAGACCATGGTCCTTGATTCTGTGTTTGACACAAGCGGATAGAGATGTTATTGAGAGGTGTGGTTTATCCTCTTTGTTGGACATGCCTTAGTATATCATTAACCTGGGTTTGCTGATAGCTTTGGCAGAGAGATGGCACAGTGACACGAACACCTTTCATTTGGCTACTGGTGAGATAGCAGTCACTCCAATGGAATGTCATCGGATTTTGCGGATTCCAATGATTGGGGCATTATTTCCATATGAGCAGACGAAGGAGGATGGGACAAAGGCTCTTCGCCGGATATTCCATGATGATCAGATTTGCAGATATGAGATCCCTTGGTAGGAGTTTATAGATTTTGATTATGCTCCACTACTGTCTGTACTGGTAGGTTTTGTAGGTGGATTCTTGTGTCTCGACCATAGGTCGAAGGGACTGGCAGTGGGTTGGGGTTTGGTGTTGAAGGGCATGGTGACACAGGGACGCATGTTTTCTTGGATATCCTGTATGTTAGCACACCTATACAGGGAGCTGCACCAGGTAATGTATCTAGGATACACGAGTTTATCAACTGGGGTTACATTACTACAGATGTGGGCTTGGGAGCACATTCTTGTAGTGAGGCCACTTGCAGATAAGGATAGGCCGATTGGTCGAGCCTATGCATATGGGTATATAGGTGTAGTTGTCCAACAAAAGTTGAGCAAATTAGAGCATTGGAGGAGGGTGTTGGATGATATTGATACGGTCATCTGGAGACCATATATGGACTGCAAGGTATGGGATGAGGACGGGCTAGAGATGCCCTATGTTTACATGTCGAGATATCTGATTGGGCGGATTCCTTTTATCATTGAGAGGTTCTTGCATAGTCGAGTTCAGCAGCAGATGGTCGACAATAGGGTATACTGTAGGGAGCATGCTTATATGCTTGTCGGAGACAGGATGTGCCAGAGTGGGGTCCGACAGTTGATAGTGCAGCGGCTATGGAGGAGTCAATGCATTTGGTTGGACAAATATGAGATTATAGGTTTGGAGTGGTGGATGCTAGGATGATGGAGGAGTTTGCAACATTCTTCGTGGCACATGCCATGGCACGGATATCAGATCTGACAGAGATGATTCCTGCCTTTGACAATGATGAGGATGAGTAGCCAGAGAGGCTAGTGAGATGGAGAGAGGAGGGAGAGGAGATGGAGGAGGGATATGGGGATGATGGAGGAGATGATGGTGGAGATGGGAGGGGAGGTGGTAGAGGGAAACGGGGCGATAGAGGAGGGGATAGAGGAGATAGAGGGAGGATTGGAGGAGGGGATGGAGGGAGGAGAGGAGATGGGGGGAGGAGAGCAGATAGAGGGGGAGATGGGAGGGGAGATGGAGGAGAGGGGGGAGTATTGGATTAGTCAGATGATTGGGTGATGATGGAGGTAGGGGAGGTTTGGGAGGCGGGGTTGGCAGAGCATGCGAGGTATTAGCAGCTATAGGTGGCATAGAGGAGTTTAGGTGATCGACCAAGAGGAGGAGATCAGATGTGTTACCTCCACCAGGGCCTAGGACAGGGATAGGTAGTGTTACCACCCAGGTACTAGTGCAGATCAGGGTACCATCGCATCGACATGATTCACATATGTGAGCGTTGCATGTTATAGTGCAGGAGTTGCAGGCACAAGTGCTAGCTTAGTAGCGTCGGATTATGCAGATTACTATAGAGCGGGATATGGCGATGGAGCGCCTAGGTCGAGCAAAGGAGCTTGAATAGAGCAACAACTGGTAGCCCTATGAGATACACGCTGAGGGAGATATAGTACATGACCATGGCGATTGAGTACTATAGGCGGTTGTATGAGGATCTAGTCCCTAGAGAGCAGAGGGCTCCTAGTTTTACTGCTAGTCGATCAACTGAGAGTTAGTCAGGGACAGAGAGAAGAGGTGTTACAGGGCCTTCTCGACGTGATCCACCCAGAGATCTGGGAGCTGGGACATCTACTGCGAGACCGTCAGCCTTGGGAGATAGTCATACCAAAGAGACTTGTCTCTGTTGTATTTTTTATCATTGTGTTGTATTTTGACAGACATGACATCTTTTGTATATTTTGACCATTTTTTTGATATATATGACACTGATTTTCCGATCCACATGTGATGTGTGTATGCATGATGATTTATGTATTGATATGATGTTTTTGTGATGATGACATGATACTTAGATAAATGCTTTTGATTTGATATTGATTGATATGATTTGGTGATTTGATGCAATGATATAATGATAGGTTTTTGTGATGATTGATTTGATTTATGAGATGTATGATAATGATAATGATGTGAGATGTATCTTGAAAATGAGATGTATGATAATGATATGATGTGAGATGTATCTTGAAATTGAGATGTATGATAATGATATGATGTGAGATGTATCTTGTAAATGAGATGTATGATAATGATATGCAACTAATGCAAGTTTAAAATGATATGCAACTAAATTGATCACCCTCTTTTTCTTGTTGTCATTCCCGTATAGTCACATGTTTTTGCTTTGTTTTTGTTTATCATCATTGAGGTTTTGATATGTTGAAAGTTAATACAAGCATAATGGTATAATTGAACCATAATGACCTAAGAAAAACTTACATGGATTTTGATATTGCAAGATGGCACAAGCGTAGAGGTGTAATTGAACCAAGACGACCTGAGCGTTGCTTGTGTATAAACAGACAAGATTGAATCATTTGTATGCGCAAAGTGGAACAATGTCTTTAGTGATATGTTTTGAATCACGTCTAGAGACAAAATTTGCACAATACAAGTGATCGCCTCACAGACAGAAAAACAAAAAATATCAGACTCTGTGGCCACTTCCTCTAGCTCGATGCATCGTTGAGAAAATTTAGGAGATCCATTAATTCAAAAGTTCAAATGCAAAATAGTCAAAATTTTATGCGAGATGTAAACAAATTATATTTTAGAAAATCATCTATCATGTGTTTTGAAGTTGTTAATAGGATCAGTGTTTTGTTTTCTCGGCTTGATGAGCTATTGTGGACAAGATTGTCTTGGCGTGCTGCGATTCTTGTTTGCTTGTTGTTGGAATGCTTGAAGTCAGAGGAATGTTGCCCCTAGCTATATATATTGATCAATGTGGATATTTACAGTGATTACCAATCCATGGTGGGATATAATGAACTGATCTTCAGATAAGCAAAAACAATGACTACGCTAAGTATGTCCGGGATAATGTTGTGTATAAAGTGTTGGGCAATGGCCATTAGTTGTGACTTAGGATGCAAAAGATATGAGTAATGATAGATAGAGGAGTTGTTCTCTCACAAATAGCGCCTGTTGCCAGGTTTTCACCATTTGTTTTTATTGCACCCTTTTTTGTTTTTCTGATTTTTTTTTGTATTTTTCTGACTTTTTCAATTTTTTAGTATTTTTCACCTTTTCCGTGCATTAGACCACTCAAGTATAGAATTTCCTCATATGGATGTTGTTGGTTGGTTCGTCGAGCACATCGCCCTTTGAAGTTGTAAGTTGATAGGTGCCCGATCCATAGGATGATATGATGACATAGGGACCCAACCAGTTAGGTTCAAACTTCCCCTTCTTTTCTCGATCCTATTGATTTATGGGATTTTCTTTGAGTTAGAGATCACCGACTTTGAAAATCCTAGGGATAACTTTGTGGTTGTAGCTTCTGCACATGCACTGTTGGTATGCTTTGAGGTGATTATAGGCATGTTGGCATTTTTCATCCAGAAGCTCGAGTTCTTGCAATTTGTTGACCCGATACTCCTCATCTGGAATGAGGCCTTTCAAAGATACTCTGAGTGATGGGATTTCTACCTCAAGAGGCAAAATTGCTTATGATCCGTACACCAATGAATATGTCACAGCTCCTGTAGGTGTTCGAATGCTAGTCCTGTATGCCCAGAGTGCCAGATTGAGTTGCACATACCAATCCTTTCTTGCATCATTTACTGTCTTCTTTAGGATTTTCAATATTGTTTTATTTGATGCCTCTACTTGACCATTCCTCTGTGGGTAGTAAGGTGTAGAAAAACGATCTTGGATTTTGAATCGTTCACATAATTCTCCTACATCCTGATTTTTGAAGGGACACCCATTGTCTATTATAATAGAACTGGGGATGTCATATCTGCAAATTAGATAATTGAGAATAAAAGAGGCAATTTGTTTTCCAGTTATTGTGGTCATTGGGACTGCTTCAATCCATTTTGTAAAATACTCAGTGACAATGATAATGAACTTGTGTCCATTTGAAGAGGAAGGATGTATTTTTCCTACTAAATCAAGTCCCCACTGACAGAAAGGCAAAGATGTTGTAAATGGTTGCGATTCCTATGCTGGTGCATGGATAAGATTGCCATGGATTTGGCATTTAGGACATTTTTTTGCAAATTGATAAGAGTCTTTCTCCATTGTCGGCCAGTAATATCCCATTCTCATAAGTTTTTTAGCGAGAGTAGGACCACTTGAATGTGTGCTACAGATACCCTCGTGAAGCTCATGTAAAGCAGAGTCAGATTCATTACTATCAAGGCAACGAAGAAGAGTACCATCTAGACCTCGACGGTAAAGGGTATTTGCCGTTAAGATATAATGGGCGGCTTGCCGGATAAAGTTGCATTTTTTTATTTTGAGATAGGTCAATGGGTAGGGTATTGGTTTTAAGATACTCATATATTGTCCCGTATAAAGGAGAGTCTGAATCGGTTAAGGCATAGATAACATGGGATGCAGAATTGTCATAGGTTGGGGAAAACAATTGCTCTACCAAAAACTTATAACGACTCTATTGCTCTGGAATTTGTAGTAGTGAAGCGATAGTAGCCATTGCATCAGCTACTATGTTGTCCAACCTTGGTATTTTCTTGAAGGTGATATGTACAAAATATTGTTTGAAGTCATCTACTATTCTTTTGTATGGCAGCAGCTTGTCATCCTTTGTCTGATATTCATTGTCGATCTGATTTATAACCAGTTGGGAATCTCCATAGACCTTCAATTTCATGATTCTCCATTCTACGACCATTTTGATTCCTGTGACCAGTGCTTCATACTCAGCGATGTTATTTGTGCATGGAAACATGAGTCTATATGATCTTGGTATGGTGTATCCTTTAAGAGTGATGAACAAGATGCCGACACCTAAGCCATGTTGAGTGTAGGAACCATCAAAGTACATGGTCCATTACTTGCGGGTAACAGTAAGGACATCTCTATCTGAAAATTTGACCTTCATTGGTTGCTTATCTGGTAGTGGTGCTTTAGCTAATTGATCTGCAATGACTTGTCCCTTGATAGCCCAATGCTCTGTGTATTGGATATCAAACTCATTGAGAATCATGACCCATTTAGCCAGTCGACCTTTAAGAGCTGCTTTGCTAAGTAAATACTTGAGAGGATCAATTTTGCTACTAGCTTGATTGTGTGAGATAGCATGTAATGTCATAACTTTTGAGAGGCGAATACCACAGCTAAACAAGCCTTCTCAATGAATGTGTAATTCATCTCATATCCATTTAATGTTCTACTGATGTAATATATACCTCATTCCTTGCTTTCTTGATCTTCTTGTGCTAACAGTGCCCCCAATGATATGTTTATTGTTGATATGTAGAGAATAAGTGGCTTCCCTTTTATTGGTGGTACCAGAACTGGTGGGTTCATTAGATATTGCTTGATTTGATAGAATGATTTTGTACACTTGGTTTCCCATCTGAATGGTATGTTTTTATGTAGCAAATGATTGAATGGTAGACTTTTATCTGCTAATTGGGTTATGAATCGTCTGATAGATTGTAGTCGTCCTTGTAGAGATCTGAGTTGGTTAATGTTCTTGGGAGGTGGCATCTCCATGATAGCCCGTACCTTCGCTGGATCCACTTCAATGCCCTTTGCTGATACAATGTAGCCTAATAATTTGCCTGATGTCACCCCAAAGACACAGTTCTTAGGATTTATCCTAACTTGGAATTTTTCCAATCTTTGAAAGATTAAATCTAATATGCCCAGATGTTCTGCTCAGGTAAATGACTTAGCAGTAAATCATCCACATAGTCCTCCATGAAGGTATGCATCATATCATGAAAGATTATCGTCATTGCTCTTTGATAAGTTGCCCCAACATTCTTCAAGCCAAAAGACATGACATTCCAACAATACGTTCCCCAAGGACAAGTGAACGTTGTTTTATCTTGATCCTCTTGAGCTATCTTGATTTGATTATAGCCAGAGAAACCATCCATTAATGATAGCATTGCATGGCCTGCTATGAGGTCTACAATTATGTCGATGATGGGCAAAGGAAAGTCATCCTTTGGACAGGCTTTGTTAACATCTCTATAAATCTGTACATATCCTGATGCTTCCATCTGGTTTTGAAACCGACACAATGTTTGAAATCCATTCAACATAGTCTATAGGTCGAATAAATCCGACGTCTAATAACTTCTTTAGTTCCACTTTAACCATTAATGCTACATGCGGATTCATCTTTCTTAACTTTTGCTTGACTGGCTTAGCTCTCGGAGCAATAGATAAATGATGCATGATTAAGTTTGGATCTATTACGGGCATATCTGCATAGGACCAAGCAAAATTGATTTGCTTTTCTTTGAAGAATCTGATAAACTCTGGTTTTTCTTCTTCTGTCAAAGATTCTACTAGGTGTATGTTTTTAGCCATTTCTTCTGTACCAATGTTGATTGATTGAGTGGGCTCATCAATATGGGTGATCGCTCCTGATAGTGTTCAGGAAGAGTCTCAAGTCTTCCATCCTCGGGTGCCTTAAAAAGGTTTTCACTCTCAGATGCATCCTTCATTTTGACTTTTTTGTGAGCTAGTGTTGCCATTGACTGGTTTTCAGCATTAGATCCCTTATTTCTTTCATTTTTGCGAATGAGAGACTTGGCACCCTCCTAATTGCAGATATCGTTACTTTGTTTACTGGTAGAGTCTGTTTCCAGGTTGACAATACATAGGCAATGGACAATGGATTCGTCATCTGGGAAAATAGGTATGTCATGGTGTTTAGGTTCATCCCAATCTATGAGATCAAGAAATACGAGCGGTAATTAAAGAGTCATTGGGTGGGTCGAGGTCGGCTACGGTAAGTGTCATGATAGAGTTATTGTTAAGTTTGTCTGGAATATTGATTAAGTTAACGATATTGCCAAGGTCTTCGATGGTATCATCTTCCGTGTAGACTTGCTCGTAGTGTCGCTGCTCGTTTTCCTTAGCTTCGTAGATATGTTGTGGACCAAATTCAAGTAATCGAGACTCTGTGCCTTGTCCTTCATGAGAAAGGGGTGTATGAATAACACCTTCAGGGATATCTTTAGTAATATTTGAACAACTACCCCATTCATAGTCATTAGAATCAGTTTCAGAAGTATTGTCCTAGAGTCTTTCAGTGCCGCTGACAGGTATGTTGTAAGGTGAAAAGAGATCCCTGATAATTGAAACCAGTCTGGTAGTTTTCTCTGATTCTCAATCAGAACCTGCTTGTACTCTTTGCATCTGTTCATATACTGTTTCTCCTTGGGGAGTAGTGATTTCTACAAGAGGTGATTCTGCCTTGTTGTGAATAGGTTCCTGAATGTGGTGTACTTCCTCATAAGATGCTTCTTCTCTTTGAATGGCCAACTCCTCTTGTTGTTTCTCTTTTTCTTGGTATTCTTGCTCTTTCCTTATTGTTTCTGCTTCTTCGTGTAGTGCCTCTTGCCATGACTCTTCGTTGTATTTCTTCTTTACTTTCCACTGAGTTTTTTGATATTTATTTTGCTTCTGCCTTGGGGGTAGATTGTGTCCATATCCCAATCTTGTTTTGTCTCTAGAAAACTCTGAAGGAGGGTCCAATGGTTCTGTAATGCCTTCTTGACGTTTGCCTATAGGTCCTTTGTCGTTGTATCCCATATGTTGCACGATCATGAATCCTTTTCCATACTGTTATGTTGGTATGGCTACTTCCATAGTAGCAACTCTATCTTCTTCCTCATCCTTGTATAGCCAACTAAGGATGTCCTTCTCTTCATATTCATGTGCTAGTGTACCTAGTTGAATAAACTTGCCATCAAACTTGGTGATGGGTTGTGTTGCTTGATGTGTTGATGCAAAAGGTTGTCCATGAGATTTTGGTGATGCTGGTAATTTGGATAGACACATGGGTACGAAAGAGTATTCTCCCATGCCTTGCTCTTTGATTTTCATCTTTTGTTTGAAATCCATGGATAAAGTTTTAAGCTTTTCTTGATGATGATTTGATGTTGAGGAAATTTGGGCTTCCTTGTTGTGTGGAACCAAGTTGTCTTGGGTTGCCCCCATGGAAAGGGGTTGTTGTCAGCCGATATGGAAATATCCCACCCATTACATGGGAATTTGACACATTGATGGTAAATTGACGATACTGCTTGCATTTCATGTATCCAAGGATGACCCAATAAAATATTGTATATTAGGTCTATGTCTAAGACTTGGCACATAGTGTCTCTTTATATCGGTCCTACCTGAATAAGTAGTATCATTGTTCCCTTGGATGATCTCTTTTCATCTTCATATGCCTTGATTGTGATCTTTTTGTGTGGATCAATAGACTGCTTAGAGAAGCCTAATGCACAGATAAGTTTTAAGATACAGATATTGAGACCAGTTCCTCCATCTATTAATACTCTTTTAACTCGATGTTTGTAGACTAAGACTTCAATACGAAGGGGAGTATTATGTGGATGGCTCAAAGAGATATTATTATGTTCGAAAAAGGTGAGATTACGAGGTCCTGTTATGTGAGCCACCATGACTTGAAAATTGTCAATATCCAGATCTTGAGGTACATTTGTTTCGACTAGTGCTTGTTCCAATATGTCCTTATGTTTTGGTGAGAGTTTGAGCAACTCGAGTATGGATATTTGAGCAGAAGTTCTCCGCATTTGACTTACCAAATCATATTGAGTCTTGGGGATGGTGGTTGATGTTGATGTATGCCCTTTCAAAACATTTTTTTGAGCTCGAGTTGTCACATTGATTGATGTATGGTCTTGTTTGTCTTTGATCTTTATGGCGTTTATCTGATTATCCTCTATTGATATGTGATTGATAGTGTTGTTGTATAGATGATTTATGCGAGCCCCTCGTGTATCGTTTGATGATGAAGCTCCTTCTTTATTGTAATTTGGAAGAGGATTTTTAAAGGCGTCATGATCACCATTCATTTTGAGACCATCAACCGTTAAATCACCTCTATCGATCATATCTTGAACAATGTTTTTAAGCCTCATGCAATCACTTGTGTGATGTCATTTGTTTCTATGAAAATCACAAAAATGCGAGTCATTCCACTAAGTTGGTTTGATCTGGGGTTTGAAATTATTTATGGCCGGCAATGTGATGATCTTATTTGCTAGGAGTTCACGAAATGCTGATTCTAAGGATTGCCCCTAGGGCATGTAAATGCGTCTATTTGGGAAATTGTTGGTGTTACCCCTGGGATTCCGATTAGTTCCTCAATTTGTGTTGTTGCCTTGGGTATTGTTATTGGTGTTTGCATTTGAAGGTCCCTGATTGGTATTTGGAGGATAAGTGTTAGTGCCTTGGTTAACACCCTTTTGATTCTTGGTAGCCCGAGGATTACCTGATAAAGCCAATACTAGTTGTTTGGATTTCATATCAATAGCATCAGTTCCTCCCTCATTAACAACGTTTTTGTTTCTGGTCCAAAATCTAGATTTGTCTAAAGTGTTGTTGTTGTTTTGATTGTTAAAGTGAGAGTTGGATGAATTAGATCCTTCTTTGAAGAACTTCAATGTTCCTTTCTTGATGCATGCATCCTCTACTTGGATTCCGTTTTTGATTAGTTTGGCAAAATATGGTATGCATTGGAGCTTGAGTATATAACTCATCTCACTATTTAGATTGTCGATGAAAATTTCCATCTTTTCCTTTTCAGGCACATCTCAAGGATATCTCGAAACCATCCGTCTGCAACGTTGAAGAAACACCATGAATGTTTCATCATTTTTCTGTTTGGTATTACATGCATCCAACATGGTGATCGGGTGCTGAGTATTATAGGAGTATTGCATGATAAGTTTATTGACCAACTTATCAAAGGATCTAATGGGAGGTGTAAGTTTAGACAAGCACTCCATTGTTTGTGTAAAGCGGAAAATCGCGAGTGAACCCTAAGTGTTCCCCCCCACCACTCCGAGGAGAGGGGAAGGAGGTCACTAGGGTTGACGGTTTTCACTTAGGGGAGACTTTACATTCAAAAGAGGGGTTGAAACCCACAAGATCCAATCCCACATAATGCAAGATTGGATTCTAAATGAGTTTCAAGGGTTAAGACAACAAGGCTACCCTCTTTTGTAAAGAATGTAGATAGAAGGATTAAGCTAGGAACACATGAAAAGTGAGAAAGATTCACTTATAAACAGAGATAGGAACATAGGATGAAGCTGCGGACTTGGAATTAGCAGTAAAATGTCGAGACGGTGCTGTCTTACAAATTTGAGCGAAAGTTGACGGGACGATGGCGCCCGGCGTGCACACGGTCCTCCGAAAAATCCGCGAAACGAAGGGGGATCTGTTCGTCTCTGCACAAGGATTCCAGATCTTCAATTACAGCCGCGTACCTGCAACCTACACACAGAAAAGAGAGGAAGATTGGGGGGTTAGGGATTAGGGGTTTGCCCTTAGGTCAAACCCCAATTTTGGAATTAACCAAGAAATGAGAAATGCTGTAAATGTAAATGATTGTAATGTAAAACAAGTACTTGATACCTTGTTGTAAGAATGTTTGTATTCTTACATGCGAAGGTGTAAATGTTGTTGCATGTTGTATGTTGTATGTTGTATGTGATCTCCTCTTCAATGGTTGAATCCTTGTCTTGAATGCAACACTTAGCCTTGGATGGAGACTTAGAATGATCAATTGCTTGAAGGAATGCTTGAATGCTTGAATGTTTGAGTATCGCTTCCGCCTTTTTTCCATCTCTTTAAAATGGGAGAGGAAATGTAGTTTATATACTTGTCAATTAGGGTTAAAAGACTGATTTTTCCGACCTTAGGCCGACCAGGAAAGATTATTTTCCAATTTGCAAACATAAAGACCTGAGGCCCCAAAAGAGATCAGGCCCAAAATAGGGCGAGGGACCAGGGCGCTGGGCACCATGGTCCCACCTCCAGGGACAGCAGGGTGCAAGGAGGATCAGGCCAGGGTGCTGAAAAATGCAGTTTTTGATGTCATGGACAAGTTTCGGGGTCTCCATTCAGGTTCAGTGTTGTGTCGCCATCATGAAGACCCAAATGCAGTCGAAATTGCAAGTGTCACAATTTTAGGATGCTACATTTAGCCCCCACTTTAGCGGGAGTATAAGCGTACGCTCATACTTCCGGTAAAGTACAAGGAAACAACATTGAAAGACTTTCACCACATCAAGGAGGCAAGATACACCAAGCCCCCAGTGGACTAAGGATCTTACGACTTTGATTGACAAAGTAAAAGGGAAGATCACGAGGGAGAACCATGACTGTCAGTAGTAAGGTTCCCTCACTATGAGTCATGCAAGAGAAATACCAAAAATTTTCAAGGCAAAGCTAAGTTCGCCAAGAAATTTTCAAGTATCCTAAAGGGATAGACGGGGTGTATGCCCCCCTACGTTAAAGCGATCGCACACACCTCAACGGGGGTGATTGCTTTAAGGTAGTGATACACATAAGAAATGAGAAAGGAAGGGAGCACGTTATCACAAGGGTCTAGCCCCCAAGTGTGAGATAAACCCAAGGTTAATAGACACAAAACACAAAGCACGAGGTGACTTCGCTTTCCTCGGGGTCAGTATGCTGTATGATAATTCATGTATATCATATGTATCTATGCATAATTTTTCTTCATTCCCGAATCAAGGAAGGTCACCTAGAAGAAGGGAACACATGTGTCTTTTGAGTCAACATGAGAGAGACCAAAAGAGATCTCAATGCTTTGCATCGTCCTCAAGTAGACAACACTAAGGACAACAAATAGAAGAATGAGAATAACACATAGAAGCAGTAACACAAGAGAGGAGGAAAGAATCTGCTATGCTAATGAAACTAGTCTAGCACGTCATCTACCCCCCGATCTTGCTGATCCATGTTTCGGGAAGGTAGGGAACATGCTAGACAAGGAACATCCAACATAGCAGATGGAGCTATCATGAGATCCAAACAAGGGCTATGTTCATGTTCCAAGCCACGTTGTTCTTGTCTAGGAGCTAGGATAAGTGCTTTAGAAAATTCGTTAGATAAATGGTTATCAATATCAACAAGTTCATATTCACTATCAGAAGCAAGAGAAGTAACATTTTCATCATGAATAACATTTTCATCTATATCATCATCAAGATTTATAAAAATAGGATCTTTAACTCGCACAGGATCAAGACCATCATGCATCTTATGTTTAGGAGATTTCAGAGAAAATGGAATAATGCTTGTTGAAGGTGTTTTTGGGGATTGCAAAGTTTGAGAAGCAGCTGCCTGAGCTCTAAGATGACGCTTTCGTCGACGTTCATGTGCAGAACGATTTCGTCTAGTCTTAGTAGGAAGTGGAGAAGATTGAGGAGGAGGAATGTTCTCATCCTTATCACTTGGGTGTTTAGGTTGTGGTCTCTTAGGCTGGATAATAGGAGAAGAAGAAGGTCTCTTCTCTCTATAAAAAGAAGGAGGAGGAACTGCTCCGTATAAAGGAGGAATATTTGGTTTAGAAAGGAGACCAATTCCATCATGACGAGGAGGTGTAGGTCTGCTTTTAGAAAGTTTATTAGACATAGTCACATCCATAGGAATGGGTTGGGAATCTTCTTGAGGAAAGACATTAGTTTTATCTTTCAAAGGAAGAACTTCCTTCTCAAGAACGATAGGAATATCAAGTTTGGGTGTTCTAGGTTCACTTAGAGATAGGATCATATCTGTTTTCCACTTTTGATAAGATTTGAAAAGATGATCACTTCGCGGAGGAAGAGATTGGAATTGTTTAGGCCAAAAATAATCGATAGGAACGCTAGAAGTTCTTTCAGCTGGTTTAAAGAGACTATGATTGATAGTAACAACTTCACCATTACGGGGAAATTTCAAGCATTTATGAATAGGAGAAGCAATAGCTTTCATTGAAGATAGCCAAGGATAGCTTAGCTTCACACGAAATTGTTCGGAAGATGGAATAATAGCAAAGTTCACGTCAAGGGATTTGTTATGGACCTCAATAGGTAATGTAATAGAACCAATTGCAGGAGAAGAAAATGCATCAAATAATTTCACAATCACATCTGTTTTGTCATAGATCACTTGATTCAATTGCAAAGTAAAAAGAAATTCTTCAGTAATAACATTAACCATGCACGAAGGATCAATAAGCACTCCACGGCAAGGTGCATTCTTGACTTTTGCAACTATGTATAAAGGACCATCAGGTGCCCTGATAGTTTCACTAGAATCAAATGTGATGGGAGGTTCTTTAGGGTTTTCTTGCTACTCTACAAAGTTAATCACATTCGGAGTCATAGACACAAGACCATCAGATGAGAAAGAGGAATCATTAGTCTCAATCACATTAGAGGTATGAGAAGGTAATGGATCAGTAAAAATCTTGAGATTTTGGCTAGGAGGAGCTACAAATGTATTGCCTTTATCATTCACTCCCGAAACAAAGATAGTATTATTATCAATCAAATCTTGAATTTTACCCTTTAAAGCAAAACATTTTTCAGTATCATGCCCAGGTTGACGATGAAATTGACAAAAAAATTTGTTATCAAAATAGGGTGAATTAATCTTTGCAGGATCTATTTGCCTTATAGGAGGAAGAGTAAGCACATTTTGTTCCAATAACTTATTCATAATACTATGCAATGATTCATTCAAAGGAGTAAACTTTCTTTCTTTCTTGAAAAACTTAGAAATAGGAGGCACACCTGATGCTGCATTCACATTGTTGTTGATGATGTTTTCATTGAATTTGATGGACTCTCTGTTCGGTTTAAACTTCCCAAATGGTTGTTGACTACTATCACCCTTATCACTCGGAGCCATAAGATGTGATTGTTCCATTTGACTCACAGTCAGTTGATAATTGTGAAGAGTTGCACACAACTGTTGGAAAGAAGTAAACTCAGAAAACAGAAGTTTATCTCGAATATCTTTTTGTAAATTAGAAATAAAGATTATTTGAATATCATTGTCAGGCACTGGAAAAGAAATTTGAGCATACAAATGCTTATATCTACCAATGAAATCAATCACTTTTTCTTTAACACCTTGTTTACAATGCATTAAATCAATCAAAGTAACTTTAGGACTTATATTGTTTTGAAATTGTTGAATAAAAGCATTTGCAAGTTGTTCAAAAGAAGAAATAGAATAAGAAGGCAACGAGCAATACCATTGTAGGGCTTTATCTCTTAATGTTCTAGTAAACAGTTTTGCAAGCAACCTTTGGTCATAAGCAAAATCGGTACATGTTGTTTGAAAAGTCTTAACATGTGTTAGAGGATCACCTTTACCATTATAAAGCTCCAAATGCGGGATTTCAACATGTTTAGGAGGGATAGCTCGAACAATGTCAAGAGAAAGTGGGCTCGCAACATCAAATGTGGGCACACTAAACTTAGATTGATTCATAGAGGCAATTTGTTGCTGTAAAGAAGAGACAGTTTGTGTAAGATTGTTAATGGTCGCTTCAGTCGAAGAATTCATATTAGATGTGTTAGATTGAGATGGAGGTGTTATGTTATTGAAAGAAGGTAGAGAGTAAGGTGGCGGGACACTATGATAATTAGTCATAGGAGAGGATTGGAAAGGAGGAACACTACAAGGAGGAATGGAATGACTGAATGAATTGCCCCCTTGTGTCATGTTCATTTGTGGAGATGTAATAGGAACACTCATTGAAGGAATGAATGAAGAAGTTGGATTGAATGAAGGCAGAGGGTTAATTGAAGAAGAAGGATTGCCCCCATGACTGGTGATCATAGGGGGAATGTCTTGTATAGAAGTAGTCATTATGTTTGATGTAAAGGTAGGTATGCTAGCAATAGAAGTTGTCAAAGGAATAGAATGATTGACTTGAGTAGGAGGTTGTGTATAACCTAAAGTTTGGGCACAACTCTTCATAGGCATCACATTCGAATCCACAATGCGTGCAATACCACGCAAAATATCAATTCCATTTTTATCACTTTGAAGCATATGTTTTAGACCCTCAATTAAAGGAAGAGCTTGACTATCGGGGTATTCTTGAGACATCCATTATCGAAAATCGTCAAATTGGTTATCCAATTTCGAAAGTTGTTCTACAGAAACCTCATGGAGAGATTCTTCATCATTAAGAGGATTAGAGGAATTACTCGTGTCCTCGTTAAAAAGGCTATTCAAATTAGGTTCCATCTCCTCAGTAATTAAACCTTGGAAAGACTTAATTCTAAGGCTTCGTCTAATGGGAATAGTGTAAGTAGGGCTTATGGTTGTAAAACTCATGCATTAGAGAGAGAGAGAAGATTTTGAATTTAAAGGTAGCAAATTTCAATAAAATCAGCCAATCTCCTAGACTTAAGCTGTTAAATGCAATCACGACAATCTCCCAAAATTTCGAAAAAAATGTCAGGGACCGTGGCGCTCGGAGTGCACACGGTCCTCGCAACTTTTTTTGAAATTTTCAGGGATGAAAGTTATGATGATTTTAAAGCTAATTTGAAAAAATTGAGTGATTTTACGATATTTAGATAGGCCAAATTAAAGTTGCAATCTCAAAATTGAACCCTACCAAGATTGTTGAAAAATGTAAAATTTGAATTTTGAAAAAGAGAGGGAAACTGAAATTTTGAATTTTATGATTTTAGAGGGAATACTAAGAGCAATGCAAGCTTTGAATTTTAAAAGTTGACTCAATTTCACGCAAAATTTGATTTTGAAAGCGGAAATCAAGGTTGGTGTAACTAAACACTTAATTTCAAAAGTCACAAATTGCAAGAATTTGAATAAAGCACTGAAATTTTGAATGAACGCCAACACACTTTTCAGATTTAGGACAGTAAGAACACAATTTTGACACAAAATTTCAATTTTAACAATTTTTTAATGATTAGAAGCCTTAATCCAAGCAATCCCTAGACCAACTTTGACTTTAATTTTGAAAGTGTTGTAATTGATAAAATCAGCCAAAATTCTGGATTTTAGCAGAAAAATACAGTAAGATCTAACTCCCGAAATTTCGGAAAAAATGTCAGGGACGATGGCGCTCGGGGTGCACACGATCCTCGCAACTTTTTTCCAAATTTTCAGGGATGAAAGATATTATGATTTTGTTGCGGAATCCAAAGTTACAGCCGATTTGGAAATGTTTTGATCAGTGAAATTATCGGTCAAAGGTTGAATCAAGAGGGTTTTAAAAATTAGGGTTTTGACACTTAACCACTTAATTTTCAAAATTAAAGCACAGATATGATTTGACAATTTGTAGTAGAAGGGCAAATCTGAAACAAGCATTAACAATTAAACATTTCACAAGCTCAATTACTAAAAAGAAAATTTAGGGTTTTATGCAATTAACCTCTAAAATTTGCAAAAGATCAAACATGGAAATGTAATTAAGGAAGCAAATTTTCAGATCTAACCATGAATAATCAGAAAGGATGTTCACGTCGGGTTCACCAAAATGTAAAGCGGAAAATCGCGAGCGAACCCTAAGTGTTCCCCCCCACCACTCCGAGGAGAGGGGAAGGAGGTCACTAGGGTTGACGGTTTTCACTTAGGGGAGACTTTACATTCAAAAGAGGGGTTGAAACCCACAAGATCCAATCCCACACAATGCAAGATTGGATTCTAAATGAGTTTCAAGGGTTAAGACAACAAGGCTACCCTCTTTTGTAAAGAATGTAGATAGAAGGATTAAGCTAGGAATGCATGAAAAGTGAGAAAGATTCATTTATAAACAGAGATAGGAACATAGGATGAAGTTGCGGACCTGGAATTAGCAGTAAAATGTCGAGACGGTGCTGTCCTACAAATTTGAGCGAAAGTTGACGGGACGATGGCACCCGGTGTGCACACGGTCCTTCGAAAAATCCGCGAAACGAAGGGGGATCTGTTCGTCTCTGCACAAGATTCCAGATCTTCAATTACAGCCGCGTACCTGCAACCTACACACAGAAAAGAGAGGACGATTGGGGGGTTAGGGATTAGGGGTTTGCCCTTAGGTCAAACCCCGATTTTGGAATTAACCAAGAAATGAGAAATGCTGTAAATGTAAATGATTGTAATGTAAAACAAGTACTTGATACCTTGTTGTAAGAATGTTTGTATTCTTACATGCGAAGGTGTAAATGTTGTTGCATGTTGTATGTTGTATGTTGTATGTGATCTCCTCTTCAATGGTTGAATCCTTGTCTTGAATGCAACACTTAGCCTTGAATGGAGACTTAGAATGATCAATTGCTTGAAGGAATGCTTGAATGCTTGAATGCTTGAATGTTTGAGTATCGCTTCTGCCTTTTTTCCATCTCTTTAAAATGGGAGAGGAAATGTAGTTTAAATACTTGTCAATTAGGGTTAAAAGACTGATTTTTCCGACCTTAGGCCGACCAGGAAAGATTATTTTCCAATTTGCAAACATAAAGACCCGAGGCCCCAAAAGAGACCAGGCCCAAAATAGGGCCAGGGACCAGGGCGCTGGGCGCCATGGTCCCACCTCCAGGGACAGCAGGGTGCAAGGAGGATCAGGCCAGGGTGCTGAAAAATGCAGTTTTTGATGTCATGGACAAGTTTCGGGGTCTCCATTCAGGTTCAGTGTTGTGTCGCCATCGTAAAGACCCAAATGCAGTCGAAATTGCAAGTGTCGCAATTTTAGGACGCTACAGTTTGTCCTTCCAAACTTCTTGGGAATAGCCTCATTAAATAAGTGTCATCGTAGGCAAATTCAAGGCTCATGGTATAAAATTCCTGAACATGATCGTGGGGTTCACTCTTACCATCATACTTATCATACTTGGGTATGTCTGAATTCGGGGGAAAAGGTATCATATTTAATCTCCTGTCAAAGGGGTAAGGACAAATTTTAAGGAATATCGTACTGTGGTCCCCTGTTGCATGTCCTGCATTTGTCTTTGCAACATTTGCATTTGTTGTGTAAGAGCAACCATGGGCTCATTTGTTTGCCAAGGAAAAGGTTCATCTCTTTCGTTATCCCTAATGCGGGTATGGGTGTGATCTGGTATGTTTTGTTCAGGGTCACGTGTTTCCTCTTCTCTCTGTTGTTCTTGATAAGTGTAATTTTGAGACCTTGTCCTAAAGGTTTCAGTGTTGAAGTCTTCAGGAAGTCTAACTCCTTTTCTTGTTAGCATGAGCATGTATTTTTCTTTGTCATCTTCTATGAGTCTTTCCATAAGTTTTTGGAATGAGGGGTTTTCTTGACATTCTTGAATAAGCTCCTTAGTGATCTCTGTTTCCCCTAGATTAGTATAATCGAACAGGTTTGATAATCTTCGATCCATACTGGACTCTGGTTGTGGTTCGCTTTGCTTGTTTCGTTGAGAGTGAGTGACAACGAGGATCTAGTAGAAACTTTCCATGACAAAGGGGACAAACTCTTCTTCTTCTTCTTGTTCGGGTTGGTGGTTCAAATCGAGCTACGTTATAAGTGATGCAGACTTCTGGGAAGAAAGCAGGGTTGATCTTTCCTCCACGATTCAAGCATTGATTGAATGCTGATTTTTGGCAAAATGCTCTGCTTCTCAATGGTTCTTTGTCAAATTCGTTTGACTTGTCTTGAAGATACAATCACATATGACGAAGAAAGGTGCGATGTGATTTGAAGAGTTGATGATTTATGTAGAGAAATTTGTTTTGTTTGGCAAGTGTTTTGGAACTAGGTTGTTGTTTCTTCAACTTAGTGTTGTGATGAAGACTTTTTCTTCTCAAAATATGAGGAGTGGTCATACACGAGTGATCAATGGTTTCCTTTGATGTTTGAATTATTATACTTTGTTTGAAAACTTAAGCCTACTTTTATTGAGTAGAGGTTTAGATTCGCCTCCATGACAAAGTGCGTCAAATGATATGGAATAAGAGTTTCTCGATATGGAGCCTCGATTTGACGACTTAAGTTTAAACTAGGTATGTTTAGTTGATGGAATCCGTTTAGTTGGCAAACCTTTTGATTAGTGTGATGATGTTACCTGATTTTGATCGGAGAAAATTTTATCTCTAGCTAGTTTTAGTTCTGACAATTTTGTTTTGAAGACGCTTGTTGAATTGTTTGGAGTATTTTTCGGATGTTTTGGTTCACATTTTGATTGGTGAGTTTGACTAGGAGTCCTAAAGGGTATTCAAGATTGATGATAAAATTTAAAAAAAATGCTCAGTTCACACTCTATTTTTCTAAGTTTTACCTATGTGCTAAGACAAAGACCAGATACGCTACCGTGTGATCCAGATGCGTTATTCAAAGCCACCTATGCGCTAAGTTGCCTGTGCTATGCGCAACTCAAGGTTTTGAATTTTGTTTTGATGGGCATGGTTATGCGCTGATATGTCCTGACTATGCGCTAAAGTTCGGATTCAAAGCACTAATGTTTACCCCCAATGCGCTAGACTGATGCCTGAAAGTGCTAATATGATTTCCTGAAGCGCTAGTGAAAGTTTTATCAAGAAAAGAAGTGTTATGCGCTAACTTGATGGATAAAAGTACTAAAGTTGGGTTGGTATGCGCTAAACAATGTTTCCAATGCGCTAAAAGGTTGTTCTTATGCGCTAAACTGTCCTGATTGCTCTGTTTTTGGTTTTTTGATAGTTTTTAACACAACATGAAAAAGACAACTAATTTTGCCTATACTAAACATATAATGTATGTTCTGCAAGGATGTGTTCAAATCCCCAATGTTTTCTTAGTTTTGGATACAAAGAATACAAATCAGATAGACTTTTTATTCAAAGGTCATCAACAATATCATAGCCCACTAGTCTCGATACTCTGTTAGCTCAAATAGTCATGTCACCCCCTAGGGGACGCCCATTTTTTTGCCTTTTGCCAGAAATTAACCCAAAGTGAATTGCTTCACAATTGGGTAGTTATCTTGGGAGATATATGGTGAGTAATCTCGGGGGCAGATTCTTCCCCACCCTTGCACTTTGATATTGAGGATGTTTGGATACTGACTCAGCTCAAGGTTTCTATTGCTAAAGTTCATAATCAAGCTTCATGTTCGGTCTTCAGTGATAAACTCCCTTAGGAGGCTTCCCAACCTTTAGAACAAAGGCTTTACGTATCGTAAAGATACTGGGGGAAGGCTAATCGCTGAGCAAAACCGTTGAAGGGACTTTCATCATCCTCCACTTTTGATTATAGTGGGTTGGAAAACTTGGTGATAAAGTCTTTCCCCACTTAGGTCGTTCCCCTCTCACTAACCATTTAAATGGTGCTCTAAGAGCAACTCGGGAGGGAAAGCCTGCTAAAGGATTTAAGTACTTTGAAAAACTGAAAGCATGAAAGAGTGCTTTGGCTTTTTGGTCACCCAATCAAGGGGAGAGCATATACCTTCCACTTTTGAGACAAGGCACAAATGGTTCTTTTTATCCTTTCAATTCAGTGATTTGCTAAAATCTATTTGGAGATGTTGCTCCAAAAAAGCATGGTGTTCCTTGTAACTTTCAAATCAGTGATTTTTCTATCTAAGTAAAGAAGTCTTGGTCAACAAAACAAATTTTCGATATTGGGTCAACAAATTGTAAAGTCGATAGGGGAAAGATTTCCCTCTTTTTGCTTAAAAATTAAAGATGAAGTTCATTTACCTTTGCAAAATAAAATTGATCCTTTTAGACACCAAAGGATGGTGAGGTTCGTTTTAAACTTTGCAAGAAAATAAACGTTGTCTTGTTCTTTTTAGAGCTTCCAAAAATAAAGTGTGTTTCTTTTTTAATTTGCAAGAAAACAAAAAGGTGAATGTTGTTGTTCTTTTTACTTTGCAAATAAGGAAATATAAATATTCTTTTAAGCCCCAAAAGGAAATCTGATGTTCATTTTAAGTACTCCAAAATGAAATGTGCAGTTTATTTTAACTTTGTAGAAAACAGGGAGAGTGAATTATTTTTAACCAACTCTTTTCGAGAGAAAGTAAAATTAAATAAATATTTTTTTTTTCAAAACTAACTCCTTCCCCTGCATAAAAGATTAAACCTGCACACAGTCAATGATAAACAAGTTAGTGTGGGCTTGCACAAGCCTAAAACGATTTTTCTCGGTTACAAACTTTTTCTTTTGTTCTGCTAACCCTATGCACTAAGATGGTACACCAATGCACCACAGAACAACACAGAAGCGCTACAAAAAAGACCCAATGCGCTAAACTATTGCTGGGATGCGCTAGACTAACTTCCTAAAGCACTATGATTTTACCGTTACCAGTGGAATAGTGATGAGCTAATACAACTACTCAATGCTCTAAGGATAAGGTCTGATGTGCTAAACAGTGAGCAATATGCGCTATAAAACAATTTTAATGCGCTAACGAAGGACTCCCACTCGCTAACGAAGCTTTTCCGCATACTTGCAATATTAGTCTTGCATTAAAAACGATGTTATTTATGGGGTTATGCCCCACGGTGGATGCCAAAAATGTGTGCAGGAAAAGTGGGGGGATGAAACGGAAAATGTGATTTCAAACTGGTCCACACACCAATGGGACTCTTGGTGCAAGTTATGGAGTTATATTGAATAACTCAACTTCCCAAGGGATGTTCCATTGTTCTCTATTTCACAAGACCCCTCAAGCCAATGCCTTTGCTCTTAGATTACTGAGCAAAGTGACTTAGGGATGACAATCATGAAAATAAGGGATATTGATCAATCTAGCACAGATGCATTCTTAGTCATGCATGATAGTAAGTCTAACATGATTTAAACTAGCATGGATATGATAACAAAATGAAAGGATTAGCAACAAAACTATCTTAGCATGATATACTAGTCTAACATGATCATTATGTGATAATACAAATGCCTATTTAAGATGCTATGTAGATTATTTCTATCAAAGAGAGGCTAAATGCTTGATTAAAATGATTTAGATTAGATGTTTAGTAAAATGTCCATAAGTTTGATACTAAATACTTGGATATGAAAATGGAGGAATGAGAGCTCTATTTATAAAAAAAACAGAGCAATGAATGGTTGGGATTGCATGATCTTATCAAGGGCCAGGATTGAAAGTTATCAATCCATGTTTACAATTCTCACCATTGAAATGGTGACAATTGTCAACATAAGATTGTTTGAGAGGAGATGTAAGAAGCATTAAATGTTTGAGAAGACCTCATGGTTACCTTAGGGGGTAAGGGTTAAGGTTAAGTTAAGGTTATCCATTGGATAAAGCTTTTACCCAAAGGATAAACTCTTGTGCAAGGGTTAAAGGAATAACCATGGTCAAAGCAATGAATGCTTGATGAGACCCTAGGGTTAGATGAGGGTTGAGTTAGAGAGAAAGTCTCTAATCATGCAAGAGGGTTGAGTTAACCATTAATGGTTTAGAAGACTTTCAAGGTTAACTTGTTGAAGACATAAAGCCTTTAATGGTTTTCAAAGACTTTGAGGGTTTGAGAAGTGACTTCCTTTAACTTAGGGATGTGACAATATTTAGGGGATGAGTTAGGCTAAATTGGAAGGGATTTAGAAGAATCTAGAAGGGGGTTTAGGGAGACAAGTGGGAGATGTAGGAGAATGCAAGTGGATGGAGGGGAATTAAAATAAATTATTTTATTTCAATTAAAAATAGATGCAACTTGCATAAATACAAGTGGGTGATTTAAATAAATAAATTAGATTTATTTATTTGCAATGAACAATCTAATTAAATGTAAATTTAATTAAAAAGGGGAGAAAAGAGAATTAATTAAATAAAGGGATTTATTTAATTAAAGGCTATGAGAGACTTAGGTGAATTTAATTAAATAAATTGAATAACTTATTTAATCAAATAGATGAATGTGAATGATTTAATTAAATGGAGGAATAAGGTTAAAATGAATATTAAATATTCACTTAAGAAAGTGGTCATTTTTATACATCTACAACAATTACCTTGCTTCTCCAGTAACACCCCTTGAAGCAAACGCAGAGAAGAAGCCGTGAACAAGTCGAGAAAACACAATGGACATACACACAACAAAAACCGATAGAGGAAGCCGAGAACTAGAAAAGATATCTAGACAATGAAAACCCAAAATTAATTGTGAACTTTGTTTCCGACAATAAGCTCAATGAAAATGCAGAGAATGAAAACCCAAAATTAATTGTGAACTTCATTTGACCTTGATGGAAGTGACGGACATGCTGGGCAAGAACATGAAACATGCTCTACAGTAGCGAAATCTTTAGCCGCATTAAATGCAGGCTCTTCAATCACCGCCTAGGCCATTCATAAAGGATGTGGTAGATGGTATGTCACCTCACCGCCACATCACACTCCAACACGTCAATAGAGAACATGTTTCAACCTATCTTTTCGTCGCCCCAAAAATGAGTCTTGATCAAAAAATAGACGATAACTAAAACATTGATACTTTAGCGAGCAAAAGTTGCACAAATAGCCTATCGGCTAATAATAACATAGCAGAAAAGCACCAGTAGTTGAGCACCCTAACTTTGCGCTTCTCAAAATGCTACGTGGAAATTTCAATCACTCCCAATTTTTTACATTAGCTTACTTGGCAAGTCCCCTACTTACAACTAAGCTTTCAACACCACATCATCAAGTATGGTACCACATCAACATGCTTTTTGCCAAGGTGTCCAAACCAGCGCAAGACCAATAGGCATGCAAAAGAGGCCCCAATAGTTGTGTAGCTGATATGGCATCACCTGATTGGTTACTTTTTATAATATTAGTACATTTCCTAACAAAAATTGATAATTTATGTTTCAAACAATAGATTTTATTTGTTTAGTTTTTAGAACAAAAGATATCAACAACCCTCACAACAATTGATACATGCACAACTAGTAACGATGCTCTTCCCCTAAAACAAACGGTATGCATTTCTTATCAACGGTAAAAAATTGGCAGCAATTTTAAACGGGCGTCAATTTCAAACTGCGAAGCTTATTAGAGTAGCGAAATGGCAGTATAACTCGTGTGGCTGGCAAGGGTGCGCACCCATGACATCGCATTGACCGGAGTGAATAGCCTTTTGTAGGATCCATGCAGGTAAGCGACAGTTTGCGGCTTAACTGAGGAGAGAAGCAATTCTTGAAAACAGAAGCAACTATATTTTGAATAAATGTTTGTTAAGAATGTTGTCGTGTAGAGCATCCTCCTCGTGGGCGCTCTGTCTGCTGAGGCCAGTCACTAGATTTCTTTTCAATTCCGTTCACGTGGGACATGGCAAGGCAGCCAGGCGCTCTTCACTTCGCGTGGATGCGCGGAAGTTGCTTGCAAAAAATCAGTCCAGGACACCATTTAAGAATAAGGACAACCAAGAGATTACTAGAGCCAAGAAAATATTAGGAGTGGCACATATAGGGCCAAATGCAGATGAAGGAAATGATGTAGAGCAGGAAAGCAAAAATAAAAATCCATTTGAAGTCTGGCTTGACAACAGAGCAGAGGATGGAGGGTCTGCTGAAAATTGGGTGCAGCGCGACAGAGCCCAGCGCAAGTTTTATGAAAAGAGGAGGCGACGCATGTATGGCACCGACAGCGACCAGGACGAAAAAATACCAGAGGAGGACAAGTACATCGAACTTAAGCCTGAAATTGTCGAGTTCAAAAGCTTGTATGAGAAGCAAGAGGAGCTCTACTTCTACGATGCATTTTGTTTCCCCTGGGAAAAGGACAAGCATTATCAAATGATCAGAAAGCTGGAGCAGAAGTATTTTCCCGATCAAGGGTTAGAGAAAGCTTTTCTTGATCCAGATGACGAGCTTTTGAAGCCAAAGGAGGACATTAAGGACAAACCCAAACACTTGGGTAAAACCGCATTGGTTGCACAAGCAGAAGAAAAGAATGCCGAAAGAAGCAAGATACAAATGAGCAGCAGTAGTGAATGGAATGGTGCCAAGGGTTTGGCTCAAGATAAGGCACAGAAGTTCGTTAAGTCACTCAAGAACATCCCCAATTTTGACGAAGTCTCGGATGCGCCTTATATAGTAACCAGGAAGTCCGAGCTTCCAGCTAGATGGAATGGTCCTAAAGGGACCGTGCTTCTTATCGACAAACCGAAAGGTCAGATATGACTCTGCCTTCTTTATAATCCCTACTTCATCTCTTTTTGTAAATGCATAAGTCTAAACTCTAAAACCTTTGATAAAACTCTCTTCAGGCATATGCCTGCATTGTATTCAAGCACGACTGGTCGAAAGAATGCCTGGTTAAATCTCCACTATGCTCTTCCCATTCACTTAACACCTAAAATGGGTTTCAAATGTCTCATTTACACTCCAAAACACTTAAACTAAATAAAAAACCTGTCGTATTATTGCAAGTGGGAATCAATCTGAAAACTTGCCTATCCTTTTGTACGACGGTTGACAAGTACTTCGAGATAAATAGACACAGTGATCAAAGTCTTAATAATAAATAATGACAGGAATTCCTTCATCCCATTTCTCCTTGCTAAAAGGTGTTGCAAGAATGCAATGACATCCTTTTCATCACAGCTGCTGTTCCTTTTCTAGGCTAACCTGATTGGGCAGATTATAAGGCACTGCATTGATAATATAGATGTAGAATGATGAACATTTTGCAGCTTCAATTTCTACTCATGGTAGCTGTGAATAGGTCTAGAATTTTGTCTTTCTCATGCCTCCTCAAGTATCTTTATTGTTTTTATTTTTTAATGCAGCAGATGAGAACCTCTATTCTTCTCCTTAGCAAAATCTCTCAAAAAACCTCAGATCAGTTCCTGTATTTAAACACTATAACAAACTCTTGCTTCCGATAAAATAAACAAACAGATAAATATGTTAATCAAAACAAAACTGTGAAAAGAAACCCATATTCATCAATTCTAAATGCATTAGTGAAGATTACGGTGGAGCAGATAGGTAGTAACAATCTTAAACTCATTTCTTATTAACTGAATCGCTCCTTGGCCCACAAATGGTAGGGATTTCCAACTAAGACAATTCCATTCACTTGGGGTGGCCTACTTAATTCAAGGGAACTGGTCTACTGCCTCTCCCTAACATATTTCCTTCCATTCTGCGTATGATTGCTTGTGTGGACAAGGAATAGATAAGTTTATTAATTAAAGAAATATAATAGATTGACAAAGCTATTAATATCTTGGACAAAGATATATTAAAGAGTATAGATGTATAATAATATTTATCCACATTGCATACCAAATACTTGTTAATTCACAAGTCTGCTGTTTTGCTTGAATGTCAATATCTTATATCCAATCTGATCTGATCCTTTGATGATTGATTGAATGAATAAGTTCCTTTGATTTGTCCATTTGAGGTGGTGAGTGATGATTAAGTGATTGTTGATTTAATAGATTGATGCTTGATTGCTGAATTCTTTGCTTCCTTGATCCCAAGATGAAGTGATGATTGATGTGGATTTGATGATTGTTTGATTTCTCTGTGATGTCCCCGATATAATTAAATAATAAATTTAAATACTTTATTGTAAGGCCCAAATTTAATAGCAAATCTTTCGGGCCCTTTATTTAATTAGATTAGGCAAGTCTTAGTTTGGTCGTGTCGGCCCGTTTGTAACCCTTCGGGAAGTTTCCCGGAGCCCATATATATGGCCGAGTTAGTCTTTGTCATAGGTATGCGAATTTTGGTATTTTTCTCTCTTGTGCGAATTCCTGTTGGAGTTCTGGTATCCGCCATTTCGGAGGCGAAAGACCCTCCCTATTTGGTATTTGCAGTTTTGGTGAGATTCACCCCACCCTATTCTGTTTTGTGTACTTGTTCCGGATCTAGCAAATCTTGAATCTCATCATTGTTACTTTCTCCAGTTGCATATTTGTTAATCTGATTTACATGCATAAAGGATTCCTAATACTTAGAATTCATTACTCGATACGCTTGCGGGAGACTAACCCCTTCACAAGTTGAAGTCCACTGTACCCCCCCCACTGTACGATTACACTCTCTCCTCACCACCGTACGACTTGCTTCCCACACAACTGTATGGCCCATTCTCACACTACCGTATGACCTGCTTCCCACACAACCGTACAACCCATTCTCACACTACAGTACTTGTCTTGGCACCACCGTACGACCCATTCTCACACTACCGTACTTGTCTTGGCACCACCGTACGACCTTCTTGACACCACCGTACGACCCTCTCTTGACAACCGTACGCCCAGTCTCACATCCACCGTACGACCTCTGCTCAACACCCGTACGACAACACCACCGTACGGCCTTGCTCCAACACCACTGTACGCCTTTGCCTCCCTTGCCAGTACGGTCAGGGAACATTATAGTGGTATCAGAGCTAGTGATCTTGCCAGCCTATTGGCTAGTGGATGCAAGTGTACACTAGAAGGAGGTACCGTTCGGCCGATCGAATGGGGGAACCACAGGATCCTACAAGAGAAGTCATGGCACTATTAAGGGAGCTAACTAGAAGCCAAGCTCAGCTCAACGACACCATAGCTAGAGGGGAGCAACGACAACAAATCATGTAGGAAACCTTACGACAATTGGCCTTGGGAAAAACGAATGGAGAATAGAATGGGCAAGGTGATGATTCGGTCACTAGAAGGTCAAACGTCCAACACTCACATTCACGGCCGTTGATGCTGACTTTTCCTTAGAAATCAGAAGCGCCACGTGGGGAGCAAGAACCCACCTTTCAGGAGATGCAGGCACAATTGAACCAAGATTGGAGGGATGCAAATCTCGAGGGGGACATATCCTTCAAGGATTATGTTGAAATCCGGATGAAATACTTGGGCGGCAGAAGTCGGGGCCATTATGGTCACTATAACAATGACATCAAGCGGAAGGTTGGCAAGATCAACCTGTCATCCTTTGATGGGACCGGAGCAACCTCGACACGAGCTTGGGTTCAAAAAGCAGATACCTACTTCCAACTCAACCCAATGCCTGAAGATGAAGCTATCAAGTTTGCAGCACTTCACCTGGAAGGAGTCGCGCACGAATGGTGGCATCATGGGATGGTCACTCTTGGCCATGACCAGAGACCTTCCTATGTCGACTTCACGAAGAAGCTCATAGATCGATTTGACAGGAAGGATCCAGAACTCAATTTCAAGGAGTTGGCGCATCTAAAACAGTCGGGACCTGTGGACAGTTACATCACAGAATTCCAGAGACTATTTGTGTTGGTAACAGACATCTCGGAGTGGAGATTGGTGGTCTTGTTCATGGACGGATTGATGGAACCACTGAAAGGTTGGGTGAAAGGGTTCAACCCCAACACGCTCACAGAAGCAATAAAAAAGGCTCGTAACATGGCAACATCTTCCTCTTCCAGAAATTTTGCACATACCAAACCACCTTTCGTTCTGAAGGAGAAGGATAATAAACCCTTTCCGAAGAGGTCATCGCTCGATGAAGCCACAAGACAGGAACTTAGAAGGAAGAAGCTTTGTTTCACCTGCAAGGAGCCATGGGAACCAAGACACCGATGTTTGGGCAAAGGGAAGATTCACTATATTGAAGTGATGTCCGTTGGAGAAGAGGAGCATGAGGAAAGTGAACCACCAAGGGAAGAATCTGCCGAAGAAACCAGCCTGGTGGAGAGAATCTCCACATTGGTACAAAGGGGAGGCGTCATTGCCACACTAGTGGGTGCCCCGAGGTGCAGCGTATTTAGGGTAAGTGGTACACTCCAAGGGCAACGAGTCCTTGTAATGCTTGACAGTGGGGCCTCGCTCAACTTCATAAACTCATCACTCGTCACCCGAAGGGGTTTGTGTACAAAGGAGCATGAAGGGTTCAATGTCAAGGTGGCAGGAGGCAATCTCCTATCGTGCACTCACCTGGTTCTGCAACTGAGCATCACCATGGGAAATTACACCGTGACTAATGACTTCTTTGTAGTAGATCTGGATGACACGGATGTCATATTGGGCATTCAATGGATGGAGACCCTCAACCAGTACACGTAGAGCTTCAAAAGGATGGAGTTCTCATTCGAGGTGGATGGCAAGAAGGTGGTTCTTAGGGGAATGTCAAATGGCGGCCCGAGGGAGATTTCCGCCGAACGGATGGAAGCCATCTTCAGACATGATGAAGTAGTCTGGGCAGCACATTGCTTGATCTCGACAAAACCTGTGAAAGAGCAACCGACTTACTACCAAGATGAGGAACTTCAATCGGTTTTGGATAAGCATAGTTTGGTCTTCGTTGATATTCCACCTAGTATACCCCCACATCGAGGGTTTGAGCACACCATCGAGTTGGAGGGAGGAGCAAAACCCGTTATCACCACACCCTATCGCCACCCGAAGAAGTTCAAAGAAGTGATAGAGAAAACGATCCAGGAACTCCTTGATAAAGGATGGATCCGGCCCAGCTCTAGCCCCTTTGTGTCCTCAGTGGTACTGGTGAAGAAGGATGAAACTCTCAAAATGTGTGTTGACTACCGTGCACTGAACAAGAAGACTATCAAGAATAGATACCCCATTCCCAGGATCGATGAGCTACTGGACGAACTACATGGCGTAGTCTATTTCTCCAAGATTGATCTCCGCTCCGGCTACCATCAGATCCATATGAGAGAGCAAGATGTGGAAAAGACAACCTTTCGTTGCCATTACGGACACTATAAGTTCTTGGTCATGCCGTTTGGATTAACCAATGCTCCGACCACTTTTTAGTCCTGCATGAACCACATCTTCAACAAGCAACTGCGTAAGTTTCTACTGGTATTCTTCGATGACATACTCATCTACAGCAAGACCTGGAAGGAACATGTGGGACAATTGGATGAAGTATTGGGGATTATGGAATCACAATCACTGTATGCCAAAAGGTCCAAATGTGAATTTGGAATGACTGAGGTCTTGTACTTGGGTCACGTCATTAGCGCCCAGGGGGTACAAGTTCACCAGGAGAAGATTCAGGCCATTTTGGATTGGCCTTCACCCAAGACTCTCTTGGAGCTGCGTGGATTTTTTGGATTGTGCAGTTATTATAGAAGGTTTGTGAAAGGATTTTCATAGCTTGGGGCGCCACTGACAGATCTGACAAAGAAAGGATCCTTCCATTGGAATGCGCAAGCACAACAAACCTTCGACAAATTAAAAGAAGTTATGAGTATGTGTCCGGTTTTGGCACTAACAGACTTCACTCGCCCTTTCATCTTGGAGTGCGATGCCTTGGGAGAAGGCATTGGAGCAGTGTTGATGCAAGACCATCACCCCATTGCGTTCGAGAGTTGGAAGCTCTCGGGAGTTGAGCGGTTGTACTCCATCTACGACAAGGAAATGCTTGCCATCATGCACGCACTGACAAAGTTTCGGCAGTACCTCGTCGGGGCAAAGTTTGTTGTACGGATAGACCATGCGATATTTCTTGGAGTAGAGAGATTTGAATGAACGACAACAGAAGTGGGTAAGCAAAGTCCAGGCATTTGATTTCGACATTGAGTATGTGAAGGGCAAGAATAACGTGGTAGCCAATGCCCTGTCAAGAAGGCCTGCCATATGTTCTTTATCCCAGATTTCGGCGGATTGGAAGGAACACCTGTTGGTTGAATACTCCAAGAATACTTTTGCCTGCGAACTATTGGATGGTCAAGTGCAGGATGACTGATACAAGGTGGTTGATGACATCATTTACTACAGGGACAAAATTTATCTGGTACCCGAGTCCAAGATGAAGGAAAAGATTCTGAAGGAAATGCACGACTCTCCCTTGGCCGGACACTTGGGATACTTGAAAACCTACAGATAGATCCGAGAAAGGTTTTCCTTGAAGGGACTTAAGAACGATGTCCTGCAGTATGTGCGGGAATGCTCCACCTGTCAGCAAAACAAATCTGAGCACACCTTACCGGCCGGACTGTTGCAACCACTGCCGATCCTCGACCAGAAATGGGATAGCATCTCGATGGATTTCATTACTGGGCTTCCTAGAGTGCAAGGAAAGGATTGCATTTTTGTCTTAGTTGACCGCTTGACCAAGTATGCTCATTTTTTTGCCATCCCCTCAGGATACCAAGCAGTTCAAGTGGTGGAGTTGTTCTTTCGTGAGGTATTCCGCTTACATGGTCTACCGCGAAACATAGTGAGTGACGGGGATAGCTGTTTTCTGAGTACCTTCTGGATGGAGTTATTTCGGTTGGCAGGAACCGAGTTGTCGCCCAACATGAGCTGCCATCCGCAGACAGACAGACAGACCAAGATTGTGAACAAATGGCTGGAGGGTTATCTCAGGAACTACGTCTCAGCTCAACAGAAGGCTTGGGTTCGTTGGTTACATTTGGGTGAACACTGTTACAACACCACTTATCACATGTCGATAGGCATGCCACCTTTCAAAGCATTGTACGGTTATGAACCTTCTTCATTTGTTGATCTGGCATTGGGAGACAGTCGTGCACTGAGGGCCAAAAATTGGCTTCAGGAGAGTTTAGACATCTTGACATCTCTCAAAAATAACCTACAGAGGGCACAGAACTAGCAAAAGATGTATGCCGACCGACACCGGGTTGAGCGAAATTTTGAGGTGGGTGATCTGGTATACCTCTGACTTCAACCATACAGACAATCCTCCTTGAAGACAAGTGGTAAGGAGAAGTTGAAGCCGCGTTTCTATGGACCCTACAGGATGGTTTGGAGGGTGGGCGAAGTTGCCTACAAGTTGGAGCTTCCTGAGGGGAGTCGGATTCACAATGTTTTTCACGTGTCATGTCTCAAGAAGGTTGTTGGGCAGCACGTCACAGTGTCCAAGGATCTGCCACCCATCGACGAAGAAGGAAAACTAATTCTGGAGCCGACAGAGATCATCGATGTCAGAGAAAAGAGGTTGACATCATGCACGGTCAAGGAATTCCTTGTGCGATGGAAGAATCTACCTATCGAGGATGCCACCTGGGAAGGCGAGCAAATTTTGGAGCGTCCAAGTTTGGAATTGCTTGAGGGCAAGCAATTTTTGGCCCGGGAGGATTGTGATGTCCCCGATATAATTAAATAATAAATTTAAATACTTTATTGTAATGCCCAAATTTAATAACAAATCTTTCGGGCCCTTTATTTAATTAGATTAGGCAAGTCTTAGTTTGGTCGTGTCAGCCCGTTTGTAAACCTTCGGGAAGTTTCTCGGAGCCCATATATATGGCCGATTTAGTCTTTGTCATAGGTATGCGAATTCCTGTTAGAGTTCTGGTATCCGCCATTTTGGAGGTGAAAGACCCTCCCTATTTGGTATTTGCAGTTTCGGTGAGATTCACCCCTCACCCTATTCTATTCTATGTACTTGTTCCGGATCTGGCGAATCTTGAATCTCATCATTGTTACTTTCTCCAGTTGCATATTTGTTAATCTGATTTACATGTATAAAGGATTCCTAATACTTAGAATTCATTACTCGATACGCTTGCGGGAGACTAACCCTTTCACAGGTTGAAGTCCACCGTACCCCCCCCACTCACTGTACGACTACACTCTCTCCTCACCACCGTACGACTTGCTTCCCACACAACCGTACGACCCATTCTCACACTATCGTATGGCCTGTCTTGGCACCACTGTATGGCTTGTCTTGGCACCATCGTACGACCTTCTTGACACTACTGTACGACCCTCTCTTGACAGTCGTACGCCCAGTCTCACATCCACCGTACGACCCTCTCTTGACAACAGTACGCCCAGTCTCACATCCACCGTACGACCCTCTCTTGACAACCGTATGCCCAGTCTCACATCCACCGTACGACCTTTGCTCAACACCCATACGACCCTGCTCCAACACCACCGTACGCCTTTGCCTCCCTCACCAATACGGTCAGGGAACATTACATTCTCAAGGGATTGGTGAGTAATGGATGAAAGAAGGATTTGTTTTGATGGGTTCGTGAGTGACGGCCCTGCTCCAACACTACCGTACGCCTTTGCCTCCCTCGCCAGTACGGTCAGGGAACATTACATTCTCAAGGGATTGGTGAGTAACGGATGAAAGAAGGATTTGTTTTGATGGGTTCATGAGTGACGAGTCATAAATGATCCTTCAATGCTTGGAATGAATTCTCCTTTATACTTTCTTGGTCAAAGGGTCACTACCTTTCATAAGATTTGAGTGACCACTTTTAATAATAAATTATTCTCCAAATTGATCTCCCTTGGATGTCCTTCTTAAATGAAACCTTCTCCTTTTTCATCTATTTCAATGTGAGGTAGAGTCACCTCTTCACCATGTCTGCCCTTTCTGCCCTTTGCAATGGTCACAATTACCACCCTTCGAAAGAGTCACAACCCTTCACCACTTGTGCCCTTTGAGAGAGTCACAACCTTTCATTATTTCCACCATTTGAAAGAGTCACAACCCTTCATCACTTCTGCCCTTTGAGAAAGTCAGTTCCTTATTTTCTTCTCCTCCCTTTCTTCTTCCATTAATCCTTCCTTACTTCCTTTGTTCCCTTCTTCCTTCCTTCCTCCCTTCCCTATCCTTTTATAGTTTCATATTTTATTGAGGGGACAAATCTCTTTGGAAATAGACATCCATTTAAAGAATAATGTCTCCTCATTGCTATCCTATTATTCAAATCAGATCTGCACATCTGTTTGAGTGAATCACTGTAATGTCCTGTTTTAGGAACAATGCAATAGAACCACACAATCCAATGCTCTGATACCGCTTGTAATGTCCTCTTATGTTCAGACTTAGGAAATAGTGACAATTAACTTATAAAAGAATCAATTGCAAGAGACTTCTTTCCTTCAAGTCTCGATTATTATTATGAATTTGATCAATGATTCCACTATGAATGTTTGTAGTATGCAATTGATAAGATTTATATGTAAATAATGATAATGCTATTCAAAGAATAATGTATATGTATTGAATATAGACCACTGCCATATCTGATACAAACTGATAACTAAGCAAAGATCTGGACAGCTTCCTCTAATTTTGACAATAGGAGATATGCTATGAACTTGTCTATCATCGCTTATAGCGATTGAATTGCTATGTCTGATATAATCCTTTAATATATGCAATGTCTGATATGATAATATCGCTTATAGCGATATAGTTGCTGTCTCAGATATAGAATTATAAACTTGCAACAAATCTGATGCTGTGTCTGATCTGTACTTGATGTGCTTGAAACTAATAATAGTCAAATAGGCAGATGCTCAAAGAACAGATCCAAATATATGGATAAGAGCATAGAAACGAGACTCGAACTCAACGCGGACTCGGCAAGGCTGACCCGACTCGGGACTCGGCAAAAAATCTACAGGAATCAGCAAAAACTCGGCAGAACTCGGCAAAAAACCAATTTCTTGTGATTTTTGCCTAGAGCGAGTACTGGAGAGTCACGAGCCCTTGAGACTCGGCTAGGGTCACTCGGCTCGAGACTCGCTAGGACTCGGCTCGAGACTCGCGAGCCCTGGAACTATGGATAAGAGTTAATAAGTTCCAATTCGATGCCTTGAATGAATGATTGCAATCTCCTTATGTATCTACCCTCACCGAATAGTTGCATCTTTGAGAGATGTCTTTTCCTTGATTTGTATCTTTTCATAACAACAACCTATATGTAATTGTCCTTAATCAGTGAGAGTTGTAGTGTCATTGGGTCTCTATTATATCCGCTCCATACATTACATTAGCCTCTGTTTTAGCCACTACATAATACTTAGGAATATATCCTAATTGTTCTTGATTCCTCTTTTATCAATTGCTTCACTATGTTCCATATCCATCTTTCTTTGTATGCTGATTATCGGCAATACGATAATCATCGACTATGTCCTCTTAAAGGATATAGTTAGAGAATGCTGAGTTGTAATCATTCGATGATGAATGATATTGTAAGTACACTACTGTCGTTTAGAAGAGGGTGCCGCTGTATATTGATACTCCCTTAACGACTTTGACCACCGCTTGTAATCTTTAACGATATTGAGTAGCTGTCAGATATATGTTTTCCATAATAATTGATTGATCATATCAAATTGCTGATGTCGAATATTAATCCTTGCTCGTCTATTCCTTACTACATTGCTGTTATTTAATCAAGTGATTAGATATAGTTCGTTGCCTTCCAAGTTGACTTGTAATTTTGGCACATAAACTAGTTTCTTAGTCACTTTATTCCATACATATCGATCCTCCTTTTACCTTGATTTAATGTGTCTTAGAATGATAATCAATATGACTTCTGATTACTTACACCAAATCCATTTGGTTGATATCCATAAGCTGATTAGTGACTCTGTTCTGTACATGCTTTCCTTCCTAATGCTGCCAATAAATGGTGGAGGCTCATATTAATAAGTTTCAATCTTTAATTAAAACTTATCAAATCGTATATCTTTTAGGTCCTGAATTGGAGACATTACAATCTCCCCCTCATGGAAAAATGCTTGCCCACAAGCATTCTTATAACGTCATGATGATTCCTGGATCCCAAATAAATATGTAGAATGATTCAACATATATACATTGCTTCATGTGGATGCCATTGAACTTGTTATGCAAGTCACTTATCATGTAGACGTCCGGGTCCCAAAGGTTAGAGCACCAATGGTTCCTGATGTAGCTAGGTTGATTATCTGGAGTAACAATCTTGAAGTGCTTGTCCATACGGCGGGTCATCCAATGTTGCATGGATTCTTTACACAAATGTCTTTTGATAATCTTAAAGCTATGTCTATTACTGAACATCTGATATTGATTAACCTTTGATCCCCAACTGAAATTTGAATTCCAATTCATCTTTATGAGTGTAACCTCATGTTGCCGCTGCGCTACTTTGATTTTGATATGCTCATTCTCATGCCCAAACTGTAAATGATTCTTTGGAAACCTTAGGGAGTGTTTAGTGTCAAAACCCAAGGATTCTTTCAACCATAAAGTCAAACTCTTGACTCCTTTCGTCAATGATCATGAATGATCGAGGATGTTGGTAAGAATCATTGTCTCTTATGATGGAGGTAGAAATCTGAATAATTAGTCTCCATGAACTGAACTTAGAGATTTTACAATGTCCAATTGTCCTTATATTGTTGTCACCTTAGTTGGAACATAATGGTAGTCATAACTGTTTTGCATAAGATATCTTACTATCAAACTCAAACATTCATTTCTTGATCTTTGCCTAAAAGAAGGAATCCAAATCTGAACTGCAACCTCATATAGTTTGAGTGGAGAGTATTTAGTGATAGCATTGTTAGGGCTTTCCATATCGTTCCAAACCGGTCTCAATGTTTCCTTAAGCAGTTATATTTTTACTTAATAATATCTCTTGTTTAATGTGTTTTGCAACAAAATATGTAGTCTTGAAGGCTTGAGGAAAAATTTAATAATAAATCCCTCCCTTGAATATACACACGAGTCAGAGATATCTTTATTGACTCGTGCTCATATGTATATATTAAGATCATATTTCCTATCCAATTACCCATGCTCATAGAGGTTCTATAATGTCTATGATGAATTCTTTATCAATATTATCATATGAATATTTGAAATTTCCTTATATTTTAAAAATGTCCTTAGTTTTTTAATAGCTGTCCCTTAAAAAATGGTAAAAGAAATCCCCATACTGGAAACACATCCCACCATCCCCTGCTGTCCTTGTCTTGGAAACTTGGGGGAGCATAGGTTATTGTCACTATATAGTAGATATCAATTAAAATATAATAAAAATTAATTTTGGTTAATGATAAACAACAAATCAACAATTTGTTAATAACAATTTTGATCATAAAACGACAAAAGAACAAATTGCACCCCACGCAAATAGATGATAATTGAAAGACCATGAAATCAATAATTTTGTTTTGAAATTAAAACTCTCAATGATGTTGCTGTAAATCTGCTTGGAAATTCAAATCATTCCCACTTGAAGCACAAATGCGATCCTTGAGTAGAACTGCCCCAAAGGATATCAGGATTTTTTTCTCCAAATCTAATTTTGAATCCAAGAGGTTTTTTGTCCTCTGGATCTTATATACCAAATTTTTTTATCCTTGAATGCAACTTGAAATTCAAAATTCAAAAATAATGAAGATGAACAATGATGATCAATAATATGCCTTGACCTCTATTTTATAGGCGTTTTGCTTTGGGCCCTCTAATTAGTTTAATTTTTAATTTATATTGCATTTTCCCTCCAAGTATTTAAAAATGCTTTTAAATTACATCCAGGGGCCTGTTTTTAAATTATATTTTAAATAAGGTGTTAAAGGCACTGTTTGAATAATATTCAAGTGGCCTTTTTTGAAAATTAAATAATTTGGCTCACTTAAAATATTATTATTATTTTATTTTGAAAGGGCCCATGATATTGAGCTAACAGTGGCACTTGTGGAGCAGTTCTGACACAGTTAATCTTTGTTTGTTTTTGGTCCGATAATTGTTTTGGATGTTTAATGTACCAACTTTTGTAACTAGTAATCATCAAGGACATGCAGGTATCAAAATGCTAATTTGAAAAATTATGAACCTCTAGTCTTGGTTGTCTCATGAATACACATCCCTGATAATTCGTTTTGTAATGTTAGTTTAGCCATTTTTTAATCTTGTATTAGTGTAACAATTTTGCAAATGTTTCTGGAACAGGATGGACTTCATTTACTGTTTGTGGAAAGTTGCGTCGCTTGGTTAAAGTAGAGAAAGTAAGTAACTGATGCAGGATATTGTTATCGGGGTAGTTATTTTTAGCTTGCTTTCATGAGCTTTACCCTGCTGTTGGTGCCTGAAAATTTAATCATTTGCAGGTTGGGCATGCAGGAACCCTGGATCCTATGGCAACAGGTCTATTGATTGTTTGTGTGGGTAAAGCAACTAAACAAGTGCAGAGGTATTTCTATTTTAATTCCTCCGATGAGAGGGTTCTCATATCTAATCCTAAGTCTAATTTGACTCCTGATTACATGGAGTTTGATTGTGGATATGCTCACTATACATTTTTTAAGCCATAATTTTGTAATCACACCCTAATGAAAATTGGTTAAAGGGTAGTTACTTGGGTAGTTGGTGGTGGCTAAACCATCTCTTATATCACACCCTAATGAACTTTCTTGCTCTTGTTCCTCATTCTCATTTTCTTCTTTTGAATTTTCTTCTTCTTCACTTTGTTCTTCATGGTGATCTTCTATAACTTCCTCAAATTGTTTCCCTTCATCAATTTTTACATTTGCACTTTCCACTATTTTGTGAAGTTTTTTATTATAACATTTATATGCTTTACTTCTTGACGAATATCCAAGAAGAATTCCCTCATCTGCTCTAGCATCAAATTTGCCCAAATCTTCTTCATCTCTTCTAATGTAACATGTGCTTCCAAAAACCCTAAAGTGCTTGACTGTTGCTGGTCTTCCTTTCCACAACTCATAAGGTGTTTTGTCATTATTTACCCTTATTTGTGCCCGGTTCAAGATGTAGACTGCCGTGTGAACCGCTTCTTTCCAAAAATTGTTCGCTATCTTTGATTCATTCAACATGGCTCTTGCCGTTTCTTGGACAGTTCTGTTTTTTCTTTCCACAACTCCAATTTGTTGAGGAGTTCTTGTTGCTGAGTATTGTCTCCTTATCCCATGCTTTTCACTTAAGTCTTCAAATTCATTAGAGGTGAATTCTCCTCCTCTATCTGATCTAAGACATTTTATTTTTGCATCCACTTCATTTTCAACCAACTCCTTGAAGGCTTGTCATGTCCCCTCCTGGATCGTTATATATATACGGAGAGAAAGAGAGAGACCCTAAATGAAGAAATTATTATTATTAATTAATGTAATAATTATCAATGAATGATTATTTAAAATTCATTAATTAAATATTATTTATGAACATGACTTGAATATTATATATTATCAACATAATGTATATATATAATAATAAACAATAATACAATTAAAGACTAGTCTAAAGATGGCCAATGACCATTAAGTATGGAACGATGAGCATAGTCTTTGATGACCACACCGTAATTGACAACAATAACTAAAAGATACAACAGACAATTAAAACAAAGTAATTATACAAGGGAAAAGTGACCAATATATTGAAGTCAAGACAATCCATGACCAGCAAGTGCGTGGAGTAGCAATAATAACCATGACATAACATAACACTCAGCACATGACATAACACTCAGCACATATGCAGAAATAAACTCAGTGATACAGTTAATAATATAATATTATAAAAATACTTGATAAGATATTACTACTGCTCGTATTTTCTCTTCACAATATTTGTGGTGGATGCAAAAGCTACCATATCTGACATGGATACAATTCCTAAGTCTAAATGGTGGTCAAACAAATGTTCAAAGCCTAAAGTGGTGGACCCAATATGAAATGGTGAGAGAAATGTTTGAAGCTTAAAGTGGTGGACCCCGTATACAATATGAAACGGTTCACTAATAAATCATTAGTGGTTCGCTGAAGTTCTATGTTGATTAATGTATATTTTTTAATGATACGATTCATTAAGAAGAGGCTAAATGATTTACAATACTGGCTAATAAGAGTTGAAAATAATAAAGTGTTAGTTTGACTTTGTTGCCTTTGTCTTCTGTGTTGCTGCTTAGGTTTTGTGATGTCCTGTTGTGCTAATCGCACACCCATCCCCATCTTGGACAGGGACCCCCCCGGTTTGTGTCTTTCTGTCTTTGCGGAAGAGGAAGGGGATATGAAGGGTCAAGTTGGTGAGTGATGGAGTCTGGAATGTCATCTTGATCTTCAAATGCCTTGAAATTTGGCTAAGTCTGGAATGTCTTGATCCTGAAATTTGGCTAAGTTTGGAAAACTGAGGAATCCTCCAAAAACTAGAATTTGCAATATAACTCCTGGAAGTCCGAAACCACTCTCAAACATCCTGAAAGTATATATGGAATATAACTTAAAGTATAAGAAAGAAGAAAGATATAAGGAAATGTAACTTATATGTTATATTCCATAAAATGATCCTTCGGCGAGATCTTGACAAACTCGCCCAAGTGCCCAAGCTCGCACTTCTTGAGGAAAACGTTTAAAATCGCTAAAATGCCCAATTTCGGACCCTGGGGCAAAAAGTTGAAAATGTGAAATGTTGCAAAAAGTGGGTTTAGGTCCGAATTTCACTTAAGTCCTCCAATTTCGGACCTTGGGGCCCAATTCAAAATTTCCCAAAAGGTGCTTTAGGTCCGAAAATGCTTGGAAAGTTGCAAAAAGCCCCCAGAGGTCCGAATTTCACTTAAGTCCTCCAATTTCGGACCCTGGGGCTGAAATTTAAAAATGTGTGGAAAGTTGCAAAAAGCCCCTAGAGGTTTGAATTTCACTTAAAGTGTCCAATTTCGGACCCTGGGGCCGAAATTCAAAGTTGTGCAAATTTGCAAAAAGTGTTAAATGGTCCGAAAATGCCTCCAGTTCGCCAGAAGTTCAAAAACTCCGAAATTTACCTTGAGTTTGCGAAAAGGTGGCTAAGGTCCGAAGTTTTTAAATGAATTTGCAAAACATGTCTATGGTCCGAAGTCTTCTTAAGTTGCAGAGCATGCGCTAGGGTCCGAAAACTTTTCTAATTTGCAAAAGAAAATGCTAAAACTCCGAATTTACAAACATGTTTAATGCTCCGAAAATCTTCAAAATCCCAAAAGTGTGGAAAGGTTTGAATTTATCTTAAAATCGCAAAATTGCCCAGAGGGCCAAATTTCAGACCCTAAGGGCAAAATAAAAACTTGTTGAAATTGGCAAAAAACAGGAAACATCCGAAGTTCGCAATTTCCTTGTGAGTGCCGAAAATCGCTAAAAAGGGAGTATTGCGGGAGAGTTAAGTTAAAGAGTTTAAAATTTGCAAAATCACCAAAACCTCTCCAAGGTCTGAAATTTGCCATAGTGCCCAGAATCGCGAAGCACAGGCCCAAATATAGGGAATTCGAAATTGATAAACCGCCCCCGCCCCCCCCCCCCCCCCCCAATTCTCCGAAATTCACCAGAAAAGCATGAGTGTTAGGATTTTAAAATTTGCAGGAGCTCTTCAAACCTCCAGAATCGCGCTATAAGAAGTTTTCAAAACGCCATAAACCCATTCAAAATGCCCAAGACTCCAAAGGTAAAATCACGCAGAAGTAAATCGCCCAAACACTATCAAGACCAAGGATCAGATTTCACATTCGAAGAGAAAGGAGAAGCATTTTCAAGATACATCTCACAAAGAGCTTCTCAAGCCAGATGTCGTAATTAAATTTAATGTTTGTTAAATTAAATTATTTAATTTTCAAATTGATTTAATGAAATTGGTTGATTGATCGTAGGACGTCATTGGAGAACCAGGAGAAAGACCTAAAACGCAAATCGAAGAAGGATCACAATCAAGGCCAAGCGCTGAAGACTGGAAAAGAAAAATATGTGCAAACATGCTACAGGAGTGCGAGAGCAACCAAACATTGGGAACCGTGCCGCTGAACAAAGATGAAGTCCACCACCGAGACCAAAGACCAAAGAACACTCTGAATGCTGCAAGTTTATGCCTTCTCAAGAAAAAGCACACAGCTGGATTTAAGTCTAGAAATTCAGTTTTAAAACTGAAACTGCTATATTGTAAATTGCCTATGGGTCCCGCGCAAGATATTTTTGTGGATAACTATTCCCAATCACCAAGAAGATTGGATAGACCTAAATTAAAGCCAAATAGTGGCAGGTAGTTGAGATAGTTGTTGGTTGGATAACTCAGAATTAATTCGGCATGGGTTAAAGCTGCCATCTTCTGGAAGGCAGATCAGGACCCTTGGATGCAGTCCATCCTAGCCTTCGATTCAAAATTGTAATATCTATAAAAGGCAGAGGCCTTTCTTTTGTTAGATGGTTAGATGGTGAGATGGTTAGATAGAGATTGTTGGATAGTTAGACTCTGGTGAGAGAGTTAGATTTTAGAGTTAGAATAGGTTAGATTTTAAGCAGTAGCATAGAGATGCTGCAGAAATTGTTGTAATAGGCAGCTGGAATCAATATATAAGCATTGATTTGGTGTTTATTGTCTTGTTTTCATCCTGTTTGCATGGTTTCTCTCAGCATTTTAGATAGATCTTTCTATTTTGGGTGTACAGGTATTTGATAGATTTAGGCTCATACCATTGAGGTATACTGATTGTGTATCCTTTTGTATGGTTAACCTGAGCCTTTAATTGTGCTTAGTTCAATTGCAGGTGTCCGTTTGAGCTGCGCCAGAATTGGGTGCTTAGCCGTGCATCTCCAGTCTGAAAATCTTCCAAGTCCCTTTGAAGATTGCACCATTCCTGCAAGGTTGTGAGCTATTCTGGCCAAGCAGGAATTGGTTATGTTGAATCCGTCTACCCGCATACCCGTGTTGTTAGTTTTAGATCTCCTAACCCTTTCCTTTTGCTCTTTATTGCGTAATTCGAGAATCACAACAAACTAGCTTGTTGCAAATCGTAAGTCCCCTTGTGTTTCCAGCAAAACACATCGACCACTGAGTAATCCTGCAGTCAAGACCTGACAATCAAAACCTTGAGGTCGTCCCCTTTGATCAAACCAAAAACAACATTAGGGACTTCCTTTTCTCAAGAGAGGATAGGATACTCAGGTGGTCATTCTATTCTGCGTTGGCCGTATGGAGTTTGCAGCAATGCGATTTCAGACACGTCAACATGTCCCCATCCAAATCAGAAAATATAAGATTGTCACACAGACATCATCTTGTATGGATCAACATTTGTAGAATCGATCAATAGTCAATAACACGTAGCAGACGAAATTAGTTATGGAAAGAAGACGATTAAGCCATGATGGAGATCTGATAGGAAAAATCGTCTTGCCTCAAGACTTCACGATTTTTCCAGAGGAGCAATCAAAGATTAGAATTAATGAACAACAGCTCGATTAATATTAGGCAGCGATGCAATTTTCTAGGATTAACAACGATCATTACCGATATCTATAGCATTGATAACTATTAAAATATATAACAACGATTGTTATTATCTTAGCATAACCAAATAACTAACAATTAGTTAAGATAAATATTAAAATGAGGCAGCGATTATGAGAGTTGTGATTAATGAAAGGTTGCGTGCATTTATGGGAAGGCAATTGTTTCCAAGGGACACCTTACTTCATAAATGATTAATACATATAAATGGAAGGAAGGACAACAAGGGGAAGAGGAGGAGGGGAGGGGTAAGGAAACTGCGAACTGCAACAAGGAACTGCAGGTTGGGAGCTGCTAGTGCGGGTGCAGACGGGTAAGGGATGTCGCAATGTATATGTAAATGAATATAGTTGATAAATATTTTAATATATATATTAACGAATATTAATAATAAATATTCTAATATATATATTAATGAATATTAATAATAAATATTTTAATATATATATTAATGAATATTAATAATGAATATTTTAATATATACATTAATGAATATTTTAATACATATTAATGAATATTAATAATGGATATTTTAATACGTATATTAATGAATGTTAATAATGAATATTTTTTTTTTTTGATCGGTAATTTTGTAGTGGTATATTGATTCAGAAAAAGATATACAATCATCCAAGGCCATACAAGATGTAAACATCGGCCCAAAATTTAACAGTCCTGACCTACTATGGAGAGCATTCAAAGCTAAAAACAAGGAAATAAAAAACCAGTTATGTGCATCTCTGCACTAAAATATTACAGTCATCCTTAAAAAGTATTTTTTTAAAAACCAGCAGTGGAAATAAAAACAAACCAAACACCATAGTCCCATAGCCACTCAGTCGCTATCGCTCTGGTTCTCCTGCTCCTCATCCGCGATATCTGCTAGTGCTTTTCCCTTTGCTGCTTTGCTCTTCATTTTTGGGATGCAATCCAAACTTCCAAAATCAGGGTCACCTTCTAGACTTGCTAGCAGTTGGACCGCCCGCCCTTCCTCAAATCGGTCTCGCAACTCTCTCCCAACCTCCATACGCGCCACCACCTCGAGAGCCTTCAATATTTCATCTGTTCTGATTAGCTTGACATAGAGCTTCATGGCTTCCCAGCCAATGCGAGCTCGCTCACGACATTGTTCCTTAATGCGGTTTTTCGGCCCTCGGACAAAAGGCAATATCTCCTCCTCAACGTCTCCCTCCCGAATGCGGATTCCTGTCTGAGGGACAACCCACTCCAAAATGGAGTCAAGGTTGATCAGATATTCCCCATCAATCAACTTTGTCAGCGTGAGCTTTATTTTCTCTACCTCTGGTTTGAATTCGCATGCCCAGGCCATAATCAGGGAGTACACCTCCATATTCGTCCGGTATCAAAAATGGATGTGCGACACCTCTTCTAGCATTAGGCGCACCGCACTCCACAATTTATCCTCTTTGTACTTGAAGAGTCCTTGCATTCTTTTATCCGACACCGTCCCCAGAAATGGAACCAATTTCTTCTCGGTTTTCAGAGTGAAATTTGCCTCCATTGGACCTGCACAAATTGTTAACTCCAAAGTCTACAATGTGAATGACATAAAAACATTTATCAATCAAATTATTGCAGACTCAATACTCCGCTCACAAACCAAAGTAGTTAATTCCTCCGCCGTCGTTTGCGGCGGGTCATAAAAGCAGAATCAATGATATAAAAGGTATGAGATTTCGCAGCAGATTTGCTGCACTCCGCCATCATCTCTAACAGGTACTCTGCACTCGGCAACTGCCTCATTAATTGCAGTGTCTTTAAAAGGATGTACTTGTCGTTTCAGGCTGCCTTGCGTGCATGTTGGTTGTTTCATGCTTCTAGGACTACATTAAATCCACTTCCACACTCTGCCATCTCCCTTCCACCACTTAGCCATCTGGCTTGTCATGTCACATCCGATGTTGGAGAGTAGGTCTGCTACTGCATTGGCACCTCGCCTGACGTGGGAGACCCGAAACTCCTCAAAGAAGTTGAGTTTCTCTCGGATGATCTCCACCCAACGGGATAATTTACATGATGGGGTTTTACCCTTAGCAATTGCGTTGATGACCACCTGGGAATCTCCTTCCAGGTGCAGCCTTGGAATTTTCATGTTTAAAGCCAATTCAGTTGCTATAAGTGCTGCCTGTACCTCTACTTCATTGTTTGTTCCATCCTGCAGTCGACGTGCTCCCTTGAAAAGGATGACCCCTTTATCATTTCGCGGAACAACTCCCACTCTTGAGGTTCCTGGGTTTCCCCTAGATGCCCCATCAAAGTTTATTTTTATCCATTCCTTGCTCGGCGGCTCCCATGTAACCTCCTCTTTTTCTAAAGAGGGATTAACCCTCAGGGACCCATTAACGGGTTAATATTAATGAATATTTTAATACGTATATTAATGAATAGTAATAATGAATATTTTAATACATATGTTGATGAATATAAGTAATGAACATTTTATTACATATGTTAATGAACGGTTCTTAGATGTTAATAAATACATCTCAATGAATAGTTAGGGATATACGTTAATAAATAAAATATGAATTTTGGATAATGGATATTTTGCTGAATATATGTTAGGAAATACATGTTAAATTAGGAATATGTAAATCTGGATTATGGAATGGAAAATAGTAATAAATTGTAAAATGTAATATAAATGTGATTACATGATGGAGGCTATAGGGAGGAAACTCCCTTAGTCTAAGGGAGGGATTATGATAATCCCTAGGGCAGTATATATACTGAATATCTATATGCATATATATGGCTTGGTTGACTAAGTTCATCCAAGAAGAGACGGATCTGGCTGGTCCCCTTTGAGGACTTGGATGATGAGATGCATCATCCAAGGCAAGGAATTGACATATGGTCTTCCTTGGATGGCTTGGGTGTAAGAAACAAGAATCGAATTAACCTTTGATTTCCTGGATGGCTTGGGTGGAAGAAATTACACCCAAGACAGGAATCGAATTAACCTTTGATTTCCTGGATGGCTTGGGTGTCTGGAATCGAATTCACCTTCGATTTCCTAGATGGCTTGGAACCAAGATGGGTTCCAAGAAGGTGAGCTTCACAGCCGCTTAAGGACATATCTCCGTATGGCATTTGTATCCTTTTTATTAGATAAGAATTGTGATTAGTGTTAATTAAGTATTTTAAAGTTAAATTACAAGTTAGATTAGTTATGTATATATATTTGTTGTATTCTAACAATCTATTTTGCAGGAAAGTGATCTCTAACTAGTAGGGACATTACAAGGCTTTAAACTTTTCAAGAGCTTTTGATTTCTCGTTTAGGAAGGCAACCTAGGTCATCCTAGAGTAGCCATCAATTAGCAACATAAAATATCTTTCTCCTTGCAAGCTTTTTGTTCTAGTTGGTCCACAAAGATTAGTATGTATGAGTTCTAATGGTTTTGATGTTGAATACTCTTTGGATTTGAAGCTTATTCGGGTTTGTTTCCCAAGTTGACATTGTTTGCAAATGATGTTGTAAGGCTTTGTAATTTTTGGCATATCTCTCACTTCCTCTTTTTGGTTGACTTTGACAAGGTTGTAAAAATAAGGTGGCCTAATCTTTTATACCACAACTAAGTTTCCTCTTCTTGCACCAAATTACAGCTTTCATTATTACTTTCTTTAAAATTGTTTGCTGTCCTATAAGCATTTGCTATCAATTTTCCATCCTTTTTAATTTCACACCCTTTAGGAAGAAATTTTACATTGTGTACTTGATCACAAAGCTGACTTACACTTAGCAGATTTTCTTTTAAACCTTTAACATACAAAACATTTTCAGTTTTTGTTTTCCCATGATCTAAACTAAGTGTTCCTTTACCTTTTATCTCTTTCTTTGAGTTGTCACCAAATCTCACTGTTCCTTCATCTGCTGGTTCAAGAGAGATAAATTTGTTCTTGTCACGTGTCATATGTCTTCAACAACCGTTATCAACATAACATCTTTCCTTCTTGTTTTGGGCATGTAGAGCTATTTGAACAAACAAGGATCCCTCTTCTTCTTTCTTTTCTTGCTTCTTTTTCCAAGTCATCACTGAGTCATTTTTTCTTTTGAGAGGCACATCTTCTTTCTTATTTTGCTTTGGAGGTTCAGCAAATATGGTTATGCAAAAACGGGCTATATGACCAAAATTGTGACATTTGTAGCACATAGTATCATAGTCTATTAAAGGGGAAAATGGATTGTAGTTTCTCTAAGTGAAATTAGGAACATTTCTAATACAACTCCTACAATGTATTGCTTTGTGACCAAACTTATAACATGAGAAACAATATCTATTAAAAGAATAATAAGATTTAGACATATATGCCTGCCTTTGATGAGGCCACTTCCAATTGTCCTTGTTTGTCTTTGAAGGTGGATTGGTTCTTTGAGAGATTGTGTTCTTCTTCTTGTCTTCAACCCTTTTCCATGAAGTATCCATAGCATAGAAACGAGACTAGGACTCGGCTTGGACTTGGCAAGGCCGAGTCGGACTCGGACTCGAGACTCAGTTGGACTCGGGAAAGTGAAAAACTCAAGAAATTTAGAGATTTTTAAAGATTTAAAACTTGTTTCATGCACCTTTTATTGAATACACCTTAAAGACATAATAACATCATCAAACTCGTCTCATTTGATTAAATACACAAGTATACATCAATCATATAAGCATAAATGCAAATTGTAGCTGAAGGAAATAACAAGCATAGATATATAAATATTGTCAAATGTATACAATATTACAAAACTCATGGAATAAAAAACCCATGTCATCATATGATCATCATCAAATGTTCCATACAAATAACAAAGGTAAATACATGTACAAGCCTATGGCTCAGAGGAGCCTGCACCCTCTGGCCCTGGCCCCCTACGAAGGTGTCTAAGGTAGGTCCTGGATGATTCGGCAGCCATAGCTGCTCCCCGTGACACCATGCCATGCTCACCAACATCAGGAACATCTGTGTCACTATCTACCTCTGAATCTCCTCTCTCTGCTCGTGTTCTCTGCTCCTCTGCCATGGCTACAGCCTCAACCTCTATATCTACCTGCTCGATCCAATTAGTGTCATCATCACTAAAGACAGCCACAGGATTTGTCTTAGTGGCGCACTCTGCCTCAGGATCAACCTCATCTAGAATGATAGGAGAGATGTCAGCTAATGCATTCTTTCTCATTCTCAGGCGGAGGTTGTAGTTTTGTAATGTCCGCTTTTGGGATTTGCAGTAATTTAGTCCTGAAACAATAATTCCAACTTAATATGAGAATTGTAATACATTTATAAATATAATTTTATTAATTTTGAATATATTTCATTATAATATACAACATAAAATTTTAAGGCTAGTTTGGGAAAGTGGTACTTATCTTGATAGATTCTCTTATTTGAATTATATGTTATTATATTGTAGACATCCCCTTAAGACCATCTGATTGATATCTCACATTTAGTGAAGAATGGGTGAGAAAAACACAAATAATTTTCCCAAACAAAAAATCTTCAATCTTCAACATGTTGTTGACTCCTCTTAAACCATTGTTGACTTTTTGATAATGCTGATTGTTCAAATCCTAACCAATAATCTGCAAGGTTTAAATGGGATTAAAATAAAAGCCTCAACCCATATTAGAAGACTTCAAAGGGGTCCCATTCCCTTTAGTGGAGCCTGCTGCTAAAACACAATAATAATCTCCAAACCTTTCCGTACATTGAATGAGAATTCTTTATTATAGGAATATGAATATTTATTGTGTACCAAACACTTGGCAAGCTTAATCTAATACCAATAAACCTGAGTTTCTACTGAAATTCTTTTTTCTCAAATCTGATTTCTCTGTCAAAACAAAGACTCCCCACGTGGTACTCCTTCCTTTATAACAAGCTTCCACATCATAAGATAATTATAAATGATGCTCAATTAATATGTGTTTTCTGAGTGCTACTTGAGTCAAATAAAATAATTAAATCTGATGATGTATTGGACATAAATATCTGCTGTAGTCTCCTCTTAATTCCCTTACTTTAATTCTGATGCCCAGGTCAGATCGGATGCTCTCTGTCCTCTTACCACTATTCTTCTCCTTTATTTATACCTTTCACTTCTAAAGGTCACCACTCAAAATCGTGTCTTCCCGTTCAAGTATTTCCAAACAGTTTGTTTATCATAATCACCGTTCAACATTAAATATTCTAAATCGTTGTCTTATTTATGATTAATCATTCAATTAGTCAACTTCTAAATACGGATTTGCTTTAGCTTATAGACATGTTCGATCTTCTTGTGCCTCGATGATCTAAGGATTTATTGATTCGATATGCTGCTGGGGAAAACACGTTGTGCCAAGTTTAAGGATCATAGTTATCTTTGACTGGCTGTAATATCAAGTCAAATCAGATGTTAACTATGACTCATTCAATGGATGGTTAGTTTGATCATGAATCATCGAATCCTCTTTGTATCACCCATTGGGACTGATGATAATATTATCTCCCCTACTTGGCCAGTTACATCTGTGCATTCAACTCCTTGTATATTATAGGGAATAGACATACCCTTTGACACTGATTAATTAATACTTCCTAATATCGCACCCCTTCATAATTTATTGTTAATTCATCCAGATTTCTATTGCTTCCTTCTTTATGATAATTGCTGACTATCATTGGCAACAATATGACTGTTCGTATATACAGATTGCTTTAGTATACAGATCGCATCTATGATAAAGGGTTTCGATTTACTTCATTGCTTGCACGATTATATCTCCATCTTTGCGGATTGAAATTTAACATTGAAATGGCTGTGTTTGTAATTATTGTTTATTATCTTTTGTCTAGCCAATAATCCTAACCATTCTTATCGATTTACCATACATAGACAACTGTTTGCTATTTCACTATCGCTCCAGGTAATTCCAAATTCCCACAAATATTTCCTAAGGCTTCTCAAATCTGATGTTGTAATGTCCCAAATCCGCAATCTGCGTCCCTTGCCGCTTTTCCCTTTATCGCTATCCTTTTTCCCTCCTCTTTCCTCCTCACGATGTGCCCTTTAATACCTGCGGGGGGAACATGTTGGAGCGGGCCCATCCAAGGGTCGTGGCCGCTGAAGGAGAGGCGAGCGGTGGTGACTGTTGGAGTCACCGCTCCCTGTTTGACCTGCACTTCCCCTCGGCGCCTTAGACTATCTTCATCGCATTTCATTTAATGCTTCCGTTAGAAGTAATTCGCTCTTCTTTAGTGTGGTTTAAGGAGAGCATAAATAATTTATATTGTATATCGGTTCTATTAATGATATTGTATTAATACGATATTATTCCAAATAATACTTATAATGTATTTTGACAATTCATGTTTATATTTTATATTTATTAAATAACATGTTATATGGTAAGTGTATGGCGGCCATTAGAAAAGGTTGTCGTTGTTGATCTCATTAATATTCCCTTAATTTTGTATAGACAATCACTCTTTCCTTAAATTGATAGTCTTTATGACTAGTCAACGATATTCAATGCTAATCTTAACCACTCCTTAGTGATGCTCGAATCACTATAAGTGTCTTTTGTACCAATAATATTAATTTAGTGTTGCTTAATTCGAATTACTAATTTATTAATCTTAATTAATGATTATTTCTTCCTTAACATATCTCGGATGACTGCTGCCCTATTGCATTATAATTGTTTGATAGTTATTATATAAATAATAATAAATAATAATCATATATAACAATAATAATAACTAATAATCATAACAATTAATAATAAACATTAATAATTATATATTAGAGGAAAATCGTGAAGTCTCATAAATGAGACGATTTTTCCAATATTATCAAATGTTTAATTAATAAATGTTTTAATTATCGTATTTATTTAATCCAATGTCCAAGGAGGGGTTATGACAGCTCCTCTGCCATGGCTACAGCCTCAGCCTCTATATCTACCCGCTCGATCCAATTAGTGTCATCATCACTAAAGACAGCCACAGGATTTGTCTTAGTGGCCCACTCTGCCTCAGGATCAACCTCATCTAGAATGATAGGAGAGATGTTAGCTAATGCATTCTTTCTCATTCTTAGGCGGAGGTTGTAGTGAACAAGGACGAGATCATTCATCTTCTCCATGGATAATCTATTGCGCCTCTTGGAGTGTATGTGCTCAAACATACTCCAATTGCGCTCACAACCAGATGCGTTGCATGGTTGGCTCGAGATGCGAATGGCCAACTTTTCAAGATTTGGTGTCGTTGGGCCAAAAAAGCTCCACCAATTTTCTGAGTTTGAAATGAGAAAAATAAATAAAATCAGTCTTACTGATAAACTCATTTAACAATATACAATAAAACTAAAATCAAGCCTTACAATTTATTTTTACTTGGCATCATAGTTGTCCTACTTTCTTTGGTAATAGGACGAGAGGTGGTCTCCCCTTGTGCATTTGAGAACAACTGTAGCTCTCGCATAAGCTCTGTTTGAGTAGAACCAATAGGTGCCATCTTCTCCATGATTGAGTGTAGCCCATCAAGGACCTCCACATCAGCCTTGAAAGTAGGGCTAAAATGGAATGCCAGATTCAGGTAATAGGTTGCTGCACGGATGGGCCTATGAAGATGATGATGCCATCTCCTATCAATGATCTCCCAAATGGGATCATACTTGCTCTCATCTCCTGCATAGACAGATTTGATGCCCTCCTTTGCCCTATCCATGCCCTCATATATGTAGCCCATTGCGGGCTTTTCTCCATCCGCAACTTGCAACAGAACCACCAAGGGCTTAACAATTTGCAAAATTGAAAATATTGTGTAATTTAAAAATATGAGCAAATAAGAGAATATGATGAATAAGTTATAAAACAAAAAGTTAAATTGTAGAATTTATAAAAAAATTACAGCTAGAACTTTTCTTGGAGTAGAAGCTCTTCTTATGTTTTTGGTAATTCTTCTTATAACTTTTCTTTCCTTTCTTCTTTGCATATGTTTTCTTTTCTTCCTCACTACTCTCACTTTCATTTTGAGGACACTTGGAAGCATAGTGTCCAATTTTGCCACAATTGAAGCATTTGAATGGGAATTTACCTTCATATTTCCCATTTCCCTTTTTAAACTTCCTCATAAAGTAAGCTTCTACCTCATCTAACTCACTGCTTGAACTTTCGCTTGGTGCATATTTTTTGTTTTTACCCTTCTTTCATGTTTTGAAGGATACCTCTTTTTGTGATGGCTTATTTTCAATCCTCATTTCATAGGCTGTGATGATCCCATGCAATTCATCTTTTATCAATTGATCCAAATCTTTCATTTCTTCTAATGCCGATACCTTGGTGTCATAATCCCACGTTTTTTGTAATAAAACATTTCCACCCTCCATTATTATTGTAACCTAATCAGTGATGACTCCTTGTTTTATTTTAATATAATGATCATATTTTAATTATTTAAATGTTAACTGTTAAATGAGTTTTATCATAATATAATATAATATTATATTTATCATATAATGCATTATTCAATAAACATAAAATATAATATTGATATACAATATAAATTATTATATTGATACATAATATAATATTATATTTATCATATAATGCATTATTCAATAAACATAAAATGTAATAATGATATACAATATAAATCATCAAAAAATACTTTATAATTATTATTATAGAATAATACCCTATCACCATACGATATTATTATTAGAACTAATATGAAATCTATCGCATATAAAGCATTTATACTAACAAATATTAACGCATACCTTAAAGGGCGTATTACCTTAAGTAGACGCATTATAGGAAATGGCAGTGACTATTAACTTAGGCGCCAAGAGGTAGTGCGGCTGGAACAGGGAGCGGTGACTCCAACAGTCACCACCGCTCACTGCAGCGGCCACGTCCCCTGGATGTATCCGCTCCAAACACTCCCCCCACCGGTATTAAAGTGCAAGTCGAGAGGAGGGAAGACACATGGAAGGTACGAAGGGATAGCACCGAGGGAAAAAGGCATGCAGGAGATAGGATAAGGAAAGAAGCGGCAGGAGACGCAGGTAAGACACTTACCGCAATTGTTTAATCTGCAGTAAGGTTTTCATAAATCAATGGGGTTACATACTTATAGATAGGTAATTATTTAATTCATAGGTACATAAATTTATGTAGATGTTAATTCAATATATTACATATACTTAGATATAGCTAAAATACAATTCTTACGTAAATGGAAATTAATGTAATGGATATCGATATAATATATTAACACATGATATATATATGTGTGTGTGTGTGTGTGTGTGTGTACACATATGGGTATAAAATGTGTATGAATGAACCTCCATTAACTAATGAATAAATTACACCTACAATGCATCATTCAATTAAAGACTAGTAGGAATGAATTAAGATATTACCATGTTAATGAACGAGGCAATTTGCATATCCAAACCTAATGAGATTGATGAAGAATAGAGTAATAAGGATAGCAGGAACTAGGCCTCGGTCAGGTAGGCCACCCATTGCGGATGACTAAAGGTTTGCCGATGGTTGGGCCAAGGGGGAGTGTACCACCCTTGGGCCTGATAAGCGCTACGGGCATCCTATTGCAGCTAGACCTCTTGATCTCATTAGGAACTAAATATGGGAATTGACTTATTGATAACAATTGACCTTAAGTGAATTGGCTAATTACACTTTAGGTAAATCATTCATACCAAAATCAATTGTTGAAATTCATTGTTTATATGTTTTTTTTAGATTGCGGATTTGGGGACATTACACTTGGAGTCAAATTTCATTGTCAAAGATCTTAACACTTTCCGTGTCATCTCCTTCATAGATATTTTTTAGTTTGTTCCATGTCTCTTTTGCTGATTTGCAATGCATGACTTTTGTGAACTCAAAATCTGCAAGACTGCATAGAAGAGCATGTTTGGCTTTGGCATTATTTTCACTTTTCTTCTTTTCGGATTGATCCATTGGAGGAGTTTATAGAGGTGTGTAACATCTACCACAGATTGCCAAACATCAAACCCAAGTGCATTCAAATTTGCTTCCATCTTAATGCTCCAAAAGGCATAATTTGTCCTATCAAAGATTGGATTTCTGATTGATGCATAATTATTAGCCATTTGTGCTCCTTAGGATCTTCTTTTAAGCGATGAAGCTATGTCCAAAGGACCCCACTCTGATACCAATTAAAGAGCACACAAATAACTGAGAGGGGGGGTGAATCAGTATATTAACAAACTTTTACTTTTAAAATGATTTGAAAACTATGCTGCTACTCAAACAACCGTACACGTTGCAAGTAACACAAAGAACACATAATTTCTCGTAGAAACCCAAAATGGGAGAAAACCACAGTAGATGAATGTTAGTAGATTTCTTTTACAATGTTTGTAGAGGCACCAACCCCTAATCTGATTTGTGAGCACCAACCCACAGGAAGCACCAACTCCCCCAGTTTGATTTGTGAGCACCAACCCATAGGAAGCACCTACTCCTCTATTTCGTAAGCACCAACTTACAAGAGGCACCAACCCCTTTAACTAAAGCACCAACTACTTCAAGATGAGGCCCAAACCTCGTTACGAATTCTGATTCAAAATGTTTCACCAATCTGCTATAAATGCGGTCATAATTCTGCAACACAAGTCTGATCAACTTCTCTGAAAATACAAATCTGATCATGAATTCTTCATAAGTTTATCAAATAAATTTGTTCATAGTTTGCCCATATGCTAATACACAAGTATTTGGTAAAAACCAGATTCAATTAATGAATGATCGAAGGATCATTATATAGATTACAAGGAGATCAATGTTTCTAAAAGAAACAACTAATAACAGACACTTAATTAGAAACTCCTAATATTTACATATTATTACAATATTGACCATTAATAAACTGAATCTTCATGTACTATGCCGGAGGAGCCCGTTTCAGGCCAAGGAGTGCTTTCACCAGTTTGAGCACTTGGTGTTCCTTTCTGGCAACCTTGAATCCAAGAGGTTGCATCATGTAGACCTTTTCCTGTAACTCACCATTCAAGAAGGCACTCTTGACGTCCATTTGATGCACCTTCCAGCCACATTGAGTTGCCATGGCTAGGACTAATTTGATGGTGCTCATCTTTGCTGTCAGAGCAAAGATCTCCTTGTAATCAATTCCTTTACGCTGAGAGAAGCCTTTGGCAATGAGACGAGCCTTGTACTTATCCAAAGTACCATCAGCTTTGTATTTGACCTTATAGACCCATTTGCATCCAATGGGTTTCTTCCTTGGAGGAAGATCTATCAGAACCCAAGTGTTGTTTTTCAGCAAGCTTTGGTGCTCAGTTGCCATAGCTTGTTCCCACTTAGGTATGCCTTTCGCCTCTGTGTATGTTTGTGGTTCATACACTGTGAATGTTGGCCATGAGAGCAACATTGACATAATCAGACTGCTTGCTCTTCTTCCGAGCAGTTCTACCCTCGATGAGCTCATCATCATGAAGATCAGCAATTGTCTTAGCCCAACATTTAGGCCGGAGAGTAGAAATGCCAACATTAGATGCAGGAGGTGCAACAAGATCAGGTTCATCAAACAGAAGATCGGATGAATCCCGAGGAAAATCAGGTGGAGCAGTTGCGTGTCTAGGTGATCCTGTAGGAGAAGGAACTGGTGTAGGTGCAAGAGTTGGAACAGCTGGAGCGCTTCCATTAGGTGGACCTAATGGAAGACGGACACCCAAGTTTGAAGCCTTTAAAGGAGAGAGCTGAAATGGCCCTCGTTCCTCATCAAAAACCACATCCCGACTGAAGATGATTCGATCTGTCTGAATGTCAACCAGTCGGTAGGCTTTGTGCATATCACTGTAGCCGATTAGCATGAGTTTTTGGCTCTTGGATCCAACTTGGTGTGCTTAGCATCACGGATCCGAACAAAAGTAGTGGAGCGAAAAAAATTATGACCGATTCTGGGCTTGCAGCCTAACCAGGCCTCTTCCGAAGTCATCTTCTTCACAGACACAGTAGGAGACCGATTCAGAAGATAGACTTTAATGTTAACTGCTTCAACCCAAAACTTCTTCGGAACACTCTTGTGTTCGAGCATAGACCGGGCCATTTTAGTAATTGTGCGGTTTCTCCGCTCAACGACACCGTTTGCTGAGGGGTGTAAGGTGTAGTGAGTTGGCGCTTGATGCCATGTTGTTCACAAAAATGGGAGAAGGCAAAAGAACAAAATTCTCCCCCATTATCAGACCGAAGAGTAACAATAGGTTGACCAGACTCTTTTTCAACTAATGCTTTGAACTTTTGAAACACAACAAACACCTCTGATTTTGATGAAGAAATACACCCACATTTTTCTACTATAATCATCAACAAAAAGAAGAAAATACCTGGACCCAGTAATAGGAGTAGCCATAGGTGCACAAATATCAACATGGACAAGTTGTAGTACCTTAGAAGCTCTCCAGGATTTGTCGTCTGAAAATGGAGTTCAATGCTGCTTCCCAACCTGACATGAAACAATAGGTCGACCAGACTCTTTTTCAATTAATGCTTTGAACTTTTGAAACACAACAAACACCTTTGATTTTTGATGAAGAAAATACACCCACATTTTTCTACTATAATCATCAACAAAAAGAAGAGAATACCTGGACCCCCAGTAATAGGAGTAGCCATAGGTCCACAAATATCAACATGGACAAGTTGTAGTACCTTAGAAGCTCTCCAGGAGTCACCATCCGAAAACGGAGTTCGATGCTGCTTCCCAGCCTGACATGCTCCGCAAACTCCAAGGTTTTGAGTATAAGTCTCCGACAATCCAATGACAAGATCTTCCCAAACAAGATGAGCAAGATAGGGCACATTTAAGTGCCCATAACACTGATGCTAGAGTGTACTAACAGAGGAGCGCTTGGCTGCCATGGTAGGCTCCTGAGAATCACCATAATCAACTAGTTTGAATTGACCATGATCCTCAAGACCCACAACAACAATTATCTGAGTCTCCCGATCAATGGTACAACACTGATGTGAACTGAAGGTCACTTCAAGCCGAGAAGAATGTTTTAGAATTTGACTAACTGAGAGAAGGTTGAGTTCCATTCCTGGAACATAGTACACATTGATGAAAATTATTTTCCTCCCTCCAGATTGAATCTGCACATTGCCCTTTCCGACAACGGTGTACTCTTCCCCCCTCCAAAAATAACCGAATCTGAGTAAGGCTGAAAATCAGTGAACCAATCTCGGCGATGAGAGAAGTGGCGTCAAGTACTTGAATCTATATACCAAGCAGAGGATTTGACATGGTCTATAGGTCTTTTAGCCATGAAGGCGTAAAAGGCAAACTCGCTCTGCTCAGTGTGCTCTGCTACATTTGCTTTCGACTGCGAGCCACTTTGCTTAGCCTGTGCAGCCAAGCGTTTACGACACTCAAGTTTCATATGACCATACTTATGGCAGTAATTGCATTGAACATTTTTCTTCTTGAGCCATCTAATGACAGAGCAGAGGGTTTCTGCTGAGAAGACTGCGATTTGCCTTTATCCTTCTGAAATGATTTGGCTGCAAAAGCTTGTTCTATGGAGGATGAGCTTGTACTGTTGTCGATCTGTTGCTTCCACCGATCCTGCTACAAAACGTTTAGTGTAGAGATCAACAAACTTCAGATCAACACCAGTTGAAGTGATGTTGAGAGTTTCGACAAAATGCTCGTAGGACTTTGGTAAGATCTTCAGAGTGATCACGACCATGTCCTCCATTTTTCAGTTGATGGCTTCCAACTGGTCACGGATTTCCTTGATCCGATTGAGATGATCCTGAAGGGATTTTCTCTAATCCATGACAATAGAGAAGAGCATGTTTTTCAGAAAGAAGGCTCTGCTCTTATCTGACATCTCATGCAGCGTCTTGAGATGCTCCCATATCTCGGCAGCTCTTTTGCCGGAAGGAATTTGAGGAAGCTAATCATCGGTCACTGAGAGCTTGATGAGCATGACGACTTCACGATTTTGTTCATTGAACTTGGTTTGATCAGGATCGGTTGTAGAACGACGTTGGACTTTGTTAAGGACTATCTGATCAATAACGCGATACTCAAAAATGGTGAGTATTCGTTGTTTCCAGGTGTTATAGTTTCTGCCATTGAATTTCTAATTTCCCTCGAGCAAAATATTTGTTAGAGATGCCATCACTGAAAAACAAAGATCAAAGCTGGTTGATTGAATGATGGCACAAATATCGAGGTAGAAGTTGTTAATGCGTGAAATTGCGTATACGCGAGGTGTGGATAAAATTGAGGCAGGAAACTGGCACAATTTTGAGGTGGAACAAATTTTTTTCGGCACGAATCCCAATGTACGGATTCATGATGGCCTAGAAAATTTTGGCAGATACCCAAAAAAGTTTATAAAAGACCCACAAAAATTCTGCAGGTTAATAATAATGCCAAATAAAAACAAAGGATTTTAAACAAAACCCTAGACGGCAAAAATCATAAATCGCAGGTTGAAAAGGCGAGAACAGAAAACCCTTGATGTTGCAGACAATCCGCATGATTTACAAAACCGTTGTTGCTGGAAATCGCACTGCCGTTTTTCCGTTGCTAGAAATAAATAGGTGAAATCACGTGAACCGATCCCGCTAAAGTGAAACACGGGTTGCAGATAGAAAGAAAGGGCCGTTGCGAAAAATCGCGAAATATGATTTTTGCAGAACGCAAACAGAGAAATCGCGAAAAATAGACCCACTGCGAAAAAAACAGGCGTTGCCACCAACAGAAGATGCGAAAATCACAACAAATCGCGCAAAATAAATATCACGAAAAAAGACTGCAACGCACGACGAAAAAAAATTTCCGACAGCGGAACTCGGGGTTATAGAGATTGTGTGAAATAAATTGAAATCGCATGAGAGAGCAGAGGTATAGAAAACCCTAGGCAGGTTTTGAAAAAGACTGGAAAAAATTCCGAAAATTTTCACAAGGATTAAAAAATTTTTTCGAATTTTTTTTCACCTATGCTCTGATACCATGATACACAAGTATTTGGTTAAAAACAGATTCAATTAATGAATGATCGAAGGATCATTATATAGAATACAAGGAGATCAATGTTTCTAAAAGAAACAACTGATAATAGACACTAAATTAGAAACTCCTAATATTTACATATTATTACAACATTGACCATTAATAAACTGAATAAAGATATAATTCTAATATATGCCTGGAACTGATCTTTTCGCAATCTTCTTATATATTTGCACGTGATCCTCTAAAAATTCTCCCTATACTTCTAGCATTATGCACCTCTCATATACAGTTATTAACTTCACAGCACCAACAAATTCCTTTTGTCTGAATTATAATTTCAGCATCATATTGCACTCCTTACTAAACATGTGTATGCATATTCGCAGTTCTTTCCTCTTTATTATTTCAGCATCAATCTAGACGTATTTTTTCTTTCAATCAGCCCTTCATATTATTTATTCACATATCTTTTCTTTTACTGGTTCTGTATTATTTTCTTCATACACATCACTAAAAATAAAACTAATTTTCAAACGTGAATATATACTCACGTATTTGTCCCTTCACAAAGAGACACACTCATTGATCTTACTTGGAAGGGTCATAGCTTTTCATTAGTTGCTGAATCGATTTGTTTGTTTATGAGTTCAAAAACTTTTATTATTTAATTACTAATTTCACCATTTCATATTGTATATCGGTTCCACCACTTTAAGCTTTGAACATCCACCAATTTAAGTTTCTAACATTTCTTGGACCACCGTTTAGACTCATAACTTGTATCCACGTTAGACTTGGTAGCCTTTGCATCCATTGTAGAAATTGTGAAGAGGAGTTATGGTCAGTACAATATACTAACATTACAATATTTAGATATTCGAATATCTTGTTTACATGAATATCTTATTAAACATTCTTCATAATATGATTTTTAATATTCTTTATAATATTTAATTAATATCTTATTAAATATTCTTTATAATATTATTTTTATATTCAATTATCTTCTTTTTAATTCCTCTTAAATATTATCTTGCTACTTGACAATCTCAATTATTCTTTTGACATCAATGACAATGTAATGTCCCCACTCTAGTTAGTCTCAGTGATTGATGGGTTAGCCTATTATTTTGGACTCTCGTAGGCTAACATTTTGGATAGAGAGTCTCAGTGGTAGTTCCACTTCTTCAGTTTAGTCTTGGTTTCAATTCCAGGGCCTTTGCAATTAGTGTATGGGCTTGGTTGAGGGACTTGCTATTTATAGTAAGTCAATCTGGCAGTTGTGATATTTTTAGTCAGGGCACCTGGACACATGGGGGTTATTCAGTGTTGACCCCAGCTTCTGACGACACGTCAAAAGATCGAATATTGAGGGAGATATTAATATTTTAGTGGTTAAGTTATTTAATTAACTAATTTAACTTATATGGATATTATAAAGTCATAAAGTGGCTTTATTAAAATTATAAACCACTTAAATATTATAAAGTGACTTTTAAAATCACTTAAATGAATTTGGACACCCAAAAGGTTAATTAAACTATAGGAATTGAATTAAATATATTTAAATGTATTTAATATGAAGTTGGGAATACTTTTTTTTGGAATTCATGATTTTTGGGGATATAAGGGAAAAAGAGCAATTCAAACTCTATTATTATTGATTATTTGACATTGCTTGTTATTTTGCTCAATGGAATTATTTGACAATGGTTTTTAGAGGTTTGGCCATTGGAGAATGAAAATTCTTTGTGGATCTGTGATTGTGAGGCTGTGGAAGATTCGCTGAATTATTGCAATTGTGAAGGCTTCATTCAAGAGTCTTATTGTGCTTCAACAAAGATTCTTGTATCCAGATATTGCAGATTTTTCAATAGGGAAAGGGCAAATCAGGTTAGACACCCCTTTTAGCAGTATACTTCATTTCAATAAGCAGTCGTACAATTTCCAGTTGCTGGCCGTACAATTCAGACTTGGCACGTGGGGTCTAGAAAATGGACGTTTTGTCCTGGAGGGTTGAAACGCACGCCTTCTTGCATTTTGGTTGCACAATTTCCAACGCCTAGCACATACGGGGTATTCCACCACTTTTCTGGCTCGAAGAAATAATTTCCTAGACTTGTACACCTAGTTTGGTTAGTTTCCCAATTCTGGCTGGCAAACTCCATAATTCTTTATTTAAAATAAGCTGAGGACCTACGGGTATGTTTTATGTATTAGTTTCATTTGCAGCAGCTATCTAATTCTTAATATAGATTCAATTGCCCTATATTTGGTATCTATTCAGTTTTATGAGCAATTCTTGTTTGGTGCACTTGTTATTTTTTATTCAAAATTGTTCGAAACCCTTGAAAAATACAAAAACAAATTAGCAATAGTATTTCAGGAGAGTTAGAACCAGCTGGTTCTTACAGACAATTTTTAACATTATCGTCCACACAAAGCAGCCTATGCTAAACAAAGATTTTCAATCGGCAGAAATTAATTAGCAATAATTATCATTTTAACAAGTAATTAATAAGCAGCGATTTTATAAAAGGCAGTTTTGTTAACAAAGGTGGTAGGTTGTTTAAAAGATAAACAAAAATCTTTAAAAGCAGCGAATAAACCAAAAGTCATTTCTTTTGAAGAAAGACTCTTAATAAAGAGGCATGTCTTTTGAAAGGCATAAGTATTTAAGGAAAATAAAAATTACTTTTGAAGTGTGAGAGAGATGAATATGTACAATATCATATAAAGGTGAAAGTTGTGGAGCATTAGGCAGATCATGAAGAATCAGATTTGATGATAAAGAGAAAAGTTTAAAGAAGATTACTTGTAGATGTGATTAAGACAGTTTTGTTAGTGAAAGACATTACCATTTGAATGGTTGTTGAAAAATAATTGAATGACTTTATTCAACTATAGAGCCGTTTAAATAGGCGATTACAAACGACGATCTTTCTAAAAAAGAAACAACCACTCCTAAAAAATAGAAGCCAAAAATAGAAAACTAAATAAAGGAAAAATACTCTAATGACCATTAAAATACCAATTAAATAATAATTAAATATTCTAATACCCTCCCTTAATGGTCATTCTATCTACTAACTACTTGTTGACGTGTATTTTGTACACTATCAAACACAGAATAAAATACCCAAGGGTACCTTATCCTCTCTTGAGTAAAGCCTCTGAATGTTGAAGATATCGCGAAAAGGATCAATTAGGGTGACTTCAAGGTTCTTCTTCATTTCAAGTCAAAACTTGTTCAGGTGAGTGGAGAAAGTCATTCATTTCCCTTTCATGCTCAAAACTTAGTCCTTTTCCATTGCAAAATGAAGTAAATCAAAATCTCTCTGTGGGCCCTCTCTGAGGGTCAGGAGCGATTTTTCATGTTTTGCTCAAATTTAGCAGTTTTCAACCTCCAAAATCTCTTCAAGACATTTCAACTAGGCCCCCTCACTAACTTGCAAATTTAGTTTTGTCAAATTTTAGGGAAAAGGTGTGTTTTTGGTGTTTTTCGCTTTGGACCCTCAGCAAGGGTCAGGAGCGAGATTCGCTTTGGACCTCCAGCAAGGGTCAGGAGCGAACTTTGACTTTTTGAACTCTCTGTCAGGATAATTTTATGGAATATAACATTTAAGTATAAGAATTTCTTATACTTTAAGTTATATTCCATATATACTTTCAGGATGTTTGAGAGTGGTTTCAGACCTCCAGGAGCTATATCGCAAAATCTAATTTTTGGAGGTTTTTCAGTTTCCAGACTTAGTCAAATTTCAGGATCAGGACTTTCAGACTTAGCCAAATTTCAGGATTAGGACATTCAGACTTAGCCAAATTTCAGGATCAGGACATTCCAGACTTAGCCAAATTTCAGGACATTCCAGACTTAGCCAAATTTCAGGACATTCCAGACTTCATCACTCACCAACTTGACCTAACTCAAGCAGAACCTGCTATCCAGGTGATCCCCTTGGCGACACTCAAAATGCAAAGGCTAACAGACAAAACCCTAAAAGACCTAAAAAGACAAACCCTAAAAAGCAAAAGGTAGGGGTCCCCATTTGCAATGTGGCGATGTGTGAAATGGTCACAACACTACCCTACAAAAGACACTGTAGGTCTTTTGATCACAAACGAAAAGAACACTCTGCTGCGGTGGAGACCCTCCTAGGATCCGCAAAGTGTTAGTGATCAAGAATACCAGAATCCATCCAACCTGATGTTGGGTAGCCAAACTGAAACCTGAAACCTGAAACCACGATTTTGAGGAAAAATCAGCAAACCTTCCAAAACTGAAGATACAAATCATCATTTTTTGTGGAAAAAAATGGTAAAAACCCTAAACAGGAACTGAAACCCTGAATCAAATTTTGAGGAAAAAATTGAACAAAACCTTGAAACGCCGCGTGGCAAAACTCCAAACATAATGTTGTAAAAAAACAGTCATCACGTGGCAAAACACCAAACATCACGTGGTAAAACTTCAGACATCATGCGGCAAAACACAAAACATCACGTGGTAAAACAACATACATCACGTGGCAAAATACCAAACATCACGTGTTAAAACAACACTCCTTGATTTTTGAGGAAAAATAAAGCAAAACCCTCCCATGATTTTTTGTGGAGAAAAATCAGAAAACCCATCCGATGACAAAATAAAAAAGCATAGAAGGCTGACTCCTCTTTAGAATGCTCTGCAACATGAGCCTGCACCTACTTGTGAGACCTGTTGACGTGTATTTTGTACACTGCCTAACACAGAATAAAATACCCAAGGGTACCTTATCCTCTCTTGAATAAAGCCTCTGATTGCTGAAGATGTCGCGAAAAAGGATCAATCAGGATGACTCCAAGGTTCTTTTATGTAGGGTCTCTACGTGTGGATAAGCACCAGTGGTCGTTGTGATTGCTGTTTCATCAAGGGGCCTTACATATCCAAATTTGTAGGAACAAAATTTCCTAATACTAATGAATTCCAAAAAAAGATCAAAAGGTAAGGTTTGCAAGAGATAGATTCTAATCTAATCCTAAGAATGACTCAATGTAGGCTTAAACTTGGTAGGATTCGACCAACTCCAGTATTTCCAAAGAATTACAACTTTACTGAAACTGATGCGATCTTCTAAGGTCAATAATGATTTTCAAGTCATCAAGAATCATAGGCACTACCATGAAGGTACATATCAATGATTCAATAATGAGTGAAGGTTTAAATAATCCAAATATTTCCAGTTGACCACACAAGGCGTCCTTACAATCAGTAAGAAGCTAGTGGTTTGGAACGTGAATCTCACCAAAGATCAAGCCCAACACTTAGTTTTTCAAACTTAAATACTACTTCAACTGAGAATGATTCAAGAAAGCAAACAACCATGAAGATAGCCACAAGAATTGCAATAAAACACCATAACTTCAATATTTTATTGATCTCAAAGCCAAAATAGACAACAATTGCTTGGAATTCTCTCTTCAATACTCAATCTTGCTACAAAATAACTTTCTTCTTTCCAATACCTAATATCTCCTCTAATCTCTTATTTCTCTAATTCTTAATTACAAAATGAAAATGAGTGAGGGTATATATAGCATCCTCAATTACAATGAACGGCTCAGATCAAAAGAAGATCAATGGCCAATATTATGACACCTAAACCTTAATTAGGGTTTATTACAAATAGTCCCCCTTTTATTGAACAATATTAAATGCATAGCCAAATATTTAATTTGGCACAAAAATCTAGGAGACATAGACCAATGACAATTAAGGTGCCACATCATCTATAACAACCTTTCTTCTAGAATCTTATTCCCTTTCCAATGCTCTTTCTTAGCATATGCAATGAATCTAGACACGACTCCTTCAATCTCAGCAATTGGAATCTCGGGAAGATTCCTCATTCGTTCCTCCAAGTGGATGACTTGATCGAAAGCTTTGAGGAGAGCCGCATCCCATCCAGGTTCAAGTTCTTTGATTTTCTCAATCAGAAGCATGGTAGCAAACATTTGATCCCGTTGCTCATCTGTGATAACGTGTTCCTGGGATGAGGATTACCTTCACTTACACTTGTTCCTCCTTCCCCTGGTCTTTCCTCCAAAGTAAAAGTCATAGATATGTTCTGTTCTCTCAACTTTTGATGTTGCACATCAACCCATCTGCGAGTACAAGACAAAACTGGAGCCATCAAAGCATCCAGGTCCAAAACCTCAGGCTCATTCCAATCTATCCTCACTGCTTTGCTTTCTCGGTCATAAGATGATTGGAGATGTCTGCCACTGTCCTAAGCTTGGTCGGCCACTCTGTAAATTTTGCATTTCTTGATGAAATCTAAAGGCAATCTGGAATTGCATCTTTCTTTTTACTTCAAAATCATCTGAGAGATTCATCCAAAAGTCCTCTACCTGAAACTCATGCTTGTACTTTCTACCGACTGTCTCCTCTATATACCCATAAGGATCAAAACTCTCTCTCAAGGCAAAGAATGAAAATGAATATAAGGCCAACGCCCTTTCTGCATCATCCATGGCTAGAGCATTAGGACATACCTCAACTGAATTTCCTAGTATGATCGGCACAGGAACTCCATTTCCATGCCTGTGTCTGAATGCCTTTGCATAAGCTGCCAACTGTCTAGTCACCTCAAGTAGCACTATCCTGTTTGTCGGATACCTCGGCAACATGTAGGGAGGTGAAGGACATCCATGAACTCTAATGTATGTAAACTTCTGGAATTGGATGAACCAAGCACCATACCTCTTTACAAGCTCTTGTGCATCTTGAGATAGCCGATTATGAATCCCGCCTTGTAATGTCCTGGTGATGTTCATCGTGAAGGTATCATTGACTAACTTGTAGTCACTTCCAGGTGGATGATGCAAATGGACGTAAGAATCACAAACTCTGACTTCCCTGGGTCCTCTTCCGATCACTCCTCTGTGAGGTAGTCCTACATATTCAAAACTCTTGATCAAGGCATACATGATGTATGAGCTCATGTGGAATGACTTGGTAGCCTTCAATCTTCTTAATTGTACGTCCAATCAATGGCTAATCATTCTAGCCCAATGAATTGTTCCTTTTCCTTGAACTATCACTTGGATGAAGTAGAACATCCATTTCTTGAAATAGAAGGCTTGAGGAGCCCCTGTAACTCGGTTGAGCAAAGTTATCAAATCTCTGTACTCGTCCTGAAAGTCGATCCTATGTGGCGTGTTGGGGATCTTGCTCAGACGAGGACGACTCTTGAGTAACCAATTCTTGTTGATGATGCTCAAGCAAGTGTCTGGATCATCTTCGTACATGGACCTGGCTCGTTCTAAGCTTTTGTAAATCATATCTCTATGCTCTGGAAGATGGAGAGCCTCACTTATAGCCTCCTCTGAAAGGTAAGCCAAAGTGTTTCCTTCCTTGGACACGATCGATCTTGACTGTGGGTCATAATGGCGAGCACACTCGATCATCAGCTCATGGCACTGGACTGCTGGAGGGAAACCGGCCGCCTTGATGATGGCACTTTTAATTATTCTCTTTGCGACAGGTGATGGTTTGCCAATGTAAGGGACCTCTCGGAACTTCTTCACACTGAAGTTTCCCAAGTTGGTATCTCCAATGTTGCTCCACTTCGACACGATCTTGGTCTCCAATTCTTCATTCTTTTGATCTTCCTTCATGAGGGCTGGACGACAGGTGGATGGTCCTGCCTTCGGGGTCGCCATCTTGACACCTACACAACATTTCATAATGAGTAACACGTTTTGCAATGTAGAAATATAGATTAGATTAAAGGATTTAAGTTTAAATTAGGAAACTTCATGATAAATCTTTGAATTATCATTTCCTAGATATAACTATGCAATTTGGAATTCAAAATTCAAAATTTGGACAAGGGAGATCCCGCCATACCTCTTCTTGAGAACTAATTCTAAGAAATGATGTAAAATTTAAGCAAGTTTGCTAGGCAAGATGGTAAATCGAAGTCTTCAAATGTGCTTCCTTTATCAACTTCACCACCTCTAGCCTTCAACGTCTTGGGGAAAATTCGTTCCACCTCTAGCCTTCAACTTAATTCGCTCCTTCTTAGACCAGATTTTGCACCTTGTTACTCTTCTCCAAATCGCACTTGAGTGAATGGATAAATGATGGATTAACATCGCTCAAGATACCCCCACTATATAGGCGCTCACCATTGCAATTTCCCATAGGCCGACTTGGAAAATAGGCCAAAAATAAATAAAAATTTAATAAAAGAAGACGCCGACTTAATTAAAATATTAAAATAATACCCCAAGCGCTCTAATTTTATTTAATTTAATAATAATTAATTTCGAAATGCCTTCATAATTAAAAAAAAATTTTCGATTTGTTAAAGGCTTAAATTAATTATTAAATGTTTTGCGCACTTATTAAATGTCAATTTAATTTCAAAAATATTTCAAGGTTTTATCGAAATTGGCATTTAATGTGTTATAGAGGACATTGGTGCCTAGGCATGGCAAGATAATGGACATCAACAAGATCGCTCTGGTCCCTGGGAGAGGGACATGAGCGCCTTTTCATTTTAGCCTTGCATTTCTTGTTTTTTACGTTCAACACTTCATCCTGGATGTCCAAAATGGGATTTTTATTCGTACCTTTGAGTTTGATCTATTCAATTTTTTGAATGAATGCTCCTTAGAACCATTTTCGCCCTGGTCCCTTGGTGAGGGACAGGAGCGATTTCACCTTTATACCCTTGGTTTTTGTCTTTTCCAATCGCCAATTCAAGTTGTGAAGTTGGCAATGGTCATTATTGTTTGTTCTATGCATGCTCAACTTGCTTTCCAAGACAAAAATGTTCCTTCCAGAGATTATCGCCCTGGTCCTCCAGTGAAGGACAGGAGCGATTTTTGGTTTTGATCCTAAAATTGTTGATCTTTGGGGGCAATTCCTTGTTCATCATCTTCGAAAGGCATTTCTCACTTTGCACAACCCTTGCCTAGACATGGTTTCGGAAGGAAATGATTGATTTTATAGAAATCGCCCTGGTCCTCCAGTGAAGGACAGGAGCGATTTTTAGTTTTTGCACAATCCTTTAACCACATCGTCATCTAATTTCCTCCAAGGCGTAAAACATCATTCTCTATTCCACCTTGAGCCTTGGAGACGAAAGTAGCATTCCAAAATGTTAGGCATTTAGGCAAATTTAAAGATTTCGCTCTGGTCCCTTGGAGAGGGACAGGAGCGATTTTGCATTTATAAGCTCACCTGTGTTTTGCTAGCTTCGAAAATTATCTTCAACGGATCGATTGTGTCTTCCTTCACCCACCTCAAGCGCGAAACTTGCCTTCCTTTTGCCAAAAACTTGTCTTGAGGGAAAATCGCTCTGGTCCTTGGGAGAGGGACAGGAGCGCCCTGGCCATTATGAGCTCATTTATGCCTTGCTAATTTTCAAAACTATCTTCAATGGGTTGATTATGCCCTCCTTTATTCATCCCAAACATGAAACTTGCACATCCCTCGTCAGCTATTCATCTTGTTGGAAAATCGCTTTGGTTCCTTGTTGAGGGACAGGAGCTTCATTTGAAAATCGCCCTGGTCCCTTGGAGAGGGACAGGAGCGAACTTTGTCAATTAGGTTAATTTTCTCTTTCGTGGCCCATTCAAGTTATATTCAACGAATGAAACATAATTCTCTTGATCTCTCCAAGTCGCGAAATCACTTAAATCTTGTGAGGATAATGCAAATTTGGAATTCAAGCTCCGGTCCTTCAGTGAGGGATAGGAGCGATTTTTGCTCTCAAGGCCAAACCTCTTCACTTTTTACATCGAAATTCCTTTGCTGGGAAGACATCATCTTTCTACATGCCATGAATAAGAGCCCAAGTCCAAAAAAGGTCCAAAAAGGTGTGTTTGAAGAAAATCGCTCTCCTGTCCAGGCAAAAAGTTCAACTGTTCACCGCTTTTGACTAAGTCTGGATATTCAACTATGCTCATTTCATCCTTCCTTGTGCCTTCGACGCTCCAACTTGATCAACCAAAGCCAAGAATGACCCCGATAAGCCATTTCGCCTTGGTCCTTCAGTGAAGGACAGGAGCGATTTTGTCTTAATCACTCAAAATCATCATCTTTAAACCTCAAAAATCCTTAAAATCTTTAGTTCACGTCCAATTGACTCCCCTGGCAACCCTGCACAAGACAACTTAAACAAGTTAGAGACAAAAATGCATTAAATAATATTTTCGCCCTGGTCCCTGGGAGAGGGACAGGAGGGAATTCTCCTTAAACCTTCAAAATTTCATCATTCAATCACTTTATCATGCAGGATTAGGTCATCTTCAAGGCCAGGGTCAGTCATCTTGCTTCCAACAATTTGGTCGAAACTTACCCAGTCAAAATATACCATTTACCCTCAAAATACTAGCACTTAGGCAAAACTTTGAATTTACCCCAAACAGAATCCTGACTTGACCTAAGACAACCCTGACTTCAGTAATCCATCTTCAGGAGGAGGCGTAATAACTTTCAAAATTCAACTGGACTTGTCTTAAAAAACACATTCAAAAGAAACCCCAGGGGTTTAGACCTAGTCCAGACAGACCTCACTCAAAATCCTAAAAAGCAGAGAGAAGAGCGGGCAAAACCAAGCAAAAAGAGGGGGTCCCCATTCTAATGGGGCGATGTGTGAAATGGTCACAACAAGACCCTCCTTGGTTGGACTTTTGATCAGCCAACCTCTTTCTGTAGAACTTTTGGATATGCCCAGGTCCACCACAATAGAGACATGTGAATCTTTGCGTGAACCGCTCCTTAGAGTTGGACTGCCCTTTTTGCAGAGTGTACTCGTCCTTTCCCTTGTCCTTGGCACTAAATGCTTGTTCCGCACTGACACTGTTACTACCAAACTGTGGCTTCCATCTATCTTGCTGCAGAGATTAGGAAACTTCAGATCAACACTAGTAGGAGAGATATTGAGTGTGTCAATGAAATGCTCGTAAGATCGGGGTAGGCTTTTCAACGTGATCACTACCATACCCTCTTCCTCCATAGTGTGGCCAATAGCATTCAACTGGTCACGAATCTCTTTGATCTTCGTAAGATGTGCCTAGATAGGTATCTTTTCATCCATCATGATAGAAAAAAACATATTCTTCAGAAAGGAAGCTTGACTCTTTTTATGTAATGTCCCCTTTTTAGTGCAACATGATATGGGGTGTCGTTAGCCTAACAAGGACATTGGTGGGATCCTGAGGTGTTTTGGCCTAGGTGTTTTCAGTTCCAGGCCAATCGGTGCTGCTCTGACAGGGTTTCTAGACACTTACTATTTATAGTAAGTTAGTCACCAAGCAGTGACTTGAAATTTTTAGTGTTTCCCTGGTTGGCATAATTATCAGTAAAAAATATTTGAAGGCGATAATGATTTAAAGGGATTATCAACAATGTTTTAATATTTAACGATAAAGTGTAGAGTTAAATTAAATATTTAACTTTATCATTATATTATAAGGTTGGGAATATAAAGTAATGTTTAAAATATTAAAAGTTCCCTTTAATGTGTACATTGTGGGAAATAATATTTTATTCTAAAATGTATTATCCCACATTTAGGAAAGGAAGTGTTTGCATCAAGGAAGAAGATATAAATGGAGGTTGAGAGCTCTCTTTTGGGGTATGCTGGGATGAGATTAATGTTATGCTGTTGGATTTCGTAGAGATCTGATTATTGGGCTTGGAGGACGGAATCCCTATTTGCTAGCATTCTCTTCGCTGTTGAAAGACACAGTCAGGAGGATTAATGGTGTTTTCATTCAGGAAACACATTGGGCTTCATCTGGTGCTCTCGCATGAAGTTTTTACAGGGGTTTGAAAGTGCAGATTTGAAGATAGTGATTTTGCTACAGTACCGCGTGAATAGTGTTTTTGCTACAGTACCACATGAATAGTGTTTTTGCTACAGTGCTGCATGAATAGTGTTTTGCTACAGTGCCGCGTGAATAGTGATTTGCTACAGTGCTGCATGAATAGTGTTTTGCTACAGTGCTGCGTGAATAGTAAAAATGCTACAGTGCCGTGAATAGTGCAGCTACAGTGTGTGAACAGTGTTTTCAGCAGGTTCTATACTTGTGGAGTTCAGGTTTGAATTTGTTTATTATCATATGGTCTGTAATATTCTTCAGATCTGATTTGTATGCTTGGAGTTGGAATTAAATAAATAACATCAGCATTAATCTTCTTGTTTTTGGTATTTGATATGTCTGGTTGTTATTATATTGAATAAACTTTGAAAGCTTTACAATACATATCAGTTTATCCAATTTATCCTATTGCAAATCAAGAACCAAAAAAATCCAGTAGTCAGCTTGCAAGCCAACTGTTTGACAAAATTACACTAAGTAAAAAGGACATAAATTTAGTGCCGAACAGGGGGTGCCCATTACAGTGGTATCAGAGCTATAAGTCCTGCCATCCTGTGGAGGTCTTACAGAGACTTTGGAACAGCCGGATAGAGGGAAAAGTATTTGACGAAATATCAAAACACTAAAATCAGAAATTAATGAATTAAAAAACATGCTAAGCATGTATGTTTAAGCATGCAACAGGGACCTTATAACTTCCGCCATACCAAAGCAAGACAAAATAGAAATTTGAACTCACAGAGCGAGCAGTCTAGTTCATTCGTGCAGGTGGACATAGAATCTAGTCATACAGACATAGAGGAAATATTCTTTGATCAAGACAGCAGTATGGGTGACTGAGATGATAGGAATACCGTTCCAAATCAGGGGGAGGTAATGTTCAGACAGTTACTGGGTACGTTAGAGCAAAGGCAGCGTATGCAGCAGGAGCAGAATAGGCGAATGGACATGATGTTGCAGCTTATGGCTAGACAGATGGGCGTTAATATTAATCCAGGTGATGCCAACAATGGAAACAATAACAATAGGGGAAACGATAACAATAGGGGCAATGATAATAATGGAGGCCGAGGCAACAACAATGGCCCTGAGAATAACATTACTGGTAATAATGGACATGGCAACAATGGGAATGAGGCGGATAACTTTAGACACGTTGCACGCCCAGCTCGAACAGCGAGCTTGAGACCTCTTCTACCCACCTTCCCACCTAGGGATCCAGTTCAACCAGTGAACGAACCGCAGATTATTGAGTTACAGGGTCAGTTCAGGAGGGACTGGGAGGCCAGTGGACTCGAGTTTCAGGTAGATATTTCCCTCAGAGATTATATGGACTTGAGGATGAGACATATGCTTAGAGCAGGAGGGAGGAATCAGAATTTTGAGCTGAGAAAGAAAGTTGGAAAACTTTCCTTGCCTTATTATGATGCTTCAGGGAAGATGACCGCACGAGCTTGGGTGCAGAAGGTAGATACATACTTGCAGCTTAATCCTATGCCTGAGGAGGAGGCTATCAAGTATGCGGCTATGCATTTGGATGGCATTGCGCATGAATGGTGGCATCATGGCATGGTGACACTGGGGCATAATCAGATTACATCCTATGAGGAATTCAAAGAAAGATTGATTGAGAGATTTGACACTAGGGATCCCGAGTTACATTTCAAGGAGCTAGCATAGTTAAAACAATCAGGTTCTGTGGATGCTTACATCGCCGAGTTTCAGCGTTTGTCTGTACTTGTTACTGATATCTCTCCTAGGAGATTGGTGGTGTTATTTTGTGATGGGCTTGCTGATCCATTACGTGGTTGGGTGAAGGGACATGATCCACTCACCTTAGCAGAAGCAACTAAAAAGGCACGAGATTTAGCCCCTTCGGTATACAAAGGAAAATACCATTCAACAGATTCTTCTTACCGCAAGGACAAAGACAAAAAACCATTTCAGAAAGAGTATAACAAACCCAAAGAAGGATCAAAAGGACTAGACAGTGAAACCTTGAATGAACTTCGAAAGAAGAAACTGTGCTTCCAGTGTAGAGAGCCTTGGGACTTATCTCATAAATGCCCTCTCAAGGCTAAGGCAAATCAAATGGAGTATTTTTCAGCAGAGGAGTCAGAGTCAAAGGGGGAGGATCAGCACTCCGATTAAGATGAGGGTAACACGATAGAGGAGAGTAGCATTCCTAAGGATGATAGATCGTTGGCACGCTTGACAGGGGCCCAAAAGGCAATCACATTTAAGGTCAGGGGTACTATCCAGGGGCAGAAAGTGATATCTCTCATTGACACTGGGGCTACACATAACTTTATAGATACACAGTTGGTAGCGAGGAGAGGTTTACAGACAGAGGAGCATGATGGTTTTAGAGTCATGGTGGCTAATGGCCAAAAGCTATAATGTACTCAAAAGGTTTCAAATCTTCACATTAGATTTGGAGATGGCTATGAGTTGGAGGATGATTTCTATGTTGTGGACATGGGAGATTACGACGTCATCCTCGGTATGACATGGATGGCATCGCTGGTTGAGTTCACTTTCAACCTAGCGAAGTTGGAAATGAGGTTTCAGCATGAGGGTAGGACAGTTGTACTCAGGGGACTTTCAGATGGGAGTTGCAGGGTAGTCTCTTTGACGAGAATGGAGAGACTTTTTCGGCATAATGACATAGAGTGGGCAACAAAGTGCTTAGTTATGTCATCTTCACCGGAGCCTCGAGTGAAGAGTCATCCACCAGATATACAGGAGATTCTTGACAGACATGCCAAGGTATTCAGTGATATTCCTCATGGGGTTCCTCCTGACAGGGGTGCAGAGCATGTTATTAGGCCTAGCAAAAGCCCATTTGCTTCAGCAGTAGTACTGGTCAAGAAGAAGGATGGGACGATGCGCATGTGTATCGATTACAGGGCACTGAATAAGAAAACAATTAAAAACAGGTATCCCATTCCTAGGATTGATGAGCTGATTGATGAGTTGCATGGGGCATGCTTCTTCACCAAAATTGATTTGCGATCCGGATACCATCAGATCAGGATGAGAGCAGAGGACATTGAGAAAACAACCTTCCGATGTCACTATGGTCACTTTGAGTTTATGGTTATGCCATTTGGACTAACCAATGCATCCGCTACATTTCAGAGTTGTATGAACCAGGTATTCAGGGAGCAGTTGAGGAGATTTGTCTTGATCTTCTTTGATGACATCTTGGTCTTCAGTAAGACCTGGGAGGAACATTCACAGCATTTGGAGGAGGTATTATCTATCCTAGAGAGAGAGTCTTTATATGCCAAGGAGTCTAAGTGTGAGTTTGGTATGACAGAATTACTATACCTTGGGCATATTATTAGTGCAGATGGAGTTCGAGTAGACCCTGAAAAGATTAGAGCTATAGTTGATTGGCCTACTCCTACGAACCTCACACAGCTTAAGGGATTCTTTGGTCTTTGCGGATTCTACAGAAGGTTTGTTAAGGGTTTTTCACAGACGGCAGCGCCTTCGTGTGGACAGGGGCAGCACAGAGGTGTTTTGAGCATTTCAAGCAGGTAATGTCTTCATGTCCAGTTCTAGCTCTACTAGATTTCACGAAGCCTTTTGAGCTTCATTGTGATGCATTGGGTGATGGGATTGGAGCAGTATTGATGCAGGAGAAACATCCCATTGCATTCAAGAGTAGGAAGCTCCGAGGTGTTGAGAGGAGCTATTCTATCTATGACAGGGAGATGTTGGCCATAATGCATGCATTGGCCAAATTCCGATCATACTTAGTAGGTGGACGGTTTGTGATCAAAACTGATCACAATAGCATAAAATATTTCATGAGCCAGCGTGATCTTAATGATAGGCAGCAAAAATGGATCACTAAATTGCAGGCTTATGATTTTGACATAGAGTTTGTCAAAGGGAAGAAGAATGTGGTGGCCGATGCTTTATCCAAGAGACCGCATGTTTGCGCTCTTGTTGAGATTTCAGGGGATTGGAGAGATCGGATTATAGCAGAGTATGTCGGAGATGCTTGGGCTTCTGGATTGATTTCAGGTACTATACAGGATGATCGCTATGAGGTGATAGATGGATTGATCAGAGTTCAGGACAGGGTTTATTTGATTCCGTCATCACATTTGAGAGAGGTGATACTGAAGGCATTTCATGATGCACCCAAAGACGTACAGGCAGATCCGAGAGCGGTTCTCATGGAGAGGGCTCAAGGATGATGTTCAGAGGTATGTCAGGGAGTGTGTGGTTTGTCAACAGAATAAGGGAGAGCACACATTTCTTGCAGGTTTATTATAGCCCTTGCCCATTCCTGATAGGAAATGGGAAAGTATTTCGATGGACTTCATCACTGGTTTACCACGAGTGCAGGGAAGGGATTGCATCTATGTGGTGGTGGACCGCTTGACGAAGTTCACTCACTTCTTTGCTATTCCGTCCATTTACACAGCAACACAGGTGGCAAATCTTTTCTTTAGAGAGATATTTAGGTTACATGGGTTGCCCAGATTCATTGTCAGTGATCGGGATAGTAAGTTTATGAGTTTTTTTTGGCAGGAGTTGTTTAGGTTGTGTGGTACAGATCTTACACCTAGCACTGGTTATCATCCGCAGACAGATGGGCAAACAGAGATTGTGAATAAATGAGTGGAGGGATATTTGAGGAACTATGTAACTGCACAACAAAAGGCTTGGGTCAGATGGTTGCATATGGGAGAGTATTGTTATAACACCACTTATCATATGTCCATCAGGATGACTCCTTTCATGGCACTCTATGGTTATGACGCACCTAGCTTCATGGATTTAGTTTTGGGGGACAACAAAGTGCCCAAAGCCAAAAACTTATTGCAGGATAGTCAGAACATCTTGAAAGTGCTCAAGGAGAATATACAGCAGGCCTAGAATCAACAGAAATTGTACGTTGATCAGCACCGAATAGAGTGCAATTTTGAGGTAGGGGATATGGTTTACTGAGGCTACAACCATATAGACAGTCATCACTCAAGAAGAGCGGAGCTGAAAAGTTGAAGCCTAGATTTTATGGTCCCTACAGGGTGATTCGCAGAGTGGGCGAAGTCGCCTATGAGCTTGAGCTTCCAGAGGGCAGTCGGGTGCACAATGTGTTTCATGTGTCTAGGCTTAAGAAAGCCATTGGTCAGAGTGTAGTGCCTTCTGCAGATTTACTCCCATTGGATGAGGAGGGGAAACTTGTGTTAGTACCCGAAGCTATTCTGGATGTCAAGGAAAGGACACTCAGGAACAGAATCGTCAAGGAATACTTGGTGAAATGGAGAGACCTGCCAAATGAGGATGATACATGGGAGAATGAGCAGGTATTGCAACATTCAGGACCGAATTTGCTTGAGGACAAGCAATTTCAAGGGGGGCGGACTGTAATGTCCCCTTTTTAGTGCAACATGATATGGGGTGTTGTTAGCCTATTCTGACATGGTCCCGAAGGCTAACAAGGACATTGGTGGGATCCTGAGGTGTTTTGGCCTAGGTGTTTTCAGTTCCAGGCCAATCGGTGTTGCTCTGACAGGGTTTCTAGACACTTACTATTTATAGTAAGTTAGTCACCAAGCAGTGACTTGAAATTTTTAGTGTTTCCCTGGTTGGCATAATTATTAGTAAAAAATATTTGAAGGCGACAATGATTTAAAGGGATTATCAACAATGTTTTAATATTTAATGATAAAGTGTAGAGTTAAATTAAATATTTAACTTTATCGTTATATTATAAGGTTGGGAATATAAAGTAATGTTTAAAATATTAAAAGTTCCCTTTAATGTGTACATTGTGGGAAATAATATTTTATTCTAAAATGTATTATCCCACATTTAGGAAAGGAAGTGTTTGCATCCAGGAAGAAGATATAAATGGAGGTTGAGAGCTCTCTTTTGGGGTATGCTGGGATGAGATTAATGTTATGTTGTTGGATTTCGTAGAGATCTGATTATTGGGCTTGGAAGACAGAATCCCTCTTTGCTAGCATTCTCTTTGCTGTTGAAATACACAGTCAAGAGGATTAATGGTGTTTTCATTCAGGAAACACATTGGGCTTCATCTGGTGCTTTCGCATGAAGTTTTTACAGGGGTTTGAAAGTGCAGCTTTGAAGATAGTGATTTTGCTACAGTATCGCGTGAATAGTGTTTTTGCTATAGTACCGCGTGAATAGTGTTTTTGCTACAGTACCACGTGAATAGTGATTTGCTACAGTGCCGTGTGAATAGTGTTTTGCTATAGTGCCGTGTGAATAGTGATTTGCTACAGTGCCGTGTGAATAGTGTTTTGCTACAGTGCTGCGTGAATAGTAAAAATGCTACAGTGCTGTGAATAGTGCAGCTACAGTGTGTGAACAGTGTTTTCAGCAGGTTCTATACTTGTGGAGTTCAGGTTTGAATTTGTTTATTATCATATGGTCTATAATATTCTTCAGATCTGATTTATATGCTTGGAGTTGGAATTAAATAAATACCATCAACATTAATCTTCGTGTTTTTGGTATTTGATATGTCTGGTTGTTATTATATTGAATAAACTTTGAAAGCTTTACAATAAATATCAGTTTATCCAATTTATCCTATTGCAAATCAAGAACCAAAAAAATCCAGTAGTCAGCTCGCAAGCCAACAGTTTGACAAAATTACACTAAGTAAAAAGGACATAAATTTAGTGCTGAATAGGGGGTGCCCATTACATTTTAGACGTTTCATGAAGATTTTTCAAGAGATCCCAGATCTCTTTAGCTGTTTTACCTGAAGGCACCTAAGGGAGTTGATCATCTGTGATTGAGAGTTTAATAATCATTACAGCCTCTTAGTTTTGCTCATCAAATTTGTCTTGATCTTTACCTGCTGCTATAGGTCGAGTAGCCTTGGTTAAAACAATTCGATCAAGGCAATGATACTAAAAAATGGTAAGCATGAGCTATTTCTAGGTGTTGTAGTTTCGACTGTTAAACTTCTGATTGTGTTCCAACATGATGTTTGTCAAAGATGCCATCACGAAAACAGAAGTTGAACAAGGTCAACCTAGTGAAGGCAGTAGATAGAAGAATCTGATTAAAAAAATCAGAATAGAAGCAGCTTCAAAAGTGAGTCTAAAACCTTGGAGTGGAATTTGAGGCACGAATCCCAGTGCGCGAATTTCAAGGTTTGTTGAAAAACCCAGAAATTAAAATTTCTTGCTAATTGAAAACCTGAAATTTTTTTGAAAATAATTAGAAAAATAATAATTGGTAGAAAATAAATACCTCTCATTTTTTTGTTTAAAAAAAATTAGGGCAAAACCCTAGCCGTCAGATTTTTTTTTTTTTTTTTTTCAGATTCCTACTGAACATGACCTAGAAAAATCGTGATATTCTCTGCACTTATCCCGCTTAAAAAAACCAGGTCTCCAAAAAAACCTTAGCCATTGTGCAGGAAAAAAAAGCAAAAATCATGGGTTGCAAAAATCACTGGTCGTTGTTCCAAAAATTGTGAAAAACGTAGGTCGCAAAATAAATCACACGGAAAAAATAGACATGGCCGCCAAAAAACACGCGCTAAATGTAGGGAAAAAGTGCCGCGAAAATCGTGATTTGCACTCCAAAAAACCCTTGAAAATCGCGCGATTTGGTTAACACGCGATTTTAAAAATCGTCCAGAAAAATCACGTGATTCGGTAAGCCTACGATATTCAGGTTTTAAAAAACCCGCAAAAGCCCTAGCTAGAACCTTGCAAAGAAACTTGCCAAAAAAAAATTGAACTGAAAGAGCCTTCGAATTTGCAAATCGCCCAGAAGTAAGAAACTTAAAAAAAAAAAATTTCTTGGATTCAATTCGTCCAGGAAAAAAAACTCTAGAAAAATTTCACTAAAAAATTTCAATAAGAAATTATTTTAGAATTATAAATTTTCCAAATTTTTTAAAATCATGCTCTGATACCATGAAAAATAATTGAATGACTTTATTCAACTATAGAACCGTTTAAATAGGCGATTACAAACAGTGATGTTTCTAAAAAGAAACAACCGCTCCTAAAAAATAGAAAACTAAATAAAGCAAAAATACTCTAATGACCATTAAAATACTAATTAAATAATAATTAAATATTCTAATAGTTGTATCCAGATTGAAGAATTGTATCTCTTCATGAAAGAGTATAAGAAAAGGTCTAAAGATTAGATTGTGTAAAAGGTTGTGTGAGTTTTGTGTAGTGAAAAATAGAATATAATATGAATTATAGAGCAGACCTGTTGGTTGAAAATTTTGTACACTTGGGGAAATATACAAAATTGTGGTTTCAACCACAACGTGTGAGTAAAACTCTCCTAATTAAAGGAAAGCTCCCCCTATCTAACTACAACTTTAAAAATAAAATAGGATGGGACAACAATCTTTCTTCTTCTTTCAAGAAAGACAATATCCTTTTCTCTTCATAGAAAAGTGATAGCGATTTGATATAAAACAACAGTAACAACTTTCGAAATGAAATGAGAGAAAGGAAATGAAGTTTCCTGAAAGCTCAAAGACTTCCGTCACTTCTTTTAGGACGGGACAGCAATATCAAGCTCAAAGACTTGATTATGTGAAGTCCTATCTACCCTTTTCTATACTAACGCTATCAAGAACAAATTATAACAGCTCAAAGACTGGAATATCTTATTCTTTCCTATATAAAGTAGTGGGAAGTAGTACAAGCTGAAAGACTCACAACTATTTCTCACAAAATCTGCTCCTAAATTCTCTTAAGAATAAGTGCAAGCACAAAGACTTACAATTTTTCTCAAAAGAATATTTATTCTAATCTATATTAACTTCAAATACATGCAACACAAAGATAGCAAATCAAATTCGATTAAGTTCTTTGAAGAAACACTTGCAAGAAAGATAATATAGAACACAAACTCAAGAATGTAGCACAAAGATTCAAAGCTTGAGCAATTTCCTTGTATTTCTTTCAATTCTTGAATTCACACATGAAAGCTCAAAGACTTCTTTGCTGTAAATTTGGCAGAGTTTTTGCTTGCTTTCCAAAAGATAAAAATAACAATAGACCCCTCAAGTATTTATAGAAGAGGAGCCTTGAGAAAAAGGTGGGAGGATCCTAACTAACTTGAGAGATTCTCTCATCCACCAAGACTTATTCAATAACTAACTAAGACTTATTCCAACTACAGTCCTAACTGAAGACAACTTGTAGTTGCCTTACATGTAATTACAAAAGTGCAAGTAAAGACTTAACTTGCATTTTACAAAAAGGCTTTTACATGTAACTTGTCAAAAGAAAAACTACAACTAAAAGATTACAAATTTGGAAAACACACAACTAAATGCAAGTTTGAAGAGCCAAAATGCCAAAGAGGAATGACACCTAAGAGTCCCAAAGCAAAACGCCTAAGTGAGAGATGAACACATGACATCAAAACCCTCCAAAACGCAGCCTTTGAAAGATCACGTGGGAAAAACATGGCATCAAATGCATCTAAAATGGCACAAGAAGTGACTGAAACTTCTCCCAACTTCAACGCCTAGGCATGAAAGGCAAAAACGTCTTAGGAGTTTGCAGATTTGTGGAGTAAAAATCGCCCAAAAGTGGATTCGAGGAACCACATGTTTGCTGATTTAGCTCAAAAAACCAGTAACAATAAACCCCAAATGGCGTGAAATGTGTTTGTAAATGCATGAGAATAGGATGGAATCCTAAATGCCTTGCATCTCCAACAAATCTCCACAAAAATTGCTTTGAAATCTTCAACAAATCCGTTTTTCTTGGCTGGTCGGGTTTTTGAAAAAGATTAACAAGTTCGATTTTGCATGTATTGGTGAAAATCTGGTTTTTTAGACGAAATAGCAATTGTAAAATTGCACTTTTCCATCAACAAGAGAAAATCGGGTTTTTAAAATGCAATTACAAGTTTAAAATCCTCCAAAATGCACTTTATAGAGAAAATCGGGTTTCTTAGGCAAAATAGCAAGTTTTAAATGTCACTTTATTTCATTCCTAGGCAAAATCGAGTTTTGGAGAGAGATGTGCAAGTTACATTTTACTTGTAAAGGGAAAATAAAATCCCTACAACAAGTTTTAATAACTTGCACATATGTAATAGAGGTTAAAAATCCCTATCACAAGCAAAAGACATTAAAGTAGGGGTTTTTCAAAAGAATTACAAGTAAACTTGTAACTTATCCAAAAAATCCCTATTTTAACTTAAATAACCAAAAAGCAACAAGGGGGAAATAAAAAACAGGGAAATAAAAAACAAATTACAAGTTCTTATTTTTCAATAAAGTGCACTTTTAATTAGCCTAAAATTTCCCTACAAAGACCAAAACAAAGGAATTCATAAAAACTTGCAATTCAAGGAAAATTTCCTATTGGTGTTGGAAATAAGCCATACCCGGACCGGTGATGGACTGGTCCAAGAGGGGCCAGTAGCTCAATGGTAGAGCACTCCAACCGTGTATGGAAGTTCCTAGGTTCGAGTCCTAGCTGGTCCATGTCTCAACATGGTATCAGAGCCAGGTCCAGGCTAGGAGCCCCAAGCACACGAGAGGTGTGGCTTAAGGGGGGTTGTTGGTGTTGGAAATAAGCCACACCCGAACCGATGATGGATTGGTCCAAGAGGGGCCAGTAGCTCAGTGGTAGAGCACTCCAGCAGCGTATGGAAGGTCCTAGGTTCGAGTCCTAGTTGGTCCATGTCTCAACATTTCCCACCTGCAGTCAGGGAGAAAAAAACCGAAATTGAAGGAAAGACATAGCAAGCGAACCCAGAATGCGACGAAAATCGAAACGCAGTTCGACGATGGACTGAGGATTAAGCCAGTCCAAGGATTAGGCGAAATTATGCTTCGGGAAGCGTGCCATAGAGTAATTTTTTTTCTTCATTTTTTAACAAAAATTTCATGTAATGGTCCTTCATTTTTGAAAACAAAAATGAGGACAACAAGACCTATATGCAGAGATCTATGAAGGAATTGTGATAAAAAGAACATAATAGGTTTCAAGGAGGAGATAGAAGTGATCTACATATGAAGGCATAAAAGGAGATGAATAATGATTATGCAGAAATAGGAGAAGGATTATGGAGTATTGATACTGGGATAAATAAAATCATCTTGCAGTTTTAGAGAGAGATTAAGCAGATATTTTATAGATTAAAGAAGAGAATGTATGTAAGAAAGCAACAAGCAATCAAGAGTAAACATCTGCAGATTTAATAAGAAGACTGTAGCAGATTTCAAGTGAAGTTTGTGATCTTTTTTGTGACTAATTTGAGATAATAGCAGACTTGAAGGTGGTATTAAGAACTTCATGTCGAAGACGTTTTGTGGCAGATATTTAGTCATTGCATTACAGATATGGACGATCAAGTTGAGAGGAAGAATTATAGAATAAGTTGTTAAAAATTGGATCATCCATCATCCATTAAAAGGTGGAATTAGAATGAGGGGTTTGTGCCTCTAAAAGAATGAGGGGTTGGTGCTTGTAGTGGGTTGATACATATGAAATTATAAAGAAGTTTTCTTTGTATAAGGAAGCTATTTTACCGTGGTTTTCTCTTGCAAGGGTTTCCATGTATATATCCTATGTTCTACTTGTGCTACATGGTAGTTAAATTTCATGTGAGTGTTTATATGAAATGAATATGCTTTGGGATTAAGTTATGTACTTTTTTTATTAAGTTGAAAAAGTAAAAGGTTGATATTATCTTGATTTGTGATCAAGATAATAGCAGAATTGAAGGTGGTATTAAGAACTTCATGGCCAAGAAGTTTTGTGGCAGATTTTTAGTCATTGCATTATAGATCAGATATGGACGATCAAGTTGTGAGGAATAACTATAGAATAAGTTGTTAAAAATAGGATCATCCATCATCCATTAAAATGTGGAATTAGAATGAGGGGTTGGTGCCTCTAAAAGAATGAGAAATCGGTGCCTCTTGTGGGAAAGTGTCTCACAAATAGAATGAGGGGTTGGTGCCTCTATTGGGTTGATACCTATGAATTTGTAAAGAAGTTTTCTATATATAAGGAAGCTATTTTACCTTTGTTTTCTCTTGCAAGGATTTGCACGTATCTATCCCGTGTTCTACTTGTGTTACATGGTAGTGAAATTTCATGTGATTGTTTATATGAAATGAATATGCTTTGGGATTAAGTGATATGCTTTTGTTATTAAGTTGAAAAAGTAAAAGTTTGATGTTATATTGATTTACCCCCCCCTCCTTTCTGCCACCATCCCCTATCCTCCCTCTCAATATACCTTTGTTCTCATCAATTGGTATTAGAGTGGGTTTTTTCGAAAAAGTCTAACCACTTGAGTGCAGATCAAGAGAACACTATGGGAAATAAAAAAGGTAATAAAGGAAAAAGTGCCAAGAAAGTTATTGCAACAGAGCACCTAGTACAAGTACAAGGTAAAAAAGTACAAGGATAGCACCCTTGTTTTGCTGCTTATTAATATAAAAAACAAAGCACCTAGTACAAGTATTGAAGTGTTAAATAGAACACCCTTGGAAATAGAAGATGAATACCATCTTGTGAGTAAGGAAGAGGAGTCAAAACAATTTGATGAGAGTAACGATATGAATCTTGAAAGTGATGATGAAGATGGCTTTGAAGAGGAGCTCTACCGTGCAATAGATGAAATAGAGAGACTTAAGAAGAGGGCTCTAAAATAAAAGCACCTGTTTCAAGAAGAATGCACTGAGATCAAATCTTTTGAAGAAGCAGAAAAGGAAATCATCAATTTGAAAATTGAAATTGAGGAGGCAAAGAAAATAGAAGAAGAAATGAAATCACAATTAAAGGCGAAGGAAGAAACTTGTAATCAACTTGAATCTGAGGTAGCGTCTGTAAGGAATGAATTAGAGAAAACAACCATCAAAATAAATACAAATCTTCATAAGGAAGATATTATTAATAGTTAGAAATCATCACACTCAAAAGTCCCATCAAAGAAGAAAGTAGTAAAGTAGAAGAAGAGTCACCTAAGAAATTAAAAGAGGAAGAAGCAGAAAGATATGTTGAAGTCTTGACAAACTGATGGCAACAACCTTGTTGATCAAACCGAGACAAGAACGGAATTGGTTCTTAGACAAGAAACTCTTCGGTTCTTAGACAAGAAACTCTTCCTTTATAGAGATTCAACACAGAAGATAGAAACATATACAAGTGATTCAGACATTGCTAAATCTACCATTACGTTCAGAAATGCACACTCATGAGTATTGGCATCAGGACAACTGAACAACGGTTTGGGTCCAACAACAACCAATGTTCAGAACTATTTAAAACATTGACAATTTCACAGTTACAAAAACATGTTTATTCCACAGTCTCTACATAGAAACTTGACCTCCATAGAAGTCGACCTATCTTATGTTGCAAACACAAGACTATATTCAGATTTCTACCGCCTGAACATCCATAAGGGGACCCTTCAATTCCATCAGTTGAGCATTGCCAGATTTTCCTTGGTCAGGTTATATCTTTGGACCCCTTCTTTCTCCTTTCGCAGCCAACCCTCGATTCATCAGCCAAGCGCTTCAAATAGGTAGAAGGTGGTTGGTTAACGACCACCCTCGAGGCCTTGGCAACCGACTACCACCATGGGCAGTTGAAAATGTTGGTTATTACTCGGTCACAACTTCTAGTCACTTTAGGTCTTCCTGTCGCAGTTGTGACAGAAACAAAACAAACACAACTGAACCCAAAACTGAAAGAAAAAAAACACAGAGAAAGTAAACAAAAACGCAAGGGGATGCCCTTGCATCATAAACCCTATCAAAAGTGAAGACAACAAGAAGAGTCAAGTTCCACAGAATTCAAGCAATCTTCCCTAGGTCAATAAGGACAAAAAGACATTCCCTTCGAGACACATTCATATAAACAGGATCAAAACACAAAATAGAAACCTTCAGAGATGGAGAAGTATAAATTATGATTCATATCCTCCTCAAGTGAATCGTGATATTGTATGCTATAGGTGCAAAACTATGGGCACATTGCGCAACCTTGTAGATATGGTTTTGTGATCTTAAATTATGTAAAGAGTACAAGATAAAAGACAACATGATGAAACAAAAAGGAAGACCTACTTTAGTATGGAGAAAGAAACTAGGCCAAGATAATAAGAATGGTAAAAAGGATGAGAATGATCCAAAAGAAGTATGCTTGTTGGGCAATCATTTTTTGACAAAAAATTGATCATGTAAAGTTGAATGATTGTACTTATAATTCAAGAGTCCCTATTGATGCAATGATGCCATAGAATGCAAGGATGAAAGTATGATGAAAAAGAAAGTCACAGCAAAGAGAAAATGATTGCATTGATGTCAAGATAAGCATAAAGAGAAGAAACCACGTGTGCAATAGATCAACAACAAGGGGAAGGAATGGATTGACATCTACATATACGAGATCCTAAATGATAAAAGATTGCATGCTCTTGACCACGCAACGAAGAAGTTGAAGACTTTGAAGAACCAAGTATAAGGAGTTATCATTTGAGAACAAGTGATAGAAGAAGAAAGTCCCATACAAGAGGATAGAAAAGAGCAGAAGGACAGCCATTCATTTTGAAGATAAGAAGACTCTCAGAAAGAAATGAAAAGATGATCTTTATCTAGCAACCATGAACATAAAAGGAAGAGTGGAGCATGCATGAGACAATGATGGGATCACAAAGTTCCTTGTAAAATTCAAATGATGCAAGTATGTCACCCATACAAGCCTGGATATAAAGGAACAAAGGAACAAGTCATCCAAGAAAGAGGAGTATTAGAGGAAGGGGGAGCATTAAAGAATCCTTGTCAAGGGGAGCACCAGAGAATCTCCAATAGGGGGAGAAGTCTATTCTTGTGCATTTGATGTGAGTGTACAATCAGATATTTCACATGATTCATTTAGAGACAAAAAATTGACAAACAACCCAAACTTTTTCATTACTACCTTCAAAAATCTAGTCCACTCTATCATATGCCTTGCCAACATATGGTTTTATAAGCATTCCTTTCATTCTTGCTATTACCCATGGTGTGGATGGTCTCATTTGTTACAACTATGTTGTCAATTATCTCTTTGTTTGATGTGAACCCATTTATTCTTCCGAGATCATCGAGCCAAGGATCAGTTTGCCGTCGCCTTTGCTAATATTTTGTATATCGTGTTACAGAGAAAAATTGGTCTATACTCTTAAAAGGAATTGTACACTGTTTTTTTTGGGAGTGAGAGCAATTGCCGTTTTATTCATATCCCTTACAAACTTCTTTTTCACTCTAAAATCCTCCACCACCTTCGAAATATCCAACTCAATGAAATGCCAATACTTTTGATAGAATAGAGTGGGGAAATTGTTTGGGCCAGTCAATTTGTCTAGATGAAGTTGGAAGATAGCCAATTTCACTTCTTTCATTTAACAGGAGCATTAAGCATTTTGTTGTCTGCTTCTATGATGCATTTAGGAATATAGGAAAGAAAAGTATCCTTTGCATTGGAGTCTGAAGTTGGTTTTGCACCGAGCAAAGATCTAAAGAAATTAACTACTTCCATTTCTATCTCCTCTCTGCCCTTGACCACAGAGTCGTTCGCCATTAATATCTCATCTATTCTATTCCGAGCCCTCCTCGCCTTAGTGGTTGCATGAAAAATTTCGTGTTCAAGTCCCCTTGAGCTAGATCTCTCTCGCCTTGTCCCATCAATATAGTTCTTTGCAGGCTAAAACTTCCTTGTGTTATTGCTTTAATTGTAGTTCCTTTTCAAAATCCTCCTTACACATTCCAAATTTAACGACTTTTTCGTTTAAAACTTCCAACTCTCTTTCTATTCCTTCAGCTTGAAAAATGTTTGTGAATTTTTATTTGTTTCAAACCTCTAGCTTTGCTTTTAGAAAGTGACGTTTTGTAGTGACTGTGTAACTAATAGTAACTAATAGTACCATTTACCTGACATTCATATCACCATGCTTCCAATGACATTACTAGACTTTCCTACATCCACCACATACTTTCGAATTTAAAAAAGGTCTTGGTCGGTTTTTCTCCCGTTTTGATCTCCAACTGGATTTGGTAGTGATCATAAACAAAGATAGGAAGAATCTTCGCATCGACAATCATCTCTCCCACATGCCAATCTTGGGATTTTAGGAATCTATCAAGTCTTTGAGATATATTTGTGTAAATTCCTTTATTCGTGGCACAGCCAGTTGCCCCAAGTTCATCTGCAAAGTTCCTGAAATCTTGGATGGATCTATAAACCTTATTAAGGCTTCCACTTTTATGACTCAAATCGAGAATTGTGTTGAAGTCTCCACCCATAATGTAATGTAGACAACTCATAGCCTTTATCTTAGTGCTTATTGTTGAGACATGAACCAGGCTAGGACTCGAACCTAGGACCTTCCATACTCTGCTGGAGTGCTCTACCACTGAGCTACTGACCCTCTTGGACCAGTCCATCGTCGGTCCGGGTGTGGCTTATTTCCAACACTAATACCCCCCTTTAAGCCACACCTCTCCTGTGATTGGGGCTCCTAGCTTGGACCTAGCTTTGATACCATTATTATTATTATTATTATTATCTTCTTCACTCAATGAGATCACACATCTCATAATATATATGTAAGAGGTGCCCTTTCACCAAGGGACACCATACTTTATTATAATATTAAATAATTAAATATTAATGATTATATATATATTAATATAATATTATTATATTATTAATAATTATAACTATAATTATATTATCACAATTAATAATATAATAATTATAATATAATTATATTATCTCACAACTAATAATATAATAATTATATTATCAATATAATCACAAACTTTGTTTTATTTATGTAGGCTTGTGGATTCCGACCACAACTACAATAAAATCAACACTCCCTCTTAGCTAGGGAGGAATCCTACTTGACATCTTCAATAAGTAATAACACCTTATAGTAAACACACTAGCTCCATTTATTGTGTGAGAGAAAGATGTCACCTCACCGTGATATCAGAGGTTATGGCATATCCACGGATATCACGTCACATGATATCCACCATAACCACATAATGTAATATCCACCATTATGGCTTGTCCACAAATATCACGTCTCATGATATCCACCATTATGGCATTTAAGGATATTACTTCATGGCATGTCCACGGATATTACGTCACATAATATCCACCATGAATATCTCTTTATGTAATATCAACCATCATGGCTTATCCACAAATATCACATCTCATGATATCCATCATGATGGTATGGTCAATCAATATTGCAAGATCATCACCTTACAATAATGATCAAAAGTACAAGTGTTCATCATTGTGAGATCGTCAGCTCTCAATAATGTTCACAGGGGCTCAACAAGAACTGAACCAATGAAGTCATGGAGTCACACACATGACATCCACCATGAACCATATCAGAGGGTGGAGATAAGGACTTTCACCTCAAGTCTCTCTCAAGGAGAAATGAATTATCAAATCACAGAAGGTCACTAATATTGAGCCTCCCTCTCAATTAGAGCTTCATTTTTCCATATCTCCAAGCTTGTCTCCAAGGTTGCATCACCCTTGGTGAATCCCAAGACCACCAAGTATCCATCCATCCAGGGATATCACATGGAACTCTATCTCATGAATTATAGATTCCTCTAATTGCTACAATTTCTTGATCACTAGGGAAACCATCTCGACATGGTCTACTCCCTCTAAATCAATATGATCAAGATCCTTGGAAATCAAATAAAGCAGATCCTCTAGCCGCTCCCTCTGAAGCTTGAAGTACTAACCTCAACCTCTTGACCTTTTCATCCAAGGTTGCTTCTATAGGTTTGTCATACTCCCTCTGAATGTTGATTCTTCCTCTCGAATAAATGCAAGCAATTATCAAGATTTCCCTTCCTTGAATGCAATCTCTCATCATCCTTATGCTCCCCATTCCGTCTTGAAAGCATTAAGAGAGATTACTAATAGTTCAAGACTATCTCGAAGAGAAATATCAATGCCAGAATCATACACGATTCACTATCCCAATAGCATGAATTAATAATGAACATTATTCAACCATAAAAAATACTTATCTCTTATAAGTTAGTCTTCAACATTCTTTCCTAATTTCTCTCAGCAACGAAATTTCCGTCCATACTAAAGCATCTAGCGATTATTTGATGGCTGCGTGGCCTTTGACCCTCGCCATCACACATCATCTACCTTTAGCTTAGCGACGACATATTCACGATGTCGGCTCTGTGCATAGCTTAAGCATCATCTGAAGAATTGCCTCATCTCGATTGCCAAGGATATGATGTTTAGCACATAGATTGCACAACATCCTTCAATATCACCCACAACCCTCCGATGGAAGGTTACACACAATCTCTGAACTCGCACTCCGTGCCAACAGGTGGTCTGGACCATCTTAGTAATGATTCCAATATTTGTTTGACTTATTTTAATAACTTTTAATCACAAAGTTAGGGGATCGTGTATTTTCCATTTTTTCATAGATGTCTGAATACTATCCTCCAAAACCGACTTCCATGTTGGCGGCATTATTGTACACGGGAATAACATTAGTTAATTATGTGTAATTGTTTTGGTTAGTTGGCAACCGAGGGGTGGAAGTTGCGGTGCGACGGTTGGCGCTCGCACCCCCTCGGTACCCTTTTATACTCCGGAATGTAACTTGTAAAACACACTTATTATGAATAGAACATTTGTTACACTTGTCTGATATTTACGACATTATTCTGCATTACGTCCTTTATGTCTTAAGTTATTCACCCGAGAGGGCAAACATTTGGCGCCGTTGCCTAGACGAACTCGAGAAAGGAAGACACGGATGGTGCACAGACACAATGGGCCTACCCGTTGGTGAGGTGAACCCGGAGGCCGACGATGCGCAGACAGAACTGTACACAGGAGAAGACACGGCAACACGAGAATTCTCGATTTTGCTCCAGGTGGCCATTCAGACATACGTTCGACGAGAAGCAGCGGAGGCAGAAATCCCACCAAGTGCCGTGTGGACAGTGCTGGAGGTTAGCCCGGCAGTAAACCGGTTGATGAACCACCTCCCCCGGTTGCTTGCACAGGCATCGCTGGCACAACAGGCCCGCCTGGAGGAGATTGCCCAGGAAGAGCGACGACAACAAATCCTGCAACGCTACGAAGAGAACAGCCGACAGGACACAGAAAGAGATGGCGACAGGCCAAGAGGGAATTGAACTGTGAACTTCTTATTTTCAAATAAAATTGTCATTGACACGAGTTGTACTTGAGCAGATGAATTAATAAAGACATGTTTTGATTAAAGAATTGAGAGTTATGGAAATGTGCGACAATTAATGCCAAACCTCTTGAATAAAGATAGAAATAGAAAACCGGAAACGAATGAGTGGGAGGCCGTGCAGAGGGCTTTGATTCTGGAGCAGCAAGTAGAACGTAGACGGAGGCTGAGGCAACTTGCCGAAGGACGACCTGTCGAAGGGGGGCCCGAGGGGAACCAAGGAGGTGTCACGGAAGGTGCAGAGGCCGACGGAAATTTCTACGCGTCGCCAGATCATCGTAGGACGTGGAGCCACGAAGAATTTTTAGAAGAAACAAGCTTACGGCGAAGTCTAGTCGAGGAGACTCGGGATCAGTTTAGAAACTTATCCCTCACGCCACGGAGTGAAGATCACCAACGGGAAGCAGGAGTAGGAGTGTGTCAGAACGAAGTAGGTGCCACACGCGACAGGCAAAACACCGTACCTCCAGGACACACCACCAACACTACCGGAGGTAGCAGCGCAGGGCCACAGACAAAGCCACAGACACAGACACAACCGCCTCCAGGAAGACGACCAGGAATGGCGAGCAAACAAAAGTTACCAAAGTTCACAGGGGACGGCAAGGAAGACCCCTTACGGCACTGCCGTACATGTGAAACCATTTGGTCCGCCAACGGAGTAACAAACCACGATGACTGGGTACAGCAGTTCCCAGCCACGTTACGTGGAGTCGCCATAGATTGGTACTCCGATATAGATAAGCAAAAAGTAGCCACATGGGCAACCCTACAGAAGGAATTCACGGAGGAGTTCCGGTTGCTTCGTGTTGACAACGAAATTGTGACAGAGATGTATAGTACCAAGCAAGGTACTAAGGAGACAGTACAGGCATATAGTCGGAGGCTGAAAGAACTCCTGGGTAAAATGGAGAGCCAGCCGGCTGAGGGCTTAAAAAAACGATGGTTCGTGGAAGGATTGAAATCCTCCCTACGGAAAAAAATGAAGATTGTACCTCCGACGTCATATGACGACGCCTATAACAGGGCAATGGATCTGGAAAGTGAGTACAAAACATCAAGGAAGAAGAAGAGTAATAGATATTCATCTCACGATGATGAAGATTCTGACGGGGAGAGCAGTAGCAGTAGCGGATCGGGTAAAAAGGTACACGCACTCCAGAAGGACATGGAACGAATGCTGAGAGAATTCAAGGCCATGAAAGGGAGTACAAGTAAGATGGAAGAAACTGAAGTATGGTGTACAGACTGCAGGAGTGATGGACACACAAAGGGTACTTGCCCGAAGAAGGCATTCTGTGAGATTTGCCAAATGATGGGACACTCCAGCAAGGAGTGCCCCTACAATATGAAAACCCGAAGCCCGAACCAGGTGTTGTTCACAGAGCAGGCCACAACATCCGCACCAGCGGGTACGGGCCAGCAGACTAACACAACGGCATCATCTGGAGGATACCGGGATAATAGATGCAGTGGCGGCGGAAGAAACAATAACAATAACAACAATAAAAACTGGATCCAGTACGATGCCAAGGGCCGACCGATGATTCAATGTAGGGCCTGCAATTAGTGGGGACACTTCACCCGCGATTGTACGAAGGAAGCCAACACTCAGCACCTCTGTCGATGGTGCGGGCCAGGTGACCACGAGGACGCAAATTGCTTGAAGCCTGGTGTACACCTTCTAAACATAGAACCTACGAAGGCAGAAGTATTGGCAATCACAAGGGCGTAGGCTAAAAAGATTGCCTACCCAAATCCCCACACAGAGACCGAGAGAGTACAGGAGGCCAGAGACGAGATCACAAAAGAAATGGCCGCACAAGGACAAAACAGTCACCAGATAGCAGGTCCACCATGGACGAAGGGAGAAGAGGAAATCTTACGGCAAATCTTGCAGGTAGAGGTACCGGTGAAAATTCAAGACCTCCTGGAGAGTATGCCGCAGCTAAAAACGGCTATTTTAAACTCTGTACCCTCACAAGTAAAAACGGAGGAGGTCGTGCGCCCCACAACCAACTCCGCGTTTAGGGAGGTCACGAACCCCGCGGTCGACCCCATGTTGTTGGTAGTCAATAGCGGACGCCACCCGGTGGTGGTAGAAATGGGTATACTAGGGACCACCCTAACAGACACGATTGTGGACAGAGGGTCAGGAGTAAATGTACTCCCAGAAGCGACATGGAAAAAGTTGGGAAAGCCTACGTTGTGGCCCCCTACGTTCAACCTACTAGGGGCAGACCAACATGGGATTAAACCCATTGGTACCCTCATGGGCCAGCAGGTGATGGTCGGCACGCAGCCATTCGTGCTGGACTTTGTGGTAATCCCCTTAAAGCAGAAAGGATATGACGCCATCCTGGGGCGGGGGTGGCTCATTGCAGCCAAAGCGAACCATAACTGGAAGTGGAATACCCTTTCTTTGGAAAACGTCAGGAGGAAGTACGTAATCGATCTCCGTACGCAGATGGTGAGCGAGGAGTTAGCCTCTTCCTCCGACTCGGAGTCCGAGGGACACCAGTTAGCGGAGGGTGGAAATAGATGCCGCATGGAGCCCAGTGATGAAGGGGTGTTAGAACTGGAGGCATGCTCAGGGGACGATGGGGACTCCTTGAATGGCCTCTTCCATTGGCAAATGGGAGATTATGAACTATTTACACCATCGTGCAACGTATTGAGCATCGAAGAAGAACCAGAGATATTTCCCCCAGAATATGGCGAGTATAAGGAAGGGGAGGCAGCAGTGAATGAGGCGCCGGCACACCAATTCCTGAAGGGGGAGCCTATTAAGTATCAGGAAGCCACGTTAAAGGAAATGAATCTCGGGGAGACAAGTGACCCCAAGATCATCCTGGTCGGAGATGATTGGAATCCAGTGTTGAAGGCCGCAGCCTTCAAAATTTTCCTGGAATACAAGGATGTCTTTGCATGGACATACAAGGACTTGAAGGGCGTGCCCCCAGAGCTATGTGTGCACCGAATAACGTTGGTACCAGGAGCTCAGCCAGTGAGGAAGCGGCCGTACCGAATGAACAAAAATTATGCTGTACGGGTGAACGACGAAATTGAGCGGATGCTGGAAGCAGGCATAATCTTCAGAGTACAGACAAGCGAATGGGTGTCCCCCATTGTGATTTCCCTCAAGAAAGAGGCCAATCATATCCGGATTTGTGTAGACTTCCGGTGCTTAAGCACTGTCACTGTTAAAGACCCGTTTCCCATACCCTTCACAGACAGCATCTTGGAGGAAGTAGCTGGACATGAAACCTATTCCTTCATGGATGGATTCTCTGGTTACAACCAGATATCCATCGCGGAGGAAGATAGGCTGAAAACAACTTTCGTGGTGGAGGACGGTGTGTACGCATACAACCGAATGCCCTTCGGTCTATGCAACGCGCCTGCCACCTTTCAGCGCATCATCTTGCACATCTTCGACAAGATGTCAGTGGGGAACTTCAAAGCATTCCTAGATGATTGGTCTATTTACAGCAAACAGGACATCCACTTAAAAACTCTTGGAGAATGCCTGGAGAGGTGTCGGAGGGCACGGTTGGCCCTCAACCCGAAGAAATGTAGATTCATGGTACCATAGGGAAGATTGCTGGGACACATTGTGTGTAGAGAAGGATTGAAAACGGACCTGGACAAGATTCGGGTAATAGTAGACATGGAACCTCCGACGGATGTCACAGGGGTAAAGTCCTTCCTTGGTCATGTGGGGTACTACAGGAGGTTCATCAAGAACTTCGCTGAGGTGTCCCACCCGTTGGATAAGTTGACAAGGAAAGGAGAACCATACATTTGGGCAGAGCCACAGAGCAAGGCCTTCGAAGAGTTGAAGACAAGGTTGATGGGAGCGCCCATACTGGCATACCCGAATTGGCATAAGGAATTCCACGTTCACGTGGATGCCTCAAACTACGCCATCGGGGCGACATTAGCCCAAGTAGGAGGACACGGGCTGGACCACCCAGTTTATTTTGCCAGCAGGTTGCTCTCGAAGGCGGAAAAGAACTACAGTACCACAGAACGTGAAGCACTCGGTATGGTCTATGCCGTACAGAAATTCCGTCATTACCTCCTGGCCACACCATTCACATTTTAAGTAGACCACCGGGCACTCATGTATTTAGTGAACAAGCCCATTATCCAGGGGAGGATAAGTCGTTGGCTATTGCTACTACAGGAGTTCACATTTTTAATTGTGGTGAGACCAGGGCGAAGCCATGTCATAGTCGACCAGCTGTCGCGGATTAAGTCGGGGGAACCTCCAGAGGGAGTAAATGATGATTTCCCGGATGCACACTTGTTCCAAATAGCCGTGCTCCCTTCGTGGTACGAGAAGATTGGAGAGTACCTATCGACGTCCCGATTTCCGGAGGGTATGCCTCCAGGGGAACGAAGAAAGCTCGCATTAAAGGGCAGGACTTTTTCGCTCATCAACGGGTTACTTTACAAGATGGGGCCGGACCAGATATTAAGGCGTTGTGTCATGGAGGAAGAAGTCTCGAGTGTATGAAGGGCCCGCAGGTGGACACATGGGTCCAGACACCACAGCTCGAAAGGTGCTTCTCGCAGGACTATGGTGGCCAACGGTATATCACGACGCCAGGGAATGGGTCGTGAGGTGCGACACTTGCCAACGAGCGGGCAAACCTCTGAAGCGGGACTTCATGCCCCTCAACCCGTCGCATGCACAAGAACTCTTTGAGCGATGGGGACTCGACTTTGTGGGTCCTCTTAAAGCCAGTCGCGCACGACGGTGCCGATACATTATAGTTGCGACAGAATACTTGACCAAGTGGGTGGAGGCAAGGGCCCTCCAAGATAATTCGGCAGTAAGCACAGCAAAGTTTATTTATGAACAAATCATTACGCGATATGGCATACCCATTCAGTTGACCAGTGACCGGGGAGGCCACTTCGTGAACCATGTCATACACCGGTTGACATCAGACTTCAAGATTTTTCACTCATTTTCAAGTCCGTACTACCCACGTGCCAATGGCCAGGTGGAGGCAACAAATAAAATAATAATGTCGGTGATATATAAGTCTTGCGGAGTGGAGAAGGATGACTGGGAGGAGCGCCTACCGTCAGTACTTTGGGCATACCGAACGACCTACAAAGTAACTACTGGACAGACTCCTTTCCAGCTAATGTATGGACAAGAAGCCGTGGTGCCAGTTGAATTCATGGTACCGAGTCTGCGGATTGCCATCGATAATCGCCTTGGCGACATGGAAAGCCTGAGGGAGAGGCTGTACGTGTTGAACAAATTGGACGAGCGAAGGATGATGGCTCAGTGGGTGACAGAAACAGCCCAGCAAAGACGGAAGGTGTGGCACGACAAGCACCTCCGGCGAATGAATTTTACTCCCGGACAGCTGGTGTTAAAATTCAACGGGAGGAACGAAATTAAACCGGGGAAATTCAAAGTTCGATGGTTAGGGCCCTTCCGGATACGTGAGGTCAATACGAACGGGGCGATAAAGTTATGGACGCTGGACGGGAAGGAGATACCAGACGCAGTCAACGGGTCAAAACTGAAGATCTATCACGAACGGAGGGAACCGGGAACCCCCAGTCAGTTAGCCGCTACTAAAAACTGAAAAACTTGAAAAAAATATATATAAAAGAAAAATTGAAAAAAAAAAAAATATATAATAATAAGAAACAGAGACAAAAAAAAAAGAAAAAAAGAGGAAAAAGTGGCCATCGTACGGTGGGACCACCGAAGGCGGCATCATCGCACGATGGAACCACCGTGCGGTGGGACCACTGACGGTGGAACCACCTACGGTGGCACCATCGTGCGGTGGGACCACCGACGGTGGAGCCACCGTGCGGTGGAAGCCACCGAAGGCCCGCAGAAATATAAAACGCCGCACGACAAGCAGCCGATGAACAAAACATCACGCAAGGTTAAACGCCGCGCAAAGGAAAGGAAGAGACATCGCCGAAAGGGAAGGAAGACACACCATGCGCACCGCACGAAGGAGACACCATGCCGCACCGCACGAAGGAGACCACCGCGCCACCACGCACAGCAAGGGTTTATGCATAGCAATCGCAGCAGCCACAGGCAGACCAAATAAGGGTTGCGCGCAGCAGCCGAGGGAAGAATAAGAGCCACAAGTAGACCAAGTAGCCGCACGGCGACAGCCAAAAAGAGAGGGCCGTTACGAAGGGTGGATTTTTTCTAAACAAATCAGTTACGGGGAGATCGATGGATTCAGCCGGGAAGAGGAGTTGGAAGAAACAGCTGCACGCTTCTTCCAGTAGCAGCCAGAAGGATAGAGGTAGCAATATCAGGATTTTAGTTTCAGGAGTGCGTGTTGCAGGCGACACCATGGATTTCAGCGCTCGGCAAAAACAAAAACAGAAAACACCACAGGTTGCCGCAAGTGCGAAGAACATAGTGACGCCACAGAATATTACTTTCGAGGGCCTGAATGGGTTGGAATGCCGAAAATGGTGGCAGGACACCTCCGATAATGACTTGGTAAAGCAAAACCTCCGGAAGGCACAAGTAGAGTGGGCTATTCGGATGCCCGTGTTCCCTATCCAGGAGTACGAGGGTGCCCTACGTTTCATGGTGGACACCTTCGACAGGCATACATGCACCAGCACATTTGAATACCTCCGGAGGGATGTCACTATATCCTTCAAAGCAAGGGATTTCACGAGGGTATTCGGCATCCCGGGCAGCCAGGGCAAGAAAATAGACCTGAAGGCCAAGAAGATGACGCAGGAGGAGGAGCGGTGGATTAAATTAGTCTCCCGGAATTTGACCACAGCGGAGTTGGACAGCGTGGCTAGAGCCACGAAGAGTCGCGGAATCCGCAAGACTTTTGTTGCGGAGGGCCACCGGAGGTGCATCATGGATGTTATCAAGAGCAGATTGACAGGGTCGGGCAGGGCGTCGGACATTGCCCTCCCTCAGATTATGCTGATGAATGGGCTGATGAATGGCATCGTATACGACTGGGCAGCATTACTGGCAGAGCGTATGTATGAGTTTCTGACGCTCCAGCATCGCACCTTCTATATGCCTCATTATGCTATAGGGTTATTCCTGGAGGCCACGCGGGAAGTAGTGCCGGAGGACGAGTTGGAGGTACGGCCACAGGGATCGTTGGCAGCGGGAGAGCCTCCAATAATGCACTTGGACATTGGGCACTCTTCCGCGAAGCGGAAACGGGCGGTGGATAGGGCCTCGACCTCAGGGGAGCCTGACAGCGAGAGGGAATCTAGCAGCATGGAGGAGTCGGAGGATGATGATGAGGAGGACGATAGCAGTCAGGCAACGGAGGAGCCTGTACGAGTCCGGTTTGCCCCACCTCTGTTACCGATGGGCACGACTGTGCCAGCATCTGGAGTAGGCGGCACCTGTATTCCGGCCTTCGGGCAGAGCCATACGCCTGTTACACTTGGTCCCCTCCAGCACGAGCAACAGGGAGCACCGTCGGGCCCAGCCACAGCGGCACTTACCGAGGACATGGCAGAGTCAGGGACGGAGGAGTCACCGCACCGGGTAGTGGTCGAGCAGGGGCCGACGGAGGTGGAGGATACCAAGCCTCATGTGCGGTTGGAGGTCGTGGGTAGTGACGCTGTGGTGACTGTTTCTGCTTCGTTGTTGGAGGAGCCGACCACAGCGACCCATCCCCCGGTCACAGAGATGCGTGCCGACCTCGAGGCTATGCAGAGCTGGCTCACACAGTGGTTTCAGATGACACTGGCACAGCCGGAGGGAGCCGTTGTATTCTCACTGCGTCGAGAGACTGGAGCGGAGGTAGTCCACTTGGATGACTCGTCAGGGGAGGCACATGGACTCACAGTTGGGCACGAGGCAGGGGAGGTCGCCTCTGGGCAGGCACCAGGAGACGGTGCACCTTCGATGGCGAAGGCGGTACCTTCACAGCAGGATATAGTAGTGACTGTTCCACCAAGGATTTCCCAGTCTTCGGCACAGGTGGGAGAGGATGTTGAGACTTATCTCGCAGACATAGCTGATATGGTAACGAGGGGTAGGTGGGTAGTGGCCGCTGCCCAGACGCAAGCATTGCAGCAGGTGGTGGTGGAGCTCGAGCAGGTCCTATAGTTTATGCGGGTGGGCTGCCCGACAGCCTTTGCTACCTGCTTTGAGTCTCAGGGGTGGCCTACTACGGAGACAGAGGAGATGCTCTAGCCTTGGAGGCTGCGTCAGCCCGTTGTGGAGAGTCGGGTGACGACAGTTGTCCGCGAGATCGAGCAGGTCTATCGGGATGCCTATTATACATTGAGGCGCACACAGCAGGAGTCTGCAGTCAGGGAGGCTTCTCGAGTAGCGTTGGAGAGCGAGGTGGCCAGTCAGCAGTCCTCATGGGTAGCCGAGAGGGTGCAGTTGTTGGCACAGCTAGAGGTGGCCCGCACAGAGACGGTTGAGATCCGGACAGCGAAGGCAGAGGTAGAGACTCGCCTGGTAGCCGAGCAGACACGGTTGGCCCGCGCGACGGAGGCAGTGGATACCAAAGAGAAGGAGTTACTGGAGGCAGCACACATGGTGAAGACAACTCTAGAGAAGGTCCTCGTAGCGGAACGGGATGTGGCTACGCGCACTCAACAGGTGTATGAGCTTCGTTCCCGCTTGGCGACCCAGACACCGCCATCTCACACTTCTACTTCAGGGACGCTTTCTCAGCCCCCTCCCTAGTCTTTCAGAGATCTTGTATAGGTTGCATTATCTCCATTTTTGTAAGTCGCCTGGAGACGACTTTTCTTTTTGGGAGGGATGATGTTGGCAGCATTATTGTAGACGGGAATAACATTAGTTAATTATGTGTAATTGTTTTGGTTAGTTGGCAACCGAGGGGTGGAAGTTGCGGTGCGACGGTTGGCGCTCGCACCCCCTCGGTACCCTTTTATACTCCGGAATGTAACTTGTAAAACACACTTATTATGAATAGAACATCTGTTACACTTGTCTGATATTTACGGCATTATTCTGCGTTAACGTCCTTTATGTCTTAAGTTATTCACCCGAGAGGGCAAACATTCCATGCCTCTGAATGTGCATTGGATCCATACTAAATATTTCATTACCTTGATCAGTTATGTCTCTTCCTTTGGAGCAGACATATCCTTATTCTTTCCTAATCACACTTCTTTATGAACAATTGTTATTTTATTCAAATCATACTTGTACGTCTAATCACTGCCTTTGCCATGTTAAGTATAATCGCTGTTCATCAGGATGTCTTAGTCATAATTATTAAAATACTTTTATATTATTATTAATCGATTCTTTGTTTGTTGACTAATCGAACTTCTAAATCGCACCTTGTCTTAAGTTGCTTTTGTCATAATTAATTTGTCTTTGGATGATCGATGTTTGTCCCTCAGTTATTGTTTGTTCCAAACAACAAACAACTTAACATAGTCACTGTCTTTAAACATAGGAGTCGCCGCACTAGTTTGAAGGAGTCACTATATCATGTGCATTGTCTTCTTAATAAGCTTGATTCCATAATCACTATCATTTATAAAGTCGCCACCTTTGTGCTTCCTGCCTGTTATCATCAAACAAATTACAACTTTTATATCCATTAAATTTGTTGTGCTTTATATTTAACATTCTGTTTGCAATCATAACTAATATTTGTTTAGGCTAAAATCATACTTCCTTTTACTGTCTGTCCTTCACCGCAGCCTTAAGCTACCACCCAAGCAGCTCCCGATAAATTCTTTCTCCTCACTCTCGGCTCCACATCTTCAAAGACTTGTTTATTTGTTTAGCGCTAGATTAATTATTTTTGCAGAATTAATTCTAATATCCGGTGGTCATTATATATTTACGGTGGTATGAGTAGAGGATTTCATATTCTTGGTGTTCAATAGAATTTCTGACTGAGGCACTGCCTTGTTTGATATTAATATCATCTCCATGAAATCATCATTGCTAACATATGAGTTAATTACGCCTTATGCTTGGCGTCATCATAATATTTCTTTGTTACTAATCACTGATCTGCATATCGTATTTCACTTGATATCTTTAAGACTAATGATAATATATCTTGCTTTATATGATATTCGTAGCGATCAAATGTTTGTAGCGTCTTCCTTAATTAGATATCGAAGAGGGCTGATCGATCTACTTATTCAATAATGATGGATCGTTGCTATGTCTTGCTATGATTATCTTTATTGGATCATTAATTGCTTCTTGGAATCATCTTCGGCTATATGGAAGGAACCTGCTCTAATACCAAATTTCTTATTGCTACCCAAATTTCTTGTTTTTCCTTTGTTTTAATTGGCTCATATACATTGAACAAAATGAAATCCAAAATTTAATTTTAATTGCATACTTGGCAAGCCATCCAATTTTGTTGGGACTCAACCTGCTTTATTGTGATGCTGCTTGCATTCCATAGAACACCAAGTCTGCTAGCCATTCCATTAGCACCATGAAACACACCCAACCGTGACTTGCAATATTTGGTAAATTTCTTCGCCTCGCTTTTGCATAGCTTAGTTTTTGTATCATAACTATATCTACTGCAAACTTTTCAAGATGACGCTTAATCAAGTGTCACTTGTTAGGGGCAATTAAGCCTCTGACATTCCATGATATGATCCTCATTGCCCTCCAAGGGAGGTGTTTCCTCCCTTGGATCTAATACAAATGCAAAGCATATGGATTTCAAAGAATTGATGTTGTTCAATTAATCAAGGAGACAAAAGCTCCTTTAAATAGGGTTACAAAATACTATAGCCACTAAAGAGCACTAACTAAAGAGCACAAAAGAGAGCACTAAAGAGCACTAACTAAAGAGCACTAATATGACCATTAACAGTAATAGAATTATTATTCTAACACCCTCCCTTAATGGTCAATCTGTCAAAAAACCCTACAGAAATAATAGAGAAGGCTACTGCCCTCTTCTCAGAACGCTGTTGCAGTAGAAGACAAGAGCCTGCCACTGACTCTGCCACTTGAGATGAGTCTGCCACTAACTCTCCTAGAAACTGCAAAACTTCTGGAGATACCCAAAACAACACTAAACGTCCAACCTGATGTTGGAGAACTGTCCCTCCCTGTAACGAAAGACGCACTAAGAACAGATGTCACGATTTTGAGAAAAAAATCAGAAAACCAAACAGGTAGCTGGAACAAAATCCAATCCACGGATCAGCTTACATAATATCATTTTTAAGGACAAAATGGTAAAACCACCAGAGAGCTCTCCTGAACTGCGAAAATACCCTAACTAGGGCATATAGGAGCAAACCCTTTTAATTTGTGAGGAAAAAATTATAAACCCTCCCATGATTTTTTTAGGCTAAAAATCAGAAAACCCACAAGTTTTTTTTCAAGGGAAAAATAATTAAAAACCTACAAGTTTTTTTTAAGGGAAAAATAATTAAAAACCCACAATTTTTTTTGTTTCAAGGGAAAAATAATTAAAAACCCACAAGAGATTCCCATGCAACTCTGCGAATTATAGAAGCCCAGAAAATATTTTTGAGGAGAAAATCGAAAAAACCCTAAGACAGGAACACCTGTACCCATGATATTTTAGGATAAAATCAGGCAAAACCTAGAATCCCACACGAATATCGCGAATTACAGATTAGTAGACACGATTTTCAGGTGAAAAATCGAGCAAAACCAAACATAATGTTTTAGGTGAAAAATCGATCAAAACCGGAGCAAACATTGATGCCCAGAAGCCATCTTCATGCTTTTCGAGGCACAAAAAACGAGGTACTGAGAAGATGTTGAATGCACAAAACTCGAGGTACGAAATTCAATGCACCAAAAAAATCCGAAGACAACCCATAAATCCTTGCGAAAAACTCAGAAAGAACTTGAAATCAGAATTGAAATCCGCTTGCATGAAATTCGAGGCACAAAAAACGATGCACCCACAAAATGGTAAAAACAACCCAGTTGAGCTCTCAAAAAACCCACCAAGAATTTGCAATCAAATTTTTTATTCGACTTGAAATAGAGGGTCAAAACCCTAGCCAAAATTGCAGAAACCCTAGGAAAATGGCTCTCCCAAAATCCTGAGCCGTCCCATGAGGGAGACAGGCTCAGACCTGCTCTGATACCATAATACAAATGCAAAGCATATGGATTTCAAAGAATTGATGTTGTTCTATTAATCAAGGAAACAAGCTCCTTTGAATAGGGTTACAAAATATTGTAGCCACTAAAGAGCACTAACTAAAGAGCACTAAAGAGCACTAATATGACCATTAACAGTAATAGAATTGTTTTTCTAATAGGATCTTGTCATTTACTCCTTGATTCTTGTGAATCCCTTCTCATTTTCTTCCGGCCTCCCTCTTTTGTCTATTAGTCATCCTACCTCTGCCTTTACCTTTTTTATTTTGCCTAGCACCCTAGATGCAGATTGGCTTATGCACCTCTAATTGATTATTCCTAGATCATATGGATCAGATTCTCCTCTAATCGATTATTCCTAGATCATATGGATCAGATTCTCCTTCTACACCCCAATCGTCTAAATCAACATCCCCTTCAGTCATTCTGCCTTCCATTCCCTCTATTTCAACTTCTACAACTTCCATTTCTTTCCATATCTTTACCCTCCTTTTGTCCTGTCAGTTTTGGCATCATTTTGTTACCTATTTCCTTCATATTTTCCGTTCCTTTCTCTTTTGATGCATCTCCCAGCCTGTTTTGATCAGCTTTTTTAAAGGTGGAAGAGCCAAAGGACATTCCCCTAGCCTAAATTAAAGGGGGAGAATTCAGATTTCTATTTGTGATAGGAACAAATGGTGCCTTTTCAGATCTTTCTTTTCTAACACATTTTTTGGTCAGTGGCCTAGGGCATCTGCTTCAATATGACTTCTGCTCCTGCATCTTAGATAGAAAAATATTTTTTTCTTCTATCTCTATTGTTTGTTCCTAGATCCCAGCCACGGTGGCCAACCTGACAATCTTAGGGATTGACCGAATTGATATTATTTGATCCTTACATATAGTGTCGTATCATCATCTCCCATATTAATGCTAAGATTTGACTGTATCATCCTTATGCATTCTCGTGACCAATACTTGAATGGTAAGTTATATAATCTGATCCAATATGCTCTTTCGCAGGAAGCCATCAACCTTGGATTAATTTTTTTTTTCCATTTTTGTGTATACACCAAGGAATCTGCGCACCACCATGGAGCCATAGACAGGACATCATCTCTCTCTTTTTTCGTCTTGAAATCTAGAATGAAGAAATGTTTGGGAAGGAAATTGATTGTTGCTTTGATTGACTTTGCATTCGCCTAGTCTCTAGTTTCCTCTCTGCTCATGGATTGTCCTACGACATTCCTGATCATTGCAGTCTTCTTAATGGCGCTGACCATCTTGTCAACTTTTGATGACACATCAATTTTGCATGGAGGCACCACAAACTCTGAATTTCCTAAAATGTTTGCTATAGATTTGCCCTATGTGTTGCACCACCTTCTCCATTGATTCAACTTCTACCTCTCGTTCCTCTTTGCTCTACTCCAACCTTGTGCTATTTTTGCTATATATATTATATATTTTCTTGCTTTCTTCCTTGTGTTGTGACATGGCTGGGGCATCCTAGCATTGGAGCGCCCTCCCTCATCTTCATTCCTGTATAAGCTGATAATGCTACAAAGTGATTTGTTTTTCTCTATATGCATATTATGTATTTTCTTGCTTTCTTCCTTGTGTTGTGACATGGCTGGGGCATCCTGGCATTGGAGTGCCCTCCCTCATCTCCATTCCATGGAGCAGATCTAAGTGTCAGGCTCAATTTTTCCCACTACCTGCAGTTCTTCAGCCTCGAATGTTAATGGGGAAGAGTGGGGGTGAGGTGTTCTTTATGACATTGGATATCAAATAAGATTGTCCAGCTTGGGTGCTCAATTTTTCGCACTATCTGCAATTCTTCAGGCTCAAATGTTAATGGGGAAGAGGGGCGGAGGGGGGGGGGGGGGGCAGGTTAGGTGTTTTTTATGACATTGGATATCAACTAGGAATCTTCAGCCTGAGTCCCTTAGCTCTGCAGTATCCCATGTGTGCATTCTCATACTTTGCATTGGTTATGCCACTGTGATTGATGACAGTTTCATTGACTCCTCCAACGTGTCTTGTAACATGAACATTTGAGGATTTTATTTGCTCACCTTGATGGTCTTCCTCTATTTATTGAATTGTGGGGTCTTCCCTCTCCTCTCTTATTATCGTACTTGCTTGGGGGTTTGTCCTTTTTTAAGGCTTTTTCTTTTGACTTGTTCCCCCTATATTTGCCCTAGCCCTTTGCTATTGTAGCCGCTGTACCTTCCAGTCTTGTTCTAATTTTAGTCTTCTCTACATTCCAAGTGTTAGTTTGTTTTTTATTTTTCTATGGCTTATGGCTAGCTAATATTTATATCTTTGGACCTGATTTTTGCTTGTACCAATTCTCCATGGTATTTGCAAACCTTACAATTAAATGTTATACCTCAGCTATTTTATTTTGGGTCAATTTTTTATCATTCTTTGAATTGTACTTATTGCAAATTTGGGCAACTTTTTATACTCGTCTCCCTTCATTTTAGTTGACCTAGATTCTGCATCTCTCTTGATAAATATGATGGTAAGGAAAGTAGTTTAGCAGGCAGTAAGTCAATAAGAAATGAATTTGTATCAAAAAATATTGTCTGTGCAAAATACTTTTTAACTCATTGCAACTCATGGAAATTCTTTGAGATTTAGCCTTTCTTTTCATATTTTGGTTGCCTCATCTTCTGAAAAATTTTCAATTAGAGAAACACTTCTCAATGTTATCATTCCACATGTGCAGTTTTCAAGACATGACAAAGGTTTACAGCGGAATATTTCGACTGGGGGAAGCCACTTCAACTTGGGATGCTGATTCAGCGGTGAATTTTATCACTTTTTCTTCCGTAGTATTCATTTATTTTATGACAACACCATGGATGTATACATTTTTTAAAAGGGCTGTACTATAATGTTATTATAAGACCATACTAATATAACGTTTCAAGGGATTTGCAACTAATGGGTTCAAATAAATGCTGTTTTCGAGTCTCTTTGACCCTGATTTTGGTTATCTTTGTAGATTATTATAATTTAATAGTTTTTTTATTCATGATATTTTTCAAAGGAACTCATTATTCCATTTAAAGACACATATAATTGCAGTGCAATGAATGGCAAAAGCATTGCACAACCAAATTGGAAAATACACACAGAAAGGTCATAGAGGATAGAGTAAATAACTTGACTTTTATTCATTTAATGATATTCTTGATACAATAGATGACACTTAAATTGGGGACAATAACCAAGAGATCTTTTCCAAGACGTGCCTTGTCATTAACATATAGTTGAACAAAGTGTTGTGTCAATTGCACAACCCATAGTTTTAAAACTTGCGGACTCGCCGCGGACTTGCCACAGACTCGCGAGTCCTTGAGAGTTGCGAGTCGACTCGCCTAGGACTCGCGAGGCAAGTCCAGGTGAGTCCCTGCGAAAGACTTGCGAGCCTCTTGCTCGGACTCACGAGTCTTTCGCAGGGACTCGCAGGCCCAGAAAAGACGCCCGTAAAGGGTTAAAACTGAGTTTTTTTTAATTTTTTACTTCATTTTTATTTTTGTTTGGTTTTTAGCAGGTTTGTAGGGTTTGAAGGAGTAGAGGGAAGAAGAAAAAATCAGCAAGAGAGATCTAGGTAGGGATTTTTTCTCTTTCTTTTTTTTTCATTTGAATCATTTCATTGTTTTGAAACTCAAAAAAATCTTGAAAAACAAGGGGATCTGCCGCCAATTTTTTTTCTATTTTCTTTCCTAAGTTATTTCCTCATTTTTTTTTCTTGTTTTTGAATGCAATTTTTCTCAAATGATTCATTGTTATTTTTTTTGTTGATTTTCCATAAAACCCTGCTGATTTTTTTTTTCATGTTAAATCAGCAATGGCAAGTTCAACTCCAAGGGCTACCCCAAGGTCAGGAAGACAAAGAGATAAAGCATGGAAATATGGGATTGCAGGAAGCAAAAAGGGGGAGGTCACTTGCACCGAATGTACAAAATGGATGACTGGTGGAATCAATAGATTAAAATACCACCTTGCACAAATACCTGGATATGGTGTGGAGGCATGCCCCAAATCAACTCTAGAAATTATTAGAGAGATGAAGGCCATTCTTGCTGAGAATGATATGCATAAGGAAGAAAGGCAAAAAACAAGAGAAGCCATGGCAGCTGCAATGAATCCCACATTGTCCACTTCGGGTCCCATTGGTCACACTTGGGGTCGTCAGTCACTTTCATCTTTTGGTGACAATGAGGGTGAGGCTAGTGGCACTCCTGTTAGATCAGGCCCTAATTTTTTTGTACCACGCAATGTTCTAGGTGCACAACCTTCACTTGAAGGTACAGGATGGAATAAAGAGAAGCATGAACAAGCACGGATAGCAGCTTCAAACTTTTGGTTTTACAATAATCTATCTTTCGATGCAACAAACAATGTGTATTGGGAAGGTTTTGTTAATGCAATAACAGTTGCGGGTAAGGGGTTTAAGGCCCCAATAGGTCATGACTTCAGTGGGCCATTGCTAGAGAAAGCTGTGCAAAATACACAAGGTGTGGTTGATGATCAGAAAAGGTATTGGAAGAGAAAAGGATGCAGCATTTTATCTGATGGATGGACAGATGGACGGAATAGGACTCTTCTCAACTTCTTGGTGGCTTCAAATGGTGCAATGGTATTCATAAAGTCTGTTGATGCCTCAAATGAAATAAAAAATGCAGAGACTTTGTGTAATCTGTTGGATGGTGTGGTTCAGGAAGTTGGAGTTGAGAATGTTGTCCAAATTATCATGGACAACGCAGCTGCATATGTATCTGCAGGTAGAATGCTTATGGAGAGGCATCCTTCGATTACATGGAGTCCTTGTGCTGCACATTGCTTGGACTTGGTGCTAGAGGACATTGGGAAGATTGGATGGGTGAAGAAGGTGGTTGAAGATGCAAGAAATGTCACCAAATTTATCTACAACCATGCTTGGGTGCTTGCTTTGATGAGAAAACACACAAATGGCAAGGACCTTGTGCGACCTGGAGTGACACGATTTGCTAGCCACTTCATCACTTTGCAGAGCATTCTTAGTGCCATTCCTCATCTTAAGCAGGTGTTTGTGTCAAATGCTTGGTTGGGGACTACATACTCCAAAAGACCTGAAGCAGAGAAGATTGTGAGCATTGTTTTTGATGAAGGGTTCAATAGAAGTGGAGAGGAGTTGACTGCGGTAAGTAACAAACACAAAAGTAAAGTTTATGCAATCTTGTCTATTTGCTGATTTTATTTTTTAGGGGTTGATTTTGTACTAATTTAAAATTTGTTTTCATTTTGTTAGGTGACAGAACCTTTGGTAAGGGTTCTTTGTATGGTGGATGGAGAGGGCATGCCAATGGGTTTCATTTATGAGGCCATGGATAGGGCCAAAGAGCCCATTTCACATTACTATCGTGGAAATACAAGAAAATGTAAAATCCTTTGGCGCATCGTTGATTGTAGGTGGACAAACCAACTCCACCAACCGATACATGCCTTCGCCTACTTTTTGAACCCAAAATTCTACTTCTCTGATTCATTTAGGGTTGATGAGGAGGTCATGGCAGGTGTTATTACATGCATTGATAAGATGACACTTGATCCTGAGTTGAGAGACAAGGCTCTTGATGAGTTGGAGGTGAGATTTGACATTTGCAATTGCTCTATCTTTATTTATGAATTTGGAAATGTACATTATTGAATTTGAGTTTGACACTTTGACTATCTATTTCTGAATTTGGAAATGTTCATTGTTCAAGATCTACAAAAGTGCAGAGGGGAGACTCTTTTCATCACAACTAGCAATTGATAGGAGAGGAAAATAACAACTAGGTAAAAAATTTAGTAACTTAGTTCAATAGTGCAAGAAAAAACCTACAAACTTGATTGTTACATTTTTTTCTCAATTCTAATATTTCTAAATGTTTTTTGTAGATTTATGGTGGGAGAATTATGGTGCTGGCACGCCTAATCTTCAAAAGATAGCTATCCGTGTTTTGTCTCAGCCATGCAGTGCTTCTGGGTGTGAACGAAATTGGAGTGTATTTGAGAGCATTCACACAAAGAAGAGAAATAGATTGTCACAAAAGTGGCTCAATGATCTAGTATTTGTTCGGTACAACCTTCGCCTTCGAGTTAGATAGGTGGAGGGTGTTTCACATGAGGCCATTGACTTGGATGAAATTGATCCATATGGTAATTGGACCATGAATGAACAAAATGATGTTGACGATGTCCTCCTTACTGAAGAAGAAATTGCAGAAATAGAGAGAGGAGCAGCACAAGATGCAAAAGGAGCAAGATTGGATGAAATGGAGGATGAAGATGAGGACGATGATGAGGACTTTGACTTTGAAGAAGAATCATCTCACCATTTAGATACCACAACACCCACTGCTACTACTTCTAGCTCAAGGCCTGAAAAATTGAGCTATATTAGGAAAAATACAAAGAGGAAGATGTAGTCTTCTCTTTGGTTTGTTCATTCACATTGTTGTTTTTCACATTTAGAGTTGGACTTGGACATATCATTATATGTAATTTTGTGAACATTTATATACTTATGCTGCCATTATAGTATTATACATTTTAGAGTTGAAAGTTGAAACTTGAATATGCTGCAAAACTTGAATATGCTGCCATGAATGATGAAATTTCAAATATTGGGTGTTTGTAGATCATATGACATGTGTAATGTTTCAATTATGGCACTTATGTTCTCTAAATGCATTAATTTCTTTATGTTTTTTTTGTAAAACTACGGTTTTTTTTTTGCCGAGTCTTTGCCGAGTCTTTCGCGAGTTCGAGTCCAAATTTTTGGCTTACTGAGTCCGAGGCGAGTCCGAGATTTTCAACTATGGCACAACCTTTTGGCAACCAGTTGTAGCAAACACAAGTACCATGGACCATGACAAATCAAACATATAAATAGCATCCATACATATACACTTAATTAGTTTGTAAAACAACATGGTAAAATACTAATTAGCTAAAATATTCCAAGATCATAAATAAGAAAATGTTTATTTTATTCAAGCAATGGTTGGAACATTTATTGCATTTGTAATGTCCCCAAATTGGATATAAAACATTTAGCAATTTGTTACAATATTTTGTGGAAATTCAATTTAAGTAAAATATGATTTTTAATGAACATATATATACTGTATTTTCTATTTATTGGACTAACTGAAACAAATGGCAAGTGAAAACTAATGCTATACTATCAAATACTAAGCCAAATTTGAATTAATTTGCATAAGAACTGGGATAAAATACATATGAAACCCTACTCGACAAATTTATATCAGGACTGAACCAAACCCCTAGCAGCAGTAGCAACACTTATACATGATGGATTAACCATGGAAAATTACTAAAAGAACCTAAATTGGACAAGTATATTAGTTTAGCACAATTTAGGAATTTGCAACTCGACTTAACATTTGAAATGGATGCTGTGATAGTACAATCCAGCTATTAGAATAGATAATAGTTTAGTTATTCCTAATCAGGAAAAAAACAAGTGCTGGGTAGCAGTAAGGATTAACAAATTGTCACATGAAACTACAGATTGCTTAGGTAATATCTCATATGCCCAGCAATGCATAAAATTCAGTGAAATAAAATAGATCCAAAACCTTATGTCAGATAGCAAAATATATAATAAGTGTGACTAAATTGGTTGCAAGGAGTCGCTGGAAGTTTATTAAGATGTTAAACAAATTCAAATCAGATCAACCAGTCAGATCATAGCATATATATTATTTGCAATTGCAAATTGAAATAGCAAAAGGGTAGATCGCACCAGTAATAAAGGGATGCAGCTGATAAAGACTATTGATTTGCCCTTTAGCTTGGTACAGCAGTTAACATCTACCAATTTCACCACAAAATTGCTTCCAACATGATAGAGGAATTGAAAGTTTCCATCCTCAATCTACTCAACAATCTCAGAGAGTTTTCATTCTATAACACCAAGGGGTTTTGTCCTTGAAAGCTTGAATTTAAAAATTTGTTCGAAAATAATGACATAAAAGGGCCTTGGTTAATAAAATTTGTATTTTTCCTGAAACAGCAATTGGGACCCACCATCTTGTATTTCTTTGCAGCACACAATGCTTCAGCCTGTCAGAAATTGTCCACCAATTATATATTTTATGAGAACCAATTTCATTTCTCCCTAAGATAATGTGATTATAAACTCCTGTCTTCAGCAGACAACCCACAGAGGATGTCAGAAATGTGTCAGGTTTGGTTCCCTTAAACTTGCATCAAACAAAATAATGCTATGTATGATTAAGGGGCTGTAATGTCCCCACTTTGAAATAGAATTTAATAATAAATGATAATAATAAAATAAAAACATTAAAAATTAAATTAAAATATAAAATAATATAATTAAATATGACTAATTAAAAATTAATTAAGTTAATGAAAAGTCAAAAGACATGAAAGGAAAAGTTGTGACTCCCTCAACAATGAGATATAAAAAAGAGAAGAGAACCTCATTTGAGAGAGGGGATAAATTGGAAATGAGAAGTGCAAATCTGATTTAAATAATAAGTGCAGATCTGATTATGAAAGGTTGTGTCCCTTTCAAAGGGTAGAAATAATGAAGAGTTGCACTCTCTCAAAGGGTGCTAATGGTGAAGGGGTATGTCTCTTGCCAAAGGGCATACATGATGAAGAGGTGTGACCTCTCCCTCATATTTAGAGACATAAAGGTAAGGAATCAAAAACATCTAGTGAGATCACCATTGATTAGAAAGGATAGCTGCGTAGGCAGAGGCAAGAGAAAGGGGGAAGATAGCAAAGACACCGAAGGTACGTATATGTATGTGGATGTGTGTGCCACACACACATAAATATACTTGTAATTTTGATAGTTATGTCATGATTATTATAATGTGTAGGTTTCAGAATTATGTCATGATTATTATAATGTGTATGTTACGGAATTATGTCGTCATTATTACAATGTGTATGTTACAAAATTATATCTCAATGTGTATGTCACAAGATTATAATTTAAATAATAATGATAATATGAATTATAAATTGGATGAAGTTGATAATATGAATGGTTATGAAATGTTGGATATCAATGAATGAGAATAACGTGATTATACGATGGAGGCTACTGGGAGGAAATCTTGGTAGTCTAATTCAGGGATTATGATAATCCCTGGTAGGCAGTATATACTGAATATCTATATGCATATATATGGCTTGGTTGACTAAGTTCATCCAAGAAGAGACAGATCTAGCCGGTCCCCTCTGAGGACTTGGATGATGAGGTGCATCATCTGAGGCAAGGAATTGACATAGGGTCTTCCTTGGATGGCTTGGGTGTAAGACAGGAATTGAATTAACCTTCGATTTCTTGGATGGCTTGGGTGTAAGAAATTACATCCAAGACAGAATTGAATTAACCTTCGATTTCCTGGATGGCTTGGGTGTAAGAAATTACATCCAAGACAGGAATCGAATTAACCTTCGATTTCCTGATATGGCTTGGAACCAAGATGGGTTCCAAGAAGGCGAGCCCCACAGCTGCCTAAGGACATGTCCCAGTGCTGCACTCGTATCCTTTTTAAGAATTGAAATTAGTGTTAATGGATTAATTGAACTTTAATTGCAAATTAGATTAGTTATGTATATATTTTTGTTGTGTTCTAACAATCTGTTTGCAAGATAATGATCTCTAACTAGTAGGGACATTACAGGGGCTGCATTGACTAATATACCTTCATAGCACTAAAAAGAACAGTGAATGCATAAAAGACCACGATTCCATATTAATGAAGGCATACTAAAAAGGGTAGCAGTTAATCATTAATAAGTAAATAGTTACCATTAAAGAACAACAATTTATATTAAAGCAGCAATTACATTGGGCAAGGCTGCAATACAAATGAAGAGTCATGATTTTTTGAAAAGGTATGGGTGGTGTCTCTTTCAAGAGATAACTAAATGAAAGGGTGTGTCTATTCTTTCCACCATGGAGAACATAAAGGGAGGACAATTGAACAGCAGAAGAAAAGCATTCGATCAAAAGAAACCTTGAATTTCATAAGTAATAAAACTAGACTGCAGACTTATAATTGTTCAAATCTGAAATATCCTTTCTCCGATTTTAACTAAATTTATTGTTTTGTTTTTGAGAATACGCTTGAAGTTTATTTTATAACATGAGATTATTATGCATGCAACAATAAGAATTTGTGTAATGAATATAAATGGCAGAATTTCCCAATGAGTAGAACCTTAAATTTATTATTGAAATGGAAAATTTTGGTCCTTATTACATTGACATTTGCTGCTGCAATTATTCAGAAGAAACAATACAAGCATTTCATACCAGATTCTTAAAGCTCCAACTAAGGCTGCGAATCAGTATTCCAGATGATTGGCCTGCTACCAGACTGAATATGCAAGCCCAGTGTGAACACCCAGCATAGGGACAAATCCTCTGCGAATTATTTATGGCTGCCACAGGGAGGAAAGAAGGTGCCTAGCTGAAAGAAGATAACCTTGCAGAATCTGATGGCCTCTGTCTGATTGTTTCCCAAATTTCTGTGACAAATTCCACTCACCTGGATGATGAGAGTGAAGCGCTGCTAACAAGGATGGCTCAGGTTTCCATCCAAACCATCAAGCAACCTTTAGGGGTGACGTCCTAAGGCTGGAAAAAGCAATTCGATGCTCAGAGCTGAAGGTTTCAACTTTCAACAAAGTCGATAGTCATGAATGAATTCCCAAAGCCACGATTTCTTCTTTAATATTGCCCCTTTCCCTTCCAAAATACGATTAACATCTTACTCGCCCAACTTAAATATTTAATATTTCAATTAGCTTTTAATACTTAAGTTGTCCAAGCTTATCCGCTCCATTTAATTAAATTTTTGACTTAGGTTTGTATTTATTAAAATCGCCTGAGAGAAATAGTTGCCAACATAATGTTATTTAATAATACAATATGAATTAAGCGCCCCCTTTATTAATAAGTTGGCCTAGGTAATAAACAAGTTTGTAAAGACCCCTTGTCTTCTAACCACCGATTTTTAATGAATACCGAAGGTAATGCTGTTTGTTTTTTGTTTGTTTTTGGAGTTTTGTATTTTTTTTGCGCTTTTAGAGTATATGGTAATAAAAAGCAATGCATATGACAACAAAGAAATTCTGAAAATTCTGCAACTAAACTGATCTCACAAAATATAGATAGGAGGCATGAATGAAGTTTTAATTACACTAGTTTCTTGTCAATAATAATTCTTCAACATACCCGTTATACAATCAGCTGAGGGTTTCAACATATCTCTAGCAAAAAGCAACTGAGAATGATCAGAAATCTCCCCAAATGATTGAGCTGTAACTATGCACGTATTGTTGATGTCTTCCCTGCTGCTAGCTGCCCTCTTCCACAGTATTTTCTGATTTTTTTGTAGCCTTCTCCAAGGAAATCGAATGGAGCTGATAACCCTCCTTCTTCCTGCAGTTATGGCTACCTATATGCATGGCGTACAATCTCTATATGGCTGCCAATGACTTCTTATTTGCTGCTTGCCAATCACACCATTAAATCTGCACCAAAATTGAATACTAACTCTGAAAAATCACCTCCAATCTTCTCAATGTTGACCCCTGAATAAAGCCAACTCTCCTGTAGCCAAACTCATTGGATCTCTCACCAATTCATAAGGCTGACACACTGAAGATTGAACGTTCTCCAATGGCCCTGTTTGCTCCAACTCAGAAACCCTCGTCTCTGCTGCTCTTCAAAATAAAATTCATATCACAAATGCCAAGAATGAATCGATTTCCTTCATGAAGCCCCTTAAATACTCCTTCTCCAAGTTCGATTTTCCTCAAAAAGGCATTTAATTGTCATTTAATGATATAACTTTGAAATCATTAATATTTCGTCCAAACCTTGGGAGATGTGCTCATAAATTTAATTAAATATTTGGCCCCTTCCTCATGATGGCTAGACCCTCAATTAAGTGCTTTAATAATATAAGTTATTTATAACTTTTAATGGACCATTTAATGAATTAATATTAATTTGGTCACAAAAATATTAATATCTTCCTAAATACACAACATTTTTTTATATCGTCTAAAGGAATTATCTCTCCTCATAATTCCCCATGTGACCAAATACACTTTCTAAAAATAGAAAGGGTCCATCTCTACGAGCTTTTGACTTACTATGGCAAACGAAGTCCAAATGAAGTTGAACAAAGGCCAAATCCACAATACTCTGAGCACTGGAGAAGTCACAACCCTCAAAAGACCCCCTAACCATCCTCATTAGCCTACGAGGGTCACATGATAGGCTAATCCTCTGCTACAACTGTCTGTCAAAGAGAAGGGGACATTACATCATTACATAAAGTGGCCCCGTCTAATTATTAAATATGAATAAATCGATGCTTAAGCTTTTTTTGCCCCTCATAATTAATTATCACCTTATTCCCTTGATTCTTCTTTGCCTTAGCCTATGGGAATAAATTAGGCTAGCAAATATATTCATTGTTTGCGCTAGGCGGAAAGGGACATTACAAAATCATTTGTATGTGTTGTGACCAAATCACACATCGCCCCATCATAAATGGGGACCCCTCTCTGCTTTGCCTTAGCTTAGAATAATAAGTCTTGAAGTTTTCTTTTGAGATGTCCCAGCATGAAGTGAGCTAGAACGATGCACCTTCAAAATTTGAAAAATAATTTTTTTGGCTAAGGCATGAAAACGATCTAGGTTGTCATTGCTTTGACACCCTCTGTCATTGCTTTCGACACCCCCTGTCATTGACACAACCTGTCATTGCCTTCGACACCCCCTGTCTTTGACCAAACCACCTCATCTTTGACTTTGATGATCTATAAGCAAGAGAGGGTTCTGTTGATGTGTTTTTAATGCACATGCGAACACAAAATAAAATACCCAAGAGTATCTTATCCTCTCTTGAACAAAATTTCTCAAATGCTGAAGATTAGCTTAAGGATCACTTGAGAAGACTCCAAGGTTCATGAATGTAGGGTCACTACGTGTGGATAAGCTCCGTTGGTTGATGTGATTATGTTGGAATCAGAAGGGGACTTACGTTTGAATGCCTGAATGCTTGATTCGCTTGAACTTAGATAATCTGATGTTACAATATGGTGATGCTCTTTGATCCTAAACTAGCTAGAGTTTGAAAAAAAATGGCAAAAGATGAGGGGTTGAGAGAGTCTATTCTAATCCTAAGAATGCATGAAGATGAGTGAATGACTAGATGGAATCCTACTGAGCAAGGTCTCACTGTCAACTTGATCAATTTGACACAAGCTTAGTGCAATCTTCTAAGGATATTTCAAAGATATTTGAATCAATACCATCAAACATTGATCACCATTCAAGTTAATGCATAAGCAATGAATGTAGAACGATTCGAAGTTAAGCTCATATCATTCTAGTTGACCACACTAGGCATGCTTACAATCAGTAAGAGGCTAGTGGTATGGACAAAACGGATTCCACACGAATACATTCAACAAATTCCTCCACTCAATTTAATCAACATGAAAGCAAAATGAGAAGCAAAGACCACACGAGTTGTTGAAATAACAAATTAAATTCACCATAACTTCAATGAAATCAATTGTTCTTTACAACAATGTTTGGCAACAATCTTTGCCCTCCCCTACTCTAACGTATATTCTAATCTGGCTATTCTTCTAAGCTATCTATTATTTTATTCTATTCACTATTGACCTTTACAAATGAAAGACTTGAGCCTTTTATAATGCTCTCAATACAATTCAATGGCTCTGATCACTTTGAGATCAATGGTAAAGATTTTACAATGAAAACCCTAATTAGGGTTTGTTACAACAAGCTCAATTCGGCCAATGAAATGATTACAACACTTTAGCATGACCAATAGATAACAAGGGTAGGTACATTGGAGTTTGTGCCTTCATGTATGAACCTGATTCGATGTGCTGATGTGGACCTCTCTGATTGGTGGAGGTAGTGATTGGGACAATGACTAGGATTCCACCTTTATCTTGCACTTCGTAGACTTGATTTGTTTCATCATCATGAAGAGATGTTGAGAGATATCTCTTGATACTCAACATTATCCGGTTTGCTCAAAGGGATGATGATGATGGGAAGCAAACTTTGATTAACTCTTCTGAAACTATCTACTTCTTCAATCATGCTCGATGTAGGTCTTGGTTTTGAAGTATTGATGTACTTCTGATGTCACCACTGTCCCTCTCCTTTGGAATTCCTTTTGTATGACTCCCTTCATGTCTTCGTGTAAGTGAATGCTTCTTGTGTGACCTCTTTATTTCTTTCTTCATCTCCTGCAAAACAAACAAGCAAGTATCAATTACACAATATATAGGTTTGATAAGAGCATATAAAGAGAATTCACCCCCATGAAGCAACAATTGAAGTTGTTTTTCGCTCTTAAAGAGGAGCTCTTGAAGTTTACTCCACCCTTGATGTTCATTAAGTTGCCCTTGTCCTTTGAACTTGTTCTCCTCCATTTTCCTTCAACTCAAAATGGCTCTTCCAAATCTTGCAACTTAGCCTTCTATTAAGAATACATGGAGTAGAGTTCACTCCTTTGAAATTCGTTCTTGAAGCTCATTTTGTGAAATTCGCTCATATCCTTCAAATTGTGAGGTTCACTTATGTAGGTCGAATCATGAAGTTCGCTCATGTCTTATTTCTTGAAGTTCATTTGTATCTCTTGGTTTGTGAAGTTGGAATTCGCCCTTGAAGCCTCCTACATGAAGTTCGCTTATCTCAAACATGAAGTTAAAATTCGCCCATGTAGCTTGATTCATGAAGTTGATATTCACTCATGTGGGCTTATTCATGAAATTCACTCCAATTTCTCAACTCATGAAGTTTGTTTAAGTGAAATTCGCTCCACTTTCTTGATTCATGAAGTCACTCTTGATCTCTAATTCATGAAGTCGCTCTTTAAATTTGCTCTAAGTGGTGTGCACATGAAGTCTTATTTCAATCACCTTGCTAACTAAGCTAGCTTGTCTCTTCCAAACATGAAGTTCGCTCCACATTCCTGCTTCATGGAGTTCGCTTGAAATCTCTCAAACATGAAATTCGCTCCAAAACATGGAGTCATGAAGTTCGCTCCAAGTTGGGAAGTCATGAAGTAGGAAATTCGCTCCAAATGCTCAACTCATGAAGTAGGAAATTTCGCTCCAAATGCTCAACTCATGAAGTAGGAAATTTCGCTACAAATGTTGAGTTCATGAAGTTTATTTTCAAATTGAATCTATTCAAGGCTAAATGCTATCAATCATTCTTCATTTCTCTTTCAATTTCGCTTTATGTAGGCTTGCTCATGTGTGTTCATTGATAAAATTCGCTCCAAAAGGTGAAGTCATGAAGTTCGCTACAAACTTGCAACTCATGAAGTATGAAATTCGCTCCAAAATGCAAAGTCATGACGTTCGCTCCAAACTTGCAACTCATGAAGTTCACTCCAAAGGTTGAATTCATGAAGTTCATGTTCTCAAATTTGCTTCATTCCTTTATTCCCAACTTCACTCATGAAGGCTTGAAGATGTAATTCGCTGCAAGCTCCTTATTCATGAATTTCGATCCAAAAGTCCAACTCATGAAGTTCAAGTTCGCTCCAAGAGGTGAAGTCATGAAGTTCTCTCTTGAGTGTTTGATCATGAAGTAGGCGCTTTTTAAATTTCCGTCATTCTCCCACTTTCAACTTGAAGAAGTTTGCTCCAAATCTCTCAAGCATGAAATTCGCTCCAAGAAGGCAACTCATGAAGTTGGAAAATTCGCTCCAAGAAGGCAACTCATGAAGTTGGAAAATTCGCTCCAAGAAGGCAACTCATGAAGTTGGAAAATTTGCTCCAAGAAGGCAACTCATGAAGTTGGAAAATTCGCTCCAAGAAGGTAACTCATGAATTTGGAAAATTCGCTCCAAGAAGGCAACTCATGAAGTTAGATCATGTGGATGAGTTCATGAAACTTGTTTTCAATTTGAATGCTTTCAGATCTGCCTCGCTCTTCCATCACGTATTTCATCTTGCTCCTTCAAGCTTCCTTCACCCCTCTACTTCCAATATGAACTTCGCCTTTCGATCTTTCTCTTGAAACCATTCTTTCCTTAGCTTATGGAGTTCACTTCTTTGTTGTTCCAGGTGAAATTTGCTCATTTTCCTCAAATTGTGAAGTTCGCCTATCCTTTCCAACTTGTGAAGTTCGCTCATCTCCTTAAATTCATGAAGGTGAAGTTCGCTTTTCTTGCTTTGAAGGTGAAGTCCTTCCGGAGGCTGTGCTTATGAGGTAGATTTCAAATCAAGATTAAACTCTCCCTTGCTTGCTTTCACTTACATTCTTGACTCCAATATATGATGACTTGTTCAAGATGAGATCTTATAGTGAATTTTCGCTCTGTGGGAGAAGTGCAAGAAATTCACCACAAGGAGTGTTCATGAAGTGAAGTTTGTTCCTTTAAGAGGAGCACTTGAAGTGACCTTTAAATTAGCAATTCTTCCTTACTCATGATTGAACTTTTGATATCTGGAGCTTGCAAACATACTTACTTCATACTCATGCAAGACTATCTACTCGACTCCTAGCCACTTGACCTTATACTCCCCTTTAAATGCAAAGGCTAATAGCTAAGGACCCTAAGGCTATGTAGAAAGCAAAAAAAAGTGAGGGTCCCCATTTGCAATGGGGCGATATGTGAATACCTCACAACAGGTTCGATTTTGGAAAAAGAGAAGCAATGCCTTGAATGTAACAACGAGGCAAGTCATTTGGCAAATGCGATGAACGAAGAGCAAGATCATTTAATGAATGCAAGAGCGAAATATGAACATTTGACAATGTCACTTCAACACTTGATCCCCCATGATATGATCTATGTGCTTCATTCGATGCAAATTCTAAAGTTCGATGAAGGATTTGAATGATGAATGAAGGCATTTGATAAGAATTGTCACACAAATGCAAGCATTTACAATTGATGCCTATGAAGTTGTAAAGTTCGATGTGGATCAATAAATTCAAGGTGGCCAGCGTAATCACAATTAAAGATCAAGGTTTTAAAAGTTCTAAAACAAGCAATTAAAGTGCAAAACTCAATGTTGCTTTACTAAGGATTGATCGAGTGATATTAAATGAATGGGTGCACGACATTTGATCCAATAAACATAAAGGATTGCATTCAATGATGCGAGGTTAATTGCACCAAGTGGCTAGAGTTGTAAAACTCGAAGCCTTACACAAAGGCATCATTGGATCGCACTTAATGATGGGTATTCAAGCTTATGAAATGAATTGAATTCAAAGGGCAAAGTTCAAAGTTTAGATGCAATGTATTGTTGATGTGTTTTTTATGACAACGTCAACTCGAAGCCTTACACAAAGGCATCATTGGATCGCACTTAATGATGGGTATTCAAGCTTATGAAATGAATTGAATTCAAAGGGCAAAGTTCAAAGTTTAGATGCAATGTATTGTTGATGTGTTTTTTATGACAGCGTCTAACACAAAATAAAGTCACCAATGGTCACCTTATCCTCTCACCTTATCCTCTCTTGATCAAGATTAGTCCATATGCTAGGATTGTTTAAAGTTCAAACGGCTAATTCCAAGGTTCCTTCAGTGCGTGGACGTGACTCAGATGTTTGATGGGTTTGCTGATAACCCAAGGGGCCTTACGCGTGTTCAATTGAAGAAACTCATGCAAGCTCAAGGATTTCTGCACGGATGATTTGCAATGAAAGCTCTAGTTTTGGATCTTTTGGATTTTTCGAAATATGCGGAAAGTAAATGAGTAGGGTAGAGAAAACTATGCTAAAGCTAATCTAATCCTAAGAATAGGAGATGGGATAGCTCATGCAAAATCAAACCACGCTTCGTTTCACTAGCAGAGCACAACTACATGAAGGTGGTGCGATCTTCAAAGGGTGCGTGGAGGTTTTTCAGATCACCAATATGGACCATCGGATCGAACAATCTTTACTGATGATTGAAGTTAAGCATACACACATCAAAAGGCTCAGGCTAACTTTACACGGTATACAACAATCAGCTGCACACCAAAAGTATGAGCTCGGATTCTACAACAAGTACTCCTATCAAATCCAATTCTCCTAACAACATATAAGCAAATCTAATCTAATTGAAGTGAGCAAGACCATGCAGATTGCCAAAATGGAACAAGAATACACCATTAAAATCGAACAATGTATTAAGTTGGCTACTTCACAATCTTGATGCAACAATCTCAGATAATAATCTCTCCTCCCTTTACAAATGAGGGGGGTCACCCCTTTATATAGGCCTCAGGCCATGCAAACCCTAATTAGGGTTTCACCTATAAGATTCTCCACTCAAGATGTAACAAGGTGGGAATCGGCAATAAATAACCCATCATGCCCATATACAATTAATTCAAAAGCCTAAAATAGCACCCACTAGTGCATTAAATGCGCCCCATGATGTTGATTATGCCCAAAATATAATAAACACCTCCATGCAAGGAATAAATGTCCATCATTCTTCATGTGACGGTGGCATGCACGGAGAAGCTGTCATAAAACCATAAATGAGGAGGCTGCATGCAAGAAGATTCGTCATTCGACGACGACATGCATTGACTGGACCCACACTTAGTCAAAATACCCCCAATAGTAGATATGCCACCACTATTCAACTAAAAGATTCTCGTCCAAGAATGGACGACCATTATCACACTCATTTATGGCGTATGCAATGAATCTACTGACGATGGCTTCCAGCTCTTCGATGGAGACATTTGGCACATTTTCAATGTTGAATTCCATCAAAGCAATTTCTTCCTCGCTCTTGGAAAAGAAACTCTCCCACTCCATCATGACTTCTTGTGTCTTCTTCATTATACCGGAGAATGAAGAAACATTTGCAAAATGCTCCTTGGGGAATGAACCTTCGAAGAAGAAATCGTGCAACTGAGATTTCAGGGAGTTCATTGTTATTCCACCATCATTGAGTTTCCTCATGAACAATGCCTCGATTGCATTGATGATTTCCTCTTGCACCCCTCTGATGGACTCTTTCAAAGTAAAGGAGTCTACGTTGAATTTATTGAAGGTGTTCTTTCCTGAGCAAATGACGTAGAACCATCGGGGAAAGTCATAAGCTTCATTTTCCTGAATTACCTTCCCATTAATCAGAATTTGCCTTGGAACCTTCGTCAGAGCCCTGAGTCACGGAATGGTTAAGTCCTGGTAAACGTGCACATCCTCCCACAATCCTTCTGTTGTCTCTAATGTGCTCAGGAGGCTCACGAACCTTGAATGAAGCTGAGCCAGGTCCTCGACGAATTTTCCCGCTTCAGTATAAACATCCTCTATCCATTCCCTGGAATTTTGTGCCATCACTCTAATAACTTCCGCATCATCAACCACTTCCTTAGGAAGGGAGGAAGGAGGAGTGAATGAAGGACCAACCTCCTTGAGGGGTCTTTTGAAACTCCTGATGTACTTGCATAGGGCTCTATTTTCTTCCCTCAGCCGCTTACATTTCACCTTTGATTTCAGCATCTTTTCCCTCATGGCTAAGGAAGATTCTTCAAAGTATCCCATTACTTGACCTGTGGAAGCATGGCCAAAATCAATCTGTCTGATAACATAATCCTCCTGCCTGATTTCGTTTCTGTCTTTATCTATTGCAGGCTCAGCAATGTGTAGGGTCCGGGATCCAGATTCTTCCTTGACAACCTTGGAAAATTTCCGGGGAGCCTTCTTTTCTGTTGGCTGATCCATCCTTATCAACAATTCTTCCAACTCTCGAGTAGGATCAGTTTCCCTTTCTGATTCCCTTCTCAGCCTTCCCACCAACCAATTTGGAGCGGGGATGGAGTGACTATGATCCTCTACGTGCTCCTGTTCTTGTGACTCTTCCTCCATTTCACCAAGGATAGCTTCCACGAAGCTATCCTGGCGAGCCTCTTTCTGATGTGGGGGACTTTCTTGTCTTTGACTTCTTGGCTAATGGTGTCCTTGTGAAGCGTTAATGCTGAGTATATTTGGTGCCGGAATGCTCTTTGGAAGTGGACTTGCTGGATGTGGAAACATCTCTACCTCCTGCACACTCGAGGAACTTGCCGGTGAATGCTCCCTCTTCATCCTTGCTTTCTTTTGTGGAGGTTCTACCTACTGGACTTCTTGTTGAACCTCCTGTGCAACTTCTTGCTAGATATTCTTATTCTTTGCTGTCCTTGGTCTCTTTGGGGCATTTTTTCCTTTATCCATTCAAACTTCCCTTCTTGCCGAAACCTGTGAAGAGCCCTCGGTTGCCTCACTGTGGGAATCTAGACTTCCCATTAGTTGATATGTTAGATGAACATTCCCTTCCACCAACTTCCTTATCTGCTTGTCAATCCAATGCTTAGTGAATTTCAACACCGGTCTAGCTAAGATACTCAAATCATCCATCTTGGGCTCTGACCAATCTGGCAACTGAATAGGCCGATCCTTCACTTTCTCAAATTCAGGTTGTATCAAATCTGAATCCTCCTTTACCTGATCTTGTACCTGATAAATTTCACTTATCCTGAAGGTGTCGAGGGGCAATCTGGAATGCATTCTCTTTCCGACCTCAAGGTCATCCTCGACACCTGCCCAATAATCTTCTAAGTGAAACTTTTGTATGAATTTGATGCCAACAACCTTTCTGATTTGGCGGTAAGGATCATGCTGGGCCCTCGATGTATAAAATGGCAGACGATAGAATGCCAATTCCCCTACTGCACTTTCAACGTCTTCCAAGCCTGTGCATATTTCCATGAAGTCACCCAAGACAACTAGGAATTCAATTGAGCTCCAGCAATACGAGCTTGTTTGATGAATATCTTGGCAATGTGTATGGCTGGAATGAGAATCCTTGCATCTTGATGTAGGTGAATTTAGGAAATTGTAAGAACGCAGCTCCATACTTCTGGACCAAGGCACTTGCTTGCGGTGACACCCTCACATGCAAATTCTTCTGCATAAGCCATGTCAAGTACATAGTGAAGGTGTCATTCACCAACTTGTAAGAATTAACATTGTGAAGATGCAGCTAGGGGTAACACTCATGTGCTTTCAGCTGAGCTGGTCCGCAACCCATAATTCCTCTTGCTGGCAGACCATCAAATCCTCCCCTTCGTGCAAGCGTATAGAACAGGTAGGAGCTCATGAAAAAGGACTGGGACCTTTTTTCTTTGAAGTTTTTCAACTGCTCATGCAAGTAGCGATCGATCAATCTGGCTCAATCGATTAGCCCATTTGAATTCATGATCTTGAATATGTAGAAGAACATCCAGGCCTCAAAGTTCACAGAATGTGAACACCCCATTACTCTGCTCAGCATCTTTATCAGGTCCACATACTCCTGCTTGAACTCGAAGATAGTGAGAGTCTTTGGCATCTTGGAGGCATGCACCCTAGGCTTCAGCAACCACTGCTTATGAATCAAATCAGCACACCTGATAGGACCTGCTTCATATACTGCCTGAGCTCCACTACTGGTCCTATACGTCATGGAATAGTGCGAAGGAATTCCGAAAGCCTCACCAATTGACTTTGGAGTCAATGTTGCCAGCAGCTTGTCATCTGGTGTTGAGATTGTCTTTCGCTCCAAATTATAATGTGCTGCACATTCCAAGACCAAGTCTGGGCACTGAATAGCAGGAGGAGAACCAACTGCCGCAACAATTCCACTTTTGACAATTTTGACAGCTGTTGGTGATGGACTGTGCCCTGCTGTTCCGAACATTCTAATCTTGAATGCAGCCAAATTGAATGTGCCCAAACTAGTATCACTGATTTCATCCCACCTTGAATTCAACCAGGAATGAGGAAGGAAACCTTTCATTTCTGCGTTGATCAATGCCTGCCTAGAGAGGGTAGCTGCCTTGCTTGATTCCGCCATCCTGGGAAGCGCCTTGGAAATGATGAAAACAGAGACTAAGTATGACCACCTTCACTTCTCCAATTCTTCTTTCCTCAATCCTGTACGTGAGAAATGAAATGTACTTCCAAACTTATATAGAATTCTTCAAAACGTCTTGCTAAGTTAGGAGGCATTAAATTAGCAATTGCATTCATGATGCGTCATACTTTCCCCAATTACTGCGCCATGCAAAAGAAACTTCCCATGCGAGTGAGTTTGAATTTAGAAGTTTCCTTAAATGCGCCAAGTCATGTGTCATACTTGGAAGATTGTCTTCGCCAACTCATTGATTTCCATTTTTTCCAATTTTGGAGGGAAATTGAAGGATTTTCTCAGGATTTGCTTGATTTCATTTTAACTTGTCTTCTGCTTTTGAAGGAATTTCCATGCGTCTTTTCAACATCCCTATTTTTTAGGGATCCCCCTAGAATTTAGGAGCCAGGTTTATTGGATAGAGAATTTTGTCACGATTCCGAATCTATAAAATTTTCCACATTCTGGTGAGATTCGACGTCTAAAAATAGCAAACTCAAAAATTTGCCCGAGGGGATTTTTACTTTTTTGATTCCTCCTTGACCCCTTGGCCTTCATGCCTTAGGCAAAATTTCAATTTTCAAGCTTGAGCGTGGAATTCACTATGTCTTGGAATTTCATCATCATTTCCTTGGTTCTCCTTGATTTAGCCATTTCAAGATTCTTCCCTTGGGCACAATTTTCCTTTGGTCAAGGAATTCAATGACCTCCAAATTTTCCTTACTACTTGACTTTGGGCGCCCTCCACAGAGCTAGGGCGGAATTTTGCCTAGGAGAAGGAATTCTTAATTTTCAATATTCTCCATGCTCTACCCACTTTAGCGCCTTAAGTTACTCATGGGTGGATTTTTGACTTGAGGAGGGAATTTCCTATTTTTAATGTCTTCCATCAGTACCCTTGTTTGGCGCCTAAGGCCCTTCTAGGGCGGAATTTTCACTCTATCATGGAATTTTGAACTTTTCACTTCCTCCATGGAATGTCCATTTTGGCGCCTTCCATCATTCTTAGGCAGCATTTGTCACTGGGAAAGGAATTTCAACATCTTCAAAGATTCCTTGCACCCCTCACTCTGGCGCCCTCCATAGGGCTAGGGTGCATTTTACACTTGGTCAAGGGATTCACCATTTGTCTTGCTTTCCATGCCCTCTCCTATTTAGCGCCCTCTTAAGGAGTAGGGCGGAATTTCCACCTAGACATGGATTCTTGCAATTTGTGTATTTCTCCATGCACACTCCATTTTGGCGCCCCTACTTGGCCTTGGGCGGAAATTTTTCCTGAGGAAGGAATTCATTATTTTGTCCTCCTTCCATGACTCTTGGGTTTTGGTGCCCTTCTTCCATGTTGGGCGCTATTCTCCACTGGGAGTGGAATTCACTCTTTCTCACCTTTCCATTTCCACCTGAGTTTAGCACCTTGGATTCTTCATGGGCGCAATTTGGCATGGGTGAAGGAATTTCACTTGTCTTGGATTTTTCATGGACTTAGATGAATTTTCCCAAGCTTTTCCATTTCAGGAGTGGGCTTTCAGCATTCAACCATCTTCTGGCTTTCTCTGTCTGCTTTCCGACTTTCCGGAATTAGAAATAGTTTCAAATGTATGATCTTTGTCACCTTGTCCGAATGGTCTTGTCAGAACTGACTTTCCAGAAAAAATAGAAACCTTCAAAGTGTCAGCGTTAGACCCCTAGACAGGATACAGGAAAGACTTACTATAAATAGAAACTTACTAAAAATAAAAACTACTAAAAATAGTCAGTTTGATTTTTGGCAAAATCACGACATTTCGGGACTCGGAAAAATCCCTAAAAAATAGGAACTTTCTAAATTTTGCCGAGAGGTTCCTTGAAGGGTCCTGATTCTAGTCGCATGTTCAGTTTTTTCAAAAACCCTAACAGAAACCCCTAAAAACTATGACAAAAGGCAGAAACCCTAAAAAAGGACAGAGCAGGCCCTAGACTTCACCAAACTTGCTCAAATGAAAAGTAGACTAACTCCAAATGACCCCCGAACATCCGCAAAGCGAAGAGACTGACAAGATTGCCACCAAAACTCACAAAAAACCAAGACCAAACGACCAAAAGGGCCTAAAAGTTAGGGGGGTCCCTATTTGGGATGGAGTGATGTGTGATTAGGTCACACCATGTATTTAATGCAATGATCAAATGTAAGCTGTACATTTTAACTCCCCAAGATCCACGATTTTGGATCATCACCATCATTTAAAGAATTGCGATTAATATTGAATGAAGATGATCGAATTTTGTCATCCCAATCAAGGCGCATTAAGTTTAAATCACCAAATCGCTGTGATGAGGTATCGACCTCCCTGAATGGCTATAAACTTAAATTTGATCATTTCATTTGATCAAATTAAATCGATTTTATCTTTGCATCCGCAATTCAACCCTCTGATTATCAGCGAATTACTTAGCGATTGATATTTGATTGCGCATTCCTTTTGCAACGAACTCCATTTTGGTGAATTCACAAGGCGAGGTTACTAGGGGTGTCAAACTTGATTATCTTGGAGAGCGAATTCATCTCCATACACATAGTGATCTGATCCTGGACACAACAATTCACATTTGACAGTGATTGAAGGTCACCTTGAGGGTAGCCAACTTGGTTATTATCATCAAATATGCCTATATTTTTTCAGGCAAATCACCTTATTACCAGTGAATACCTGTAGCGCAGCCAGCATATTTATCTTTCAAAGGTGGCAGATTCAAGCTTCTTAACAAGCGAATTCATTTCAAAGATTAGCAACACAAATATTGTCACATTTTGACCATTCAACATCAATCTTTGAGATCAGCGAATTATCCTATAAGGTGGCAATTTTGACACAGCAAGGGAGGCGATTCAAATTTTGACAGCGAACTGAGTTTAGATGAGAGATGTAGTGAACAATACCAAGTGCAATCAGCAACTTTGACAGCAATTTTGACTTCGAATCGATCAACAATCAAATTTGGAAGTAAGGTGCAAGATGGCAGGAACAAGACAGGCCCTCATCAAAGAAGACTCGAGGAACGCCGTTATGGAGTCCAAGATCACATCATATTGGGGCAATGTAGGTGATCCCAATCTAGGTCAGATTGATATGAAGAGGTTTCAAAGCTCGCTCTACACCACCAAACCAACAGGATTCGCCACATCAATGATAGATAGCGGTATTGTGAAGGCGACAGGCTTCCCTTTGGCAGTGCAATGCAATGAACTCATCATTGAATGTGCCAGACACTATGATCCAAATAGGAGAGTGATTGTTGTTTGTCACATATGGGTAAACGATTAAATGCAGAAAGTAAATGCACATAACATAATGGAAATATATTAAATAACCAGTCTCTGTATTAATTCAACAGTCCATACACATCAAGTGCCATAACATCACATTTGATACCACTATTCTGATGATACTAAGAAGGAACGGTATGCAATATATAATACCCGAAGGGATGCGACCAACCGTCGCGTCCAATTGCCCTTTAGGACGACTAATTAATTGACTGCCGTAACTCATTATTACCGACGACAACATAAACATAATATAACAACATAACATAATGATTATTCCCAACAACAATTGTGACACTTGATGGAAGAGAGATTGCCTACCTTTCCGAAGAAGCAATCAGCGAGGCATTTCATATACCTCAATTCAAGAACATGATATACAAGAGTATTGATAGTTCAAAGATAGTTTATGATGGTGATCTAGACAAATGTCAAGAAATAGTTAACAAGTATTGGCTATTGAAGAATAGGGCACGATCTAAGCTTCCAGGCAAGTTTCACAAGATCAATTTCAGGGAGGAGTTTGGTGATCTAATCACACTCCTTAGCCGAGTCTTTGAGATCCCGTAGGCCTTTCATTCCAAGGTTTAGATGTTCTACTTAATGGAGATTGTGTCATTGGGAAAAGAGAGGATCAATTGGGCAAAGATCATCAATAGCAATATTGATTTGCAACTCAAAAGGCTTGAGCGAACGAAGACATTCTACATGGGCTCATACATCATATACTGACTCACCTGGGCCTATCAATATGTAGGATTAACATACAGAGGACCGATTGGTACTAGATTAGGACAATTGAGAGCCTGTGATTCATACACAGTTGCATTACCTCAATCAGACACATTACAGGAGGGCGAATGATGCCTTCACTATGCACATCACAAGAACATTGCAAGGTGGTATTCATCAAAGGCTATCCCTAGAATCACAAGAGTTAGTAGAAAAGTTCGGTGCATGATTCATTCAGTTTCCTAAATTCACTTATATAAGAGTCCAAGGATGCTTGTGGCCACCTCTTATGTTACCGAGGTATCCTACAAACAAACTGATACTGCTTGAATTGGTGAGACAGTTGGTAGCATACAACAAGGTACAAAAGAACAAATTGAAAGCAAAGGTTCCTTTCCCTATTTCATTAGGAAAGTCTTTGGAAGTTTGCCCATCCTTGCAAACAGTGGAGAAAATAGATGAAGAGTTGATGTCTTTACACCTTCAACCATATATTTCAAGAGATAACTTTGATTCTCATTACAACATTCAAAAGACAAGTGGAAAGAAGCATGGGCATCGGTTGTAATTAGAAGATCATTTCATGAATGCACCAGATGATTTGTAGATCAGAAGGAAGATGTTTTCAAGGCTGCCTATTGAGATTATCAGAGCAACTAAGGTTTTCGATGTTGTTGATCAAGCACATGATAGTGGAAGACGCCTCTTGCCAATCTATGAGAAAGAAAAGGATACAAAAGTAAAGGTCAATTGGGTTGATGTTGAGATTACAGATTTGATAGAACTCATGAGGATAGTCTTGATCAACACCAATCGATGGGTAGAAGCACAAACATATATGTTGCAAGATAAAGGCATCCAAGTGACATTTCAAAGGATGGTAGAAGTCGAATCTTCTGATGATGAAAGGGAAAGCGAGAGTCATAGTGAGAGTGCCGCTCAATCATCTCATTCCAAAGGATCCCGACAAAAGGAAGTTAATGAGGAAGAACATCCGAAGAAGAAACTCAAGTCAAGTCACGCACCTCGTCCTTCCTCTAGTACTTCATCTAGACATCAAGTAGAAGCGAATCAAGTAGTGGAACTGGTATTGATCATGGAATGAGCGATAAGGGAAAATAGCAGATGGTCCAAGACAAAGTAGCTTCACCCAAGCCAGTCAATGATAAAGCAGGCAGTGATACATATGTGAACATTGAATATGATGAAGAATAGGAAGTTACATCTCCTCCACAAGAGCAGAATTTGAATGAGATACAAGTTGAAGAGGAGAGATCGACATACCTGCTTGGCTAAGGGAAAGATTGTCAAAGAAGGTGATTTTAGAAGAAGAATAGGATCCATTTGATCTAGGTAGCTACCTAGATAGAGATCAAGAACATGAGAAGAGGGCAACCACCAGGATCTCAAAAATGACAAGAGATGAAGAAGGATCTAGGATCATTCAAGTTGCCATTCGCAGAGTAGACAAGCTAGAAGATGAGATTACAACAACAGAGTTTGATTTGGAGACCATCAATCTAGGTCCTCCCACCACTGATCAAGCATTGGAAGAAATGAATGATATGGTGAAAACAGTTCATGATATGTTTAAATTGGAAGTTGAGAAGAATAGCAAGTTAGAGAAAGAGAACAACATATTGAAAGGCTACCTCCAACAACTCAAGGCTACCTCCAACAACTCAAGGTTCCACTAAGGCAACATGATTCATTAGCTTCACTATCATTGCTACCTCCTCCAAATGCAGCTGATGATTTTGAAAAGATGAAGGCCTCATCACAATTGATGGATGCTTGGATCACCAAGACTTTTAGAAGGGAAAAGGCATTCATAAGGGAGTTAGTAAGGATATTTGATAAGGCTATGATGATTCTTGAGAGGACCCAAGCGATCAAGGTAGCTTATGACGCCTTTGTCTACACAAGAAACTTCACCATCTCTATATTGCAAGTAATGAAGACTACACTGAGACAAACATTGATAAGTGAAGGGATACTGAAGGATGGGCAACCACTTGATTTCCAGTTGTGGTATAACTTGCTTGCATGAGGAGACTCATTTTTGAAGATATCAATGGTGGGTGTTGTTGATGTGTTTTCTATGCACATACAAACACATAATAAAATACAAAGGTATCTTATTCTCTTTTGAACAAAGTCTATCAAATGCTATGCTTCTCGATCAAATGAGACAACTCCAAGGTTACGAAATGCCAGGTCTTGACGTGTGGATAAGCTCAATGGTTGACGTGATATTGCTGGAATCACAAGGGGACTTATGTTGTACATGAATGCTTGAATATGTTGTTGGAACTTGGGACTAACTCATCTAACAAAGAAAGATCAAAAGGAAAGGATTTAGAGAATCTAATCTAATCCTAAGGACAATGAAGATAATAGATGGTTCTTTGATAGACAAATTCCACCAAACATAACTTGGCTTCGCCAAGACAAGCAACAACTACACCAAGTTAGTGCAATCTTCTAAGGAGTCGAAAGATTTTCATATTGAGGATCATTCATTCAAATACCCAATATTGACGCAACTTGAGTAAACATCCACAATTGAACTTAGCAACCATAATCATAAGGTTTAGGCTAACTTTGCACAGTAGCTTACAATCAACAAACTACCAAAAGTATGAACACTCAAGGAATTCATCAAATACCATTGCACTTCTCCATCATGATCAATAAACTTCATCTAAACTATGAGGTTAAAGAACAAGAAACCATGCAACATGTAAAAAGAATGCCACAATTCACCATAACTTCAATGAAAGTAGTGTATCCATTTACAAGCCTTGGCAACAATTTCTGCCTTTTCTCCTCCTACTCTACTCCTAACTTCTAATTACTATCTACTCTTCTACTCCTCTAATGCTAACTATTCTATTCTATTCTTATTAACCTTTACAAATGAGAGCACTGAACCTTATATAGATAGCTCATTACAATAACCGACTCAGATTGATTCAAGATCAATGGCCAAGATCAAAAGATAGAAACCTTAATTAGGGTTTGTTACAACCACCATTACATTGACCAATGAGAGATGAGGGTAGGTAAGATAAATAATATGTGATGTAATGCCACATGTCACCTATTCCCTCCTTGAATGAATGCTGACTTGGTACCCGTTTGATTGGACAAATGATGACTGGGATGCCACCTCAGCCTGCCTTGTAGATTTGATTAACTTGTCCTTGAACATTCCTCATGATATTTGGAATTCCTTTGATACTTTGCATTCCATCCTTATGTTAAGGAATTCCTTGGACCATTTCCTCCTTAGCGTTCTATGACTTTGAAATTTCTTGATGTAGTTCCTGATTTCCTGATGTGAAATCCTTTGTGCTTATGTCTTGAACTTTCTTTCCTTCATTTGCTCGCCATCAAGGTGAGGTCTCCTTCATGTTCGAGATAGTCCTCATCTTTGCCTTTGGAAATCCTTGTCTTGAAATCCTCTTCCAATCCTTGAAGTGTTGATCTTCCTTATCCGCATTGTTTAAATTTCCTTGCAATATGCATCTTCCTTTACCTCAAGCCTTGATCATTGTGCTTTCCTTCCTTGTAGCAGACCTGCAAAACAAACAAACATTGAATCAAACCTCTATGGGAAAAACTTGATTTCAACCTTGGTGGGAAATTCGTCTGCATACGGACGGATCAATCCTCAAAACATCCGCATCATCCCTATCCATTCCTTCACATGGTGGAAATTTGATGCCAATAGGGACTACTTTGTCATTGATCTTCACTTGAATTGATTTGTCCCTTCCTTTATAATTCTGTCCTCAAGTGGAAATCCAACCCTCATCCAGACTTATCTTTGAAAATTTTGTTCGATTGGATCATCATTTGATGGAGTGGAAATTTGAACTCCATCAGGACACTTAAATGTTCCTCACTTTGTCCAAATAATTTTCTAGAATTAATCAAGGTTCTGATTTCAAATAGTTTTCAGACTTGTAAGCACGTGAAAATCAGAAATTCAACATTAGGTAAAACAAATTCTGGAAAATACAAAAGATTTGATCAAAATCTGGAAAATTTGTCCTCAGAAACCTTGATTTTCAGACTTAAAGATAAGTTTGATTGCAATAAATACGTCTGAAGACACCTTTGTAAACTCAGAAAATGGCGTGTTTGATGCAATCTCAGGTCTGATTTCTGAAGACACCTTTGTATACTCAAAAAATGACTGATTTGAAGCTTGAAAAAGTATACCCAGGTCCAAACACACTCAGAAAATGGTGTATTAAAGTCCGATTTTCTGATATTGAAGTCTGAATATGCCCTCCAATGTCTGAAAATGGCCTCCAAAATTCTGAAGACACTCTGAAAATGAAGGAAATCAGGGGCTGGATGTGGTCACAGCCATGTCATGCACTTACACTCGATTTGTTTCACCTTTCGAAGTTCAAAAATGGCCATGCCTGGGCATAACTATGTGGCTGGAAATGAAGTTTCAGTCTGAAGACAACTCTGAAAATGAAGTTTCAGACCTGCACCAGCAACGAAACCTTTGCGAAATGTCCCTTAAACTCACTAAATTTGATGCACAAGTGAAATCTCCCAAGTATGGGGACAGCTGGAAGTGAAAATTAGTCTGAAAACAACTTGCAACAAGTGTTTCAGACCTACACCAGCAATGGTGTAATTCAGAAAATGCTTCCAAACCACCCCAAAATAGCCTCCCAACAAATTCACCTAGGCTGGAGATGTAAAATCAGGTTTGAGAATGCATATTTCAGTCAATGATCAGCAACAATGGTGATTAAAATCACCCACAATAGTGCCCAGCCATGGAGTCTAACTCAGATTTGAGTGTGTTCGTAGCTTCAAGTCATCAATGGAGCTCAACAAAACCAATAAACTAACCCCAGAAGATGGAGTAATCAGCCAACAAACAAAATCATGGCCTTCCCAGTCATGGCGCCACCTCCCAAAATCGATAAACATGGCTTAATCAGCCATTAAACTTGTTGAAGCTCTCTCTAATGGCAACGACCAGGTCTGATTGGGCAAACCAACTCTTCAAATCTGCAACTCAGCTCACAAATGGTGTCAAAAATGACACTCAGACAAAATTGCCCAACTGGAAAACCTCTAACTTGCCTCCAATCTGCCACTTGACTGTCACAATCAGCACTTATGATATTATTTTCATGCTGGGCTGGGCTTTTTTAAACTTGTTTTTACTGTAGTGTCCTTCACCAATTCTGATATAAATTTCAGAACTTGGCCCCTTGGAGAATTTTGTCAAATACTTGGCATATGAGACATATGACTGGTTCAAAGTACTTCAGACTTGTCTTGTTATTATAAACCTTTGTTTCAACCATAAGGTGACTTGCAAAACATAGAACTACTATCTAGGATGATAATGCAACTATATTTCCTATTATTTGATTCAATGGCATAGAATGGTATGCAGAAATAAAAGATTACAGACGACTGTCATTAAGACAAACAGTTGGCAAACATCATATAACAATGACTAAATGAGGGACAACCCTATAACTCCTTTATTCATGAATCAAATAGGCTCATTACATTCATTCAACAAGTTTCCAAACACCTAGCCATTAAGTACTGATTTTCAGATTGTCTGAGGATATAATACAGCCAAGAATACATGCAAACTACTGGGAATACAATGAAGATGTGATATCTTAGAACCTGGTATAAATCGCCCATGTAAGGTGATGAAGGATCAAGCAATATCCAAGAACAGGGAGCCTCCAATGTGCATAATCGAACTACTCCATGGTTCAGCCCTGCTGCTGCATATGAATGTCTGAGATGTAAATGTGTACTGCAGATTACTGTGCCAAATCTCCTCCTAGCTAATCGTCCTCAATCCTAGAGGAAGACGTCTCACTAAACAACATGTATCAATGCCAATTCATGAAGATATGACCCAAATCGAAGGGCTCATTAATGCACAAGTCCGTCTTGATCACACACTGAAGTATGGTCATCTCTTATCACCAAACTCTCTCTAAATATCATCAAGAAGATCGCTTTGCCCTTTAGAAGAAATCGCTGTCCTCCTTCATGTGATTCGATGCACAAATGATGATGAATGAACAAGATCGTGGGATGGTTATAGTCTGCTTCAGTCTGTTAACTAGCTGCAACTTAATTCGATTCACCTCCGTAATACACCAAATAGCATCGCCCTCTTCCTTAGATAAGATCGCTGACCTCAAACATATGAAAGCATGCATCTACTATGACCAAAGAACAAAGTCGTGGCCGTATGAATGTCTGAAGCAAACTCCTTAAATCTGATATGAAAACTTCATAAGCTCAATGTGAAGAACTGAATATTCCTCACTCACAAAGCAACATTTTAGAGGATCTTCCACCTCCTCAGTTATGTGGATTGAAGGGAGGTATCGTTCCCTAAGACCAATTCTGCAGACAACCCTTGGCTCCACAACTCAATTCAAGAAGATAACAAAAAACTGATGCCCAACCATCCATTCCCGTCTTCTATTTATTCTTTTCATAACTCATCATAAGAGTCCTTCTAGAAGATTGGGGTAGGTACACTTTATTATTATTTTATTTCACATGTTATTTTAAATGTACTTTTTAAAATATTATTTCATTATTATTAAAAGTGCACATGTCTCATGATACGTGTTATCCCTTATATCGCCATAAGACCAAATAAAATGAAATGTGAAGCCACCAAATCTCCGCTAAGTCGACCCTCTAATCAACTTCTTGGCCTACGAGGGTCAATTATAAGCCAACCTTGTGAATGTCCAAGTGCTAAGGGGAAAGGGACATTACATGTACCTTGTCAATTCACCACACAAGCAATGTGGGATAAAACTTTGCCTTTTAAACTTGCCTAGAAAAATCAATTTGCCTTGGGAAAATATTTTAATCATTAAATGATCATTGCAAATCATTAAATAATTGTTGTTGATCTCTAAATAATTGTTCACAAGGATTAAATTCCAACCAGATTCACTTTCATCAAAATTGAGCCAATTGGGGAAATTGCCCCATAGCTGGATAAAAATCCACATGAAAAATCATCACAAGTCATCCTAATTGCCTCTTGGGGAAAATCGATTCCCATTTGGATAAAAATCCATATCAAAAGTCTCTTCATTTTGCTCATCAAGTCCAAAATTCACCTTTTGGGGAAAATTGATCCCCATCTGGATGATTATCCAGATCAAAAATCATCATAAGTCACACTTGGGGAAATTCGCCACACATCAAGACAATTATCCGCACTAAAATCCATCAAACTTGCTCATAAACTGACTTGGGGGAATATCGACCTTCATCTGGATAGTCAATTTCATCCACATTAAAGTTCATACTTCATTCCAGGGGAAAAACATGGGTCATTAGGATCATTTCCAACACTTAGACAAAATTTGGGCCCCCTGGTGGAAAAAGGTGGTCCATCAGAACAAATATCAGGACAGTTGGGGGAAAAACGCCACCCATCAAGATTTTGAGTTGAGGAAAATCAGGGTCCATTGGAAATTTGCCCTAAAGGAACTCTTTGGCCCTCAAGCACAAAATATCACTAACTTGCAACACTTAGGCATATTTACAGTCAAATTTAAAACTTGTTGCAACCTCAAGACAAAATTGAAACTGAACACTTAGAAGGATAGATCAACACACCGATGCAACTTGACACTTAGGACCATTTTAACATTCTTTCAACATTCTGACCGACATCCTCTCATAAGCAAAGGCTAAAACTAGGAAACTACTGCTAAACCAAGGCAACCTAAGCAAAACGCCTACCCTAAAAGCGAAAAAAATGGGGGTCCCCATTTGCAATGGGGCAATGTACGAAAACGTTAAAACAGGTGCACACAAATTGATCAGGCAATCAATTTGATACATGATAAGATCTTGGAAGTGGTTGAGATTATCCTTGAGAAAAGAAAGAATGAAGGAGTTGACATTGTTGCAGAAGATGTGATGGACAAAGTGAAAATTATCTTCTTCGAGCCAAATGGAATACCTTCCCAGAAGCAGATAGATGCTATCCATTCATTCACCATCCTTGCTAGCAAGACTAGAGACTTTGGACCAGATTGGGATAAAACCTTCGCTTTGAGCTTGGATGAAGTCAACTACCTGGAAGAGCAATTGAAGAATCTACCCACAGTTCCAATAACTGAGATAGAATCTATGACGTCCTGATTCATTGAATTTGCAAAAAGAGAAAAGGATAAGGGCAACAATATTCTAGAAGAAAGTTTGTTATGATCCTATGTGGCATCATTTTTCCTATTGGAGGATTTTCCTCGTATTTTGTGCCAAATGAATGTCATATTCCCATTGGTTGTCATTTAGTGCTTTGCAATAAGTTAGGTATTTTGTAATAACAAACCCTAATTAGGGTTTAGGTGGCAAAATTTGGGCCCTTCATTTCAGTTCAATCTTGGCCATACATTGTAATTGAGAGCTCTATATAAGCTTATCTCATTTCATTTGTTTCTAATTTAGATGAGAAATTAGAGAGATCAGACACTAAGAGATCAATTAGAAGACTTTGAAGAATTGTTGTTTGATGTTTCAGAAATTAATAAAATCATCGAAGTGTTGGTGACTTATTGAGTTTTGGAACATTTATTTGTTTCTTCATACCTTTTGTGAGAGTTTATAACTAGAAAGAAAAAAAAAAAATATTAAATAGATTTGCTTTGAGTATTTTAGATGAATGGAAGATGCATGTGCATGATTGAAAGTGAAGCTCCATTATCCATACTACTAGCAGTTTGTTGATAGCAAACTTGCCTTGTGTGGTCAACTGGAATCATCCAGCTTAAGCTTAACTTCAATTACTATTAATCATTGATATGCTTCATTTTGAAGGTGTCTATGTTTGAGTTAGTGATTTGAAAATCATTGAGCTACCCCTTAGAAGATTGCACTAGTGTTGTCGAGATGTTCATGAGATGTCAAAGCAAAGCTTAGTTGAGCTCAATTGAGATTGTCCATTGTCTTGCATTCCTAGTTTAGAATAGCATTCCTAGACCTTACTCTCTTTTTTACTTTTTTTTTTTAAATCAATAATCAGTAGAAGTAGAGGGAGTGATATTGCAACATCATTTGAAGAATGTCATAACTATTGAGATTGAATCAAGATAGTACATAAGTCCGATCGCAGGAACATCAAAAAACATCATACCATTGAAGCTATACAACACGTTAAGACCTAACATCGAGAACCTTGAAGTCATCTCAAGTGATCCTTTGCAAATCTTCAGCATTTGAGAGTCTTTATTCAAGAGAGGATAGAGTGCCTTCGGTATTTTATTCTGCATTGCATAGTGCGTAAAAACACCATCACTTGAATAGTGCATAAAAACTAGGGCATATAAAAAAGGGGACATTACATCTCATCAATGTGGATGATGGAATAGATCTCTTGTTTTCCACGAGCCTATTGAAGTTGATCCTTGAGTGCTCTCGATGTGTCTTGGTGATGTTCAACTAAGTTAATAGTGGCCAATACCTTGCTATCAAGTACTCATTTTTATTAGATAGGAGAGTAAACAATTGTAACCTGTCATACACCTCTAAATGCAACTGTACAAGTCAGGGTATGCCATTGATTTGGTTTTTAAATCAGATTTTAATATAATATTTCTGTATTTAATAATCAGTGTTTTAGTTCATTGGAATAATATATTTCATTGTAATTTTTCATCCGGTTTACTGTGAGAAATAATATATGACTTGTAGCTGATTTCAGCATTGTAAATCTGGAAGGCCACGCCACCACAACATTAGAAAATTTCATTTCCAACATTTATAAATTTGAAGTAAATCTGTGTGATTCTTCACCAAATTTAGAATTTGTATTTGTTCTGGAAGGTATGCCACCAAAACTGGTTCAATCATTTTCAGTAATAGTTTGAAATTAATTTGGAAGGCTTGCTGCCAGAATAAGCATATCGATTTTCTAATAGTTTTAATCCTCTCGATGTTTATTTTCACCTTGCACACATAGGGATCTTGGTGCTCAAAATGTGTTAACGTTTCATGCATTGGTCAATGTGAAATTGTAAATATCAGAAAATTTTCAGTTCGAGATATTACAAGAATTCAACATATGTGGTTATGATAGAGTATTTTGGTGTTCTTAATTGATGATACTTTAATGAATTTGTTGATTATCTTTTTTGGATTTATGAGTTGGAGGAGGTAGTCAAATGCTTCTCTACCATAATTTATAGAATGTAATTAATTTTTCCTAGAGATTTGTAGAAATGATTATTCAATATTCTCATTGATGATTGAACCGCTCTCTTGCATAAGCTCTAGTCGGCTCCCATGTAAGGTAGCCTAGGGACTTGAGCTTGCTTACTTTCTGCATAAAAAGATGAGGATGGCACCTGCAACACGAGTTGCTAGGCGACCTCATAAGAGATGCTAATAGAGCCTTACTAGATCCCTTCTAAATGAGACTGTCACAAATGACATAGTTAACTTTATAGCTATAAAAAGTGGAACAAAAGATTGCTGTTCTTTACCTAGGTCTATTTTTTTTTCTGTGGATCTTTGATGAGTTGTATCACATTGTAATTCCTTATGTGTTTTTTTCTGATACAATTGCCATTATCTGGATAGTTGAATGGCTGTTGTACATGTTTTAGATCATAGATGTTTACTGCACTGTGGTTGAGATTGTGACACAAAATCAGAATGCATACAGGTCACTGAAAGGGAATCCTGGGAACACATTAAAGATGAGGATATTCAAAAAGTTGCAAGGTCATTTTTTGGCGAGATATGGCAAGTTCCACCAATGTTTTCAGCTATCAAGGTGTAGTCAAGTTTTGCTGCATGAGATTCCCACACTGTTTGTATTCTGTTTTTTGACAAATACGAGAGTTTTGGGAATTGCTTTGTTCTTTTAGTTGTGAGTGCGATGAAGTGTAATGTTAGGTGAATTGGTTGATCCTATTGACTGGTTGAAAACTGGGCTAACATAACTGGGGTTTATGGAGCACCATTCAAATCATACTCTTTTTTTGCTTCTTTTAATTTAATGATATAAATTAGTTGGGCCCTTTCTTATGTCTTATCTTTCCTTTCCTCGTATTTTTTTACTCAGCTTAAATTATTATTTCTGAAGATATCCATTGAACTACTTCTCATTGACTGCATCTGTGTTGATGATCTGAAATTCAATCTCTTTGACCATTTTTTGTCACTCAAGGACACCAAAATTTCAATTTCTTTTCTTGCACATTTTCTGTTTTCAATAAGTCCATCATTAAATGGACATGTACTAATCAGTGCTTCATCATATTTCGAACATACAATTGCATCTTTCCTTTTTTTGTTGTTTCTTTTGTTAGTGTGGGAGTGGCAAGGGAAAGTATTCAGTATTTACTATTTCCTTTTTATATTTATTTTATTTGCTTATGTTGCCCATACTTCAAAGATAAAAGAAGCTACATGTTTTTGTTTCTTAAGCAAAAATGTGTTTATTTTAAGATATTATAATTTCTACCCATGTTTTCAGCTATCAAGATGTGGTCATGTCTTTCTGCATGAGATTCCTACACTGTTGTCTGTTTTTGACAAATAGTATAGTTTTGGTAATCGCTTTGTTCTTTTGGTTGTGAGTGGGATGAAACAATAATGCTATTCAAGGTCAATTGATTAATCTCGTTGGTTGGTTGAAAAATGAGCCTAAAATTGCTGGGACATATTGTGAATTGCGCAAATCACTTTGTTTTTCTTTTTTTGATGTAATGATATAATTTAATTAGCTGCTTTCTCATGTCTTGTCTTTCCTTTAATTGTTGTATTAGTTTACTCAACTTACATATATTTTTCTTGAGAGATGCACTAAAATGTCACTTGTTGACTGTATGCAGCATGTTGATCTGATTTTTTTCAATATAATTGACCACTTTTTGTCACTTAAGGACATCAACGCTTATTCTTGCATATTTCATATTTCCAGTGAATTTATCACTATCTGGTTATGTAGTAAATCAACATGACCAGATAGTGATATAATTTAGTTTACTGTAAATCAACTTTGTTTTTCTTTTTTTGATGTAATGATATAATTTAATTAGTTGCTTTCTCATGTCTCGTCTTTCCTTTAATTGTTGTATTAGTTTACACGACTTACGCATATTTTTCTTGAGAGATGCCACTAAACTGTCACTTGTTGACTGTATGCAGCATGCTGATCTGACTTTCTTTCAATATAATTGACCACTTTTTTGTCACTTAAGGACATCAACTCTTCAATTTCTATTCTTGCATATTTCATATTTCCAGTGAATTTATCACTATCTGGTTATGTAGTAAATCAACATATTCAGAACACAGCCATAGCTTTCTGTTTTTTCTTTTGGTTTTGTGCGTGGCAGAGAAAAGATTCAATATTTCCTTTCAATATTGATTTGCCCTACTTATGTTGCTGGTGTTACAAAGATAAAAGAAACTATGTGTTTTTGTTTCTTAACAAGATTGTCTGTGTTCTTATTGTATCTATGTTTCATGCAATGCATATGTACTGCAAGATTGGGGGGCAAAAGATGTATGATAAAGCAAGGAGGGGAGAAACAATAGACCTTCCACCAAGAAAAGTTTCAATATACAAATTTGATGTACAGAGAAGCTTAGATGATCGGTGAGTATGAATACCCAAGACTATTTCTGAGTGCATTTCCCATATTTTATGGGGGTTCTGGTGTTCCAAGTGGTGCTTTAAAAGAGATATTCTACCAGCAAGCTAGGCATATTGGTATATAATTTTTTATATGGAGTTTCAGAATGCATTTCTCTTCCATTTTTGTTGTTTTGTTTGGTCTAGTTATGGAGTTTCAGAATGCATTTTTATTCCATTTTTGTTGTTTTGTTTGTTCTAGTTAAAATGTTCTTAACAATTTGAGTTATTAAATATTTTAAAATATTGGTATTTTTCTTGAAACCTCTCCTCTGCTGTTTACTATCTTCTACCAATCTCGAGAGACATTTTAGGAAAGAAGGGAATAAATATGCATTTTATTTCAATTTTTGCAGGCAAAACTTAATTTTTAAAGCTACTTGCTCAAAAGGAACATACGTGCGATCACTTTGTTCTGATTTTGGAAAGGCTCTTGGCAGGTAGTTTCTGAACGCTATAGAGGACAAGCTGTCTGGCTAGCTTTTAATTAATGGCAGATTGTGCTTAGATATTGTTTACTATATTGAATCGTATGCATACTTATATGTTACAACCTTAAATTAAATGAGCAGCAACAGCATACGGTTCTGAAGTTTACAGATAAGCTTTGTGAAGGAAAATAGTTTTCTTTTATATTAAAAAATTAACTAGAATAGGGTCATATCTGACATGCTTCTAATTTTGGCTTGCTATTTGCAATGTTATCCTTGTTCTATATTCTGTCTACTACTGTGCATTCAATTGTTCTTCTTTCCAACTGTAAAACTCTGTTAGCTTTTTATGAAGATTAAGAAAATTAGCACCCGTTTGTTCTTGGGATGAATGTAAGAGGTCAATTAGAAAGCAGTTTTATCTCATTTGCCATCAAGAAGAGAGTTATATTTAGTGGCAATTTTATAAGCAACAGAAAAGACAAAACATGCGAGACCATACTAGTGATTTCTGTTGAAGGACTATCCAAAGGGATAAAGATGTGCCAGAAGATGTATCCTATTGAATGTAATGTCCCCTTATGTTAGTTTCTTACGAATAAATAGACAATTTACTCTAAATCAATTGCAAGACACTTTTTTCTATAAAAGTTCAATTGCAAGAGATTTCTTTCCAAAATAAACTCTAATAACACTTAGAATAATGATAATTGCTGCTACTTAAGAATGATAGATTATGATATCACTTATAGTATGATGATAAATAAGATAAAGTATCACTGCGATTTCTGATACATCAATTTGATTTATGCAAAGATGACTTCTGATCTATATATTGGATCTGCTCTTCTGATATACAATATGAATTGTACAATTAATGTAGTTGATAGCTGTATCTGATACAGCACTGAGAAATATGCTTCAATCTGCTTCTCTCGCTTATAGCGACGAGGGGTCTTTCTGTGCCTGATCTATCTTTATAAGTATGCAAATGTATTCACTATCGCTTACAGTGATGTTACTACTATTTCTGATTCGTCTATACAAGTATGCAAGTATATTCAATATCGCATATAGTGATGTTATTGCTGTTTCTGATCTTATTCCTTAAATGTATGCAATTGTCTTCAATATCACTTATAGTGATAATATTGCTATTCCTTATCTGAACCTTAGAAATATGCAATGGTGGTGCTCTTCCTGATTTCTTTCCTTAATCGTATGCAACCTGATTTGCCAAAGGCCAATGCTCACTTGAGCGATCCAATAAGGATGTAGAAGTAAATAAGATTGAATGGATTTGATATATATTACATGTCTTGATTGAATGGATTTGATATACATTACATATCTTGCAATATCAAAAGGGTTGCATCTCTTGAATGTCTGAGACATGTCTCTTCCTAATCTTATCTCTCCATAACATAGGCAGATTGGTTTGTTATGTAAATTGTATCTCTTCATGCTTAATGATTATTTGTTACCCTTGTCTAATGTTCATGAAAATCGCTGCTTCACCTTAGTTGTTTGTCTCTTAATCGCTGCCATCCGTAATCATTTAAATCACCTATGTTTAGTCGCTGTCTTATTAATGGTTGTGACTAATCATTTGAATAGTAAACTTCTTCCTTAAGGCGATGCTAGTGATGATTGATCTTCTTGTTCTTTTATTAGTTTGTTAATAATCGATGGGTAATGAAGGATAATCGATATGCTTTGCTGACTATTAATACATCGACACCAAGTTTATTTGATTGATGCTTATCATCTGATTAGTATGCCAATAGATCTTCTGTGATGATGATATCATTCGACTTTGCTGATGGTAAATGATTCTTGATCAAGCTCTCTCTGCTATCTTATCATCACAGTGATATTACTGATAGATGCTTACGATGTCTTTGTCATCTTCCTTGGTCTGATAGAGATATTGAAGAGGACTTTCCTTTATGATCGATGCTATGAGTATCTATGTAATGTTATATCTTCAGCATACTTCCTATATGTTAACATGACAATTGTTGCAATGTTAGTATTGATATGAATGCTCTTCATGTGTGATGGATGCATTATGATTAGGCACTGTACTGCTTTCTTGTCTTCACTATATCTTATGTTCTATGCTTCACTTGAATCCTTGATATGAATAAGATAATTTTCCATAATGCCTTTCATGTTATAAATATACAACTACCTACTTGAACTTTGTACAATTTGTTATTCCTAAATACTAGCTAATTGAAAGTATTTTCACGGCTGCCACCCTTAATCACATAAGTGTTTTATTGCTTCTTAATATAAGGTTAAAGATGAGGACATCACATTGAAATAAATAGGGAGTCTTAATATCAATCTGAGAGGGCTTGTTAATCTATATCCTTATGCACAAGGACAACAATCTAATGTAGCTCAAAAATCTCCTTTGAAAGTGCACAAAAAGGAGGAAAGTTGATTAATGTTAGTGGCAAGAATTTTCTGTAGTTGATAAAGCAACTGCATAAATTTTTGAATGTGTTTGTAGTTTTTGCTGCTAATCAGCAACAAGCATAAACAAAGGGGTTGTGACAAAAACTGTTGGTTGGTCTGAAGAGGCTAGGCCATGAAGAACCAAAATGGGAATCGTACACATCTAGTGTGCTCCATTTTGGAGGGTCAAAAGCCTTCTAGTTGGGAAGGTGTGGTCCAAATATAAGTTAATCATATGGGCCAATTTACTCACATAATGTTTTCATTGAAGCTAATAAGCTCTTATGCTTAACACACCTTGAAGGCTCAATGTTGAGAAATGACATGTAAGTTGAATTTCAGAAATTGTTTGTTGAAAAATGCAAAGGAAAGATTAACTAAAGGATCTGACTGCGCATGGGAATTGGGCTTGGCAGAGGAAAAGGATAAAACGACTGGTTCAACTGTGGTTGTACACTTGTCACTAGTTTGACAGCAATCAAAATTGTCTGTCAGACCTAGGTATGTTGAGCAGTTTTGATTCTAGTCTAACATTTGCAGAAACAATAAAGACAATGTTTACAGGGTTTGAGAACTCTAAAATGTATCGAAAAAATTTCTTTAAATTTCTATGATGCTTGAGCCTTTTTCAACTCTTTTTAAACTCTTCTTATTATATAACCTTCAAGAAAGGCCATTGTAGGGGGAATTTTCCATCAATGCCCATTAGGTGTTGGTTTTAAATGCCTCTTGTTGGTAGCTTATGAACCTTTGAGGGTAGCGTAGGTTGAGCAAGTGTGAGAGTATTAGAGAATTAGTATGGCATAGGAAATTGCTATTGTAGGTAAGAACTCTACATAAAATTCTATTTAGACAAGAAACCATTGTAATAGCTCACGAGTTAGTGATTTGAGGAGGAACAAACCCTCACTCTTCTGGAGCTTTTCCTGAATTTTCCCTGGGTTATATTGCCAGTTTCTCATTCTTAGTGTTGTATGCATATACTTAAGTAGTTTGTTGTATGCTCTAATATGCAATTGATGAACTATTTTTATTTATTTTCGCATTCAAACATTATCTTAGGCCCTGTTATGAGGAGCCGCATAGTGGAATATACTTACTAGTTTACAATCAATCTACTTTGAGCTTCTTCATTTAAATTTTTATGCAAAAAAGATTAGTATGCTCATCTTTATCTTGCTTTTCATTGCCTCTAAGGAAATCTTTTTGTTGCTGTAAAAATACCAAGTGTACCTTCCCCTCTACCAAGTTAGCAGTGGCCTTTCAATCCCCTTAGTGTTCTTGTATTTTTAGAGTAGACAAACTCTTTTTCTCGTCTGCTTTTGATATGGTGAGCATGAGACCATGCTCGATTTTTCTTTAGGCTTTGACACCAATATGTGCCTCTTTAGATGGATATAAAAGCCACCATTGTTCCTCATTTAGATATATTCTTTTTCTATATCTTTATCCATTTGGATTGACCTTGTATTAAATTCATTGGTACACTTGTCCACACTCTATCTATGTTTTTTCTTGTAAAACTGCTACCTAATAAACCTCTCTTCTTTGTGACAAATGAGATAAAATTGCTTTTTGATTAGGTTCTCAAATTCCTTCCAAGGACAAATAGAAACTTTTTTCAAATCCAAAGTACTACAATGGCTTTCAAATTAAATATTCTTTTGCTATTTTGATGAAATTTGTGTTCTTCAATAAGTTTATGCATACTAAAATATGCAAGATGTGTTGGCAAGAGACACTGCATGTATGTTGAGATGTTGTCATTGATGGCAACTCATATCAGATTTGGCATCTGCAGTTCGTGTTTTTATCATTCCGGAAGATTGATCAAGTATTGGTGAGGTCCGATGAGTAGAACAGTGTATCCGACAGAGTGTATAGTGTTTTGGTTGGCGGATTATTTTGGTTGAGTATTTTTCTTTGCGGATCTGGGAGATGTATTGTGGATATGCAATTTACCTTATTCTAGGTTTGTGGCCTCCAGTGTTAAGTTTTGTGCTGGTTGGTAAGGTCCGGTAGTTTGGTTTTTGGTAAAGACAGTGGTTATTAGTGGTAACGTGTGGAAATGCATTATGCGGATCTTGCGGATCGATTTTGGTGAGTGTTTATGTGTTCGAGGTTGATGAGCCGACATGTGGAAAGCGTGTGGACATTTTGTTTTGGTCCGCATGGTTTGTGGCCTCCAGTGTTAAGTTTTGTGTTGGTTGGTAAGGTCCGGTAGTTTGGTTTTTGGTAAAGACAGTGGTTATCAGTGGTAACGTGTGGAAATGCATTATGCGGATCTTGCGGATCGATTTTGGTGAGTGTTTATGTGTTCGAGGTTGATGAGCCGACATGTGGAAAGCGTGTGGACATTTTGTTTTGGTCCGCATGGTTGTTTTAATCGAATTGAGTTGACTTGAGCAACACGCTTCATGTTGCGTGTTATGCATTTTTAGGCCGACATGAAGGTGACTTAATTTGATGATGCGGATATAAAAGAGCGATTGGCTTGATCATATTTGGGATCTGTAGTTGTGTGGAAGTGGTGTATGAGCAATTGTGCATAGTTACATGTGCGCAAGGTGAAGACTTGTGCTCTCGTATGATGCAGAATATCAGAATAGAGAAGTTCTACAGAGTTGAGTAAGATACAATGTTTTGTTCTTAACCGGAACTATTCTAGGCATTTGCAGATGCTAATTCATAGTTTATTTTCATGTATGTTACCTTTGTAACTCTTTTGTAAGGCAGTGAGCCTTCCCTAAAGGTTGTAGCCTTTTTGGGTTTCTTATTTGAGCAATGAGCTCTAGGCAGTGTGCCTGAATGCATGGGCATTTCTATGTAACATTGACACATATTTTTAACAGAGTATCATTTTACTATGGGTAGGATCCCACCGTGGTTTTTCCCTTGACCGGATATTCCATGTAAAAAATCTTGTGTTTTGGTGGTGCTTTTGTGTAGATTGTGCCTTTGTTTATTCTTCTTATTCATTTGCATTAAGTGGATTAAAGGACAAATTAATAAGATCAAAAGTTGCAGAACACTGATTCACCCCCCTCTCTCAGTGTTCATTGATTCCAACAAGATGTTGCGTAGGAAGCAATGAAGTTTCTTTGCATCTACATCTCCTTTATAACGAGTGTTGTGATGTTTTTACACATTGCCCCATTGCAAATGGGGACCCCTCAACTTTTTGCTTAGCTTAGGTGTCTTAGTTAGGCCGTCTTCAAGCTTGGCGATAGTCCTAGTTGTTGACCTTTTCTTTTGAGAGGAGGTTGGTTTTGTTCATTTTATCTTGAGGTCATGTTGTCATGTTGCAAAGTTGCTTAGTTGCAAATGTTGTCAATAGTGTTAGGGTGTTGGATATCAATAGGAGCAAGGTATCAGGCATGGAGTGGTAAGTTTGCTTGCTTTGGGTCATGAAATATGAGTTTGACTAATACAAGATTTGAGGGGAGAAGAATGTGGAAATTAGCTTAAGTTTGGAGTCAACCCCCTTATTTCATGTATAAATTTATGCAAGGTCAGGAGGAGGTATGTTGTGAATGGTTTATTGTCTTAGACTAGGGTTCCAATCCAACCTCATACGTGGTGTAAAGTGACTATGTGTTGCCTTAGGGCTATCTCTAGGCATGTTATGCAAGTCTACGGCCCTAGTGCGCTCAACATTCTCTTTTTTTTGCACGTGGCTATTTCAAACCCGCTTGTCATTGAGCTCATTAACATCTCAAGTTTGCCTTGCACAAATGGTGCTTATGGGACCCCAAAGCCCACTATCATGAGTTGTGCATCAAAGGGCCTTAAACCCGCTCAAGAGGGATGATGTGTGCATGCTTACTCTCTATGTGTGCTCCTGTCTTTGTGCAAGCATTATGCTAAAACCCAACTTGGGTGCTCATATGGTCTCTTAATGCGCTCAAGTCATGGGCTTAAGTTTGTGCAAGCATCCCCTTAGAATGCACCCATATGTTATGACTTGTGCAAGGCTATAGTCCTAATGCAATCCATTTATATTGTGCATGCTTATCTTCTATATGCACTTAACATGACAACTTTTGCATGGCACCACCTTGTATGCGCTCAAGAGGAGAGCAACTCTAAAAGTTGTCTAAGTGTTTTAGCTCTCTCAAGGCATTCATTTGCGTAAAGTAATTTCTAAATCCCACTCTAGCACTCCAAGTTGTGCAAGCCAAAAATTGAATTCACCCACTTCCCATTGTGCACAACAAGTCTCCAAATCCACTTTGCAGATTGAACCTTTATGCACCCCAACTCCTCAATGCCATCTTAACTTTTGTGCAGCCCAAGGTGTTAAATAGGCTCAATACATACCAACCCTCTAGATGCGCTCAAGAGGAAATCATGACTAAATTGGACTAAGTTATGATGTAACCCCCTTGTCTCATGTAGAAACCTATGCAAGGACATGTTTCAAACCCGCCATGCAAGGTTATAGCTCAAATGCGTTCAACTTGCAAATATTGCGTAGCCACACTTAAAATCCTCTTTGCAGGGCTGCCTAGCATATGCGCCCATGGAAGGGGTGACGGGACAAAATCCGATCTTAAGGAGGTTAAATTTAGACCTCAAGGCACTAAAATCAGACCTTAAAACAACGAAAATCAGGCCTAGGAAAGGGTGAAATAGAGGTGAGGCATGGTGGTCAGCCCTTCAAAGCTTTAATTCAGACCTCAACGACGTGTAAATCAGATCAAGGATGTCAAGACTCAGACAGACCTTAAAACAATGAAAATCAGGCCTAGGATGGGGTGAAATAGAGGTGAGGCATGGTGATCAGCCCTTCAAAGCTTTAATTGAGACCTCAAGGACTTGTAAATCAGATCGAGGATGTTAAGACTTAGACCTGATTCGATCTTGCAAAGTAGAGAGGTAGATTAAATTGTGTGGATTAAAGTTCAATCCTTATTTCTATGTGTTTGATCAACAAGGCCTTATGCATAGCTGGCCTTCTTGTACATGAGGAGGCTCTAAACCCGCTCAAGGCTTGATTAATGCAAAGAGCCTCTTTATGTGCGCTCATACTTATGCACACACCCCCTTCAAACCCACTATGTAGGCCAAGGTAGCATTTGCGCCCAAGCTATGGATAATCCTAGTTCAAGGAGGTAAATTCACGTGCAAGTTTATGCATACACACTCATGTAATGTGCTCATAGGGAAGCATTTGATAAGGGCAAAAGGGGGTAGTAGGTATTATTCAATATTATAAGAGTTTTAACTCATTATCCACTTGTTTGTAGGATGAAAAAGGCTTAAAGGATGAAATTCATTGAGGTGGAGGTTAGCAATTAAGTACTTGAGGCGTGCAAGATGAATACGTGGACTTCTAGGCAAATCCAAGAATAGTTGTAGAATAGCTGTTAGTACAATGAGGATGAGGAACGTTGCAACATGGAGCTACCCCCACACACCGAGGCAAGGTATTCATGTTAGAGCTATGAGGAGATCATTGTTAGAGGCATCATGCACAGTTGGGTCAAGCAACATCAAGTTATTCAAGGCTAGTACAACATGCATATACACCTATATCAGGCGCATGTTCACATTTCAAGACCAAGGACTACTAGGAGGTAGGATGTTCAAGGTGAAATGCATCTCAAGGAAGATTCTCAAGTTACAAGATGGAAATACAAGTGAGATCAGGTAAATAGTTTCAGAAGAGTTAAGCAAAGTTAGGGGCTTGATCATTAAGATGATATAATTTGGGAATATGCCCCATCATCATCATATTGAGCAATTGGATAATGTTGAGTATCAAAAGATATTTCTCAATCACAAACACTTTGTTGTGATGATCCACAAGGTGCAAGCATGCTGTGCTGGAATCCTATTTATCACAAAACAATCAAGTTTCTCCCAATTAGCACCGCCAAGTTCAGTGAACCTGATTCATCTAATGGAGGAGCAAGCAACATATGGCATTGCATTGGAAATTGTTCAACATACATAACCTCGTTTCCTATTGGTTCGAATTCAAAGAAAGATAGATGTCCTAAGCATTGTAATTTTGCCATTGGTCAAATGGAGTTAGTTATAACTAACCCTAATTAGGGTTTTATCTTGTAATCTTGGCCATTGATCTCAAATCAATCTGAGTCGCTGAATTGTAAAGAGACCTCTATATGAGGCTCAGTGCTCTCATTTGTAAAGGTTGATAGTTAATAGTTATTAGTAGAAAGCAATTAGTAGTAGCAATAGAGTAGGGGGAGGAAGCTAGAGATTGTTGCCAAGACTTGTTGGGGTTAATGCATGATTTTCATTGAAGCATGGTGGGTCTCTATGTGTAATTTCTACATGTTGCATGATTTCTTGTTACTTCTCAAGTTTAGATAAAAATTCATTGATTGTAATGGAGAAGTGTAATGATATGTGATGGAATTCCGGTCATACTTTTTATGGTTTGTTGATTGTAAGCCACAGTGCAAAGTTAGCCTAAATGTCGTTAAGCACTAGTTCAATTGTGGACATTTACTTAAATTGCACAAAGTATTGGGTGTTTGAATGAATGTCATGATGTGAAAACCCTTTTTTATCCTTTGGAGATTGCATCAATTTTATGTAGTTGTTTCTGCATGGCGAAGCAAGGCTTGATTATGGAATCCCTCTATCAAAGCATTATCCTTTATTGTTGTTGTCTGGTAATTAAGCATTAAGGTAAATTGTGTTAGCATCGGCAGTTGGCACCGGGTAATTGACCAGACTCCTTTATATTGTATCTGTTTCCAGTCTTTGGACATGCTATTGTAATGGAACATATTGCAATCATTGCATGTATTGCCGTATTATGAATCAATAAAATACTTGTGAGTTCCATATATTTTGTGTACTTCTGTCATTTATGCAATGTCTTAACCTGACATCCTACGGGGAAAACATTTGGCGTTGTTGCCTAAGTAAAAACTTGGGAGCAATGGGGAATAAGATGTACTACATGGCACACGGATAATGGGACAACCATTACCAGAAGCAACGAGTGACCCTGATAGAGAACCCAAAGAATTGTTCGAGGGGGAAAAGACACTCACGAAGGATTTCTCCTGCATCCTACAGGCGGCAATCAAAACACACATAAGGAGGGAAGCCACAGCTGAAGATGTCCCAGAAGATGCTGTGTGGAGTTCACTTGGAGTAAGCCCCGTTGTGAATCGGTGGATGAGCGAACTGCCTAACCTTTTGACACAAGGATTTTTGGCTCTCCAAAACCGAAGGGAAGACATCTACCGAGAGAACCGACGACAACAAATTCTATAGGAATTTAAAGAGTGCCAGGAAGATGAGCGCAATACATGAACTCTGACGGTCAGAGACAATAAATAAGAACACCCCCATTGTAATAAGTATGTCAGTGACATACATTATGTATGAGGGATGAAGTAATAAATATTTTTTTTTGTTTTATGGTGTGTGCTTGCTGTGTACGGAAGTGATTTATGCCCAATATACTAAATAAGGACAAAAATAAAAAGATACAAAGTGACGAATGGGAAGTGGCACAACGAGCGTTGAATCTCAGACAACAGATAGAACGAAGGCGTAGGCTAAGGCAGCTTGCCGACGGACGACCGACCGAGGGGTTGCTTCAAGGGAACCGAGGAGGTGTCATAGAGGTTGCAGAGGCCGAGATAGACAGAGAGAATTACACTTTCTACACTGTCGTAGGGTTGCCCCTAGAAGAAGTCACGGAGGGTGCCGAAGGAGAATTCTATAGTTCGCCAGAATACCACCATAGGATAAGAAGTTGTGAAGAGTTGGTGGAACAAACAAGGCAAAATCTAAACTTGATTGACGCTACCAGAGACCTACTAAAGAACTTGTCCATTTCGGAAGACAATCAGAGGGAGACAACCAACCGCAGGGAGACGATCGAAGGTGTCGGGGGAGCACAAGGGTACCGTACGGGAGGCAATTTGTTCAGCTCGGGGTCACTAACCTTCTCCGGAGGACCCACGAGTGGAGGGTAAGGTGGAGGAGGTGGAGGCGGAGGATCACCAGGTACAAGCACACAAGGCATTGGAGGAGCGAGACACAGTGGTGGGATGGCAAGTAAACAGAAATTACCAAAGTTCACAGGGGACGAGAAGGAAGACCTCGTACGACACTGCCGTACATGTGAAACTATTTGGTCCGCCAACGGAGTGACGGACCAGGATGAATGGGTACAACAGTTCCCAGCCACGTTACGCGGAGTTGCCATAGATTGGTACTCCGATGTTGACAAGCAAAAAGTGGCAACATGGGCCAATCTACATAAGGAATTCAAGGAGGAGTTTCGGTTGCTCCATGATGACAATGAAATCGTAGCCGATATATACAGTACCAAACAAGGTACCAAGGAGGCAGTATGGGCATACAACCGGAGGTTGAAAGAATTGCTGGGTAAAATGGAGAGCCAACCCGCAGATGGATTGAAGAAATGATGGTTCGTTGAAGGGTTGAAATCCTCCCTACGGAAGAAGATGAAAATTGTACCCCCGACGTCATATGATGACGCCTATAATAGGGCGATGGACCTTGAGAGCGGACACAAAACGTCAAAGAAGAAGAAAAGTAATAAATCCTCATCCGACAATGACGAAGACTTTGATGGGGAAAGCAGCAACGGTGGCGAATCGAGTAGAAAGGTGCATGCGCTCTAAAAGGATATGGAACGAATGTTGAAGGAATTCAAAGCCATGAAGGGGAGTACAAGTAAGACTGAAGAAAATGACGTGTGGTGTACGAAGTGTAGGAGTGACGGACACACCAAGGGGTCTTGCCCCAAGAAGGCTTTCTGCGACATTTGTCAGATTGCTGAACATTTGACAAAGGAATGTCCCTATAATATGAAAACCAAGAGCCAACAAGTTCTCTTCATGCAAGAGCAGCCGGTCGCTAGAACTTCGCAAATTGCCAACAATAATGCATCATTTGGCGAATACTGGAACCGGCAAGGGGGGAAGACCAATAATAACAATAATAATAGGAGTCGGATCCAATATGATGTGAAGGGACGACCAATGATCTAGTGCCGAGCCTGCAATCAATGGGCCACTTTGCCAGGGAATGCACCTCAGAAGAAACTCCACAAAAACTATGCAAATGGTGTGGGCCTGGAGACCATGATGATGGAACTTGCCCAAAGTCTGGAGTGAACCTGCTCAACATTGACAGGACGAAGGAACAGGTATTGGCAATCACACGGTCACAGGCAAAGAAGGCCACAGACCCGGACCCTCGCACGGAGAAGCAGCGGGCGTTGGAGGCGAAGGAAATTTTGGCACAAGGGAACATTGAGGAAGTGGCAAGTACTTCTCGCTCTGAGGTTGAGGAAAATATCTTAAATCAAATGCTGTAGATTGAAGTACCTGTGAAGATGAAGGACCTCTTGGAAACGATGCCGCAATTACGTACGACACTCCTACGTATGGTGCAAGTAACTCCATAGAGTCGGGTGACCCGGAATACAGATGTTCCTGGCAGAACACCAACAGACCCATTGGTCTTGACACTATACAGTGGTCGGCACCCGACGGTGGTAGAAATGGGAATACTTGGCACCATTTTGACTGACACCATTGTCGACAGCGGGTTGGGAGTGAATGTGCTTCCGGAAGAAACCTGGAAGAAGCTTGGCAAGTCGACACTGTGGCCGTCAACCTTCAACTTACTGGGAGCGGATCAACATGGTATGCAACCTCTTGGAACGCTCATGGCGCAACAAGTGACCATTGGGACACAACCATTTGTCCTCGACTTTGTGGTGATTCCGCTCGCGAAGAAAGGATATGACGCCATTCTTGGCAGAGGGTGGTTGGTGGCGGCCAGAGCGAATCACAACTAGAAGCGTGACACGTTGTCCATGGAGAAAGTTGGGTGAAAATTTATCATCGACCTGAAAACACAAGTCGTGAGTGAAGAACTCGCGTCAGAATCGGAATCGGACGACGAGGGTGGAGTTGACGAAGGAAAGTACGGAAGGGAATCGGATGAGGAAGGTGTCCTGGGAATCCAAGGATGTTCGGAAGATGAGACCGATTCCCTTAATGGGCTCTTCCACTGGCAAATTGAAGACTATGAGCTGCTGTATGGGTGCAACATGTTGCAGGTTGACGAGTAGCCGGACGAAAATGAATTTCCGCCAGCTTACAAGGAATACACGGAAGGGGATGCTCCTGTCAACAAGACACCAACACATAGGTTTGACATGACGAAACCAATCTGGTACGAAGAGTCCGAAAAACCTACAAACCTCGGCACGGAAGCAGAGTCAAGGAACATCTTGGTTGGCGACGATTGGAATCTAGTCCTGAAAGTTGCTGCGTTTAAAATATTCATGGAATACAAGGATGTATTCGCCTGGACGTACAAGGACCTCAAAGGGGTGTCGCCAAAACTGTGCGTACACCAAATTTCACTCGTACTTGGGGCCGTACCTGTACGGAAGAGGCCGTACAAAATGAATAAAAACTATGCTGCGAGAGTGAATGATGAAATCGAGCGTATGCTCAAAGTCGGGATTATTTTTAAAGTGCAGACCAGCGAGTGGGTGGCACCCATAGTGATATCCCTTAAAAAGGAGGCAAACTTGATCCGAATCTGCATGGATTTCAGATGCCTTAACGCGGTCACCATAAAGGACCCGTTTCCAATACCATTTACGGATAGGATCTTGGAGGAAGTGGCCTGTCATGAAATTTATTCATTTATGGATGGATTTTCTGGGTATAACTAGATATCCATTGCCGAAGAGGACAAACTAAAAACGACCTTCGTAGTGGAAGATGGCGTGTACGCGTATAACCGAATGTCGTTCGGGTTATGCAACGCGCCAACGACATTCCAACAGATAATCCTTCACATATTTGACAAGATGTCAGTAGGGAACTTCAGGGCATTCCTTGACGATTGGTCCATCTATAGTAACTAGGATGCACGTCTGGCCGCACTTGGCAAATGCATGGAGAGATGCAAGCGAGCTGACCTAGCACTCAATCCCAAAAAATGCAGATTCATGGTGCCTCATGGGAAGCTGTTAGGACACATAGTGTGTAAGGCTGGACTCAAGATTGACCTGGACAAGATTCGGGTGATAGTGGAAATGGAGGCACCGACAAATGTCACGGGAGTCAAATCCTTCCTAGGACACACAGGGTATTACAGGCGGTTTATCAAAAAATTTGCTCAAGTATCCTGCCCTCTGGACAAGCTGACAAGGAGAGGTGAACGGTACGCATGGGGGATGGCTCAGGAAGAAGCCTTCCAAGAAGTGAAGTCATGGTTGGTAGGTGCGCCAATCCTAACATATCCGAATTGGGACAAAGAATTCCATGTACTTGTCGATGCATCAAATTTTGCCATAGGGGCCACACTGATGTAGGTTGGCGATCACGGGCTAGATCACCCGGTATACTTCGCGAGCAGACTCCTGTCAAAGGCGGAAAAAAACTATAGTACGAGAGAGAGGGAAGCCCTGGGGATGTTGTACTTCGTCTAGAAGTTTAGACATTACTTACTGGCTACGTCGTTTACATTCTATGTGGACCACCAGGCGTTAATGTACCTGGTAAATAAGCCAATCATTAAGGAGCGAATCAACCGATGGTTGCTGCTGCTGGAGGAGTTTACTTTCAACATTATTGTACGACTTGGGAAAAGCCATGTGATAGCCGACCATCTAACTAGAATCAAGGCAGGGGAACCGACGGAAGGAGTAAATGAAGACTTCCCAGACGCTCACTTATTCCACATTGCCGTTCTTCCTGCCTGATACACAAGCATCGAGTAATATCTGTTGACATCACTATTCCCTAGAGAGATGCCACTAGGGAAGCGAAGGAAGCTCGTACTAAGGAGTAAGACGTTTCAACTCATTAATGGCCTTTTGTATAAAATGGGACTTGACCAGGTCCTACGACGATGTGTCCTGGAGGAAGAAATTCAAGGTGTTTTACGGGAAGCACATGAAGGCCTGACAAGAGGGCACATGGAGCCCGACACCACGACCAGGAAAGTTCTATTGGCAGGGATATGGTGGCCGACACTACACATTGACGCTCGGGAGTGGGTGACGAGTTGTGACACATGCCAACGGGCGGGGAGGCCACTGAAGAGGGATTTTATGCCCCTCAACCCGTCCAATGCCCAGGAACTGTTTGAACAATGGGGGCTGGATTTCATTGGACCTTTAAAGGCAAGTCAAGCACGACGGTGCAGATACATTGTGGTGGCCACAAAATACTTGACCAAGTGGGTCGAGGCACGGGCTTTGCCGGACAATTCGGCCGTCAGTACGGCAAGGTTTATCTATGAGCAAATCATTACACGGTACGAGATTCCAATCCAATTGACGAGTGACCGGGGAGGACATTTTGTCAATCATATAATCTGGTTGCTCACGACGGAGTTCAAGATATAACACTCCTTATCAAGCCACTACTATCTTCGGGCGAACGGGCAAGCCGAGGCAACAAACAAAATAATCGTCTTTGTGATTTACAAGTCTTGCGGAGTGGAGAAGGAAGATTGGGAGGAATGCTTACCGTCAGTATTGTGGGCGTATCGGATGACGTATAAGGTCACCACAGGACAGACCCCCTTCCAGTTAATGTTCGGGCAGGAAGCTGTGGTGCCTGTGGAATTCATGGTGCCGAGTCTTCGGATCGCCATTGACAACAGACTAGGCGTCATGGAGAGTCTCCGAGAGCGGTTGTATGCCTTGAGCAAGCTGGACGAAAAAAGAATGATGGCACAATGGGCCACAGAGGCAGCCCAACAAAGACGGAAGGTCTGGCATGACAAGCATCTTCGGCGAATGAAGTTTACTACGGGGCAATTAGCGTTGAAATTCAATGGGAGGAACGAAATCAAACCCGAAAAATTTGAAGTACGATGGCTAGGCCCCTTCAAGGTACGCGAGGTCAATGCCAACGGGACGATTAAGTTGTGGATGCTCGACGGGAAGGAGATACCAGATGCCGTCAATGGGTCGAAATTAAAACAATACAATGAACAGAGACGGGCGATTGATCTCGAACCCTCCCGACGAAATAATCATTAAAAAAAAAATAAAAAAATCCGTTCAGTTGTACGAACCTGAAAAAAAAAAATTAAAAAAAATCCGTTCGGTCGTACGAGTCTGTACGACAGGTGACTGTACGGCCCGTAAAAAAAAGAAAAAAGAAAAAAAAATGGCATGCCGTATGGTGGGGCTGCGCGTCCACCGTGCTGTTGGGCTGCGTGTCCACTGTGGTGGCACCGCGTGCCCACCGTGCGGTGGAGCCGCATGCCCACCGTGCAGTGAGGTATATAGCCCGCAACGCAAGTAAAAAAATAAAATAAATCGCAGACAGTAAGGAAGAAAGGAATCGAGGAAGGAGGGCAGTATACCGCATGGCACAGTACACCGCACGCCACAGCCGTACACCGTACGTTGACATTTGGAAGGAAGGGCGCAACACATGCAAGAAGGTTAAAAACTCTATAAAAGCAGATTAAGAGAATTAATCAAGAATCAATGGACACAAACATGAATAAGGCGGATTGGAGAAAACGGTTGCAGCCGTTAGAAGACAAGTTATAGAGAGGGCAAAGAACTTTAGAATCAAGTGCAGACATAGGCAAGCGAGTTTTGCCATCTGGTGTGCGTATTGTAGGCAGCAGTCAGAAAAGCAGGAAGCATCGTCCAAAAACCCAGTCGACAAAGGACAAGGAAGAGGTAACAGCGGACAATATTGTGTTTGAGGGTCTTAATGGAATAGATTGCAGGAATTGGTGGGCGAAGACACCTCACGATGACCCGATAAAGAAAAATCTTTGCTAGGCACAGGTACATTGGGCTGTCCAAATTTTAGTTTTCTGCATAAAAGATTTTGAGGTGGTTTTGCGTGCCATGATTGACAGCTATGATAGACATCGCCACCAGTCTATATTTGACTATCAGCACCAGCGGATAACTATTTCTTTCACGGCAAGCGAGTTCAACAGGGTGTTTGGCATATCGGGGTTGAAAGGGAAAAAAATTGATACTTAATAGAAAATCACTCCAGAAAACCGTGCCACGTTGCTATAGTTGATGTTGTGGGATAACCTCACGCAGGGAGAAAAAGATAACCTTAAAAGTGCAGGTAAGAGTAGGGGGGTCAAGAAAACATTTTTGGCTAAGGGAGTATGGCGATGCCTGTTGTCCGTAGTAAAAGTCGCCTTACAAGTGCCAGCCGCGCGTCTGACATAGCTATCGCACAGATAGGGTTGATGAATGGGCTGCACAATGGGGTGGTGTATGATTGGGCATCACTGCTAGCGGATAGGATGGACGAGCTCATGACTCTACAGTACAAGAAATTTTACATGCCTCGTCACGCCATTGGGTTATTTCTCGATGCAGTCTACACATAGATCACGCCAGGCTCACAACCATTGGAGCCACAAGGTCGTGTTGCACCGGACCAACCTCCTATATTCTACTGGTCGCACTTGGATGTCTTGGCACATGGCGCGGAGGCACGTCTAGGCACTAAAAGGAAGAAGCCCGCCATGTCAGAAATAGAGTCCGACACAGAAGAGTCTGACGCAGAGGAGGATGCTGATAGCGGCAGCGAGGAATCCGTAGACACCTCCCAGGTGAGCGGAGGGAGTTTTCGGTTGGCAGGTAGAGGGGGTGACCAGTTGCTTGAAGAGGAGGTAGTGGAATCGACAGGCATAGAAGAGTCTGTTCTAGCATCGCACTAGGCTCGGGTCCAGTTTACACCAGCACGCTTACTAGAGACTTTTTAGTTGGTGGTGGCACGGTCATTCGGGACAATTAGCGTAGTCACCACGGTGCCAGTACCTAGCTTTGGGCAGCCTCGGGTGACGATAGCTATGACACCCCCGAGGGTCGAGACCACAACAAGGATCGACTCTGGAGTAGCCTCCGTTCAGCAGGATGGGCCGGGTATCTTGGCGAGTGCAGGGGCTTCCATGGAGCAGGATGTACCAGGTGTGCCAGGTTATATGCAGGAGGTAATGATGGAAGCAGGCGCTCTCCAGGATGACCTCAGTGCTTGGTTGAGCCGTTACCAGCTCACACCTGTGGCACCTGTAGGGGAGGCCACTCTATCTCCAGGCAGGGAGATAGATTCCTTGGATATCATTGATCTCAAGGAAGGGAGTTCTTCGAACAGTAGGGCGCTTCAGAGGGCTACGTCACCCCCGACGGATGTAGTAACCAGTCCTTACAGAGAGGAGGGGGTGCTTGTGGGAGTGCAGTAGGGTGCCAGAGAGTTAGAGCAGTTCATTGCCGAGATGACTCTAGGAGCACGGCGGCTTGTGACATCTGCGAGACTCCAGGAGGATGCCGCCATGGTCGAGGGGATGAAGAGGTTATTGACCTTTGCCCGCACCGGATGCAGAGAAGAGTTTGGGAGGTGTTTTGAGTCTGCCAGGTGGCCTGAGACGGAGAACATGGGGATGCTGGAGGCTGGGCGCCTCACTTAGGGGGTTGGCGAGACCCGGATGCAGTCCTTGTTGAGAGAGGTGGAGCAGGCCTTCCGCAAAGGCTATCTTGAGCTCCGAAGGACACAACATGTCATCCACAACCGAGGCCTTGCGCGTAGCAGCAGTGACGGCTCGGGAGGAGCTGACTGCCAGGTTTTGGGAGGTTGAGGCTACCATGGCACAAACTCGGACAGCGATGGACATTCTGGTAGCAGATAAGTCTGCCTTGGTTATGCAGCTGGAAGAGGAAAGGGCATCTAGAGCTCGGTTAGAGACTCGATTGGTCAGTGCAATGGAGAGCGTGGACAAGAAGGATAAGGAGGTGTTGGAGGCAGCCTATATGGTTAAGACTGCAATGGAGAGGCAGATGGTGGCAGAATGAGATTTGAAGAGGAGGATAGAGCAAGTGTACAAGCTGCGTGGGCGATTGGCGTCCACCACTACACCACCACCGACGCCTTCTTCTTCAGGGACGCCCTCTTGCCCTCCTGTTGATGTGTATTTTGTACACGACCAAACACAGAATAAAATACCTAAAGGTACCTTACCCTCTCTTGAATAAAGCTCCCGAATGCTGAAGATATCGCAGAAGGATCAATCAGAGAAGCTTTAAGGTTCTTGTTATGTAGGATCTCTACTTGTGGATAATCTCTTTGTGGTATGATATGACTTTGCTGGAATCACAAGGGGACTTACACTCGATGACCTGAACGTCTGATTTGCTGGAATCACAAGATTTCATTGGCCTAGATTTTGAAAAAAAGGAAAAAGGATGAGGGCGAGGGAAGGATCTAATTCTGATACTAAGAATGTAGGAGCAATGAATGACCTTTGATGAAATTCTAACTAAGTCTTGTCTTGACATCCCAGGACCATCTCCACAAGGTTAGTGTGATCTTCGGAGGAAAGCTTTATGATGTTCAGATCATCGCTACAGGCATAGACACCATCAGGCTGATGCATATCAATGAAGAAGCGACAATTGAAGTTAAGCTTAAGCTAAATGATTCCAGTTGACTACACAAGGCAAGTCTGCAATCAACAAACTGCTAGTAGTATGGATATACAAATTTCACCATCAATCAAATACATTTCTTCCACTCATCTAATAACATGAAATCAAATCTGAGAAGTATAGAGACCATGCAAATTGTTGAATCGACCCATAGATTTCACCATTTCTTCAATGAAGTTTACAAGTCTTTTACAACAACATCTTGGCAACAATCTTTGCCTTCTCTTTCTATTCTACTCTAACTGCTATTCTATTGCTATTAATCAGTAGCTATTCTAACCTCTATGAACTAACTATTAACCATAGCGCCCTCAATACAATTCAATGGCTCAGATCAATGGCCGAGATTTTACAATGAAAACCCTAATTAGGGTTTGTTACAACAAACTCAATTCTGGCCAATGAAATAATTGCATTATTTGGACACGTCTTCTCTGGAATATTCGACCAATGGAGAATTGAGGTAGGTACATCGAAGTCTGTGCCATCTCCCATGAGTCAGGTACATTGAATCTGGACATGCTGAAGTGGACCAACCCGACTGGAGGAGTGATGACTGGGATGCCACCTTGTCTTTCCTTCAAATGTTGGACTAGAAGAGGTCGTCCTTGATGAGGCTGGGTTGGAGAAGGTCGTCCTTGTTGATGCTGGGCTGGAGAAGGTCGTCCTTGTCCTGGCTTGGTCTTCTTTCATCTACCAAAACAAACCAAAAGATGATTAAGGACACATGATAAATTCATTTCAACATAGCATTTTCAACTTAAATCATCAACAAAAAGATATTAACATGAAAGTTGCCCAAGATTTTCTCCAGGAACAGACCCTATAAGAATTTCGCCCTGGACCCTTTGGAAGGGTCAGGAGCGAAATTCCAATTTTAGCTCAAAATTCACATTTTTGAAGGTCAAACATCTTTCCAAGGCATTCCAAATAGCTTTTCTCACCCTAGTCCAGGCCTGACTTAGCACAAAATTTGGAGAAAAGGATGGTTTTAGTGTTTTTCGCTCTGGACCCTTTGGAAGGGTCAGGAGCGAATTTCATGTTTTGAGCTCATTTCTTCATATTTGATGACTCTTGGCAATTCAAGGACATGCCTAAGGACACCTCCAATCTTGATCCACACTAAACTTGGCATAAATTTGAGGGAAAATATAGGTTTTGCACAATTTCGCCCTGGACCCTTTGGAAGGGTTAGGAGCGAATTTCACCCTTTGCTTGTTTATCCTCACTCAATTCCATTCTTTTCACTATGCTTACTTGGACTCTCATCCTTGGATCCCTCTCCCATGCTTGCAACATTTTGTTTGACCTCAAAATGACTAGAAAAGAGAATTTCGCTAGAAATCATGGCCAGGGACAGGACCTATAATGAATTTTGCCGTGGACCCTTTGGAAGGGTCAGGAGCGAAATTCTTCCTCTAGCCCAAAATCATCATTTTTGGAGACAAAAATCCATTCAAGGGCAATCTCAAGGGCTTCTATCATCTTTGTCTATGCCTGGCTTGGCACAAATGTGAGAGAAATAGGTGGATTTTAGAATTTCGCTCTGGACCCTCTGGAAGGGTCAGGAGCGAATTTCTTAATTTAGGCTTATTCTTCCATCATTTCAAGTTGAATTCACCTCAGAAGGCTAGAAAACACTTCTCCTCTCACATCCAACCCAAGTTTGACTTGATTTTGCAAAGGAAAATAGGTGGTTGAAGAATTTTCGCCTTGGACCCTTTGGAAGGGTCAGGAGCAATTTTCATCATTTGGCTCAATTCCTTCAATCTTGATAATCTTTGGCAATTTGGAGTCATTCCTAAGGCCTTCTTTAATCATGATCCACACTGGATTTGGCATGAAACTAAGGGAAAAGATAGGTTTTGCACAATTTCGCCCTGGACCCTTTGGAAGGGTCAGGAGCGAATTTCCCTTTCTAGACCAAAATCATCATTCTTTCAATCCCAATCTTCTTTGCAAGGTAAAATCTCATCTCTCTTCGCCTTAGGAATGAGGTTTTAAGCTCAAGCAAGGTTAAAAATATAGGCTTGTAAGGAATTTCGCTCTGGACCCTTTGGAAGGGTCAGGAGCGAAATTTCCTTCCTTGGCTAAAACACTCATTCCTCAACTCTTTCAAACATTCCCAAAGGCCACAACATGTTCATTCTCCCTTTCAACATGCCTTGGACATCAAAATTTGGTCGAACAAGGGAGGAAATGAGTCTTAGGTAGATTTTTCGCTCTGGACCCTTTGGAAGGGTCAGGAGCGAAATTTCATTCTAGGCTAGATTACTCACTTTTCAAACTTCAAACCACTTCAAGAAGCAAAATTAGATCATTTTCCACCTGAGGAAGAAGGTTTCAAGGTCAAACAAGGTAGCAAATGAAGTTTATGATGAATTTTGCTCTGGACCCTTTGGAAGGGTCAGGAGCGAAATTCTCCTCTAGGCCAAAATCTTGTTTTTCAAAATCAATCAAACTCCCTCTCAAGGCAAAAACATACCCATTCATCTCCCATCAAGCCAACGCCTAGCCAAAATAAGGAGGAAAACAAGAGTTATAAAGATTTTCGCTCTGGACCCTTTGGAAGGGTCAGGAGCGAAATTCCTAATCTTGGCCAAGATCCTGACTTCATTTTCACATTTCTTCATTCAAACAAGCTTTTTTTCCTTCATTCAAGCCTAGGAATGCGTTAGTTCTAGGTTTTGGTCAAAGTAGAATGTCCTATGGAGAATTTCGCTCTGGACCCTTTGGAAGGGTTAGGAGCGAAATTTGACTTTTTGAACTCTCCGTCAGGATCATTTTATGGAATATAACATTTAAGTATAAGTTATACTTTAAGTTATATTCCATATATACTTTTAGGATGTTTGAGAGTGGTTTCGGACCTCCGGGAGTTATATTGCAAAATCTAATTTTTGGAGGATTCTTCAGTCTTCCAAACTTAGTCAAATTTTAGGATCAGGACATTCTAGACTTAGCCAAATTTCAGGGCATTTGAAGATCAGGATGACATTTCAGACTTCATCACTCACCAACTCGACCTAGCTCGGACCTTCAAGAATGATACCCACTCACAAAGCAAGACACAATTAGCAACGAGAGCAAAACCAGGCCCTAAGGAAGACTCTCAAAGAAACCCTAATTCTGTGGCCCCAAAGACTCACCTCGCTCAAGCAAATCCTGTGATCCAACGATCCCCTCGACAACACTCATCTTGCAAAGGCTAACAGACAAAACCCTAAAAGACCTAGAAAACAAACCCTAGAAAGCAAAAAGTAGGGGTCCCCATTTGCAATGGGGCGATGTGTGAATACGTCACAACACCTCCCTAGTGATTTGTTGTTTTGGGTTTCAGTTTTGCTTGTACATCATTCCCATTTTGGTTGTCTGTCGTCCGGAGATGACATTTCTTTTTGGGGGGGATGATGTTGTCGGGTAATTAAGCATTAAGGTAAATTGTGTTAGCATCGACAGTTAACCCGTCGGTTGTCGGCAGTTGGCACCGGGTAATTGACTAGACTCCTTTATATTGTATCTGTTTCCAGTCTTTGGACATGCTATTGTAATGGAACATATTGCAATCATTGCATGTACTGCCTTATTACGAATCAATAAAACACTTGTGAGTTCCATATATTCTGTGTACTTCTGTCATTTATGCAATGTCTTAACTTGACACCCTACGGGGAAAACAATTGTCATTGTCCTTAGGATTAGATTAGATCTCTTAACCCTTATCTCATTTTATCTTCTATCTTTCAAGTGAGTTAGTATAGATTCCATGTTCTAGTGGTGTTCATAAACGTAAGTCCCCTTGTGATTCCAGCAATAAATCACTGAGTCTATCTTGAGCAGAAAGTCGATTGTTCACATTGTAAACCTTGGATTTGTCTCATTTGATCATATTATTTAGCATATGAGGTTTCTTTGTTCAAGAGAGGATACAATAGTTAGTATTTTATTCTATGTTTGAGGTGTCCTAAAAAACATAACAACAACGAGAACCCCTGATCTTTACCATCGCTTTAAAAAAGATGTGTAATAGGAAAATGTTTCTTACATTGGGACTACACTTTCTCTTAATAAATCAGTTGTTGGTTTGATAATCTCGTCTACTTGGGAGTAAAGACATCCCATTTTCTCCAAGATTGTTTCCATGGTACTTTGTAATGTTGGATTCTAGTTAGAGAAATTTCTTTGCTAGATCTTTTTGAGCTGATAAATTTTTCATCTTCACCAAGAGATGCTGCATTATCATGTGCCACACCTTTCTAGATTTTGTCTCTTTCTATGAAGGCACTAAAATTCTTTCTCTCTTGAACTAGTTGCTATAATGCAATGGGTATAAATATGCAAAACAATCACACAAACAACCAAAAAATCTAAGAAATTTGCTTTGATACCAAAATGATCTTTAAAGAGGATGGATATTTGAAAATGTGCCTTACATACACAATTCCTTTTCAAAACTAACTATAAATAGATTAGAGTAAAAATTATATTTGTGGAATTATACCTTAAAGATAAGACAAGAAGAATTGATAGTGGTAGGACAACATGAATTTCGGTGCAAGTGTATTGTTGCTAATTTTTTTGCTTTTTTCTAACTTTGTCAAATTTGACAAATAGACAAGCGTTCTTAGGGTTTTGGCCGTTTTGGATACAACTGTGATTCATGTTTTGATTCAAGATGGGTTGATTTTTTCCTCAAGGTTGGATCTCTCAATTTGCATAGGAATTCATACATTTGGTGCTTTGATACAATGTTGGAGTTGATAGTGGACCCCACATCTCCCATAAATTAGTTGCAATGAAACACTTATTGCATCTGAAGAGAAAAAGCCATTGATTGAGTGCTTTGCAACCTTGAGAGAGAGATTGATTCAATAAAGCATTTGATATTGAGATGAAAATGAATACAAGTAGATAGATTACAATGTACAATTAAATGCTTATAAATGCATAAATATAAAACCCTAGATCTAAAATCCTAGGTGAGGATTAAGTTAGAACATGACAAGTGTCCTCATTCTATTCTATAAGACAAAATGGCATATAATTAGCTTAATCTGAATATAGAAAAGCACTCCTAAGTTTATCTAAGTGTAATAAAGTAATAGGGGACCAAAGTAATTGATGATTGATTGATTGATTAATTAATTACTAAGGTGATTACCTAATTACTCCAACACTCCTAACATCACTAGTGCCTTCACTCTTTGTTTAGCCACTTTTACTACATAGTCTCCATTATAGAGAGACGATAGGAAGTGACATATCAACCATGACTACAACCTTTCATCAGGAATAACTTCAAACATTTTGGCATTGAAATCCTTTGTGATGTGTATCTTTTATCTTGATGGGCCTACTTCCCCTAAACCATTTTCATCCAAAATTGCCTTAATAAAGTAATGGCTGTTGCTTCTTCACACTTAAATTTCACAACCAGTTCCATGACGAAAATGATCTCGTGGTGACATTTGTGGATGACAATGAACCATTTCACAAATTGTATGAATAAGTACCAATAAGCAAGAGTTGAGCTTTCCTCACCACTCAAAACATGGTACTGATAGAAGAAGACACAACAAACCAGCTACTAAACCCATAGTTTATCCTTGCTTTGCACATTGTGAAATTTTTTCATAGTATAATCCAAAATAGGTTACCAAAAAATTGTATCATTAGCTTAACCATCCACCTCTTTAAGAGTGCGGATGTTAACAATCCCTCTAATTACCGCACTATCATGATGAATCCTCTATTTGTAAAGCTCTTTGATATCATGGTGGAACACAAAATCAGCAAGTGGGCAACAAACAAAGAAGAGAGCAAAAGGGCAAGTGAGGTTCAGACCAAAACACTTACAATTGATCATACTATCACTTTTAGGCACATCATTGAAAAGATTTTGGTTGAGAAATAAGAAACTTATTGTTGTTTTGTTGATTTCAAGAAGGCTTCTGACACTGTTCCTAGACAAAAGTTGTGGTGTAGAATGAAGGATCTTGGCATTCCAAATTAATTTAGAGTGGCTGTCCATAGGCTTTATGAGGAGATTTGGGTTAAAATCATAACTCAGGCAGGTACTTTAAAGAGTTTCAAGAGTGACATTTGGGTTAAGCAAGGTTTCCCTTTATCCCCTACTCTCTTTGGCCTTTATATTGACAAACTTGAGGAATGGTCAAATATGAAGGGTGGGGATGGTGCTCCCTTGGGAGAGTATGTTGTCAAGCTAGTCTTATACGTTGCTGATCTTATTTTGATTGCCAAATCTGTTCAAGGTTCGGAAGTACATTTGGCTGCTCTTGAGCACTTTTGCAAAGAGGTAGGTATGCAAGTTAATATTAGCAAGACCAAGATCACAATCTTCTCTAATAAAAGGAAAAAGGATCAGTTTGACTTTTATTTTGAAGGTAGTATCGTAGAGGAAGTTACGAAGTATAATACTTGAAAACTGATTTCAATAAGAAGCTTAGTTAGGAAATATTGGAGAGTGCTTTTTTCCCTTCAAAATAGATGTAGAAAGGTAGAGCTATGGGATTGGAAAACTATTCAAATTCTCGTTGACCTATTAGTAATGATGATGTTGCTTTATGGGTGTGAGATTTGGGCTAGTAGCACTTTTGGTGCCAATTGGTCATAGATAGAGAGAATTCAGAAGTGCTTGATCACAAGCAAATTCAAGTTAAAAGCATTGATTCCCTATGAGATTCATTTTGTAGAAACATGTGCCATTCCTATTGAAGCTATCACTATAGTGCACCTTTTTAAGATATTTGAAAAAAATCAAGCAGATGGAAACAAAATGTCGGCCCAATTTTGAGGCAAAATTGCAAGTGGTAAATTTACTTATGCTTTTCCTAATAATCGTAAAGAAATTAAGGCTTTGTTGTCGAGAAATTTCACAAGGTTATGTGGCAAAGGAGGTTGTGAGAAAAAAGAAATATTATTGTGATGAATTTAATCCCAACATGGAAGGCATATATAGAGGCCCGATATCTCGCAAAAGTCAAAGATTCTCATCGTGCAGCTAAGGAGTAACTTGCATCATCTTCAATGTGAAATAGGGAGGTGGAAAAGGCTAAAAGAAGATTGGGAAGAGAGGATTTGTGTCTTGTGCACAACAAGGTTTGTGGAAACTAAAAGGCACTTTAATCTAGACTGCAAAGTGTATAATGATATCAGGGTCAGCTACAAAATTAGTTTAGCAACAGATTCTTTCCAAGATCTATTCAATTGAGATACTTGGAGGCTACTAGATATATTTTTGGGATGAAAAACAAAATTAATTAGGTACATGAAAACCTTTGGTTAAGTTAGAGTAAGTATGTTGATACAATTTTGTGAGAATTTAATATGCAGAACTATAAGATAGTTAGTATTCCATTGTAGGAGGTTGGCACTTCACAATGATAAAACAACCGAGTCTTCTATCCCATAGGTTATTGTTGTCCTCATGGATGTCAATAAGTCTTCTATTCTATTCATTCCTTATTCCCACGTGATTGATGTAATACCAAAGCATGGCAAATAAAAACTTCATCAAATTAAGTAATAGGTCATCATATGTGGAAATGTTTAAACATAGACCAAGTTTGGTAGAGTTAGTAGTATGTTGGTATATGTAAACTACTTGTGTAACTTGTCTATATTTTGTTGATCGTATCTCAGTTTTAGATTTCATTTAAGAGGAAGAGCCTCTAGTAACTTACAACATATTAACTCCTAGAAATTACAATAACAAACAATAGGAGGTTGGAAAATAATGCACAATACATATTCTGCTCTACCACGTAATTGCTCACCTTGCTTGTGATCTTAACATATTTCATGAAGTATAATATGTTTGATGAGTTACATTCAGTAAAGTTTTTATGTGAAATGTTAATCATGGTTGATTCTAACTTTAGAAGGCACTTAAGCATCTTGTGGGTAAGATAAAGAGTAAATCTCTCTTTATATCAATTAAATATATGTTAGGTTTAACTAGTATCTTATTTTTTCATATATAATAAAATTAAATGCAAAAAAATTGAAGTGTTAAATTATTCAATAGATAATATACTCTTTATTTTGATTATGCTGATTTTACTTTAACTTATATGATATTTTCTAAGAACACATATACATATATGAGAATGACTTCTAGTACACTTGTATTTGTTTGTAGTTGTGCACATCTTGTATCTTTACGACGGGATCAAATAGGTGAGTCTCATTTCTTCATATTTTCTTTTAATCTATTTCATTGAAGATTCCATATTCACACTTAGTATCACTCTATAGGCTAATTTGTATAGTATTTTATTAAATGAAATGATTCATAGGCATAACCCTTACATATACATAGCTTTGATATGTGTTCCCATGTTGTTATTTATAAATTTATATACATTGAGCTCTTTTAATTGATTTTGATGTTTACGAACAAAATTTACTGATGATTTGGTTTTTGTATTGTTTTACCTATATTCCATTATAGTTCAAAGTGGTTCTTAAGTTTGTTCCTATAAGCTAACTTGTATGTAACTCCCAGTACTTAGTGTTTTCTTTATATACCTATATACATATGAAAGATGAAAGATAATTTGAGATTATTCATTGATTTGAACAATAGACTAGGAAATTTGACTCTTACAAAAGGAAACTAAGTTTCTTCAAGAGAGTAAATTTCACTTATTACTCTCAAATGAATCGGCAGTTTACACTTAAACAAGTACTAATTATCCCTTTATAGAAAGATGGTTTTTAAATAAAAAGATAATATAAAATAAATAATATGCTTCAACGAAACAAACTTGTGAAAATATATGAAAACAAAGAAATACATACAACTTTTTGATAGTAAAAGTAGAAAATACAAATAGCAGGGAACTTGAAATCTAAAGGAATAAGTCATTGGCTTGGATGTTAGTGCATCACATAGACATTTGTGCATTGTGTTGTTTGTACAAACAACAAATAGAGTTGCCCCCAAAATGTGAAAAAACCCAACTTAACTATTCACCTCACTTGCAAAAACCAAAAACAAGAAAACACCAACAAATACTATAAGAATAAGAAATAAACAAAGACTTGAATGATTTAAATGAATAATACAAACAAATTTGAAAAAAAAAATAGAAAGCACTTGCAAACCTATGTGTAGCTGAGTGCTCCCAATATGCCTTTAACACAAGGACAAGGAAATCAAATCCTTGCTTTGGTATTTCTACCTCCACAGTGGCCAAGATCAATACAAAATAGAAAATAGTGTGTTCTTATTTTAAGTGCATCTAGAAATAATAATAGTGACTAAAATTTAGAGGGAAGGGACGTGCTGATCCCAAGGTGTTTAGGGGTACATGAAATGTTGTAATGAAAATAATATCATTTATAGAGGCTGGAAAGAATGTTGTAAAAAGAGAGAGAGAGAGAGAGAGAGAGAGAGAGAGAGAGAGAGAGAGAGAGAGTCTATTGCCATGTGCATTTGAGAGGCGAAACAATGTGTAGGGTTCTTGGATGAAATTAATAGTATTTGCACAAAGGAACAAAGAGGCTAAGCTATAACAAGACAAGAACAATGTGAAGTTTGCTAGTAGGCAATAACACTTTATAAAACTTGATTCTTGATGATAAAACCATAGTTCGAGGACTCTCCGAGTCCTGGCGAGTCTTGAGCCTAGTGACCCTAGTTGAGTCTCAGGGATTCAAGACTTTCCAGGAACTCGCTCTAGGCAAGACTCACTAGAAACTGGTTTTTTGTCGAGTCCTGCTGAGTTTTTTTGTAATGTCCCCATTTTTGGAGAGGAATTAATTAATTAATTTAATTAGTTAAGTTGTCCAACTTATTACTATTTTTCAATGATAGCTTAATTAATTATTTTAATTAATGGTATTAAGTTAATTATTTATAAAGTTATCAAATAAATTAAAATTAAAAGATGACTTTATATTTAATTAATTTAATAAAGTGACTAAATTAAAATATTATATCATAAAGTCACTTAAGTGAAATAATAATCTTAATATTATTTCTAGAAGCTTCTAGAGATGGACTAAAAAAAAGTATAAAGGGAGATCTAGTTGAGCTTGAAGGAGCTTGGGTAATTGATTTTGATGTTGATTGGGTTTTGTGGAACCGAGAGGTTTCTGCAGATCTTCATCTTTGGGAACGAAAACTCCCATTGATAGCATAACTGAGGGAGTGAAAGATCTTCCGAGGGGTTGCAGCTGAGAGTGGGAGATAACTCAGTATTCCATATTGTGCCTAATGAGTTTTGTTGTATCTACATGGTAGTGAGATTCATGGTAAATTCAGCTTATCATATTGGATGTTCTTGGTGCATCAATTCATATTGGAGAAGGAAGGCAATTTCATTGAAGATCAATTGAAGGTGAAATTGGGAAATTGCTGGTTATAATGCAAGTCTGAAACATATCGGGTTTCATCCTCATACTCTACAACTTTGCTATTATTACCTTGATGTAGCATCATATTGTTCATTGGAAGACAATGATAGGCCTGAGGACTTCAGGCGATTCATTTAGAAGCATTTGGAAGGGGAAATAAGTAGGATTTGGTGGATCTGAAGTCAAACTGTATCAGACCTCTCATACCCTTGATTTTGCTCCAAGACATTCATTTTTCTTGCCTCGAACAATCTATTGCCTTCAAAAAATTAAGGCCCTTTGTTGCATGTTACCATGATATTAAGTAGTGGACGATTCCTAGCATCTGTTCACCCATCCATCACAATACTACATCTGTCTTGAGCCCACACTCTTTTCAATGGTGCAGTTTGTTCCTCTAATCGACTTTTTTCTTTATCAACTAGAGTAGTGCAAAGCTTCTCAGACCCAGGTGGTTTATAGCTTGCTGGTGCATTATTGATAGCACGAACCATCTCTTCATAGAATGGAGAGTGAGCAACATTAAATGGTATTCCATTTGCATAAAAGAATTGTCCAATGGCTGCATCAACTACTTCTCAACCTTGCACATCAAACAATCTTCCAATGGTGTTTGAGCTACCAATTTGTGGTCGTTTGTGAGCCTGTTCAGTTGCTACACCTCTAGAAGTCACATCCACCTCTGACTCTATATTATGACTGTAAGCTGCAGTAGTTGCCCCTTGTTGTTGAAGCATGAGAGCTTCACATAGCAACTTTCCCATCAGCCCTTTCCTGTTCTCTCACAGCATCATATCTTTTAAACTCATTTTTACAACCTTCAACACCATTACATGGCAGGTGGAGGAAACGAGCCTTCACCCTTGTGTAGGTACCTTTCCATGCCAATTGACAAAGCTTGCATTTGATGGTGGCTGTTCCACCTGATCCTTTTGGCCTTGGAACACGGTCAACATAATTCCATAGTGGGTACAACCCTTGTCTTCCTCCACCGGACATTTTGAATCTAAACACAAAATATAATAAATTAAAAAAAATAAAAATAGATAGAGTCACTGCAATGCTTAAATTTTCACTGTTTGTTTAATTTTAATTTCTAAGTTTATTTTTTTCTTTTGATTTCAATTTCTGAGTTTCATGGTGTTAATAACAAATTAAAAAATTATAATTTCAATCTTAAAAGTTAAAAACTATGAACAAAAAATCAGATTGCTACAATTTTTAAAATTTTAACTTATTACTGTAGCTGGTAACACCATAACAGTAAATTTATTACTGTATTTTAAATTTACTGTTAGTGTTACACAATTTACAATTACAGTAATACATTTAAATTTTAAAAATTAAAATACAGTAAATTAAATATTAAAAACTATGAAAAATTTAAACTAAAATATTATTATATTACTATTGCTAGTAACTAGATCCTACTGCCTACGTATTTCTAATTTTAAAATATAATATTAAAAAATAAAAACTAAAAACCTTTCTTTAATTTAAAACACTCAATTAATAAATCTTATTTGAGTATTTCAAATTTTCATTGTTTTGAATCATGAAAACATTCAATAAATCATATTGGTGATTCTGATTCAATAAAACAAAAAATCAAACAAAATCAGAAAATCCGATATGGAATCCGAATTAGGGAAGAATATCCGAAATGGAAAGAAATTAAAAAACCTTGTTCTGTGTAGTGGCTGTGGTTTTTGATCTTGTGTTGGAAGGCAAGTAGAAGTCTGCAAATCGTTTGCGCGATACAAAGGAGTTTGGGGGGCTGCAAATCGACTTCGCATGGCTGCAAATCTGTTTGCGTAGTGTAAATGACCGCCGTGATGTCACGGGTTTAGGGTTTAATGACTTTTTGGCTGCCGTGACCTCCCGTTTTTTAGGGCTTTTTTATTTTTTTCACGTGTTTTAGGTTTTTTTATTTTTTTCGGGCGGATTCGTCGGGAGACGCACTGTCGGCCCCTGCCCATGTCTCTTGCAAGTGGAAATGCCTCCACCCACGTCTTCCACACGGGATACGGGTACCAGTGTCCGGTTTGGGTCTTCAGGGGTCTAGGGTACGTTTCCCTGCAACCTAGGTATATATACACATCATTATGCATATCAAAAGGACGCTGACATAAATAAAGCAGTTAGCCTAAATTTCACTTTAAGGTCCTTGCACAATATTACAAATATTAACATCCCCATTACTCTTGATGAGGGAATTGGGTAACATAAACTATTGTGAAACACCTTTTGTTGAAGGAACCTCTTGAAGTCTAATCAAACATCAAAGATGGAGAGATACTTTAATGCATCAAAATATATTCTTGGTTTCGAGAAGATTGTTGGTTTTGGGGTCCTTATAATCCAAAAGTCATTGGTTTGTGTTAGTGTGTATTAGCTTTTATGTGAGTGGGTGCTATCCTAAGCTATATATCCTACATATTAGAAGCCTATTGTTTTTCATATCATATATCTATATTATGTGAGTGTAATTCTTCCATTGTGCACATTTGAATTCTACAAGTGGTATTAGAGCCACAAAAGATAGCAGGAGGTTGAATATGTGATTGCCTTAAACCTCAAAGCCTAGAGCCTTCAAATAAAACTCCATTCTTCCACACCAAAATCCATAGGTTGATCCATCAAACAATGGGGCATGATGAACAGATGAACCTTTTGGAGTAATTGACTGTGCCATCTTGGATCTACCTCAAGCTATTAAGCTTTATCCAAGGAACCTTGCTCTGATACCAATTGGAGGTGTGAATTAGTATATGCAATTTTACTTATTCTTCCACATTAATTACCATTATAAACTTCTTCAAACAAACTTCAAATCTACTATCATATGTAACTCAATGAAGCATTAAATAAATGAGCACACGCACACAAGGGACACCAGATTTACGTGGAAACCCAAGATGGGAAAAACCACGGTGAGAATAGCTGCTTGGATCTACTACCCAAATATAGCCTCTAAATAAAAAATCATTTACAAAATTTTGTAGGCACCAACCTACCAGAGACACCAATCCCCTTGAAGTACTGTGAGCAGCAACCTGTTAGAGATGCCAATCTCAAATGCCTAGGTTTGAGTAGCAACTTAGAAGATAGGACCTCAATCTGAACAATATGAAAGATAGGGTTAGGACCTTTGATACTGCTTACTTCCCAATTTAAACTTCAAACACTTATAATCTTTCTCCTCATAGGATGTTCTAATATAGTTGCACTTGAATCAGGAATTCCCCCACTGATTCTTTCTCCTTTTTGCCTGATATGAACTTGTATCCTTAGAAGTACATTACCATTCAACTACGCACTTATAAATTATTCTAGGACACTCATATATATTAGTTCCAATTACAATTACAAACTTAAGTTGACAACATACATAGTTACATAATTTTCAAGCCAGCCATACAGTTTATTTCATTAAAATGTGTAATAGGCTAGGTCCTAATTTGCCCATACACAACCTGATGCAAGAGAACAGTCCACATGCTTCACAAGGACGATTAATTAGGTCCAAAATGTTATCCTCGCGTAATCACCGACAGATGCACATGCTTCAATTCTTTTGCAGGTTGGCCATATCAACCATGCAATAGGTCTGGCCCAAGCAACTCACATTCAACCCACATAGAGAAACTTGTCATACGGAGCGAGCCAAGAGTCAAACTAATCATAGAGAATATTCATCCTTAATTTCGGACAGCTCACACTCAAATCAACTGGTTGCAACATTCTGAAACACACATCGGGTCTGTTAGCACCATAGAAACAGACAAGTGAACCAAACACTTTCTTCCGCTACTCGAGGATTCCAAAAATTTTGAATACTAACAATACTTGTGTAGGCATACACAACAATCAAACCGCAAGTCTTTATGCTTAGTTGATAGAAGATACAAACCTCTTGCAGGTTATCAGAACAAGCTTACTGTCTGGGTAACAATATCGAATATTCTAGAACAAGCTTCCGGACTACTTCCATCAACTCATGTTTTATCTGATTTTATAGTCATATCAATCAATGGAAGTACATAAGTTTAGTCACTACGTAAAATGCTCTTTCATGACATGTCATTACCATAATTCTTCACTCTTTTGGATACAGCAGGATCAATCAGCATGAGCTACATCATCAGAGACAACTTGTGCCTGATACCTTGACAACAATGACAACTTTTTTCAATTTTGACATCAATGACAACCTCTGTTCAACATTGCTTTCTTTTCCTAATCTTTTAGGATCAGGCTAGGCATCATCTTTGCTTCTATTTTTCCCCTTATTTTAAAAATTTTAATCCATCCTTTATCTACTAGATCAGACCCTTCCTCAGTTAGAGTTCCATATTCATGGGGAACCTAATGGGTTTCTAAGCTAGCATAAGCTAACATATCCATACTGGGTGAGTTTCCAATTTCAGCTATAGTATCCCTAACTGCTGGAGAAGTTATCTACTTTGTCACCTTTTGTTTAGAATTGACATTATTTAAGTTTAAGCTATCTACATTCCAAGGTTGGGTCATTAGACTAACAATATTGTTATCTTTTCCAGTTGGGACAAATTCCTCTCTTTCAACTCTGTGTTCCACTTTTACATTCTGCTGTAATTGATCCTTTTGGCACTTAGTATTGTTATTAACGAGCAAGTCATTGTCCAATTGTGGATCCGCTCACACATTATAAGGGGGGTGGAACTAGTTAACTGAGACTTAGATGGTCTAACCTCCAGATTAATGGAATTAAATTCTTTGTGCAAGCAAGAATTATCAAAGATGATGTTTTCCATAATGTTTTTAGAGTGGGTGCCTATCTTAATACTTTCCAGATAGCATATGTCTTAGGGTAAACCAAGGACAATATCTTCTTGTCCAAGTTTATCCTTGGGTATATCAATCACCAAAGGGTTAAGATAGGAGCTTCCTATTAAACTTTCTTTAGTATGCTCAGAACTAATGCTGCCAAAGTTAAAGGAGGGATTGTCTTCTAATGAAATTGAATCCTGTTCATTTTCTTATACTTCTCCCCATTATTCCTATGGTGGATCTTGTCAATTGCTAAGTCCAAGGCAATGGAGCTTTGTTGAGGATTTATCAATGGGCAATTCCATCATAGAAATGCAAGAAAAGGGAGGTTTTTAAATATCAACATATATACTATTAGAAGGTTTTTTCAATGCCTTCTTAGTGGAATCAATAATAAAGTCTACCTTTTGTTCCAAGTAGGGTTTAATTTGCACCTGAGAATCTATAACTAATTTGAGATCCGGGTGAGGATTTGTCTCACCAGTCTTTTTATTAGGTAGAACCAATGTTACCAATGGGTAATTTACTCATTTTTTCTGTCATTAACAATACTCTTTATTTGCAAAGAGTTTAGAGGAAAGCTCTAAAGATAGATTTTCATCATTCAAGGATTCTCTCCCAAAGATGAACTGCTTGTTCTTGTTTTCTTTCTTCGCTTTGACAATTCTTGCTTTAATCTCATCTAACACAATAGTTTGGGCATTCTTTTTAACACCAATGGCTGACATGAGGGGTTTGGAGGGGTTCAACACTAGAGGGGAAGGATGAACTTTCATAGGGAAAAACCTCAAGGATTGTTATGGAAGTAGCCTCTTCAAGGTGATCTGGGTCACCAAGTGGAGAGAAATCCACAATCAAACAAGAAACCTCCTGACAGGAGGTAGGAAAAATTGCCATTATAAGACTGGAGCAGGCAACAAAGGGGTTAGAAATTTGGGGGTCTCTAATAGAATCACATTCCTTAGGAATATCTGAGGACGGGGGACCATTGGATTTTTTTTTCAGTGGAAGGAGCATTTCTTGTGCAAGGGTTGCTATTGGGATTAATAGCAAAGGAAAGGTGTAATTTTGTCGAAGATGCACCTCTTTTTTGCAAAGAAAGCAGGCATTCAATCCGCCAAGAATTTCAATGCTACAAGATAAGGACTTGTCACCAAATTTTATTTCAATTATCTCTCGTATGTTTGCACAGAGGGCTGGCAAGACCAGAGCTCTTGCATCCATATGCATAAGGGTGACATTAGTATGCTCAACTCTCAATACTCTGCCAAACTAAGAGACCAATTGAGGTAAAAACTTCCATACTTGGGGGGGGGACATTTTTTAGAGTGACCCATCATACATAAGTTAGGGCCAAAACTTCCTCATAAATCAACTTAGCCAACCAAGCAATGGGTCTAAAAACTGTGTCACCAATGGTCCGATATTGTTTTCCTACGATTTTCTATTGCATTTCATGTTCTTTGAAAATTATCAGGAAAAGACCCTTTTGTATCATGTGACAAAAGGAAAGTTAAATCCCTAATTTTTTTTTCCAAATGTTGCTAAACCATTGATCTAAGGATTTCTTTGTCAAGTGTCTGTCTTTATTAACAACAACAAAAAAAAATTGCAATGTTTTTAAGTCTAAATTCTTCTTTTTTAATGGCATGTACTATATTAAGGTTTGGGGATATGATTAGTTTCCTTAGATAGTGCTTACCTTGGCCTCCTGGAAGCAGCTGCTGTTTGCGGTGGGTTCCAGCATCAAGAGATACAAATTTCGTAGATGCTAGTACCTCCAAGGAATGCCCTAACACTGCCTCACGAAATGTTTTTTCATCTTTTTTTTCAGAATCTACATTTGTCTTGCCAATCTTGTTGGGGGTCTCACCATCTCCCCCCTCCATAACTTCGAGGGTACGGTTTACCAATACAAATTAAATGTAGGGTCCCAAAGGAGATCGAGGGCCACAAAAATGAGAAAAAATGAATTCATATGCAATCAATACAAAGTAGCATTAAAACTTTTAAACAACATCAACCCTCAAACAACATTAAACCCCTATACAATTAGCCAACGAATATGTGGTCAGGTACTAATAGAGTACTAAGAAAGGGAGAGAAAACCTATCGCCCCACACGTAGGGGCAGTCAAGTGTCCTCAAACTTTGAGTTTCAAGCCCTCTGTCTCCAATATTGCTCTCCTCTCAGAATATCCCTATCCTCTCGGGGTTTGACTAAGACCTTTACTACTGTTGAAATCACACATTCATTTTTTTTTGTTGACTCATTGAGTACTACCAATGATTCATTGCAACAAGTATCTGATTGTCTTATTGATAGGGATTCCTATTTGACAGACATTGCTTCATTGTTTGTGTAATCTCAAATTTCAGATTTGGAACTCATTTGAGGGTTTATCTATCCTATTTGATGATAGACATGGCACGATTATTGTCACTTTATATTTGTCTTTGGAGCATGTTCAAAATTAGTTTCAATTTGTTCCTTGTTTGTCACCTATATAGTCTCTCTATTTCCTTCCTATGGGGGGATCATTGATTATAATTTCATAGAGGGAGGTAGTCAGAGATTTGTATTGTACATGGGTACCTAACTGTTACACTAGTTTGTCATTGATGTCAAATCAACATTCAGTTCGAATGCATTAATCAGTTTATGAACAGACATAGAAAACATCTGCCAGTGATACCTGATCTTGTTGATTGGATATATGCACATAGCATAATCGATTTTCAAACCATGGGGTTGAGTTTGTGAATTTTTGATGAGATACGATCTGCATTATAATTACTATTCAAACCTTTGGAATAACTTGTATGGGGCTGTACAGAAGAACAAAACTTCATTTGTGGTATGTGATCAGATCTTTATTCTTGATTGAAACTTGTGAACAAGTTCAGACTGAATGAACAGAAAGTGTTATATCAGAAGATAAGTAATGTTTCAAATGCACAGCAGATGGTTGATATGTTTGTATGAAACATTACCATGTACAGCAGATGGCCATGAAGATGGCATGGATCCTTGATCCACTTCTTCTTGTCAACGTTCGAAGATATGCAGAAGAATACCATTGTTTTTATCATGTTTTAATCGGACCTTAATCAAATCTTTGAAGATAGTCTCAGATATTATATCCTTGATCGATGATTTGATAATGGATATCATTTGTTACAATATATATATATATATATATATATATATGACACTTATAAAAAGCCACCACAATGGGAGAATGAAAAGCCATGATGAAAAGGAAGTTGGGAGTAGTTGGTAGTTAGAGTTGTTAGTTGTAACTACTTGATTCAAAAGAAAATGTTTTAGAGTGGAAGTGAGGTTGATGTGTTATTGCTGAAAAGAGAAATATAGAGATATCATATAAGTCTGGTGTAAATGCACATTGTTGACAAGGATTACGATTAATGTGAATTGTTTTGGGTATTACTGCTGTAAAGAGTGATAAAGATATATCAGGATTGTAGGTTTGATGGAGGTGTGTTAAAACGAGTTTCATTATGACAAGAGTAAAGCAAACATCTTGTTGAGTTTCTGTGGCAGAGGAGTGCTAAATTGTTGAACAGCCAAAAGGCAAATGTCAGTCAGTGTTGATGAAAGGTTTTGTTTTATATATGATAACAGCAATATATTATCTTTTGTTGAGATTGTATAAATGTATCTAAGAATGTGGAGTGTGTGTTTACTGTTATGAACAACAAATCATTATGCTTGGTGTCAAGATAAATTTCTGATATATTGAACAGCAAGAGAGTGTTTACAGTCAGTATTTTGATTTGAGAGATCAAATTAAAGTCTTTATAGAAAGTTGTAATTTGTAATTGTGATTGGTGTTGGGTTGGTGCTTAGACTGTTGAGTGGGTGCTCATATTTGAAAGAGTTGGTGCTCTTAAAGTAGGGGTTTGGTGACTTCTTAGGGTTGGTGCCCTTAAAAATTGTAATTGAACTTCAACTGTGAGTCTAGATTATGACAGTAGATCCTAGTAGCATTTCTCACCGTGGTTTTTCCATCTTAGGTTTTCACGCAAAATCTTGTGTATTGCTTCTTGTGTGGTTGCATTGCTTTATTGTTTTAGTTTCAGTTACTTTCAGATTTCAGTTTGAGAGTTAAAAACTTTAATTGCGCTAAAGTTAAAAAGTTTGTATCTACTACTGATTCAACCCCCCCCCTCTCAACAGTAGAATTGTGTTGTTGTCCTCATTTTTGTTTTAATAAATGAAGGACCATTACATAAAACTTTTGTCAAAAAATGAAAATTTTACTCTACGGCATGCTTCCCGAGGCAGAATTTTGCTTCGCCCTTGGATTGGCTTAATCCTCAGTCCATCCTTGAACCACGTTTCAAATTTCATCGCATTCTGGGTTCGTTTGCTATGTCTTTCCTTCAATTTCGGGTTTTTTCTTCCTGACTGCAGGTGGGAAATTTTCCTTGAATTGCAAGTTTTAATGATTTTCTTTGTTTTAGTTGTTGTAGGGAAATTTTTGGCTAATTACAAGTGCACTTTATTGAGAAAAGAACTTGTAACTTACTTATTATTTCCCCCTTGATGCTTTTTGGCTTTTTAAGTCATAATAGGGATTTTTTGAATAGGTTACAAGTTAATTTTAAATTGCATATTTAAAAGTCACTTGTAATTCTTTTGTAAAACCCCTATTTTAATGTCTTTTGCTTGTAATGGGGATTTTATTCCTGTATTGCATGTGTTGAGTTATTAAAACTTGTTGTAGGGATTTTATTTTCCCTTTACAAGTTATTATAACTTGCATGTCTCTCTCCAAAACTCGATTTTGCTTAGAAATGGAATAAAGTGACATTTTAAACTTGTTATTGTGTCCAAGAAACCCGATTTTCTCCATAATGTGTAAATAGAGGAATTTTAAACTTGCCATTCACTCCCTAAAACCCGATTTTGCCCTTTTGAAAGAAAAGTAACATTTTTAACTTGTAATATGGGAATTAAAACCCGATTTTCACTATTACATGTAAAATGAAACTTGCATTTCTTTTCCAAAAACCCGACCAGCTAAGGAAGGCGATTTTGTTGGAGATTTGAAGCAATTTTTATGGAGATTTGAAGCAATTTTTATGGAGATTTTTTGGGAGATAGAAGGCGTTTTGAATTCCTCCCTATTTTGATGCACTTGCAAACACATTTCATGCCATTTGGGGTTTATGATTGCTGGTTTTTTGGATCTAAAACAGCAAACATGTGTTTGCCAAATCCCACGTTTTGGTGGATCCAAACTCCACGAATCTTCCATCTCCTAAATTGTTGTCTTCCTTCACCTAGGCGTTGAAGTTGGAGGAAGATTTGACCGGTTCTTGTGCCATTATATTTGCATTTGGTGCCACATTTTGCTGCCCATGGTGTTTTGGTAAAAACGTGGCTAGGGTTTTGGAATGCGGTTAGTCTCTATTTAAGAGTTTTCTTCCCTTCTTTCAAAGATTGATCATCTTTTGAAGAGGCATTTCAGATTGAAACAAGGTATGATTTCTTTTCTTTTCTTGTTTCATTTTCTTGTTTTCTTGACTTCTTGTTTTTTCCTTTCTAGTTGTAAATTTGTGTATATGTTTATTTTGCCTCAAAATTCGGTTTTGTGAGAGAGATCTTCTCCTTTGCAAGGCAATTTGTGAATTGCATTGTTCTTCCCCATTTTCCCTCTTTACTTGTATTTGGGATTTTAAATCCCGATTAGAAGTCGGATGAAAATAATTCATCTTCTCTTATGGTTATAATAATTTAACCATCTTCTAGTGAAATTCCAATTTGCAAAGATGAAAAATACCCATCCTTCCAAAATCGGGTTTTTAGAACCGGATTGCATGTCCAAAGTTCTTCCCATTTTCTTGAAAATGACATTCCCAAAACCTTTCTAGTTTTATCCACCCATATTGCTTATATCCGTGCTTTCCATTCACGTCTTTTGCCACAAGTCTAAATCTCATTTTTCACTCATTTCTCCATTTTCCGTTTTACAAGTATACTTGCATTTGGGTTTTAAAAGTCCGATTGCATGTTCATTCTTCCCAACTTGTATACTTGTAAAATTTTCCCCAATATCCGAAATTGGTCAAAGTCAAATTTCCACCATTCCCATTTATTTCCCATCTCTCTCTCACAAATTCGTGAAGTGCAAGTGTTGGAGTTCTTCCCATTTGAAGAAGGAAAAATGTTAGTTGCAGTTGATTATGATGTTGCCTTAGTTTCACCTTCGCAAGTTTCCTCTCCTTTGGATCACATAAAAGACACGGAGATAGGGCTTGTGGACATGTCAGAATTCGTCAAGAGAGTGGAGGATCCGCAGGATAGTAATATGCAGCGGCTGTTGGACAGCCACATCCATCATGCATCCTCTTTTCCAGTGGCTGCCCTAAAACCTGAATTTGTTCTCGCTTGCACCCATCGCTTTGACAAGGAGACGAGAACCATTAAAAATGATGATGGTGAGGCAATAATCTGCCTTGATGCAGATACAATTGAGAAAGTTTGCAGAATACCACCAACACGTGTTTATATGGAAATTTCAAAGGATAGTGCAACCGAGTACTATGTCAAGAGGGAAAAGGACTGCAAACGTCTTCTTAACAGGTGGATTCATGAGCCATGAGCCGCCTTCTCAAGGTGGGCTAAGTTGTGCTGTTGCGACTTTAAGTGGGAAATTTGAGACATCATAACTCTCCTCAGTAGGATGATGGGTCTTGAACACTCTAATGTTTTTGAACCCTGGATGTATCAGTTTGCCATGTTCATAAGGCAATCCCATCATATTTCATGGGGATAGATTATCAGTGATGCTTTGTGCGAGCAACTTGCCGCAGTCCCTACCACCATGACTTTCTACATGAATTCATGCTTAGTGTATTTGGCAGCGTCACTCGAACATTTCCTTGGTCTATCTACCAAGGGTGACCGCTCGCTTATACCTGGGTGGGAATATTATGATCAGCTACCTTTGAGACCCAGCAGATTACATTTCAGAAGAGTTCAAGATGCATTCTTTGGTTACTTCATGTGCCAATTTGACAAGACTCTAAATAACAAAAGGGTGTCAGATGAAGCATGGGAAAGAGTCAATAAGTATGGGTGCTTGTTTCTTCAATTCCCAACTTTCACTTATGTGAGGGTCGGATGCTACAGTGGGCAACCATACATGCTCCCTAGATACCCGACTGATAAGATCATTCTTATGGAGTTGGGAAGACAAATCATGGCTGTGCACGCTCATCAATCTGTCAGACATAAGGTCGGAATGGGGATCTCTACAACAAACCCATTGAAAATTGGCCGGTATTCACTTGTCACATCCGTCAAAGCCAAAGCTATGGAGATTGAGATGCAAGAGATTAAACTCAAAAGGTTTAAGTCCAGGGCAGCTTTTGATTACCGGGGTATGAAGGAAAAAATCTAAAAGTCCTTGGTGCACGTGCATCGTATTGAGGATATTTGGGTAGATCTCCGTACGGAAATGGAGGTTCTCAAGATGGACTACTGCAGGCTTACTGTTGAGCAGGTTATTGATCTGAATTGGGTGGACATCCCGCAAGGAATGATTGATGATGGTCATGTGCTCGATCCTGAGTACGTCTCACGAAGGGTTGAGGAAGCCCCACTTCCTTTAATCCAATGGTCGCATAAAGAATGCACGTCCATTCTTGAAAGATTTCAGCCTATCTTGGCTAACACCAACACTTGGCTCAAAGGTAATGGTGTTAGACTCATCAAGATCAAGGTTGGGAAAGAAGATGACTCTACGGGGCCTTTTAGATGTAAGTCTGAGATTCATATTGACAACAGGGAAGGTGCATCATCTTCAGGCACCAGGATCAAATTTCGGGTTAGCCGGGCAGTAATGCTTCCTCCTGAGGAGGTGACAGTTCGTGGAAAAGAAAAGTCCTAGTTTCACGTTCATGTGATTGATCCTGATAATCCAAAAGAAGGACAACAATCAAAAGATGCTCCTAAGTCTCTAGCTTCGGACTCACCTCATGAGATTCCTTCCTCAGTTTCCATCGAGATGCCGCTTTCCCCTCGTGACATAATAGTGGAAGAGTCTCCTCAGAATGCCGTTCCTATTTCAGCAGTTGAGCCGCCTCTTGATCATCAACAAGAGAGTTCGCTGGAAATTCCTGAGGATACCCCTGCATGTATCCATGTCAGAGATTGATACCTCTACTTCTGGCTTTGAAGAATTTATGAGGCAATCTTCATGCCCATTGGTTATTGAGCAAACCATGGTCGCCATCCAAACAGATACTCCTCCCAGGGTGACCACGACTGTTCAAACAAAAACTGCTTCTCCTTCGCCTTCAACAACTACTAGAGGAGAACTAGTTGTTTTACCTCTATGGCTTAGTTCTTTTACCCCAAAGAGGAAGAAGCAGGAAATCTCTCTTGATGTCTTTGACCATTAGCAACTCAAGCAGTCTATGCCCAAGGTTGCTAAAATGGCCAAGATAATTTCAAAAGTAACTGTTGTTAGCAATAAGATGAAAGTAGCAAAAATTGTTGAGCCCCTTGCAGATAAGCCACGTGAGGAAATGCAAGCTGCTGATTCTAAGGTTACAAGGATAGAATTGGGCAAACAAACGCATGAGGTGGTCAAACATGGTGCCCAACAATCCGTAGCCTCACTAGTGCAGTGGTATGATGAACTTCTAGCAAAGAAAGACAAGCTAGAAGAGGAGAATAGGCAACTTGTTGCAGCTGGTCATAAAATTACAAGACTTGCTGGTGAAGGAAGTAATCTTATAAGTTCTTCTGGTTCCGAAGAATCAATTTGGGGAGTTGAAAGAGCTGCTCAAAGAGTACAAGCATTGGATTCTTGGGTGGATCAACTTCATGATCTATGTGCACAAGTGCTTAAAGACATTTTCCAAATGATGTCTAAGTTGGAGACCATTGAAGAAAAATTGAATCATACCTCCGACACTTTCAAACAAAATTTGGAAAGGGTTGAAGGTAATTTGACAATTTGGCGCACCATGCCCCAACAACAGTTGAGTGTTCTTCAGGAGCATGCCATTATTCCTTCCAGGGTTATGTAGTTGGAATTTGAAGAACTTCTGGAGAATAAAGCCCTTGTTCTCAAATCTCTCATTGAGGAGATTGATGATGCAATGAGATTGCGGGGTGAGGTATTCCAAGTTATTGTTTCCCATTGTAAGAAGGCTTCTTGCACCATAATGAGCCAGAATGGAGAGCTGATACCAGAAGAAGTGCTCGTAGATCTACAGACGAGGATTCATAATGAATGGAGGAGCGAACAATTCTCAACTGCTTCAATTCAAGTTTTGATGAAACATCAAATTTTTTTGCACAAAATCCAGTCCATCTTGGAGAAGAACGACTCTATGCTTCTTCGATGCCATGATACCATTGTGAAGACCATGGTTGTTGCTAAGAACACCCACGAACCGAATCTTGTTGAACTACGAATGATCATCCAGAAGTTTGAAGGATTCATGTCTTCACATGCTGCAACTTAAGTGTTTTTCAACACTTAGTTGTATTTTTTTAGATTTGTAATCTCTTAGTTGTATTTTTTCTTTTGACAAGTTGCATGTAAAAACCTTGCGTAAATTGCAAGTTAAGTCTTTACTTGCACTTTTGTAATTACATGTAAGGCAACTACAAGTTGTGTTCAGTTAGGACTGTAGTTGGAATAAGTCTCAGTTAGTTATTGAATAAGTCTTGGTGGTTGAGAGAATCTCTCAAGTTAGTTAGGATCCTCCCACCTTTTTCTCAAGACTCCTCTTCTATAAATACTGGAGGGGTCTATTGTAATCTTTATCTTTTGGAAAGCAAGCAAAAAATTTTGCCAAATTTACAGCAAAAAAGTCTTTGAGCTTTCATGTGTGAATTCAAGAATTGGAAGGAATAGAAGGAAATTACTCAAGCTTTGAGTCTTTGTGCTACATACTTGAGTTTGTGTTCTATATTATCTTTCTTGCAAGTTTTTCTTCAAAGAACTTAATCGAATTTGATTTGCAGTCTTTGTGCTACAAGTATTTAAGGTTAATATAAATTAGAATAAATATTGTTTTGAGAGGAGCTGTAAGTCTTTGTGCTTGCACTTATTTTTAAGAGAGTTTAGAAGCAGATTTTGTGAGAAATAGCTGTAAGTCTTTGTGCTTGCACTTATTCTTAAGAGAGTTTAGAAGCAGATTTTGTGAGAAATGGCTACGAGTCTTTGAGCTTATACTACTTCCCATTGTTTTAAGTAGAAAAGAATAAGATATTCCAGTCTTTGAGCTGTTATAATTTGTTCTTGATAGTGTTAATATAGAAAAGGGTAGATAGAACTTCATATAATCAAGACTTTGAGCTTGATATTGCTGTTCCGTCCCGAAGGAAGTGACGAAATTGCTATCACTTTTCTGTGAAGAGAAAAGAATATTGGCTTTCTTGAAAGAAGAAGAAAGATTGCCATCCCATCCTTTTTTATTTTTTTAGTTGTAGTTAAATAGGGGGAGCCTTCCCTTAATTAGGAGAGTTTTACTCACACACTGTGGTTGAAACCACAATTTTGTATATTTTCCCAAGTGTACAAAATTTTCAACCAACGTGTTCTACAGTAACATCGCATAGTAGCCAAGATCTATCATCATAATAATCTTACATCTTTGCATAATAAGTGGGTGGTGTTGGTGTGAATAAGGTTTTGGCCCTAGAATGGTCTTGTACCTAGTGTTTTAGCTAGTTCTTAGTGGGGGACTTATTCACATACTTAAGTTTACTTAGGTCTTAGGTGTTGTTTCTTGAAGATCGATTAGTTGCCACATGTGTTAGAAAGGTTGTCATTGATGTCAAGAAGACATTCATTATCTTTATGAATGAAAGAAATTGTTAGAATTGATGTCAAACATTGAGAAGACAAAGTTGTCATTAATGTCAAAAAGGTGGCATGAAGTGACTGTAAAAAATAGTCTATAGAATGGTAAAGTTTATGATGAAAAAATGTCCCATGATATGCTATATATATATATAGAAATCCATGTGACATGATCTCCAACGGTACTGTGGTTTGCAATAGTAAAAAGGTAAAAAGCATGTTAAACAGGTTCACAACACATGGTGAACTTTCCACTAAGAAGACAATGAGTAGCAATCTAAGTATGGATAGCAGTTTACCTATAAGATCCAAAGTCAGCAAAAGTAGCAATGTTATTAAAGAAAACAAAGATGGTGATTGTAATTGCAGTGATTTATATAATTCATTATAAGACAGCGATCAGCATTTGAATCGAAGCAGCAAACAAAACATACAGTCAGCAATTAGCAAATTAAAATTGTTTATTATAAAGAATGAGCAGGTTCAGAATTCATCGACAAAGCATCCAATGAAGTCAATCTCCATCAAAGATAATTTATATGGTAGAAACATACGGCCACACAACCATCATTATAAGACAAAGTCAAATAAAACAGAAAAATCAAATAAGACAAGTTTGTCTTGTCTTTTTCAAGAAACGAAGATAGTGATTCATATAATGAAAAGTCATGATTAATAAATAGGTATGATTTTGATTAGAACACTATTCTTCAAAAGGTGCATTTGGTTTAGAAGCGATTTGTTTAAAAATAAGAAAAAGAAAAGGCAGTAGTTTAATAAAGGGAACATTTATATAATAACAGTGACTATTATAAGTGTAAAGGAATTTGTTAACCAAGAGATATGTCTTTGCAGAAGGTTATTTTCTATCATAAGGGATGCATACTTTCATGAAAGAGCATAACGAAAGATATAAAATCAATATGGCATGAGAGATGAAGAGTGCGTGTTGAGTTACAAAGACCATCAAGCAAATACACGAAGGGCAGTCATATATGAGAAGATAATTGCAGATTTAAGGACGTAAGAAGAGATTATTGCAGATCTGAGGACATAAGAAGATATTATAGCAGATCTGAAGAAAAGTTTAAAGAAAACTTTGAGAGAGATTGTGATCATCTTGTGGCAATTTGTTATTGGACTTATAGCAGATTTAAAAAGGAATTATTGCAGATTGAGAAAGTTTTTGTGGCAGACTTATAGTCATTTCTTAGTCAATTTGAGAAGGTGATTATATCAATTTGAAAAAAGAGAACTATAGCATCATTTGTGAAGAATAAGATCATCCATCATCCATTATAGAAACAACATTGACAAGGTGGAAATTTGAATGAGGGGTTGGTGCCTCTAGTGAGTTGATGCTCATGAATTGAATGAGGAGTTGGTGTCTTTAGTAGCTTGGTGTCTACAAATTTTGTAAAAGAAGAATTTATATAAATGCATTAATTTGTCGTGGTTTTCTCCCATTAGGGTTTCCATGTAAACATTATTTTATTGTGTTTTCTCATGTTTATAATCATTGAAAGTTAGTAATTAATGCTATTGTGATTGTTAAAGTTTAAATTTGGGGTTACCATTTGAGTAGTTATATATATTCCAGATAAATGAAGATAATGTCAAAGAGCCCAAATTTGAGAGCAAATAAGAGAAGAAAGAGTCCCCATACAAGAGGATAGCACAAATATGAAAGACAATTATTCTGCTGCAGCAATCAAGAAAACTAGAAGAAGAGAATGAAGGTGAGAAGACTCACAAAGAGATCAAAAGGATGATTTTCATTTAGCAGCCATAGAAGGAAAAGTTGAACATGCATAAGACTGTGATGGGATAGCTAAGTTTCCAACTTGTCACCTAGGAAAGAGGAGTATTAGAGCAAGGGGGAGCATTAGAGAATATACAACAAAGGGAGAAGCGTATATTACATTGAAGTAAGTATTAGAGAATATGATTAGATGTTTCCTATGATTCATTTGTAGACAGAAGTAATATGATCCCTTTGCCATTGATGTCAAAGGGGGAGAATTATAGAAAAGAAATAAAATTCTTTTGCCATCAATGACAAAGGAGGAGATTGTTGGAAAGTTTGTCATTGAAAGTAACTTTTTTGAATTGATGTCAAAGTTTGAGAAGACAAAATTTTCATTGATGAAAGGTGGCATGAAGTGACTATAAGAAATAGTCTATAAAATGGTAAAGTTTATGAAGAAAAAATGTGTCTTCATATGAAAATCCACGTGACATGATCTCTGAGGGTACTGTGGTTTGCAATAGTAAAAGGCATGTTAAATAGGTTCATGAGACATGATGAACTTTCAACTAAGAAGACAATGAGCAGCAATGTAAGTATGAATAGCAGTTTACCTATTAGGTCCAAAGTCAGCAAAAACAGCAATGTTATTAAATAAAAAAAGACAATGATGGTAATTGCAATGATTTATATAATATCATTATAAGACAACGATCAACATTTGAATAGAAGCAGGTTTACAATTAATAATGTTTATTATAAACAATGAGCAGATTCAGAATTAATAGACAAAGCATCTAATGAAGTCAATCTCCACCAAAGATAATTTATTATGATAGAAACATACAGCTACACAACCAAAGATCATTATAAGACAAGGTCAAATAAAACCCCCAAAAAATCAAATAAGGCAAAGTTAAGTAAAACAAAAAAATCAAATTAAGACAAAATACCAAATAAGACAAATTTGTCTTGTCTTTTTCAAGAAAGGAAGACAACGATTCATATAATGAAAAGTCATAATTAATAAAGAGGTACAATTTTGATTAGAAAACTATTCTTCAAAAGATAAGCAAAACAAAAAGCAACAGTTTAATAAAAGGAACATTTATTAATAATAAAATAATAAATATTGTAAGTGTAAAGGAATTTGTATTATATAAAATCAATATGGCATGAGAGATGGAGAGCGTGTGTTGAGTTACAAAGACCATAAGAAAATACACCAAGGGCAGCTATATATAAGAAGATTTTTGCAGATCTAAGGAGGATATGAATGAGGTCTTGGATGATAGTACTGCTTGGAGTGTAGTTCATAGAAGAAGGAGAGGTCCTTCATCTCACTCTTGTTTCTTGTCGGTTCCTTGCTTTAGTCAAAAACATTTTTTATTGTTTTAACCTTTTGTTTTCCCAGTTTCACCACTTGTAAGATTCACACTTTTTGCCTTGATGTAATCAGACTAGGCCCTTCCAAAGCTTATCTAATCTAAACTTGATGAAATGAAACAATTCTATCCATAAGGAAAGCATATTTAAAAAATCAATTAACATTCATTTAAATTAAGTTTTACTTGTTTCAAATTTTCCTACATTTTAACATATTCTAAAACATATAGCAAGGTGCCTATACCGACATAGATCACCAAAACATCGCAAAAAAGGATGACCTATTGTAACGCCAGCCAAGAAACCCCAGAGGACAACACTAACTAACAAACCGACTAATCATCTGAGAGATAATATTTAAAAAAAAAAAAGAGATACAACATCACATTGTTCTTAAAGGAAACACATACATTAAATTAACATGACTACATATCATTTATGCACAAGCGAAAATAAACTCCTAATTTCTAACTTATATCCTCTAAGGTATCCTAACGTCATTACTGATAATGCAACAACTATACAGATACATGAAACATCCCCTACTTAAACTAAGGTCTTATCATTAATCATAGTATAAGAAAGTACTCACTTAAAATATAGAAAAATAACTGTGAGATATAACATAATAGACCTTTATAAATATTACATTCTTTTAAAACACCAATACCAAATGTTCCTATCCTATCAGTTCTTGCAAACATAATGAATCTAACCTTTCCTATAATATAGCCGGTACCAACATTGCATAGATTAAACATATGATAACATTGTTACATTACATATTACATCTTATGGACGATTTACATTATAGATTACATGGATCTTTCCAAAGAGAGTGTCTTAATACAATGTTCAATGAATGATATCCAAATACAAGTACGTAGTTGGGTCTTTACATATAACAGAGATTACATTCGCATCATAAATCCATAGCACTGGAATTGAAGAGAGGAACAACCATCCATCAAGCTCACAGACAAACCACCAGATATACCAATGGAAGAAGGCATGAAACACCTGACCATGTGGAACCAAAAAGGTCCACCCCCATGCTCCGGAGAATGACATAAGGCCCCACACACATCACTAGACCTAGGACGACACCTTTACGTCCAAGGGATTACAAACACTCACAAAGGTAGAAACATACTGAAAGACTAAAACAACACAAGATGTAGGCTCAACATAAGACACAAACTCACCAGAGGCTTTAACAACTCCACATAGGGTACTAGGCTACAACTAGGGAAGAGTGTCATCACATGGCATCAACATGAGTATCCTTGGTAGTGTGACCCTCTCCAAACTCTAGACCTCGATGCCCATTTGGCTACATATGGGGAACCTAACAATCCTTCCATGTAGGCAAGGAGGTACGATCTGTCATACAGGCCTTCCCAATCTCATCCTGAGCCTAAACGAGCACTCCAGGCCATGAGATCTCATCCTCTGCCTATGCGAGCACACAAGGCATGATTGAGACACAAACAATTATCTTATAAATGTGCATTTTACCCATCCCTTAACTCATTTAATTTAATGTTATCACTTGATTAACCAACTCTCAATGAGATTCCTTGGTAGCCACTTTTGGGCACTGACACCCACTTGAGAGCCACTCCCTCTAACTAGACACCACTAACCTATGGGTACAACAAGAGGATTTTAACAACTTTATAAAAACCATGGTACACATAATGAATCATCACAACACCATCTCATAAATTGAAATAGAACTTCTATAAGACCCTAATCAACAAAATGGTTTAATCCTGAATCTACATCATATGCATAGCCTCTAATTCATTATCGTCAAGCATGAGATTGAGCCTATGACCACCAATTCAAATCTAAATATCCATACATGATGACATGAAACATCATAAAATCATAAATCATTGGTTCCATAACATAATTTGAACCATAACATCGTTGCTAATTCACAAATCCTTCCTTTGACCAATTGCTCTCAATGCACTATCATGAACACAAAATGAATGAACCATAACAAATGGACACATGCAATTAAAAGGAGACACATGAAACCATCACAAACAATCATGTAGCCTCTAGAAATGTGCAACAAAGAGTTACAAACCCAAAACAAAGCCTTTGGACTGACCCAAGTTGACTTAGACTCCCAAAACTGATCCAGAGAGCAAAAACAATGAATTAGCACATTTACAACATCTTCTAGCACTTTTGCTATTAATTTTGGCACATTAGCAACTTCTTTTGGCACGTTTACATGCTGTTTTAGCGCATTTATAACAACAACAAGAGTGTGACCTCGAGTTGACTTTGGGCTCAAATCTTGACACCCAGATAACTAAACATGCAAAATCTAACACAAAGCCATTTGAGATGGGTGAGTTTCCTACTTAGAAATGTAATTAGATCACACCCATGACAAGAAACAAAATTCCAAGACGACAATAGCCTTTAAAAAGAGTAAAAGGAGAGTACCCGAAACAACCATTCAACAAAACAACAAAGGATGAAACCAAATCTTTTCTAGAACTTTTAAAACATCATACAAACACCAAATAAACACTTCTTTTCATTATCTAAAAGCAAAAGTACATAAAAAATGAATAAATTTAGAAAACTGCAACCTGGAAAACGAAGAATAGGACTATGAAGACGAAGTCGTACAACCTTCACACACATAGCAAGTCAACGCGAACCAGAAAGCCTCCAAAAATGAAATCCCACATGAAATTCAAGCCTTCGAAATCAAATCCATGAAACCTCCTTACAATCTTCACAAATTCCCCTCTCAAATTTTCATCAAAATTCACTTTCAAACACATGCAAATTGAAACCCCTCTCCAAAAATCCAGATTTTCAAAAAACCACTCTCCAAAAGAAACCAAAAGTCCCATTCCCTAACAACCACTCTAAAAAACAACCTCCAAAATTTACCCAAATCACATTTGAATGCAAAACAACCCTTTCCTCATGCACTAATGACCAAATCAACAACCCCCAATTCGAACAAGAGAACACTCAAATGCCAAATAATATCTCCCACAATAAATATAAAATATAATAAATCATTTCCACATATATTATAAATGCTAATAATAAAAAATATTATAACATAATACCCACTAATTAAATCTCACATAATTAATCATTCACACGGGACTATATATTATAATTTATTTATTATCTACCACAACCATATAACATCAAACCATCAATAAATATAAATAAAATACAACATACATATAACCACACAAAATCTAACAAGGCGACTTTAGACCAAGAACATTGGAACTCACATAGGTCACTGACTAGGGTTAAGATGTAGTAGGGCCTTAATGTCACCTCTGATCAACTGCCATTGGGATTAAACGCACGCTCAGACCTATGAGACCAGGTAAAGTCGATGCCTAGTACCCGCATCCTACATAACACCAAACGTCTATACACACACAGACACACATAGACACACACACACACACACTCAGATATATATATATATATATATATATATATATATATATATATATATATATATATATATATATATATATATATATAGGCAGGTGGAAGAGAATCACAACATCACATCTCACTCATATATGAATGATGTGACATTGTCCCTTTGACATCCATGATAGTAAGACATCATAGCAAAGGTATAACATAATTAATGACATCAACATCATTCACATCTAATGTAACCATTGATTTAGGGTTAGCATATGATAAATCATCATTAGCAATAAACATGAACTACATCTTCGAAATAGTGAGTAATCACGAAGCTAATCATGACCTAACATCAATAGTAAATCCAGAGTATAGAATCAACATCATCATAATAATCATAACGAATCCTCTAATATCAAGGAGTATGCCAATATAAAGCGTCAACCAAGAAGCAAAGAGTATCACTCAGAAAGAGACTCAAACCATGCTCAATTGTCTGTAGCCATCTAAGTTTGTTCCGTCTTCTTTGAATATTAATTTTGAAATATGATTTTTATTTGAATAAGTTTTGATAATATGAATAGGTTCTTGATTTTCATATTCACAATATAAGAAAATTACTTTTATTTTTTCAATAACCAAATGAATGCTTTGGCTTTTAGGTGACTATTCGCTTGTAGATGCTTGGAAGTTTTCTGAACTTGAAGATCAAATTGTCAAGCTTTACATCTAGTAGGTGGGATTTATTTTCTCAATCTTGACTATGCATATAAAATTTTAACTATGAATATGTTCTATAAATTTTGTGAGGCATAGATCATAAATCTATGATGTGAATCTCTTGGCAATGTAATACATTTTTTCATAAAATATAATCATATGTTGTATTTTATGCTTCTTATCAATATTTAGTTCAATCTATCAATTCAATCATATCTAATCAATGTTTTACTTAAGTCACAAGCATGAAAATAAGAAGCATAGGAAGAATGTGAAGATTAATAAATTATATAAGAACTCCTTAACATGGGAAGGAGTCAACATATGATTGTAGATGACTGGGAAGGAACAAAAGGATCTTCAAAAATGTTTTAGAATGTTCACATATTTCTTTTATCTTGTTGGATATCTTCTAGCCTATTTCTTATATACATTTTTAGTCCTTATACCTCTATGAACTTTTTGGTAGTAATTCCTTCATCTATGGGTATTGATTAGATCTTTAGCTTAGATAATTGATTGTAATATAGCAATCAATGACTAAATTAATTCATAAAAATATCCTATCATAAGGTTGTAAATGATGTTATTGTTGGCAACACCAAGAAGGAAAACTGAGAGGGGGGGATGAATCAATTTTTACCAGTTCACAACAATTAAGCACAATCTCTGATCCAAACAACAACAACAACAATAAAGATAAGAACAATGATACCACAACACATAACACCAAGATTTTGACGTGGAAAACCCGGTTAAGGGAAAAACCACGATGGAAACCTACCTACAATAAGATGATACTCTGCAGTAGTATGTGTAAATATTACAATGGGGAGTGCACATGCATTCAGGCACACTGCCTAGAGCTCACTGCTCAAAATAAGAAGCCTCAGAAGGCTCCAACCCTCAGGGAAGGTTCACTACCTTACAATAATGATCAAACTACAATCCGGATTACATGAACTGAAAAATTAGCATCTCCTTATGCTTGATGATAGTTCCGGTTAAGCACAAATCTCTTCCCTGCAACAATCTCTGCTCAATACATCACACCGAAGGATAAATTTGCTTATTCACCACATACACCACTCTCTGATAATGCAGACACAACACCGATACCCAAAATTACATGAATATTACACCCATTTATACAATTCATCAGCCTTGACTACAAGGTTGGCCAAACCCATAACACCTAATTACAAAATTACATCACACGATACATAAATCAACCAGCAGACCAATATAGTGACATGGATAACATATCATGGACCTAAATCAAATCTCCAAACTCTCATCACCACCAAAAATCACGCCAAGACCAACCGCAACACGTTACACCACGGAAATATTGCATAACACGAAAAACATCATCGGATCATGAAAATCACCAAGAAGTCGCACAATAATCAATTTGGATCGTCAAGACAAATAGGCCATGATTAGGAAACACCAAAAAGCGCATTAGAGCCATTTGCAATAGCTGCACCAACACCACTTAAGCAAATCTCCATCGATCAACATGCTGACATCCAAGAACACTCAAGAGCATCAACTTAGATAAGAAAGATAGCTTACGAAACACCAAATCACGAACCACTTGACATGGAGATACACACGAACATCCAAAACATTATCCCAAATCTGCAGGGCAAGATGTCATATCGGAGCTCACCGGATAAAAAACCAGACTCTACAAACCACTGAGCAGAAAAATCAGAAACCTTGAATGCAATCACCGGATCAAATGATATAATCAAAAAGACTTCCGGATCATTGAAACCGATTCTCTGCAACACCAAAACATAGGAATATGTTTACATCAATGACAAACAACATATACTAGCAGCAACAATATTCAGTTATTTTATTAGAAATAATAAATGAGGGCTTATTTACAATATTGAAATATTCATCTTCATTATTTAGGAAATGGAATGAAATAACAGGGAAATAATTTATACAAATTAGTATTACACAATAAATATGATTTTATGTGGAGAAAGCATTATTTAACATAAATGATGTTTTGGTTCACTAAAGAGCTCAATGGCATAAGAAGTTTGCACAACTCTACTAAAAACTATTCTCCTGTCTACATGTTGCTTGGAAATTTCAACAAAGAACCCCTTAATCATGCTCTTGTGTGTATTTATGAATATTAGTCACTTTGGAGGCTCCTCAAGACACATGAGTTGGTTTGCGTATTGAACCCCTTGGTTTCTATTTGTTGAAAGTGTCTTTTGTTCCTTATGGGAAATCAAGCATCCTTGCAAGTTGTAGCATTTCTTTGAGAAAACTTGTCCACCAATAGATGATTTTGGTTGATGTTTTTTTGACTAAATTAATTGCAATTTTTATTTCTTAAAATAAGTAGCAAAACAAGGGTGTTGGTCCTATATACAAACACCCTGAAGGTGACAGAAAATAAAGACAATAAAACAAGGGTGTTGACCCTTAACAAACCTAGGTTGGAAATGTTGATGTTGTATCGACAGGAGATATCTTTCTCCTAACTATTGTCGCAATCCTTATTAACAGTTTGTTTATTTTCCTACGTGTGAATATATTGTATCAACTACGATCACCATAAGAGTAGATATCTATATGCGGTTTGTAGGTGTCCAATGTGTTTATTAAGAAATCCACGTAACAAAATAGAATCATGGGATACCTTAAGTCACACGATCTTTGCTAACTCGTTAGTTTTTATGAAGGCAGGCGTTTGGAGGGAGACATGTCTCCTCCGAGATGGATCGATATATGACTAGAGATGCTATCGATTAGAAGGTTAGGTATATATATATATATATATATATATATATATATATATATATATATATATATATATATATATATATATATATATATATATATATATATATATATATATATATATATATATATAAGCTCAACAAACAAGTGAAACAACATGGTATCAGAGTAGGCACGATCAAATGGATTGAAGAATATTCTATGCGAATCTTGTGCCTATTATTATTGTTATTGATGTGTGGGTTAGATATTTTTGATAATTTATTTATAGTGGGAGCTTTAGATTTATTTGCGCGATTGCGATAAATATTTTATGCTGACTATCATATGTATGAAAACGAAAATATTGTATTGAACATTGGAGATCTCATTGGCTTGTGCTTCATTTTTTTTGTTGTGGCCTGAGAATTGGCACAAGTAATTTGACAATAGATATCATTATTGTGTCCGCCAGTGTATTCTGTTATGCCTAGACTGTGCATCGTTGATTGGTCGAGTGTGGTAGAGCATTGGCTGTCATTTTTCTAAGGCCCACGTCTTGGCATTGGCATCAACACCTAATTTAGAGTGTTGGATGTACAAAGCTTGTTATCCAGAAGTGGACATGGCGGTAATGATTCAAGTGAAGAACATTGCATATATGAGGGCTTATGTATCATTGTTGGAGTATAATAACATAGAGGGCATGATATTGTTATTGTAGTTGTCGCGGTGGTACATTCAAAGCGTGAGAAGCCTCATAAAGGTTGGAAGGCAAGAGCCCATCATTGGTGCTCCGCGTTGACAAGGAGAAGGGTTACATCGATCTTAGCAAGTGTCGTGTCTCGGAGGAAGATATTCAGGCCTGCGAAGAGAGGTTGATGTGTCTCGTCATCGATAAGCAAGACTGCACCTTTGTGGAGAAGATGCATCTTCCTGAATCTGAAATTATCAGCCTTTGTAATAAGCTTGTATTGTTTTCAACTTCTACTGCTGCTTACTCAGATAACACCTCCCAAATTTACATAAACTTCAACGCCTTAAATGAGCGATGCCTACGTTGTGTGGGGTTGTATGGAGATAAAAAGGTGATGATTTGCATGCTCCGCAATTAAGGCCTTCTGGGCAATTCGGTTGTGTCTGAGATGGAAGCAGGGGAGTTCGAAGATGGGCCCTACATCATTGTTAGCTCATGTGGTTGTTTTCTACATTATTGATTTCTCTTGACTGGGTAACAAACAATTTGTTTATGTATTGCAATGCTGTCGACCAGGAGAGTATTGTTGAGTCGTATCTCGAAGAGGAAGAACATATACAAATTGCAATTAGTTTCTTCGAAGAGGAGGAAATAACATTCAGAGGGAGTCTAACAAACCAACCGAGGCAACCTTGGACGAGGAGGTTAGGAGGTTGATGCAAGTACTTGGAGATTCAGAGAGAGTCTAACAAACCAACAGAGGCAACGTTGGACAAGGAGGTCAGGAAGTTGATGCAACAACTTGGAGCTTAGAAGGAACCACATCATCATGAAGATTTGTTGTAATGTATAGTTCTCTGAGACAAAGAAGTATGAGGTGAAAGCCCTTGTTTGTGTATATTTCTCCGTGACTGAGAAGTATGAGGTGAAAGCCCTTGTAATGCATTTTTTCTCCGTGACAGAGAAATTTGAGGTGAAAGCCCTTGTCGTTCCACCCTTTGGGAGTAGCCATGATGGATGTCATGTTGAGTGACTCCATGACAACATCACGTTTAGAGACTCTGTGACGATTCTCTTACTTGTGTTTATCCACCCTCTGGGAGTAGCCATGGTGGACGTCATGTTGAGTGACTCCATGGCGACATCATGTTGAGTGACTCTGTGATGGACACTTGTGCACATGTTCCTTCCACACATGGGAGTAGCCATGGTGGACATCATGTTGAGTGACTCCGTGATGAACTCTTTTCCACAAATGGGAGTAGCCATTGTGGATGTCATGTTGAGAGACTCCATGACAAGTATATATGGAAAGATACCTCCCTAGCTAAGAGGGAGTGTTGATGTTGTAGCGACAAGAGATATCTTTCTCCTGACGTTTGTTGCAACCCTTATTAACAGTCTGTTTATTTTCCTACGTGTGAATATATTGTATCAACTACGATCACTATAAGAGTAGATATCTATATGCGGTTTCTAGGCGTCCGATGTGTTTATTAAGAAATCCACGTAACAAAATAGAATCACGTGATACCTTAAGTCACACGATCTTTGCTAACTCATTAGTTGTTATGAAGGAAGGGGTTTGGAGGGAGACATGTCTCCTCCGGGATGGAGATGTGCGATCTCTCTAGATAGATATATGACTAGAGATGCTATTGATCAGAAGGTTAGGTATAAAGATGAAGGTGAATACAATCTATGAGTAAATGCTATACATTACCTACGAAGGACATGTTGTTTATGTTGCCCATATATATATATATATATATATATATATGCTCAACAAACAAGTGAGACAACAAGAAAGGCCTTTAATAGTAGCCAAAAGAGCATTGTTAAAAGCTTACCAAACCAACAACAACCCAAAACCCAGCTCAAGAGTGGGGAGAAACACCTACAACTTGACATAGAGGGGTTTGGGGGGGAGGGGAAGACTTCCCCTTTCGCCTCCGGCAAACAACAGTCCAAGCAATACTATTATTAGGAATAATATAAGGAGGACCAAGGGGGAAATCTTCGTAGAGTTTTTGTCTGCAACAGAAGCAGATTGCTATTGTAGAACAACATCATAAGCGGATTCACGAAGAGCAGATTGATGTTGCACAACAAGAGTGGTGGGTGTAGGAGCCTCGGGGCCAAAGGAGGTGGCATTAGTATCAAAGGCCTCAACCACTGTAAGAGGCACAACCTCGTCTCGAGAGGAGTCATCAGAAACATCCGAATCAAAAGCCTTAACAGTCAAGTGATCAGTAGTAGCATCTTTCCATCAAGTAGCAGCACCTTTGTGGCGTGAGAGAGAACAATCCGCAGTTAAGTGGCTTGTTGAGAAGCATCTTCAACAGTGAAAGGGGAGGCCTTCATAATCCAACGTTTGGGTCCATGGCCTATTGCCAATGTCGATTAAAATGCGGGCAAAGGTAGAATAACCCATGGTAGTCATGGAATCATCAACCTTCAAGAATCGACCTATAGAGTTTACCAATAGCCTCATAACAAGAATGCTCCCAGAAATGAAGGGGGAGATTAGGAAGGCGAACTCATACCAAACACACATTGAGTGGTTCAATAAGAGGGTTGAAAGAAGTTGTCCAGGGTTTGACAAAGAGAGATTTAACTCCCTAAGCCCACAACTTGCCCAACACTAAGTGACAATCATGAGAAGAAGTAAAGAAAGCAATGAAAAAACCTTTAGCACAAGGGTAAAGCTTAGTGCTACCAGCAACCAAAGGCTTCCAGGAAACACTCACCCAACGACGGAGGTCAGGGAGACAATGCCAGAATCCAACAAATTTGCACACTAACCCACAATGTTCATAAAAGCCAACATTGTCAACCACAGAGGAGGTTTTGGCACAAGGAAGAGGTCAAAATTTCCCTTTGGGAGGTTGAGCGACAGATCTAGCCATGTGAGCAAAGCCTCACCCACCAGTAATAAAAGGTTTGAGAGGGACCTTAGCACCTGCATTAACAGGACCACCGTCCGCAGTGGTTGCAATAGTGTCACTAAGAGCAACTACACCACCAACACCCACAAGTGGGGGGCAATGCAAAGAATGGGCATCCTCAACACCCACAACCATAGGGGGGAACACTACTCATCGATGAGGCAACAACACCATCCCCATTGAACGTAGCAGCACGCTAAGTCCACTAAGCGGGAAACGACCGAGGAGAGTTGTTGGACGTAGACCTGGGAATCGTTTCAATTTTTTCAAATTTTGCTTAATTAATTGCAATTATTACAATCATTTTTTCGTAAATTAAATGTGTGAAACAATAAGTTTTGAAGGGGCCTTGGAAACCCAAAACAACAATCAAAACATTAGGGAAAGCACAACAAATTAATGGATTGAAAGTACATGAACACTATACACTATTCGAACCAAGTTGAAAACACAAGGGTGGTTTTGAAGGGACCATAAACCTTGTACGATGAGGCTATAACATAATTGCTAAAGAAGGCAAGTCTTGCCTTAGCATTTTGAGCACCCTTTACCTAGGTGTGGGAAACACATGCATGTTTATGAAGGATACCTTCTTTCTTTGAACAATCTTTCATGAGATATCATCCTCCAAAGAATCATAATGAGGTGTGAAGGGTGAGCTAGTCTCCATTGAAGACTTAAATTGGGCCCTTACAAGCACAAAAAGATGAGTTGAATGCTACATTGAAACCTCCAATAAAGTAAGATCAATAGACTTAACATCTGGTGGCAAGAGGCTGTTAGCTAGAATGGCCAATATTGGGCCTCACAAAGATATCCGATTAGGAGAAATATGTTGGAGTTATTTGGTCAACCCCACAAGCCCATGAATCATCTATAAGCACACCATCTACCACAAATGGAAATCAAGAAAAAATAATTTGCTCAATAGCCTGAGAATTCTATATTGATGCACAAAGATTATGATACAAATGAATACAATGAATCGTTATAGAAAGGATGAATGGAAACCTAGACTAAACCGTAGAGTACGATTAAAAAAGAGCTTGACAAGTGTCCACATCATATTGAATGAAACATGTGCCAATTAAAGCTCATTCTAATAAAAGATAAATGCACTCATAAGTTTAGCTTAAGTGAATAACGTATTAAAATACTTATTATATAATTAATTAGATGTCCTAACTATTACAACACCCCCCTTTGAGATTAAATTAGGAATACGCTAAAAGCTAATCATGAATGCAAGCATGAACAGGTTGTAGCAACAAGGCTTGATTAGGTACCCATGCAATCTCTCACAATCAAAGAAAAAGAGAAAAACGCAGTGGGAGAAAACTCCTCTCCAAAAGAGAGAATGCAAAATTGCACTAGTGAAAGAAGGAAAGGACTCAAAGTAACCCCCCAAGGATTGCTTATGTCACAATAGTACGATGAATGTCCCCCACCATCCCCCTTCTCCCCCTCCTTCAATGCAATCTCTCACAATCAGAGAAAAGGAGAAAAACCTAGTGGTAGAAAACTCTTTTACAAACCAATGCAAATCTCTCACAATCAGAGAAAAGAAGAAAAACTTAGTGGGAGAAAACTCCTCTCCAAAAGAGAGAATGAAAAATTGCACTAGTGAAAGAAGGAAAGGACTCAAGGTACCCCCCAAGGACTGCTTTTGTTACAATAGTATGATGAATGACCCCTCCGCCCCCCCACTCCTTTTTTCTCCCCTCCCATCACCTCCCATAAGAGAGAAAAAATGAGGATAGGAATCCCACGAATGAAGTAGTTGCTCTGCCAATGATGAAATTTTCAAGACAGAACATGATCCACTGTCTACAATCAACATTTCTCCCCTTAGGAAGTAACAAATCCACTGGAGATGGGAGAAGCCACTCCCATAAATGTCAGAAGAATTTTAAAAAATGGAGATATTGGTGAAAAGATATGGGTTCAGAAGCCAAAACTAAATTTTTGACTTTGATTGAGTGTTTTAGAAATTTGCAGCTAAATTTGATGATGAGACCACCATCATTGGAAAGTTCTGGAACTAGCTTTCCAATGATATCTCATTTGTCTAATTTTGATACCGTATGCAAAAATAATGGCGAAAACAAAAAAGCCCTTCTTTAGGCATGAAGAAGGGGACTAATGGCCACTTGGTATGATGATGTCATCGCATAATGCTTTGGTCGCCTGAAAAAATACCGGTCACTAGAATATATTGTTCCTTATTGTAATATTCCCACATGCTTGAAAAGGATGCTTGTATATGATTAGAATCTTTGAAAAATCTAGAATATGATAATCACATGCCTTGAATATAAGTAATAATAAAATATTCCCTGAGTTTGGGCACCCAAAAAGTAAATACAGGCATGTAGTGACGTGAGAACTTAGGCATGTAGTGACGTGAGAACTTAGGCATGGGGTAGGGAAGACATATGCCTTCCCATGCATAAGAATTTTTTCAAATCATTTTGAAAACAAAAAAACAAAGAGCACTTTAACCCCCTTTTAATGTTGTTTTTCAATTTATTTTTGAAACCAAAAAACTTTGCCTAACCCTATTTGATTTTTAAAAAAAAAATTCAGCAACGTGGGCCATTTTTTGAGAATTTTTTTTTTTTTCTAGAAAAAATAATAAAAAAACTAGAGATCTATTTTTTATTTTTGCTTTTTAAAGTTATAATGGTGCCTTTATTAATTTTCTAGGAAAAATAAGAGACAAAAACCCATAAATATTATTTGAGCCCAAAAATAAAACCTGATGTACTTGTGCACGTGATTCAAGAAATTGGCAGTGAGATGGCACATATCTTGAGGTAGGGGTCCTACTATTAATTTTTTGTCTTTTTTCAACTTAGATTTTGATAAATTAACAATAGATTTATATGTATTTGGTCAATCTGAACCAATGGTGAGGCCAAATTGAACCTAAGGTTCACCGAAAGATTGCTCAAGGTTGGGCCTTCTCAAAATTTGAACAAAACTAAGCAAATCTAGAGCTTTGATACTTGTTTGGGTTATTTGTTGAACCTCACAAGCCAATGAATCATCTAGAAGAACAACACTTATAAAAAACGGAGATCAAGCAAGAATAATTTGCTCAACAACCTGATAATTCTATATTAATGCACAAAGATTATGATATAAATTAATACAATGAATCCTTATAGAAAGGGTGAATGCAACTCTAGACTAAACTCTAGAGAAAGATTTAAAGAGAGGTTGACAAGTGTCAAGATCATAACAAGTGAGACACCATTTGTTAATTAAAGCTCAATATAATAAAAGATAATTGCATTCCTAAGTTTAGCTTAAGTGAATATGTAATAAAGGACCTAATTATATAATTAGTTAATGTCATAATTACTCTAACGGAATATCTGAAGTCTTAACAAATCTAGGGTAAGGGACCACCAATGACTTATCATCCTTGTTAGAATCATGGAAAATCAAATACTTGTGGAGGGCATTTGTCCATGAAGTAACCTTACCCTTCTTATGGCAGGGGTTTTTGCATCTTGTTAGTTGTTATGTTTCACTTCGTTATTTGATGACATCATTTGGGGTTTGGGTTGTCCAAACACAATCATTATTTGTGTTGGTGTAAATATTTATTCATATAGGATATAATTACACCTTACTTAAGTTGACTTAGGTAAATTCATAACATCATAGTTTGCATATGAGACACTTAGGGATGTGCATACATTGGGAGTGTGTATGTAGGAGAAATTCCACCTTTTATGGTGTGATATTGTTGTTACTTTATCACATCCACTTATTGTGGGATAATAATTCCACCTTCGGTGGGTGATCCACCTCATGTGGAATATTTTATTATTTCTCCTACCTACTCCTACCTACCCTTACGTACCCTTGTTTCTTATTGAGCCACATGTCATGATTGTGTGCTAACATATCCATATGACCTTGCCTTTATAAGTAGGCTCATCTACATTGTATGCAACAATTTTTAATGATCCAGTTGATCAATATTTTGCATCATTGATAGGAATACAGTTTATTCTTGTCATATTTTATTCTCTCTTATTTGTGCTATCAATTGGACTCTAGATCTTGATAAATTCACACATGGTATCAGAGCCATTAGAGTGCCATTGGTTTGCCAATTGAGAGAAATTTCATGTTATTTGGGGCTTTGCATTTTGGAGCTTTCTATTGCAGGGTATTATTGGAGCTTGTTTGGTCAAATCTGAGGTCACCATTGAATCACCTTTTGTTTTGTCCAAATCCGACATCCGAGGCCAAATCTAGAGTCGTTTGAAGGTGGAGGGTGGTGACTTGTCCCGGCAACGATCTACAATTTTGAAGCATTTTTGGCACAATTCGTCATCGCCATCGCATTAGAAGGTCCAAAAACCGCAAGATCACCTATTCATATGTCCAAATCGGAGCTCATCATTTTGAGGTGGAAAAAATCTCCCCCCCTCTGGACGTACGGATGCACTTGCAGGTTTGATTTTAAAAATATTTTATTTTTCTGTTTTTTTATTAATTTTTCTAATTAAAAAAAACAAAAAAACAAGCAATTGCACCTTAGTGTGCAATGTGTATGCCGGAAGAGGTGTGTAAGGTGAATTAGGAAAAACATTTGTCTATTTTTTTGCATATAATTGGGTAATACATGAGGTCACTTGTTAGGTCATAATATTGTTTGTGCAACAAATTTCTCATTAAATAAGTGATACCTTCAGATTGACTATGCATCCACTTATAGCTATCCAATCATAATTGAAACAAAACCTTTAAATTGTGAAGAAAATAAAGTTTCATTACCAACAACACATGGTGAGAGCGAGAGAGGTTGCGATAGTGCTAGGAGGGAGAGATAGAGGGGAGAAGAGTGAGAGAGAGATGGGTAAAGAGATAAAGATAGAGATAGAGAAGAAGAAGAAGAAGATATAGATATAAATAGAGTTAGAGACATAGATGGAGAATAAGGAGAGGAATATGAAGAGGAGAGAGATATGGAGAGATAAAAGCGGGGGGAGGAATTGATAAAAATGGAAAAGAAAAATAAAAAGAGAGAAAGGGAGAGATAAAAAGATAGAGATAGTAAGTGATATCTAAAGAGAGGGAGAGATATAGTGGTAGAGAGAGATAAAGATAACTAGATAGAGTTAGGGGGATTGATGAAAGAAGTGATATGGAGAGATAGATATAGAGAGGAAAAGAGATATAGATAAATAGAGGTCTAAAGAGAGAGAGAGAGGAGAGAGATGGATAAAAGGAGGCATGTCTAGAGATATAAGGGAGAGATGAAGAGGGATATAGAGGAAGAGATAGAGAGATATCTATAAATGAAGAGGGAGAGATACATATAAATAGATGGTAAGATAGAGTGAGAGATAGATATCTAAGGACATATAGAGAGGGGAGAGAGGGGGGGGAGATATATAATGAGATTGATAAACAAAGAGATGGTCTGAATAGAGATGGAAAGAGGGTGAGAGAAATATGGGGAGATAGAGGGAGAGATGCACATATATTAGAAGAGAAATAGAGAGATGTAGAGATATACATGAAGAGAAAGAAAGAGATGGATAGAGATAAGGAGATAGATAGGGGGATAGGGAGTGAATGAGGGAGGGAGAGATGAGGAGAATTAGAGAGGAGGGGAAGAGAGAGAGGGAGGTCTAGGGGATATATATATATATACACACGTGGGGCGCCATTTCTTTTTCGAGGGAATGGACGACTCCTATGATCTCTTATTCTTCTTGAATCTGGACAAGGGGAACGCCATATATAAACGTGGGGCACCATTTCTTTTTTGAGGGAGTGGACGACTCCTACGATCTCTTGTTCTTCTTGAATCTGGACAAGGGGAACGCCGTTAATGATAGCAATTGGGGGGGACTGGCTGAACCTACTAACCGAAATTACATATCCGCTCCCGCATAACAACGGTTATTTCCATAAGACTCGGAGTATACCCATTATTATAACCGAAGGTCCCTACACACAAATCCCATCTTTCCGTGGGAGCGAAGGGCTCGAAAATGGGTACTTTTCCTCCTTACTCCACCAAATTGACTGGAAGATCCGGTATCAGGAATGGCCGGAAGAACCAAAAAAGAAATCAAGTCAATCAAAGCTGGTGAGTTGGCTATAGAACCAGTAGACAGGACACAAGCGTAGCAGGACATTATCGAGGTTATTTAAAAATTAGACGCTGGCCTAATTTGTTCTTTAGTCAGTAGAAGGGGAAATGGAAAGCTGTTCAAAATACGGGGTTGGAGCAAGTTGATAAGGCTTGGGACAAACAAAAATACTTGGGACGGAAAGCCCACTCTCCATGCCTCCCACTTTAGGGAAGTCCAGAGTGCGTGTAACGCCAGTCAGTGTACATGGAGGGAGTGGGCTTGCCAAAGTAAGCACCTGAGTCAGCTAGCCCTCAGTTACTACTACCATAAGCAAACAATGGAAAGGGTGCTCTCCTTGTTGATGCTTCTACGGGTACTTATTTGGCACCACAATTCAAATAGAGGGGCGCCCCAAACAAGTAGACAAATGGCTTACTTTCTATGGGTCATGAGGAACAAGAGGACTAGAAGGAATAGGCGGCTTTCTCAGCTAACGAATCAGGTGGAGCATTCAAATGATCCTTATGGCCCACCGCCTGATCCCTTCATTCCAGACTGTTCCATTCTATAATTCGTCTCCTCTCTCGACTTGGTCGAGTGCTTATCTCCTTACCCTCGTCTGCTCTCCTCCTCCCACCCACCACTTAAATTATGCCCTCCCACTAAATTAATCAACTTGCTAGCCTATAGGGCCCAGTTCTAAGTTATAGAAAGAGATAGAGAGAGGAGTGTGAGAGAGAGAAATAAAGAACAAGAGATATCATACAAGAAAGATAGAGTGAATAAGAGAGAGAGGCGAAGATAATGATCTATCCATTCAGAGGGGGATATAGATGTATGGAGATAGAGATAGAGGGGGCAAGAGTGAGAGAGAAATAAGGTGACAAAGACAAGTAATAGATAAAAAGGTTTAGACCTTAGAAAGAGGAAGAGTGATAGGGAGGGGGGAATATAGAGAGATAAAACTGATACATATAGGAAGAGAGAAATAGGAAGTGTATGTTTAGAAAGAGTAGAAGTAGAGAGATATAAAAAGAGGGAGTAATGGGGAGAGCGGAAGACAGGGAGAGATAAGATAGAAAGATGGAGAGAGGGATTTATAGGGATAGAAAGATACAAAGATAAGGGTTGAAAGGAGAGAGAGAATAGATATAACTTGTAAAATATAAAGGTGGTGAGAGAGAGAGGAAGAGATGGAAGGAAATGGAAAGGGGGAGAGGGAGACATGGAGATAGAAAGATTAAGGTATAGGAAGTGATATGTGAAGAGTTAGAGAGGGATATAGAGAGAGAGTAGGAGAGATGAGGGAAGAGGAATTTATAAGATCTAGAGATAGAGATAGAGATAGAGATAGAGATAGAGATAGCAGGGAGAGGGAGAAATAGGGAGTATGTGTTTGTGTGAATGAGAGAGCTATAGAGATAGAGACAAGGAAGGAGAAATATGGAATGTGTGTGAGTGAAAGATATATATATATATATATATATATATATATATATATATGGGGAGAGATATATAGATAGATATAGTGGGAATGATAGAGGGGGCAAAGAGAGAGATATAGGGAGAGGTAACGAGATATAGATGGAGATAATAATCAAATGACATGTTACCCTTAGTATAACTCTTCAAGGACACAACTATCTTTAAATTATTGGTATGAAATGACTAATCAATAGTTAGTTGACCTCTCTTGTTCCAAACGTTTAATTTAGGTTTTAAGTTGGAATTTATTTTATTATATAAATTAAAATAAATTTCAAATATTTAATCTCTAGAGTAAACAAAATTTTAATAAGACAAAAATACAAGTTAGATTAATTCTAATATCTTTTAATTATTATTTGTAATTCCATAAGAAGACAAAAACAATTAAAATTAAATTTTAACTTAATAAATAAATAATTTTGAAAAAAAGAAGAAGTAGAAGAATTAAAATAAATTAAAAAATAGAATATCTAATAAAAGAAGGTAACATTAAAAATATTCCCATCAAATTAAGAAATATTTTAATTCTAAATATGATTATTCTACAACAACTAACATTTTGATAAGAGATATAATAATAAATTAAATTAATTTTAATAATTTTTAATTATTATTTGTAATTTCATAAAAAGACAAATAACTAAAATAAATTTTACACTTAATGAAAATTAATCAGTAAAACAAAAAGGAAAAGATAAATTAGAATAAAGCTAATTACTTTTTTTAATATTACTTTTTTCTTTGTAGAAACTTAATAATATATTTATTTTCCTACTTTTAGTTTTACTTTTTTTAATATTATTTTTTTCTTTGTAGAAATTTAATAATGCATTTATTTTCTTACTTTTTCCTTTTTTTTTTTAGAAAATTAGAGAACAAGATAAAATATCTTAATAGAATAAATAATATTGAAAAAATATTCTGATTAGATTTCTTCTTTATGATCATTCTTTTTCTAATTAATTAATATATTTAAATATGTATTTTTTAGTGTTTTATCATATAATATATCTTTTTAAAATTTAATGTAAATTTAAATAAGTGGTTGTGATTAATTCTATAGTCTTCATCCTTTTCAAATTTGAATAGTTGATTTCACAATGTGAGTGGAAAACTTCATATAAGGTATGCCTTCAACATAATTAATTAAAATCACATTTTAATTTTACGTGGGGGGCATAATTTTAAAAGTTTTTGTTTTTTAAAATTTTAACAGGAAATCCTGCATCAGTAGGTAGGATGCGGACGCAGGAGTCATGCGTTAGCAGGGTACTCTTGTAGATGTAGGAGCCCAGTTGTGTATAGGATACTCCCGCCCACGCAGGAGCCTTGCTGTGTATAGGGTACTCCCGCCCACGCAGGAGCCCTGTTGTGTATAGGGTACTCCCACCCACGCAAGAGCCCTGCTGTACGTAGGGTGGTACTACGAACACAAGACCCTGCGTGCGGTGGCCTTGCAGGCCTTCTATTTTTTTTTTTTAAAGTTTTAATTAGACTTTCTAATATGTTTTTAAAAATGTTTTTAAAATTTGTTTTTTATTTTATGTTTTTTAATAATTTTTTAATAAATGTTCTCTAATTAAGTTTTTTAATACATTAAGAAATTCAATAAATTATTTTTCTTTATTAATATTTAATAAACTTGTTTAAATAAAAAACAAACGTTTTCTTAATTTATTTTTAATAAAGGTTTTTTGTCAAAATTTTCAAAATAAAAGAAAAATTCAATTTTTCTTAGTAGCTTTTTAATAAAGTTTTTTTAATGCTTTTTTATGGGATTTTTTAAATAAATGTTTTTAATGGGGTTTTTAAATCTTTTAAAAACAAAAATGTCATGGAATAAACAAAAATGGGAACAAATTTTTTTCGTCCACCTTTCATACCTGTCATGTAGTGCTTCCAACCGATAGTCAGGGGGGGGGGGGGGCGGGGGGGGCGGGATGGGTTAGTTTTCACCTTCATATCTCTTGGACTATCTCAATCAGAGGGATTTTTTGCAGTATTCTACAAGGCATCTTTTTTGGTGGCATCATCTTCATGTTTCCAACTTTGCACATTTGTAATCATGTTGTATTCTCTTGCATGCACAATGTTGTACTCACACTATCATAAAGTGCCACATCTCTTTGTATCTTGTCATTGATGACATATTTGATGTAATCCTCTTGTACACGTAGATTAAGAATATTCATGTGAGACTTTTATTCTCTAGTTGAGAAAGTATTTGGATCGAGTACATCTTCCATTGGTGCTTATCCGTCTGTCTCCTTGTGAGACTTGGTGCATGGCTCCCGTTGAGACTTAGATTGTACACATTTGTGCATGGCTCCTGTGAGACTTTGATTGTACCAGTGTTTCTGTCATTTATGAGTATCTAGGTGATGCTTAAAGCAAGTTGTCTCCATGCCTGATCTTCATTTTGTTGCAGTGAGTGATTCATCGTCATCGACATTGGTACCTGGTTTTGTTACACTTTGACATTATTGGTGCAACATTGGCTCTATTTCTTCCTAATGGGGAGATATTTTGGTCAACATCCTAGACCATCTTTGCAGGAGACTCTACATTGGGGGGAGCTTCATGGTCTCTTCTTCTCTCTTATGGGGGGGACTTTTTCCTCACATGAGGTTTTGTTCTTCTCATTCATCAGTGAGAGCATTGAGTGCTTTCATCATCTCTCTTTTGGGGGGGGTCGGGGTTTCCCAAGTGGCTTTTCTCTCTTTCTTTGTTTGTGAGAGATTGCATTATTTTGCGTGCATTTGCATTTGTACTTGGGTACCTAACATGGTCTCGTAGTCGGGACCTATCTTGCATTGTTAGCTTAAGTGCATTCCCCTAAGTTGCACTTAAGGGGGGGTGTTGGTGCAATTATTTTTTCATATAGGATATAATTGCACCTTACTTACGTTGACTTAGGTAAATGCATACCATCATAGTTTGCATATGAGACACTTAGGGATGTGCATACATTGGGAGTGTGTATGCGGGAGAAATTCCACCTTTTATGGTGTGATATTGTTGTTACTTTATCATATCCATTTATTGTGGGATGATAATTCCACCTTCAGTGGGTGATCCACCTCATGTGGAATATTTTATTATTTCTCCTACCTACTCCTACCTACCCTTACCTACCCTTGTTTCTCATTGAGCCACATGTCATGATTGTGTGCTTACATATCCATATGGCCTTGCCTTTATAGTAGACTCATCTACATTGTATGTAACAATTTTTAATGACCCAGTTGATCAGTATTTTGCATCATTGATAGGAATACAATTTATTTTTGTCATATTTTTTTCTCTCTTATTTGTGCTATCAATTGGACTCTAGATCTTGGCAAATTCTCACAATTTGATTGACATGCTTGTTGCATGTTCATCATTTTATCTTGCCATTTCCTATCTTTAGAATGCATTTGCCTTTCTTCCGTCATCTAAAATTTTGTTTTTTCCGTACTTGGATGATTTCTTTTGGTTGCCTTGTAAATGTCTTAGCTAAAAATAATGATGACAATGTTGACAATCATTGGGAATAAGGATTCAAATGACATACTAATGAGAAACAAGAGGATTTTTGCTAAACATGTTATTTTTTGTATGGGTGAAAGTTTGTATGAAAGCAAATTGAGAATATGGTTTTAATGGAGACAATATTAGAACTTGAACATTAAGTTTTATTAATATGTGCATTTTGTACATGAAATACTCTCAAGGGATATGATAGTTCTATACCTTCTCCCTCTTCTCTATCTACCTCTTATATAATGTCATAGATATGTATATTTAATTACAAAAAATGAAAAATATAATTGTTTTGGAAGTCAAAATTGTTTTGATGGTATGACTTTGAGATGTTTATTGTATTTATATGTATTTTCTTATGTAGTGGTTCAAGAAGTGCATAATTGGAGCTTTTGTGAACTAAAGCATTGCATAGTGATTCTGCAAGAGATTGTGTGTAACATTCTACAATGTGTGCATGTTGTGTGATATTGAGTGTTGATGCAAATATTGTAATGCCTCCCGTGTTTGCATTATGTCACTATTATTTTGAATCTTTGGTGATACTATATATGTAATATTGGATTGTGTGTATAACTATTCTTTTGTATTGGCATCCAAATGTTGCATCCTTTGATACAATTATAGCATTTTGATAGTATGGTTATTATGTGCTTATCATTGCAATTGATTGTATATGTATAATTTCGTGACTGATAATTTTATGATGTATTGATTATGCTTATGATGTTGACCCCAATTGGGAAATTTGTATGTGCTTTAGCGCGCGCACACACACACACAATAGCACACTGGCCAAATTGCCATTAAACATTACCCATTCTACCTTGTTGAGTGTGATTCTCATGTGTTTTTCATTTTATACCCTGTCTACCTTAGTTGGTAATGTTCGGAAAGCCCTATTATCCCCTTGTGACCTCTCGTGCACGTGTTTAATTGCATTTTATTATCAATTTTAATATAGAAATGAGTTACAATGGTTTTTGTTACAATTTAATATTTAAAGAGTAAAATATGTCTTGTGTATTCAATTTAAAGTGCATGACATAATTAGACCATTTTGAGCAATTGGAGAAATTAGAAATCGGATTTATTTTATTATTAATTTTTTCTTTTCAAAAAGTGCATGTCTTTTAATATTTAAAGAGTAAAATATGTCTTGTGTATTCAATTTAAAGTGCATGACATAATTAGGCCATTTTGAGCAATTGGAGAAAATAGAAATCGGATCTATTTTATTATTAATTTTTTCTTTTCAAAAAGGCAGAAGGTAATGTGTTTTATATTAGGATATTAGTCTATTTCCAACACTTAGCTATTTTTTAATATTGAGGGCTTACCTCCTACACTTGGATTTTAAGATGGAGATTTGAGGGAAAATTGTTGGAAGAGCTATGGGCAATCTTGCAATGGATTAGGAATTTGAACAAGTCCTTGTTGCTGTTTGGATTCAAAGATTTTCCTTGAGCTTTTTAAGATTTATACCTTTCAATTTTTGTGCATATGAGAGGTAGGAACTCTATTATTTCTTTTTTATTTCTTCTGTTGGTAAATGAATGATTTTAAATGAATTAGACTGACATCAGGAGCATATCTTTAATTTAAAGTATTAAATTTTATTAATTGAATCAATTATTATGAGAGGATTTTAAATGAAAATTGCATATTGTAATGTTACCATGTCCAAAATTCAATTGAATTGATAAAATGTTAAATTGGGTGTGGAAACATAGTGTTGGGTGGTTCGAAATCAAAAAGTGTTAGAACATAATGTTATTAGGGGTCATACCCTTATAACATTTATATAATGTTCTAATACAAGGTTATAAAACCTTATATATTATATGTTTTATAAGCATATCTCATTTAAAATAATTATAATCTAATAGCTATTAGATTATTAATTATTTGTGATTGGGGTTATTGAAAACTAGTGAAGCTACCCTTCCTCCTATATTTAAGGAGGTTCTCTCTCATTTGAAAGAGAGGAATTTGGAGATTTATAGTGAGTTGTGTTACTATGCACAAGAGTTATTATTGGCCACGTGGAAGTATTGGAGAAGTATCCCCAGGTTCAAATCTATTTTATAATATACTATATTTTGTAAGTTTTAGTAAAATGATGCTTTATGGGGTTTTTTACCCAAAGGATTTTCCCATGTATATCTTGTGTAATGTGTATATTTATGCATGTATGATTCTCATTTCATTTATTTTATAGTTTGTTTACAATGATCAGTATCCTAAGATCCTAATTTCTAACATGGTTTCAGAGCCTGTTAGGCTATACTAATCATTTTTACAGATTATACTAGAAGATATGAGGAATTTGATGGGAAACATCTTTATGCTCAATCAAAACTTATGCAAGCTAATATCTAAAAAAAATATTTATGTTTTGTTTCCTCACTTGAATAAATTTTCCTTTAATGGATTTTTGTGCTAATATTTTTACTACCACTAAACTTGTACCATTAAAGATATATTGATAGATAGGTATGGCAATAATAAATGGTATAAATTAGATTCACCTTTTGCCCCTCACTTTCATGGAAAGTTCCAATATCTTATATAACTATATTTTTCAAATTGGAATTATCTTAAAGTAGCATATAAAACAATTGAAATAATTCCAAGAAGTCTTCAAAATAACATTACACTAAGTCAAATACTAGTCTATCTAAAATAAATCTTGACAACACAAAATTCATGAAATGACATGAAGTCTTGATGATACTACAATATCAACTCATAAATAGTATGGAAATTTCTTCCATGAAATTACATAGATCATTTTTGACTATAAATTACATTATAGAATAAGTTTAAAAGCACTAATTGATAAAAATAAATAAAAAATTATTTAATCTTATTTTTATAGATTAGTTATCTCAATGCAAGATAAACAACAAATAATGTAATGGTTTTATCGATGATGTACAGATGTCATTATCCATTGATTCTACTTCCATATATGATACAAACTCAAGTAATACACCTTATATGGTTAAAGTAGAAATTTAATCGATGGTAATAAAGGGTACTCCCATTACAAACCCAAACACTCAACAACAATAGAGAAATAAATAGAACTTGCAAGAAAGAAATACATTCAAAAAGTAACATGCTTTAGCCACATGCGCTTTCTTATTACGTAAATTTGCAACCTAGAGCCACAATTTGTACTACTAGAACTATCCTCTATATTCCTTGTTCACCCTTTTATTTAGCATCAATAGTTGCCTTAGAATGTTTTGAAAAGTGTAACTTTACTTTTTTTGGTGCCCAACAGTCCATCAGTTCATTGTTTTGTCTAGGTGGAATTTCATTAAAACTTGCGTTTTGGTGGCACAACTTTTAGGAGCCATAACTTTTGACTCTGGCATTTGATTCACTATTATAACATATCATATCTATTTGTTAAAATCTGAGAAATAGATTACAACCCAGAATCAAATTGAAAGAGATAGATCAAATAAACTGTAAATGCAAAGTAAAATGAATAGCATAACAATGATATCGAGAGAAAACTGATGTGAAGTGCTCCAAGGTAAAATAACATCATATTACTATCTCCAACTATGTGAAAATACAAGCAAGGTAACATGTTTATATAAACTCAAGCGAGGGGTGGCGATGACAATACCGACCAATGAGGAGAGACCACCATGATGGTCTAAACATAGTAAATGCACCTCCTCATAGCATGGTGACACTTCAATACCCACCTATTTTAAGTAAATATGCTTTATTAACCTAAACAAGCTTAATTAAAGTGTAGGAAAAACTTAGGGAAAAAGAAAATAATAAACCCAACTAGGAAAATAAAAACCTACACTAACATTGTTAGGATAACCAGTGGACAACTGAGAGGGGGGGGTGAATTAGTTGTCAATGGATTATATTAATCAAACCACTTTATAACCTTTAACCAGAGCACATAAACATTGAATACTGAAATAACAGAAACAGATATCGGTAAGCAATAAAACTTAAGAATGAAATAGAGAATTAACACAATGCAACCATACCACATAACATCATGATTTGTACGTGGAAAACCCAATAAAGGGAAAAACCACGGTGGGAAGCCTACCCACAGTCAGATGATACTTCTGCAGAAAGCATGTGATACAATAAGGGGCATGCACATGTAGGAAGGCACACTGCCTAGAGCGTACTGCTCACTACAAAGGAGTCTCACTGACTACAAAGAGGTTATAACCACCTCAAGATAATTGGACAACAATCCAAAAGAATGAATTGCCAGAGATAGCATCTACCATGCCTGATTACAGTCTCGGTTAAGCTCAACACCGAAGGCCTTTGACCTCTTACATAAACCCAATTTGATCACCTATGATCGACCAGATCTCCTTCGCATATGATATTACATTGCACGACAATGATACTCGATCTACAATGAGATCTTACATCATTTTATACAAACCCTAAGGCCTAAACCAATTAGGTTGGCCACCTAAAAGATATTACAATAAGATCATTACATACATCCACATTACAATGATATGCCATGTCGGCTTAAAACCAAAACAACATTAACCAATCCATAAATAATCTTGGTAACGTGTAGAGAACATGTTAACATGATACTGATCCATAACCTAGATAGGTACCAGACCTATTTTGGGTCTACCACACCAAAGCAATGTCTCCAATTAGTCGAGGCACGATCAAGGATCACCTTCAGCATCATGATTCCATCTAGAAGCCGCACCAACACCATTTATGCATTCTGTCAAGGATTCTCAGTAAAAGCTTTGGCGGTAAAACCTTAAACCTTTATTGGTAACACAAGTTCTTCTATCGGTAACCAAAACTTGTCTGTCGGTAACCAACCATAACAACTAGTGTTGACATTAATGACAAAACATCAATGCAACACATAATCAATTCCTCCATATTGCCAACAATCTCCCCCTTTGGCATTGATGGCAAAACTAGATGTGAAAAAGAAAACATCTAAGTGCCAAGAAGTGCCAAACATTTCTCATAGAAGATATAACAATGAAAAATTGAAAAATTCCAGCAACTCCCCTTGAGGAGTGCAGTCCAATCTGAACCTGATATGAATCTCTCCCATAAACATTCTTTTTTACATATAACTCTCCCCCTTTGACATCAATGCCAAAGATATGACATAGATATCAAAATTCTGTGAATCTCAAAGCTGACTACTCCCCCTGAGTAGTAGCACCACTACATCAACCCAGAGTAAAGGATAAAGCTAATGATGCATACCAGACTGATGGTCTACTCCATCAATTAAGTTTCTATCGGAGGGGTAGATACCCCTAACTTGTCTCTCAAATACTCAAATGATTCCTTAGACAACGGTTTAGTGATTATATCTGCAATATGTTCTTTAGTGTTCACATAAACCTATTTGACTTTCTTTTCTTCCACCTTGTCCTTCAAAAAGTTATATTTTATTGATATGTGCTTAGTCTTAGAGTGAAATACTGGATTCTTAGACATGTCAATAGCTGCAGAGTTATCACAATAGATAACTACCAGTTCACTACAATTTACCTTGATATCCTTCAACATTTGCTTCATCCACAAGACTTGAATGCAATTGGTTGTTGCTGCAACATATTCAGCTTCTGCAATAGATAAAGAAATGCATGACTGTTTTTTGCTGATCCATGAAACCAATTTCTTTCCAAAAAAGAAAGCTCCTCCAGAAGTGCTCTTCCTGTCATCAGTATCTCATGCCCAATCTGAATCTGTATATGCACATAAAGTGAAGTTATCATCTCTAGAATACCATAAGCCATATTTTGTTGTTCCTTGCAAACATCAGAATATCTTCTTTACTGCACATTCATGATTTTCTTTAGGATTACTTTGATATCCTGAAACAATACTTACTGCATTCATAATATCCGGTCTAGTTTGAGTTAGATATAACAAGCCACCAATCATAGACTTATACCTTGTTGAATTTACCTATGCAGATGTGTCTTTGATAGATAATTTCTCACTTGTCACCATAGGAGTACTTGTCGGTTTGAAATTATCCATACCAAACTTCTTTAACAATTCCCTTAGATACTTCGTTTAACAGATAAAAATGTCTTTGTCAGTTTGAGTGATCTACAAACCTATGAAAAATATCATCTCACCAATCATGGACATTTCAAATTCATTCTTCATATTATTAGAGAATTTCATGCACAATTTGTCTTCACCTCCAAAAATGATATCATCAACAAATACTTCAATAATCAAAATATCATCATCAGTGATCTTATAATATAAATTACTGTCAGCACTACCTTTAGTAAAACCATATCTTTGTCATCTGTCAATGAAAATCCATCAGGCTGCTCAATGTATACCTCTTCCTCAAGTTCACCATTCAGAAATGCACATTTATCATCCATTTGATAGACCTTATAGGTCTTATAAGCTGCATAGGCAAGAAATAGTCTAACAGCTTCAATTCTAGCTACAGGTGCAAATGTCTCACCATAATCAATTCCTTCCATTTGAGAATATCCTTTACAAACCAGTCTAGTCTTGTTTCTTACAACTTGACCATCCTCATTTAGTTTATTTCTAAAAACCCATTTAGTTCCAATGACATTCTTATTTTTAGGTCGGGGAACTAAAGTCCAAGTCTCATTCTTCTCTATCTGATCTAATTCATCTTCCATAACCTTTAACCAATGTTTATCTTTACAAGATTCAATAACAAATGTCGGTTCAATTTGAGAAATAAGACACACCTCTTCATTTGCATGTCTTCTCCTTGTTATAACTCCCTTGTTCCCATCTCCAATGATTTGATTTTCAAAATGATTTAACCTTACATACCTTGGTGTCTTCTGAACTTCAGGTTCACTATTCTGATCATCAATCACAGTTGAATTTTCTGAGTGTGCCGATGTAACTGTCTCAGTGTCTTGTACTGGTTGAGGCATTGTCAGTTCAGTTATGATCATTTCCACTACCGGTTCCCTGTCATATGATATAGATTGATTTCTGTATTGCTCATCCACTTTCACTTTTGCTCTCTCCAAAATTTTCTACAATATTTTGTTATAACATCTATATGGTTTGCTTTGAATTGAATATCTAAGAAATATCCCTTCATCACATGTATGATCAAACTTCCCAATTGAATCATCCCTTTTGATATAACATTTACTTCCAAAAATTCTGAAATATTTAATGATAGGTGTATTCCAAACCATAATTCATAAGGAGTCTTACCGGTTTCACCTTTAATATGAACTCTGTTAAATGTGTAGACTGTTGTAATCACTGTTTCTCTCCAGTAGATGTGAGGCAATTTGGCTTCCATCATCATGGATCTTGCTGCATCCAAAACGGTTCTATTCTTCCTTTCCGCTACTCCATTTTGCTGAGGAGTCCGGGGTGCAGATAATTGTCTCCTAATCCCATTTGTCTCACAATAACTGTTAAATTCATGAGAAATGAACTCACTGCCCTGATCTGATCTTAGACATTTGATTTTCAATCTAGTTTTTGTTTCCACCTTTGCTTTAAAGATCTTGAATTTCTCAAAGGCTTCAAACTTCTCCCTTAGAAAAGTCATCCACATCATTCTAGAATAATCATCAATTATCAGCATGAAATACCTATCAACTTGAAAGCTTCTAGTCTTTGCTAGACCATATAAGTCAGTATAAATCAAATCAAGCTCATCATTAGATTTATCATGCATGCTCTTAAAAGAAGTTCTAACTTGCTTTCCCAATTGACATTCCTTACATACCAGATTATGAGGCTTTATAATCTCAAGTATATCTTTAACTGCCTTTGTTGAACTGATCTTAACAATACAATCAAAATTAACATGACACAACCTCCTATGCCATAACCAATTCTCATCAATATGAGCAATCAAACATGTCTTATTACCAGTGTTCAAGTGAAAGATATTACCTCCAGTTTGAGTACCGGTTGCAATCTCCAAACCAATTTTGTTAATGATATGGCATTTTCTATCTTTAAACTGAAGTTGGAATCCCTTGTCCACCAATTGATCAACACTTAAAACATTATGCTTTAAACCTTCTACATAATAGACATTATCAGTATTATGCTTGCCATCTACAGAAATAATACCTCTACCTTTGATCATAGATGCTTTGTCATCCCCAAATCTGATTTGACCGCCATTGTATTCTTGCAGGGACAAATTTTTTCTTTTATCTCCAGTCATATGATGTGATCATCCACTATCAATTACCCATTCATCCTTGTCTTCAACTTTCGCTGCCAGGGCCTTTTCTTCATTCTTGATAGCCAGTTCCGGTTCATCTTCCTTTAAAGCATATAACACCCATTCCTTTCCATTGTCGGATGCACTAGGAGAGTCTCCTGTCGGTTCATCGTTAGAGTCATCACTTACTCCTTCCTCATCCGCTATGTAACATTGTTTGTTTTTCTTGAATCTATATCTGTTCCGATTAGGCTTAAATGATTTCTTAACTCTTTCTTCAAATCTTGCATTCCTTTTAGGACGTCTAGATACAAAATGACCAATCTTATTACATGCAAAACATTTAAAAGGTGCTTTTCCTTCATACTTACTTCCTGATGGTCCTTTAGGTACTCTTCTAGCAAATAAGGATTCAAGTTGCTCAAATTCTTTATCCTCTTTCCTCATATCTTCCAATTATTTTGCATATAGGGCTTTCCAATCACTTTTGCCGGTAGATGATGATGCATGAAAAGCAGGTTCAGACTTTGCAGCTCCAGAGGGTCCGATTTCTTCAAGCTCAAAAGCAGATAATTTCCCAATCAGAATGTCTCTGTTAACTGAAGTGTTTGCCATTGTTCTCAATTCATTAATTGCAGTTGCCTTCATCTTGTAATCCAGTGGTAGGGCTCTCAAGACTTTGGAAACTATTTCATCTTCACTCAGAGATCCTCCACAACATTGAATTCCCATGACAATCTCATTTACTCTTTCCATAAATATAACAATTCTTTCATTATTTGCCATCTTCAAGTTCTCATATCTTACTCAGTAACCATCAAGTTCAACAATTTTGACAGTCACCTTCACTCAGAGTTTACAATTTATCCCACATAACCTTTGTCGATGATTTATTAGTCAATCTCATGATTTGTTGATCGGTAAGTGCACACAGGAGGGTTTCTCTAGCTCTACAATCATTTTCAATATTCTTGACCAAGTCTACAGGAGCAGGATTGCTAGATGTCAGATCATAAGGTGTATATCCTTTCTCAGTGATCTCCCAAATATCCTTGCCAAGACATCTAAGATTAATGTTGTTGGCTTAAGACCATAACAACATTAACCAATCTATAAATTATCCCGGTAACGTGTAGAGAACACATTAACATGATACTGGTCCATAACCTAGATAGGTACCAGACCTATTCTGGGTCCACCATGCCAAAGCAATGTCTCCAATTAGTCAAGGCACGATCAAGGATCACCTTCAGCATCCTGAATTCCATCTAGAAGCCGCACCAACACCACTTATGCATTCTGTCAAGGATTCTCAGTAAAAGCTCTGCTAGTAAAACCTTAAACCCTTACCAGTAACACAAGTTCTTTATCGGTAACCAAAACTTGTTTGTCGGTAACCAACCATAACAACTAGTGTTGACATCAATGACAAAACATCAATGCAACACATAATCAAATCCTCCATATTGCCAATAGACACCCCCCCTGAAGCATAGTTTAGGTGGGTGAAAATATGGGTCCTGACAAATGAAGCCTGATGAGGTACCTATGTACATAGTATTCCCCCCCAACAGAGAAGAAGCCCCCCCTCCTCCCATCCACCCTCAAACAAAAGAGAGTATGCCCCCCCTCCCCAAAACAAAGAGAGAAAGAAAAAAGGAACTAAGAAGTCCCCCCAAAACATGACACCTGCTGCACCCCAAGCAAAGCTTGAAAATGATTGAACTTGCTCTCAATGAAGGATTTGGTGAAGATGTTTGCAGTCTGATCTGATGTCTGATAGTACTGAAGATTAAGAACTTGCTAATGAATCAACTCCCGAATATAGTGCATGTGAATCTCAATTTGCTTGGTCCACTTATGATGGACTGGATTGTGAGAAATCTCAATGGCAATCTAATTGTCACAAAAGATGACTGTAGGCTTTCACAAGGAAATGCCAAAATCAGTGAGAGTGTTCTGAAGCCAAATGGCCTCCGTAGAAGCATTAACTGCTCCTCGATACTCGACCTCAATGGAGGAAAGAGAAATAGCAGATTGCTTCTTGCTCGACCAAGAAACTAGACCAGAACCAAGAGAGAAGCAATACTTTGAAGTAGACTTGCGATCCTGAGAATTGTCTGCCTAATCTGAATCTGTGTATCCCACCAAGTCAATATCCATGCCCGCTGCATAGTGAATCCCATAACTATGAGTGCCCTGTGCATAGTGAAGAATCTGCTTAGCTTCCTTCCAATGCAACTCATGTGGCTCTTGCATGAACTTGGAGACCAGGCTTACAACATATGAAATATTAGGCCTTGTGTGAGTCAAATACATGAGGCTTCCAACCAATTGGTGATACAAGGTAGCATCCACCAAGGGTGGAGAACAAGAAGCCTCAAGTTTGACCCATGACAGAAATGGAGTCGATGTAGGCTTACAGTCAGCCATGCGAAATCTTGAGAGCATATCAAGAGCATACTTAGGTTGTCCAATGAAGATACCAGAAGGAGACCAAGTGAGACTGAGTGATCTCAATCCCTAAGAAGTAGTGGAGTAGGCCTAAGTCAGACATCAAGAAATGATCATGAAGGACAATTTTGACTGCCTTGATGCGGGATGAGTGACTTCATGTGATCAACAAGTCATCAACATAGAGAACAAGGTGAGAGTATCATCCTACTACAAAATGTAGACGTTCGAATCAGAATGGCACTGAGTGAACCCAACTGACAGAAAGAAGGAGTCCATCTTGGCATACCAGGCTTGTGGGGCCCGTGTAAGACCATAGAGAGACTTTCGAAGGCGGAAAACAAGTGAAGGATCTTGGATGAATCCTTGTGGCTAATTCATATATATCTCCTCGTGAAGGTCACTATGAAGAAAAGCACTCTTCACATCCATTTGATGAATTTACCAACGATGAGCTGCAACAATAGAAAGAACAAGTCAGATGGAATTGATCTTGGAAATTGGCGCAAAAGTCTCAGAGTAGTCAATCCCAAGAACTTGGGAGAATCCTTTGACAACTAGGCGAGCCTTATACTTATCAACCGACCCATCTGCAACAACTTTTGTTCGATAGATCCACTTGCACCAAACAAGTTTCCTTCCCTTATGAAGAGGGAATAAATCCCAAGTATGGTTCCTCTCCAAGGAATTTGAACTCCTGCATAGAAGTATCCCACTTAGGGACACCTGAAGCTTCTCGAAAGGACTGTGGATTTGAAGCTGTAGCAAAGAAGAGATGTGGAGCATGCTCGAATTGTGACCTTGTTCTTCTCGTATCTGATGGATCACCAAGCCAATCTCTTGTTGACTCAAATGTTTGTCGAGCCCAAAGAGGCACAGAGGATGGAGAGTCTGGGGGAGAATCATCAACCTCTGAATAATGACTATGAGAAGAATGTAAATCTTCATCATCATTTTTGTCATTTGAAGTGGAGGAAGAAGACTCCTCATCAGGATTAGGAGGATTAAGATATTCTGAAGAACTGTCATCATGATGCAATGTCTCTAATGTGATAGTGGATGGAGAAGTGATATGAGAAGAACTAGAAGAACTCTTCTCTCAATGAGCAACTCATGAGTAGTGGGATGGAGAAGTCTATAACTTTTGACATCATCTGGATACCCAACAAATATAGAAGGCTCGCTTTGTGGATCCATAGCGTTGCATTTCTCTGTTGGAATGTGGGCCCATGCAAGAGAACTAAACACTCTGAAGTGCTTAATTGTGGGTTTTCAACCAATCCAAGCTTGAAAAAGAGTTACCCCCTTCACAACTTTGTGAGGAACTCAGTTCTGGATGTAACATGCTTTGTTGATGGCCTCTGCCCAATGCTGAGGTGCCAAAGACTTGGAGTGAATCATACAATTGGCCATTTCTTTCAAGGACTGATTCTTACGTTCTGCAACTCCATTTTGTTGTGGAGTCTAGGGAACTGTGTGTTGAAGATCAATGCGTTCTAAGATACATAACTACTCAAATCTCTGGTTGACATATTTCGGTGTGTAGAACCTTCATGGTTTTCATTGATTGTTTCTCTACAAAGGCCTTTAATTCTTGAAAAGATTAAAAGACATCCAACTTTTGTTTGAGAAAATATACAAAGGTGTATCGGGAAAGATCATCAATGAATGTCAAGACATATTTGGCCTTGCTGAAAGAAGGATTTGGAAATGGTCTTGCCAAATCACTGTGTACTAGCTCCAAAAGCTGTGTGGCTCTCCATCCTTTGTCTTTATCAAATTTTTCTTCAAGATGCTTGCCAAGAATGCATCCTTGAAAAACTCCATCATAAAATCTAATAGAAGGCAACCCTATAACCATGTCATTTTGACAAAGCTGCTGCAAGTAGCGGTAGTTCAAGTGGCCAAACCGCTGATGCCACAAATGACTCACCTCATCAAAGTGAGTGAGAAATGCAAGTGAAGGAGAATCAAGAATAAAGTGAGAAAAGTGATACAGTTTGGACTGATGATTTGCCTTTCCCACTGCAATTGTAGACCCATTTTGCATCTCACTGATTATGACTGTGTCTCAAGTGAACTCAACTTGCTTGCCAGAGCCAGTGTGAGTGATCTGATAGACAGATAGGAGATTAGTTGACAAAGATGGAACACAAAGGACACCTTAAATGTTCCTTCGCCCATGTCAACAAACCCTCTCCCATGCACTTCAACAAGAGTGTCATCACCCAATAGAATAGATGGCATAGAACATGACTCCAGGGAGGAAAAACTATCTTTTGATGAAGCCATGTGGTGCGAAGCACTCAAGTCAATAATCCAGGAATTAGGTTGTGAAACAACAACAACTAGGGCCTTGCCCTTTGCTTTCCCCTTACTTGTGTCCTTTCAAGATTCCTGAGATGAACTTGATATGACAAAATCATGCACCTTGATGTTGTTCGTTTCAAGAAGATGAGACAAGTGATCAATTTGGTTCTTTAGACATTTATGTTCATCATGACCATTCTTCTTACAATAGGAACACTTAGTTTTCTCCTTCTTGGGCTTATCACCTTTTGAAGAAGATACATCATTAGCTTCTTTTAGTGTAGTCGTTTTTTGTTCTTGCTTCTTTTATCCTTGTTCTTTTGTTTCTTTTCTTTTTTAGAAGACCCTTTTTGATCTTTTGTACCCTAATTTGCAACCAATGCATGAGATTTAGAGGGCTTAATTGTGCCCATTTGAATCAGCTTATCTTGTTCTTTTTTGAGTTCAATTGCAAAATCATCAAGTGAAGGCATTTTATAGTTGGTTCTTAAGGCACTTTTCGTGGCATAGAATGTAGAAACAAAAATGAATAGTTTGGACTAAGTTTGGAAAGAATGCTTAGAATCAATTGTGAATCTTTCGTTTCTATCCCACAAGCCTTCAATTGCAATATTATAGCCTTTATTTTTGTGAAGATGTCTTGAATTGTATCATAATTACATGGATTTAACCCTATTATCTCATTCTCCAATTGGTGTCCACTTAATTCATCTTATTTACCAAACAACCCTTCTAAAGTTGTCCATACATCATTTGGAGTTGTAGCAGATTCAACATGAAAAAGAAGACCAGGAGATACATACATGCATAGAGTACCATAAGCTTCATCACATTTGTTAAACCATTTTGGCTTTTATGCAAGTAGTGATGGTTTAGTTTCAAGACCCATAGTTACTCTAAACAACCCCAACTTCTTAAGATAGATTGTCATTTTTGACTTCCACTCATAGTAGTTATAGGGTGAGTATTGGTACTGTAGTTTTATCCATTTTAATGCAGAAAGTAAGATTGTTTATTGTGCAGAAAAAGAGAGAGCAAAGATCAACGCAACACACTAGACACCCCCCCCACCCTCGCCTTTTCACTCAATTAAAAAAGACACCCCCCAAAAAATAAAATAAAAAAATGGCACTTTATAATTTAGCGTGTTTACAAATAAAAATAGGACCATTAGATGGGAAATGAAAAAATATGCACTTTTGGAAAAAACGACACTCAATTTCGAGCTACCAATCAAAAGTTATAGCTAAAACAAATTCTTGTTAAATGACCTATTTTAATATATCAACACTTTAAATAATATAAAAATGCACTTTGCTAATAACAAATATGGCCTTCCAGCCACTCATTGGAATCGAGGTGAAATATGAAATCGAATGACGTGATTTTCAAGGGGGAATTGACCTCCTACCAACTCAAGCCTCACTCTTTGTATTTGACAGGTGAAAAGAGGAGAAATAAAACCTTCAGTATTCACACCTAAACAAAAATCAACAGATTTTGGTGCCTTATATCAGCCAAAAAGGGTCAATAATATTGACAAAATGATCCCAGGGTCATAGTAGGGCTATGGGGCAACCATTTAAGGCTGCAAATAGCAAGAATACACCACAAAATTGATGAAAAATAACGATGTGAAAGAAAAATGCCCCTCCAGAAAATAAATTTTTCCCAGAGCCTCTGGTGTCCAAATATGGACAATCTTTATATGAAAATGGGGGTTTTTGGGCCTTCTAGACACAATGAAAAGGTCTATTTGGCCTCAAAATGCCTCATTTCAAAGTTGTCTTTAAGATTTGAGTGGCAAACCCTCATTTCGTAGTTGGAACAAATGATCTCCTATTTTGGTGAAACGGAAATCAATATTCACTTTCTTGAGCCTCCCAGACACAATGAAATAGAAAGAAATGCTCCCAGAATCCTCCAGAATGCTGCAATCACCCAGATCAAGAGAAAGGCAAACATGTAATGACAAGGATTATTGAATCTTCATAAACCCTTGTTGTTCTCCAGATCGTACGCAACGCAAGAGAAAAAATAATAGAATTTTACAAGATCACTATAGAGATCTAATCTTTTAAAACATGCTCCGATACCTTGTTAAAATCTGAGAAACATATTACAACCCAGAATCGAATTGAAAGAGATAGATCAAATAAACTATAAAGGCAAAGTAAATTGAACAACATAACAAAGATACCGAGAGAAAACCGATGTGAAGTGCTCCAAAGAAAAATAGCATCAGATTACTATCTCCAACTATGTGAACATACAAGCAAGGTAGCATGTTTATATAGACTCAAGTGAGGGGTGGAGGTGAATACCAGTCCATGATGGTCTAAACATAGTAAATGCACCTCCTCATAGCATGGTGACACCTCAATACCCACTTGTCTTAAGTAAACATGTTTTATTAACCTAAGCAAGCTTAATTAAAGTGTAGAAAAAACCTAGGAATAGGGAAAATAATAAACCCAACTAGGAAAATAAAAACCTACATTAACACTATTTGTTCAGATTTCAACCTTTTTTGGGGCTTCTAAGGCCCTCAAATTTGAGTTTGAAACTTCATTAGAGAAATATCTCAAGACAAAAACTTTAATATGTTCCAAACAATGCAAGATATTGAGATGGTTCTTTCACCAATCATTTTATTTTTTATTTTTGCTCTTGCAGGTCATTTTTCATGTCCATACGAAACCAAATAGACTGACTTACTAAAAATAGAAGGTGAATATATTTTGTTGTTTCAAGTTTCTAAGTATCCTACACTCGTATGTGTCATCATGAGCTTCAAAACAACTAGAGAATACTACAAAACAAATAGAAAATACAATATTTTTGGGTGATGCAAGATTGCCCTTATACCACTGGATGCTCTTGCATCAAATGTGACAAAAGATCTTACTTATAATGTATCATTCCATTGCATCCCAATTCTTTTTTTTGGGAACGTAATAACTCATCACACATATTTCTAGTCATTGGTACATATGTAATATGGATCACCTTTGTTAAGTTAAGTTGGATCAAACACATGATGTTCATAAGATTTTGAATTATTATGCAGGGTCATGGAATGATCATCATTGCAATATATTCAATGCAAGTAGTCCACATAGATGGCATTGTGTTATGATTGGGTAGTGATGATTCCTCCATTTACATTTCCTTAAAACACTTCTAAAGCCTTTCCACAAATCCATTGTGTGTAGATCTTGCAAATTATGGTGGCATCACACGAGATTTCTTTGAGGCAATTTTTGAAAACCATTCATGTGCTCTGTCGATAGTTCCACATTTTGTATACATGTATAACAACACACATATTGGTATAGGTGAAAAGAACAATATCAATAAAAGATTGACCAATCTAACTTTACATTTCTATTCATGACATTTCATGAGATCTCATTTCTTTGAGGCACGTTGTCTAAGAATTTGCATGCCCTTATCTATGATTCTTTGTATACATAATTGCTAGATCATTTCCAAATATAATTGCCCTTATCTATGATTATGAACGAATGTTTGTTAAAAACAAGACGAGGTGTTGATTCAATTCTAATATGTTCTTGAAGTTGCAATGATATAGTTTAGAAATGCTTATTTGGATGTATATTTGATTATGCAAGATGAATTTTACTTATATAACCCTAAAAATGAATATGGTCTAATCGTGTGTTTGAATTGACCAAGTGTTATCTAGGAGAAGAGGTCGTTCAACTGGCTTTACTGAAAGAATAGGGATTCTATCATTCAGGAGAGGAATATAGACGAGTGGGAATTGTGTTGATGTCATGTCAAGTCCATTGTGCACTGAATTACTAGTGAGTTAAAGTAATTACTTTGGTTTCTAGTTTTAGGTCTTTATCCTTGTTTTGGTTAAAGTCATCATAAACCCTAATGTCGGTCTTGCGTCTAGTCAAGGTGTGTAGGACTTGTGATCATCATTGTAAGTTTGATTATTTTGTCGTTTGGATGTTTCAATGATAAGAGTGATATGTATGAGTTAAAGGGGAAACGTATTGTTCATGCGTAAAAGAATATGTCTATAGATATATGTAAATATTTGAATGAATGTGACATTGTGTGTATATATATATATATATATATATATATATATATATATCATTTAATAAAAATGAAAATGAAATAGTAATGAACTAGTTTTCAACCTACATTAGAAACCTACACTAAAAACAGAGCATCATTAAAGCTATTAAAAACTGATAGTTTTTAAGTTAAAGATTTTTCCAACTTATTTTCACTCATGCACATGTTACTTAATCAAACACACTTTCTCTTAAAAATATATCTCCAAACATACATTTTACGACACATCTCTATAGTCATACATAACTCAATATTTTTATCTGTTCAACTTTGTATTTCATTTAGAAAGCTATACACCTGTAAAAGATTTTTTCACCAAACATACTCAACAATATAGTCCACATGTCATCCACAACCTAACACCACTACTCAACAAAATATCTCCACGGTTTCAAACTTTTCAAAAAATTCAATACAACTTCAAAACTTCAAAGTTATTCTGAAAAGATATCATTCAAGCATCAAAATAATAAAAGCCATTTTTTTCATCTAGGGGAAGAGCACCAATAGATAACATAGTTCCAATAACCGTCACCTTATTGTCATGTTGACCCCTCAATAGTCGTCATAGTGAAAACACCATTATTAAATTTGTTTTGTACCAATAGCTGATCATTTTTTGTAATTGATTGGCCCATTTGTGCACAACTATTGGAACATTTGTCCCATTTGTGCACCACTAATGGAAAATTTGTGCACCACTATTGGGATATTTGTCAACAAGTACTAGCGATTTTGAGTTGACGGTTACTAGAACATCTTTAGTTAGGTATCAGGCGACACTTTGAAATGTGTACTTTTTGACCTTTGTGCACATAACTTATTCCACATTGTGCATCGTTACTACCCATAAGTCAGATCAATAGCTATAAATAGTTAAGTCGCATACGAAGACAACTAGAAAAAATAAATTTAAATCGGATGTACCTTTTAAGATCTGTGGGTGCGCAAATTTAGCTATGCCAGCTACTGGTGCTCTTCCCCTACCATATAATAAGTAGTTTTTCAAAAAGCAAGTTCCGACTCTATTGTTTTCGAATCAAAGAGAAAAAATGCCACAAAATTAATAATCGGTTTTTAAGTTATTAATCCCCACGTAACATTTGCCTACCCGCATTATCACTGATCAAGAAGACGTTATCTCTCAGGTTTACATCAACTGAGTTTGCAAAAGGAATGATCTAATATTTTAAACAAAAATACCAATACTGCAAACATATCGACACTTGTACTAAGATTCTTGCACAACCACAATCAGAACAACACTAACCAAAAAACATAGAAACAATTTGGAAAAGATTTAACTTACAAACACGTGTTCTAAAACATGTTGTATTCTTAGTTTTACGAACTTGTGATTTATAGTAAAACTTCATTAAATGCACAAACAAAATTCATTCCAATTCTCTTGAAGATGTGGCAAAAAATGTTCAAGTTCGTCAAACACTTGAAATTTTTGATAGTTCAGAGTGAAAAGGAGAGTGTTATGATAGTCAGCTCAATCCCCTTATATAAGAAAAATTAAAAAAAGATGTCCAAACGATTTGTAAGTAAATCTTACAACATTGAATTGAAAATAAGCAACAAGGAGGCGATATATATGCCCCCCCTTAAGATGTCAACAAAGCCTTATGTTGATATCTTAAGGTAGAAATAACACGAAACAAGGATACACCATTATCACCAAGGATATGTCCTTTAAGAAACAATGTACCTAATTCTAAGCTAAACAGGCACAACTCTTATAAGCAAGGAAAAGACAGTTGTGAAAGTGATATCTTGCAACCAATGTAAAGGGATCCTTTTGACGGATGAAAGGAAATAAAGAAAAGGGGAAAGGAAAATAAGAATGCACACCTTCCCTATTTTTGGGAAAAAGAGGATTCTTAGGGAAGGATTACACACCGTGTATCACTAAGGAGATATTATTCATAAAAAGACATACTGTTTCAAGCAAAGAATGATTAAAATATGGTAGACAATTGAGAGAAGGGTGAATCAGTTGTCTCAAAACTCACACAACTTAACTTATTCTTAGATTCGATAATTAAACATGAAAGCATAAATAGACAACACATTATGAACACACATAACACCAAGATTTTTTATTTTCCAATGGGATTGCAAGATGTGTTTGCAATATAGAGTTGAATTAGAGGGTTGTTCAACAATTTTGGGCAGAAGTTAAACCTTCTCTTGGGGTATGTGCACCAAGTTGTGGTACCAAAAGGGGGTCTTAAGATGCCACTTTGTTTTTTCTGAAATCAGCAAAGTTTGAACTTCAACGACAAATTGAAGATAGTTACACTCCAAATTTGAAGATGCAACAAGAACAAGAGTCAGAGTGCTTCGAGTCTACTTTCTAAACTACTAATTTTTTTTGAAAATGGTGGAGATTAAGGGCTTCAAAAAGGGGGGCCACAAAAAGTGGTCTTGTTTTTATGCAAAAAACATAACATAGCGTTTGTTGTGCCCCCCCTAAAATGTTAACTTTTTTTTTTGAATTTTTATAATTACTTCAGTGAGAAATTAGCTAACACCTTGTAGTTTATGCCAGAATTTTCAGCTAATTTTTTAATGAGTATATGATTTTTTACTAATTTTTGAAGTGGACACATCCTGAAAAACAGAAATTTGAGCCAAATCAAAAATCAAAACTTTTTTTTAAAATTGTGTAGAATGGAGTCTAGTTTCTAAAAATGTAATTTTTTTCAAAATCTGATGAATGTGTAAAAATCTATACCCAAAATAGTGCATGTTGGTTTTTGACAAAAAACAGACACACTAACAAAAGAAATTATAGATGAAAGACTTAACAAAATCAAAATTTGAAATAAATTACATTTTTGGATAGATAAGAGGGAGCCTAAGTTTACCACAGTATTTTTTTTAAACTTTATTGAAACATGTGCAAACCTGACGAATAGCACGACAAAAAAATATGTCAAAATTTTCAATGTTCTGACAAAAACACGTCTCTAGCCTGAAATGGTCATCCAAACCTTTGGGTTGGATGCCCAAGGCAAGTCCAAACCATAGGTTTGGTGTTTCCCAAAGCGGGCCATTTGGCATTCGCTAAATATGGCGATTGCCCTATTTGGCGTTCGCCAAATGTGATGAATGGATATTCCATTTGGCGCGTGCCAAATGTGGTCCATATTCCACATTTGGCGCGCACCAAATAAGGATGAAGGGGGAGATAGCTCGAGAGATGGCAAAATAAGGGAATTGTGAGAGCTAGAAAGGGGAGGGACAAAGAAGAGTATGTATCTATAAGAATGAAGAGCCCGAGAAGAGGTAAGGGGAGAGAGAGAATATGATATCTAGTTCATAGAGAGAGATGGAACTACGAGGGAAGGGAGATAAAGATGGGAGAGGTGAGATGGGGGTTTCTATGTACACATTTGGCACTCTCCCTATTTGGCGCACGCCAAATGTGGAATAGATACAAACTCTTCTTTGTCCCTCCCCTCTCTATCTCTCACAATTCCCTTATTCTTCTATCCCTCGAGCTATCTCCCTCTTCATCCTTACACCCATTTAATTCCCTCTCTCACCTCTTTCCCTTGGTTTTTTCCTCACTCCCTCCTCTCTCTAGGTCCTAAGGGGTCATAGGACACCATATGGCCCCTTAGGACACAAAATGACCCCTAACGACACCTAATGGGTCATTTGGTGTCCTAAGGGGTCATAGGATACCATATGACCTCTTAGGTTACCATAGGACCCATAACGACACCATATTTTGTCCTAAGTGGTCATAGGACACCATATGACCCCTTATGACACCATACAACCCATAACGACACCATATGGTGTCTTAATGGGTCATAGGACATCATATGACCCCTTAGGTGTCATTAGGGGTCATATTGTGTCCTAAGGGGTTATATGGTGCCCTATAACCCCTTAGGACACCATACAAACCATAAGGGCACCATATTGTGTCCTAAGGGGTCATATGGTGTCCTAAAGGGTCATAGGACACCATATGACCCCTTACGAAACCACACAACCCATAACGACACCATATTGTGTCCTAAGGGGTCATATGGTCTCTTAAGGGGTCATAACACATCATATGACCCCTTACGACACCATACAACCCATAACGACACCTAAGGGGTCATATGGTGTCCTATGGCCCCAAAGAACACCATACCACCCCTTAGGTTTCCATACGACCCATAACGACACCATATTGTGTCCTAAGGGGTCATAGGAAACCATATGACCCCTTAGGACACCATACGACCCATAACGACACCATATTGTGTCCTAAGGGGTCATATGGTGTCATAAGACACCATATGACCCCTTAGGATACCATACGACCCATAACGACACCATATTGTGTCTTAGGGGATCATATGGTGTCCTAAGGGGTCATAGGACACCATGTGACCCCTTACGACACCATACGACCCATAACATCACCTAAGGGGTCATATGGTGTCCTATGGCCCCATAGGACACCATATGACCCCTTAGGTATCCATATGACCCATAACGACACCATATTATGTCCTAAGGGGTCATAGGACACCATACGACCCATAACAACACCATATTGTGTCCTAAGGGGTCATATGGTGTCCTATGACCCCTTAGGACACCATATGACCCCCTAGGACACAATACGGTGTCGTTATGGGTTGTATGGTGTCGTAAGGGGTCATATGGTGTCTTATAACCCCTCAGGACACCATATGACCCCTTAGGACACAATATGGTGTCGTTATGGGTTGTATGGTGTCCTAAGGGGTCATATGGTGTCCTATGACCCCTTAGGACACCATATGACCTCTTAGGGCACAATATGGTGTCGTTATGGGTCATATGGACACCTAAGGGGTCATATGGTGTCCTATGGGGCCATAGGACACCATATGACCCCTTAGGTGTCCATACAACCCATAACGCCCCATAGGACACCATATGACACCTTAGGTGTCCATACGACCAAGAACGACACCATATTGTGCCCTAAGGGGTCATATGGTGTCCTAAGGGGTCATAGGACACCATATGACCCCTAGGACACCATACGACCCATAACAACACCATATTGTGTCCTAGGGGGTCATATGGTGTCCTAAGGGGTCATAGGACACCATATGACCCCTTACGACACCATATGACCCATAACAACACCTAAGGGGTCATATGGTGTCCTATGCATAGGACACCATATGACCCCTTAAGTGTCCATATGACCCATAACGACACCATATTATGTCATAGGGAGTCATATGGTGTCCTAAGGAGTCATAGGACACCATATGACCCCTTAGGACACCATACGACCCATAATGATACCCTATTGTGTCCTAAGGGGTCATATGGTGTCCTAAGGAGTCATAAGACACCATATGACCCCTTAGGACACCATACGACTCATAACGACATTGTATTGTGTCCTAGGGGGTCATATGGTGTCCTAAGGGGTCATAGGACACCATATGACCCCTTACGATAGCATATGACCCATAACAATACCTAAGGGGTCATATGGTGTCCTATGGCCCCATAGGACACCATATGACCCCTTGGGTGTCCATACGACCCATAATGACACCATATTGTGTCCTAAGGGGTCATATGGTGTCTTAAGGGGTCATAGGACACCATATGAACCCTTAGGACACCATACGACCCATAACGACACCATATTGTGTCCTAAGGGGTCATATGGTGTCCTAAGGGATCATAAGACACAATATGACCCCTTAGGACACCATACAACCCATAACGACACCGTATTGTGTCCTAGGGGGTCATATGGTGTCTGAAGGGGTCATAGGATACCATATGACCCCTTACGACACCATACGACCCATAACGACACCTAGGTCATATGGTGTCCTAAGGGGTCATAGGACACCATACGACCCATAATGAAAACACATTGTGTCCGAAGGGGTCATATGGTGTCCTAAGGGGTCATAAGACACCATATGACCCCTTAGGACACCATACGACCCATAACGACACTGTATTGTGTCCTAGGTGGTCATATGGTGTCCTAAGGGGTCATAGGACACCATATGACCCCTTATGACACCATACAACCCATAACGACACCTATGGGGTCATATGGTATCCTATAGCCCCATAGGACACCATATGACCCCTTAGGTGTCCATACGACCCATAACAACACCATATTATGTCCTAAGGGGTCATATGGTGTCCTATGGGGTCATAGGACACCATATGACCCCTTAGGACACTATACGACCCATAACGACACCATATTATGTCCTAAGGGGTCATATGGTGTCCTAAGGGGTCATAGGACACCATATGACCCCTTAGGACACCATATGACCCATAACGACATCGTATTGTGTCCTAGGGGGTCATATGGTGTCCTAAGGGGTCATAGGGCACCATATGACCCCTTACGACACCATACGACCCATAACGACGCCATATTATGTCCTAAGGAGTCATATGGTGTCCTAAGGGGTCACAGGACACCATATGACCCCTTACGATACCATACAACCCATAACGACACCTAAGGGGTCATATGGTGTCCTATGGCCCCATAGGACACCATATGACCCCTTGGGTGTCCATACGACCCATAACGACACCATATTGTGTCCTAAGGGGTCAGAGGACATCATATGACCTCTTAGGACACCATACGACCTATAACGACACCATATTGTGTCCTAAGTGGTCATATTTTGTCCTAAGGGGTCATAAGACACCATATGACCCCTTAGGACACCATACGACCCATGATGACACCGTATTGTGTCCTAGGGGGTCATATGGTGTCCTAAGGGGTCATAGGACACCATATGACCCCTTACGACATCATATGACCCATAACGACACCTAAGGGGTCATATGGTGTCCTAAGGGGTCATAGGACACCATATGACCCCTTAGGACACCATACGACCCATAATGACATGATATTGTGTCCTAAGGGGTCATAAGATACCATATGACCCCTTAGGACACCATACGACCCATAACGACACCGTATTGTGTCCTAGGGGGTCATATGGTGTCCTAAGGGGTCATAGGACACCATATGACCCCTTACGACACCATACGACCCATAATGACACCTAAGGGGTCATACGATGTTCTATGGCCCCATAGGACACCATATGACCCCTTAGGTGTCTAGACGACCCATAACGACACCATATTGTGTCCTAAGGGGTCATATGGTGTCCTAAGGGTTCATAGGACACCATATGACCCCTTACGACACGATACAACCCATAACGACACCTAAGGGGTCATATTGTATCCTATGGCCCCATAGGACACCATATGACCCCTTAGGTGTGCATTAGACCCATAACAACACCATATTATGTCCTAAGGGGTCATAGGACACCATATGACCCCTTAGGACACCATATGACCCATAACGACACCATATTGTGTCCTAAGGGGTCATATGGTTTCCTAAGGGGTCACAAGATACCATATGACCCCTTAGGACACCATGCGACCCATAACGACACTGTATTGTGTCCTAGGGTGTCATATGGTGTCCTAAGGGGTCATAGAACACCATATGACCCCTTACGACACCATACGACCCATAACGACACCTAAGGGGTCATACGGTGTCCTATGGCCCCATAGGACACCATATGACCCCTTAGGTGTCCATACGACCCATAACGACACCATATTGTGTCCTAAGGGGTCATAGGACACCATATGACCCCATACGACCCCATACGACCCATAACAACACCATATTGTGTCCTAAGGGGTCATATGGTGTCCTAAGGGGTCATAAGACACCATATGACCGCTTAGGACACTATACGACCTATAACGACACCTAAGGGGTCATATGGTGTCCCAAGACAACATATTATATCCTAAAGAGTCATATGGTTTAATTTTTATGGTTGTGGCTATCAAACTATAGGGTATATAGTATAAATTTATCAAAGGTTAAAAAATTTCAATGGAAGTCATTTGGTTATTTGGCGCTAGCCAAATGAGCTGCACAAAAAAAAGGTTATAGGGTATAGAGTAGAAATTTATGAAAGTTAAAAAATTGCAACGGATTTGGCGCTAGCCAAATGAGCTGCACTAAAAAATGGTTATATGGGACCCTTGACCCGTGATCCAAGCCCACATTCTCTCATTTTGTCTTCTTTTTGCGCATGATCAGACAAAAAAATGCTTTTTGCATGGTGTTGACATTTTATGCAAGGTTATTTTATACATTCCATTAGCTCTCCATCACCTTTTTTTTTTCATTTGGCAATGTCAAAGAGGAAGAACATAGTTTTTTTTAAATCAAATTTGAGTAATTGAGGTAATATTTTCTTGTTTTTAGAATTTAAATACATATTAAGTGTTATTTTGTTTAAACATTAGAATAAAAGTGTGAGTCAAAATTGATTATAATCCTATTATATTTACATTAGATTTAACAATGCATTTGAAGGAAGTTGCATAAGAAAATTATTTGTTTAGTGGTTTAAAACAAAATTTGCAATTTCATACATCCTTTTTAAGATATGGATAATTTAGAAAAGGAATACATGAAATAATTTCAATTTCATATATCCATTTTAACATACGCATAATTAGGACAGTCATAGATGCATAATTTCACTTTGTTCTCTTTTATGTGCATGTACATGTAGAAATCATCATCATGCCGAGGAAACAACCAAAAAATGTAACATTGGAAGAGCGTGAAGCTAAGAATGCAAAAAAAAGAGAAGGAATGAAGCAACTTCGTGAACAAAGGAAATTGAATACCATAGAAGAAGAGGTGCCAATTGAAGAGGAACATGAAATATCCATCCAATCTAAGAGAGACAAAATGGCCACACAAAGGCAACAGATGCAAAACCTTCGTGCAATGAGACAATTGAATCCCGAGGTTGAGAGCATGTCTACCACAATTCAAGTTGAAGGAACCCCATCTCTTACATCTCAAGTTGAAGGCACACCATCTCTTATTGGCACACCGTTGGTGTCTACAACATCTCATATTGAATGCACTCCCTCTATGACATTTGACATTGCAAGTACTTCACGACTGACATCAAGTATTGGAGGTACACCATCTTGTACACCTCAATTTCAAGGTATGTCATCATTTTCATCTCCGGTTGAAGGTATGCCACCTATCCCTAATGTTGTTGACATTCCTAATCTTGAGGTAACTCAATGTTTGAGAACACCTCCTAGAGTTTTGCATAGAAAGCCTAAGTATTTGATTGATATTGATGCTAACATTTTGAAACCAATGGTTGACAAGATTCCGAAGTGTACTTGTCAAAGACATGCTAACCGGATATGGAAAATATTTTTTGAGCCTTTAAATGAGATAGGAAGATGTCAACTATTTGTTGAAATGATGAGAAATCTAAAATTTAGGCCTATAATGAAGATTCTTGGGCTAAGCACATCGATTGAATCAAGTGACAAATCTATTGTGAAGAATATGATGAATGCATATGATACTGTTGGTTCTAACTCATGCACAAAAGATAGTAATGCCACACGACGTGTCATTACATCAACAATTGTAAGCACTCAAACTAAGAAATCTCACCTCCTTAGAAAGACAAGTAAACAGTTGAAGATAAGTAGACAAACTCTAATGAGAGCTTTGGGAAGGCGACAAAGAGTGGAGGATCCATATAACAATGAGTTATGGGCATTTTCCGATAGATTACCACAGAAAGATAAAGCAATTGTTGAAGCCTTGAGATCCCTAATTGAAGATTTTTGGAAGAATAACACAAGGGTCTCTCCAAATCAAAGAGATGTTGTAAGAAGGAGGATTGGTAGTAAAATCCATGATCCACATCCGAAACATTTTTTGGATATGATTCAAACACAATTTTTTGCCAAGTTTCAACATATGTATCCTCAAATAAAAATTAGTCAAAGATTCTTTGAAATGGTAAAGCCTTTTTATGTCAAAATAAATCACACACACAACTTGTTGTTCTAGAGTACATATTGAATTTTCTAACCATTATGATCTTTATCAATGCATATGTATAGATTTGCATGCTAACAATGTTTTGCAGGAATGCAACATAAATGGTCCATCGACATCTTCAAGGGAATTCATATCTAGCATCTTATGTGAAAGAGTAGATGGTCAAGTATATTACAATAAGTGTTGCTTGGATGGCACATGTGTTGATTGTGGTGGATTGCAACATTTACAAATTTGTCAACATATGGATATTGGACAAGAAATTGGTAATGAATTAGTAGACTTTGGAAAATATAAGACAATGGCCTACATGCTAAAAGATGGAAAAGAAGCAAAAAGGTGTGAATTGGTTAGTGAGAAGATTCCAGTGTATCAGTTTGTGGGCATCTTTCATAAGAATATAGTGTATGAGTATGAAAGGCATAACCGTCGAGCTCGTTGGTTGGACTCACAATTTAAGCTATGCAAGGACACATTTCCACTTCATACAATCGTTTCAATTGTTGACTTTGCAGAGAACTACACACTACAACCGCAGAACGAGGTGCAATCACAATATTACAACTCCACACAAGTTGCCATATTTGTGCATATAGCATTCATTCATGCACATGATAGTATGGAAGAGGATAGGAAGATATTGAGGGAGTGTCATTTTTACATCAGTGATGATCGCTCACACTCTACAGAGTTTGTGCAAGGTTGTTTTCAGATATTCTATGATGATTTGGCTAGCCGAGGCATATCATTCCGTCAACATATCATATGGTCAAATAATTGTGCATCACAATTTAAGAACTCTCAGATGTTTTATTGTTTGAGTAGGATGCATAAGTTGACTGCTATTCAACATATGTGGAATTTCTCCAAGGTTGGGCATGGAAAGGGGAGCATGATGGTGCAGGAGCATGTATTAAAAGAGATTTAGCACGAGAAGAGTTAAAGTACAAAGGGAATGCAAATTTGAAAGATGCAAAATCAATTGTTCAATGGTGCAATGGTACAATTGGTCCAGGTAATCAAGGTAAGTCTTTAGTTCGTAGATTTTTCTAGTTGGTAGATGATACTAACATTGCAAAATTAGAAGATTGTTGTACATTGACAGGATCGAGTGAGCTACACTCTTTCAAAATCTCTAATGCAGGTTCATGGACTATCCATATGCGACAGATGGCATATTATTGTTCCTCATGTAGAGATGGTGCCTATAATGACTGTGAGTCAAAGGAGTGGGTAGACGAATGGTGTATGAGACCTCTAATCCCACTTGAGACATACTGACCTCTGAGTGCACTACAACTCACACAGATGGAAGCATCAATTGACTTTGACCATGTGTTAGATTTAGTCCAACCAGGGAAATTATCCACATGCAATTTTTTGTACTTTAATATTTTACCTTAGTTGTTTGCTAAATTCTTCTCACTTTATCATTGCAGGACATGTTTATGCAATAATTGTAGTTGAAGACAATGAAGAAGGAACAAATTATTATCTGTGTCATTGTGTGGACACAAAAATGAAATTGGATCGCCCTGTGGTAGATGGAGAAAATATTGAGTACCCCATAGGATCAGTAGTTGTTACTGGTACATGGCTTAGAAGGTACCCAGTGAAGAAGTCTAACTTGTGGTTGTTCGAGGACTTCGAGACACATAGGAAGATTCTTCATTATTCTAACCTTGTTGTAGCTTCAAATGTTCATTTGATCAAATATGGGGGTAGACCACTAAACAAGAACCTATGGAAGGTTCGTGAGTTTGACCATGAGGCCATACTAGACACGATAAAGAGTAGAGCAGATCCAGATGGTTCATTGGATTAAATGTAAATGTTAAAAAATGTAATATCAATCTTATTTGGATATATGTACATGACTTGTATTTTTGACTACTCGAGGCATTGTAATATAAAAAAATATGTTTTTGTCTTGTTTTGTGTGATTTTATGTAAATAATGTCATTTTGGACCATTAGAGAACACATGGGATCATTTTGTGAAGTATACCTTGCTAATATGGTAAAAGATGTAAAAAATGCTCATTTGTTGTTAATCACTCAAAGTGTGAAAAATTGTCAAAATTCGGAATGGTTTTTCTTGATGTTAGTGACATGTAAGAACGATCTGTCTAATTTAGCGGGGTCGTGTTATGGCACTCTAAAAAAACCTCTTTCAGTTTCGGTAGACTCGGATCCAGTTGCTCGTGGCGACTCTTTCTCAGTTGCGACAAAAAGTGTCAGATGAGTTCAATGAAAAGTTGCACAATGCCCCATCTTTCAATCCGCTTGTCGCGGCACCGAACCGTCAACTTGTACGCATCGGGGTGGTCGGGTTTATGCTAGGAATGCCTTCTTTTTGCTCTCCAACTTGCCTGATCATTGCGGGACACATCCTAGCAGCGAAATCGCCCAAGTGCTCAAATTGCTCAAAGTTGTCAATATTCGGCATCACGTTTCTCGACCCCCGTTAATCATATGAACAATCCATCTAATCCTACGGGGTCATGTTATGACACTCTAAAAAATCCTCTCTTGGTTTCGGTAGACTCGGATCCAGTTGCTCGTGGCGACTCTTTCTCGGTTGCGATAAAAAGCGTCAGATGAGTTCAATGAAAAGTTGTACAATGCCCCATCTTTCAATCCGCTCGTCACGACACTGAACCAACAGCTCATACATGTCAGGGTGGCTGATTTTACGCTAGGAATGCCTTCTTTTTGCTCTCCAACTTGCCCAATCATTGCGGGACACACCCTAGCAGCAAAATCGGCTAAGTGCTCAAATTGCTCAAAGTTGTCAATATTCAGCATCACGTTTCTCAGTGCTTGTTAATCATAAGAATGATCCATCTGATCCTGCAGGGTCATGTTATGACACTCTAAATAAGCCTCTCTCAGTTTCGGTAGACTCGGATCCAGTTTCTCATGGCGACTCTTTCTCGGTTGCGACAAAAAGCGTCAGATGAGTTCAATGAAAAGTTGCACAATGCCCCATCTTTCAATCCGCTCATCGTGACACCGAACCGTCAACTCGTACACATTGGGGTGGCTGGGTTTACATTAGGAATGCCTTGTTTTTGCTCTCCAACTCGCCCGATCATTGCGGGAGAGACCCTAGCAGCGAAATCGCCCAAGTGCTCAAATTACTCAAAGTTGTCAATATTCGGCATCACGTTTCTCGGTGCCTGTTAATCATAAGAATGATCCGTCTAATCCTGCATGGTCATGTTATGGCACTCTAAAAATCCTCTCTCAATTTCGGTAGACTCGGATCCAGTTGCTCGTGGTGACTCTTTCTCGGTTGCGACAAAAAGCGTCAGATGAGTTCAATGAAAAGTTGCACAATGCCCCATCTTTCAATCCACTCGTCACGACACCGAACCGTCAGCTCGTACGTGTTGGGGTGGTCGGGTTTAGGCTAGGAATGCCTTCTTTTTTCTCTCCAACTCACTCGATCATTGCGGGACACACCCTAGCAGCGAAATTACCCAAGTGCTCAAATTGCTCAAAGGTGTCAATATCCGGCATCGCGTTTCTCGATGCCTGTTAATCATAAGAACGATCCGTCTAATCCTGCAAGGTCGTGTTATGGCACTCTAAAAAATCCTCTCTCGGTTTTGGTAGACTCGGTCCCTGTTGCTCGTGGTGACTCTTTCTTGGTTGCGACAAAAAGCGTCAGATGAGTTTAATGAAAAGTTGCACAATGCCCCATCTTTCAATCCGCTTGTCGCGACACCAAACCGTCAGCTCGTACATGTCGGGGTGGCCGGGTTTACACTACAAATGCCTTCTTTTTTTCTCTCCAACTCGCCCGATCGTTGCGGGACACACCCTAGCAGCGAAATCACCCAAGTGCTCAAATTGCTCAAAGTTGTCAATATTCGGCATCGCGTTTCTTGGTGCCCATTAATCATAAGAATGATTCATCTAATCCTGTGGTGTCGTTTTATGGCACTCTAAAAAAGACTCTCTCGGTTTCGGTAGACTCGGATCTAGTTGCTCATGGCGACTCTTTCTCGGTTGCGACAAAAAGCGTTAGATGAGTTCCGCTCATCACGGCACCGAATCGTCAGCTCGTACATGTCGAGGTGGCCGGGTTTACGCTAGGAATGCCTTCTTTTTGCTCTCCAACTCGCTCGATCGTCGCGGGACACACCCTAGCAGCGAAATCGCCCAATTGCTCAAATTGCTCAAAGTTATCAATATTCGACATCGCGTTTCTCAACGTCTGTTAATCATAAGAATGCTCTGTCTGATCCTGCGGGGTCATGCTATGACACTCTAAAAAAGCCTCTCTCGATTTCGGTAGAATCGGATCCAGTTGCTCGTGGCAACTCTTTGTCAGTTGCGACAAAAAGCGTTAGATGAGTTCAATGAAAAGTTGCACAATGCCCCATATTTCAATCCACTTGTCACGGCACTGAACTGTCAGCTTGTACACGTCGGGGTGGCCAGGTTTACACTAGGAATGCCTTCTTTTTTCTCTCCAACTCGCCTGACCATTGCGGGACACACCCTAGTAGCGAAATCGCCCAAGTGCTCAAATTGCTCAAAGTTGTTAATATTCGGCATTGCGTTTCTCGGCGTCCATTAATCATAAGAATGATCCGTCTGATCCTGTGGGGTCGTGTTATGACACTCTAAAAAAGCCTCTCTCAGTTTCAGTAGACTCGAATCCAATTGCTTGTGGTGACTCTTTCTCGGTTGCGACAAAAAGCATCAGACGAGTTCAATGAAAAGTTGCACAATGCCCCATCCTTCAATCCGGTCGTCACGAAACCGAACCGTCAGCTCATGCGCGTTGGGGTGGCCAATTTTATGCTAGGAATGCATTCTTTTTGCTCTCCAACTCGCCCGATCGTTGTTGGCCACACCCTAGCAACGAAATCGCCTAAGTGCTCAAATTGCTCATAGTTGTCAATATTTAGGATCGCATTTCTTGGCACCCGTTAATCATAAGAACGATCCGTCTGATCGTGCGGGGTCGTGTTGCAGCACCGAACCATCATCTCGTACGTGTCAGGGTGGGTGGTGTCTTGGATTACAAACACATATTTAGGTTCAAAGCTTAAGTAACAATAAACTTTGTGCAATTATTCATCTAATCATTTGTACTGCAATTATGGATAACCATGATAAATGATTTGCATTAACCAAAAAGCTACAAATCCATGCAATATTGTATACTGTTAAAACTATTAAATATATCCAATACAAACAAATAGGCTTGCCAAAAGCCATATGGACTTAGAATTTCACATATTCATAAAACAAAACATATGTTCAAAATTTCTATAAAGGCATACAACATGATATCCAATAAAGTCAAATAGGGGCTTGCCAAAAGCCATGTGGACATAGAATGTCACATATTCATAATACAAAACATATGTTCAAATTTTCCATATAGGCATACAACATGGTATCCAATAAAGTCAAATAGGAGCTTGCCAAAAGCCATATGGCGATAGAATGTCACATATTCGTAATACAAAACATATGTTCAAAATTGCCATATAGGCATACAACATAGGACCCTATTCTATTCATTTCCCTCTAGGGGAAGGAAACAGATCACGAGATATCTTTGCTTGTCGAGGGGATGGAGATGTATATGATGCAGGTGTCTTTCGAGTACGTCCACTCAACCTCCTCTCCAGACTTTTTTGTAACTCCACCTGATACAATGAAAAGAATGATGTTAGCATATACAAAAATTGAATTTTAGAATGACATATAATAGAATAGTCACTTAGCGCATACAAATAATCACGATGTTCATCCACAACAGGTGCACGTTCGTGATCTGGAGTGACAAGCCCCTCTTGTAAGCGTCACAATATAAATTAAACTAAATACAAGTGCCATTAAAATTTTCAATAACATATTATTAAGATAACAAATGTAATGCTAAATTTACAAATATGTCTCATACTTCTGTTAAAGCAGTTGAACTTGCTACTGCTGCACCAACACCGCACTCCATTGACACGTGGACAACAGGAGGAGTCTTTGATGTCAACATTTGAAAATTAAACAAAGTATATTGATTAATCGCCAAAACTATCTATATTGTTTAATAACAACATTAAAGATAAATTGTTTACTTGGGTGAAAGATTGTCGATGAAATACACTACGAGGTGTTCATGTTGAAGCTCTAGCATCAAACTATTTGACATCCAAAATGAGTAATTAGAAAATCATTCACATAAGGTTCAACTATCTACATATAATAATTATATTTTTTCACTCGTTGTATCCTTGTGGAGTCGAAAAAGTAGTGAAAAAGGGTGTTGCAGGAATGTTGCTAGTATTGTGAACACTTTGACCCTGATTTTTTATCATAATAATTTACTAATTTAGATATATTCTCAAATTTACATATAAGATTTAATAAAAAGAATGAAATGAACTTGTAATGAAATTCACCTGGGTATCAATGCCAAATGTTTCGTTCAACAAGGATTCTGTCATGACAATGTTCTCTGTAGCAAACTCCGCTCGTGCACGTGCATTCTTAGAACTATTAGGATCATAAGTGCAAAGAGAACCACAAGATCGACAAAAATGAGTTGGAACTCGATGCCTAGAAGAATCAACATCATCACTTGCATCACCCTCTACTAGAGGCCTAACATATTGTATAAGGGTTTGAGTGAGTGAGCTAATCGAGTCTAGAGTTTTGACCTCAATACTCTCCTTCACAATGGAAGGAATTATAGCATGCTCCACCATAGGTCTGTCCAAGGGTCTTGGTGGGAGATTTGGATCACATTGTGCACCCTCTCTATCATGCGAGGAACCCCCACCTCTACCTTGGAAATCTAGAAAATCAAAATAGTTTGGGATCTCATTAAGGACAAACTCACAGTATAGTTTTCTCAAAAAGTATTGGGGTACCCCATGATTATTGCACGGGGGCTGATCAAATACCATCCACCACCTATCCCAAAAATTGTTCTTAATCCCTTCATGATGACACCAATGAATAGGGAATCTCCTACATCTAGGGTGTAAAGGTTGATTCGTTCAGGGGTCCGTAAAAAGAGCACACAAGTCAAATTTATTAATTTTCTTTTTTTTCACTCATGCATATGATAATTTGTCAGATAAAATTGCTTTTGTTCTTCCTTCTTACGAGATCAAAAATTTATTTGCCCACTCACAGATTGTATGTGAGATACAATAGATTGCAAAGAACTGGCAAGGTTTGTCCTATGGGAGTTTGTTCCAGTGGGATCTTTTAGCCTTGTGATTAAACCTTCAAGCTCTTTTTGGTTATTTTCTATTTGACCTAATAGGTTTTCTTGTGTACCTATGGGATGTCTAGGGATTGCAGGAGGTGATTGATGTGCTTCTTCTTCAATATGGTCTTCATGAGGAGGTGATTGATGTGCTTCTTCTTCAATATGGTCTTCATGAGGAGGTGATTGAGTGTTTTCAACATTTTCTTGTCTAATCTCATTTCCTGATAATGAAAATAAATTTAAATAATAAACCTAGTTTAATCTTCAAATTAATTAAAAAAATGACAATAAGAAAATAAAAATACATACCTCTTCGAGCTCTTCGATGGCGTGGTAGCATTTTGATGAGAGATGGACAACTTAGTGCCCAATTTCAAGCTTTTACAAAAGGCGAGCGCAAGAAAATGGCACCCAAAAATCCCAAAACGCGGGTTTGGAATGCATAATGCATCCAAAATGTGGAGCAGGGTTTTTTTGAAGTTTACAATGCATATAAGGTGAACTCCTTACAAGGCGTGTGCACTATAGGGCACGCACCCTATAGTGCGTGTGCCTTATGTGCTTTTTAATTTTTTTTTTGAAGTGTGGCACCTTTTTGGTACCACAACTTTGTGCATATACCCCTTGCATTTTCTAGCAGAACTTGCATGCTAGCTAACAATTTCAAGTGGAAATGCATATTTTATTTGCAATTTTGGTTAAAGTTTTAAGTATGCCTTGTACAATTTTGAGCGGAATTTGATGTTCATCTCAAACCGGCCTCTTCACTCTTTATCCTTGGTGGGGATTCCACCTTGGATTACATTCTTGAGTGTAAATTCGACTTGCTCAAGGATTTTTCAAGTGCACTTTCATCTTGTCCAAGGATTTTGAGTGGAAATTGGAGTTGGATATGGATTTTTCGTCCTTGTGACTTAAACTTTGAAATTTTCCCTTTCTAATCCATGCTTATTTTCATGGATAAAATCCTTATTTCATTTTCATTCCAAGGACAAATTTTTCATATCAACTTTGGAAAATTTCATGATCTTATTGTGGACTTGTAAATTTATCCGAGAGAAGGTCAGAAATCTGACCTCTCTTGGATAACTTCTCTTGATCACATAAACTTCTCTCCATTCACAATTTTTTTTCTCTCCAAGTTTTTTCAAAGGAAGGTTGGATTTTAGACCTTCCTTGGAACAATTATTTTTACACTTTTGTTCATCATGAAAGACAACTTCACTTCTTACATCATGTTCCAAGTCCAAACTCGGATACTTCATCTCATTTTTCCATTGTTCACATTTCTAAAGGCTCACACTTTTTAGATTGTTCGCACCTTGCATTGTTGATTACTATTCCATACGACTTGGAATACTTCTTCAATCTTGACATCCTTTCATCATTTTCATTTTTTGATCACTACCTTAATATTTTTTCTCTTCTCTCATGGTTTGCCATATTTTTCTTTGCACTTTTCAACATTGCATTTCTAGGGCGACCCTAGGTTGGACCTAGGTATTTTCACCAGGACTTGATATATTGACAAAAATAACATGCAATTCACATCCATTCCTAAGATAAACCTTGCAATCCTACTTTTTTCATGGATTGATCATTGCATTTCCGGACATGACAAGGTTTTACTACCTTCCCAACAGCTAGGAAGGTAACATACCAAAATTGTTGCCAAACTAAGAAAAACTAAGCTAGCAAGTGGCAAAAAAGAGGGGTTCCCAATTACAATGGAGCATGTGTATTTACAGCACAACAATATTTTATGCACTTGAGAACATATTGTTGAGTCCCTTCACGCCATTATTCTTACATGGTACTTAGGTCCTCACTTCTTTGAATCCATCCAACTTTTGGTTATCCATTTAGGTACCAAAGGGACAATTTTGGCATGAGCAAATTTTTTCAACATAATCCTATCCATAATTGATGGTTTCAACTATAGTTAGAACTATCTCCCATGTACCTCTTAAGGTAATTATATCAGTACAAGTAGAAAATTACTATATCCCATGTACCTCTTTAGTGTTTTAGTAGTAATGCTATTTTCTTTGTGTTTACTTGAAGGTGTAGCGTCATAAATTATATCCGCATATAATTTCGCTTCACTTAGGTCTACTTCACCTTGGTGCTTTGTATTTCGATTCTCGATGACTATTTTGATTCTGCTCAAACCACTTCACAAACTTTCAATTCTACCATCTTCATTTCCTTCTTCACAAATATGAGTCTTGATTCTTAGGACTAGGGTGCCCAATGCCCTAGTCCTCTCAATCAGGACCCAAATTCGGTCCTCACAATGATCACTTCAAGTGAGTGGGAATTTAGATCTTGTGTCGGCCTACTCTAGAATTTCAAATAATTTTTAAGTATTCAAGTATAAAAGGAGGTCTACCCCTCTCATTTGAAACCTAAATTGTCTAATGATTTCAATTACACTCTATAAAATTCAATTCAAGTGAGCAAGCAATCAAGCATTGGAGAAGAATTGAAGTCAAGTTCAAATATTCAAGATGGCATCCATGATCAACTTTCTATGAAGACATTCTACAAGACATCCTAAAACCCTTGCATGAGGATTTAAGCAAAATTCATCAAGATATGAATTTTATTTACAAGAATTTAATTTTAGATCTAGCCTTTCCCTCAAAAGGAAAGCATCTTGTTGCAATTTTCCATTATATTATCATTTCAATTTCAAATTTAATTTCTAAATCGGGGTTTGACCCAAGGAAAACTCATATCCACAACCTTTTAACTCTTTTTTTGAGCTATACTTGAATGATGCATTTAGTATCAGTTTTTAATAGTTTTAATGATGTAATAGTTATCATTTAATAAAATTAAAATCAAATAGTAATGAACTAGTTTATTATAACTTGTACCATCTCCTACTAAAGAAGTTCTTATAGAAGAACTCTTGGAGGATGATTGGGGGTCGTTAGATTTCACAAAAACCCTCAATCATCCTCCAAGAGTTCTTCTATAAGAACTTCTTTAGTTGCCTAATTAGGACATGCACTTGATTAAAAATAATGGTACAAGTTGGACCACATTCTAACTCTATTAACTAATAATCATGCTAGGATGTATGTCTTAGAATAGGAATACAAATTGAATCGATCAGTGTCAATTCATGTACAAATCAAGTGACTTATACTAGTAAGAAAGGCAATGATCAGAGCTTTTTTGGTGAAGAAAATGTTAAAACTAGTAACACACATGCCAAGATTGAAATTGAGTTGGCAAAGGACTTCAAGAAGGTGGCACCTCCAAAATTTGATGGAAAAATAGTAGGGGATGGTGTAGGATCAGGAATTATAAAAATGGATAAGTATTATGAGCTCATAAATATTTCAAATAAAACCAAGTAAATTTGGTAGCTTCTCAACTAAGAGGAGAGGCTACCTAGTGGAAGAATCAAAGAATTGAGAAGAAAGTGTTAGTTGAAAATATCTCTTGGAATTATTCTTATCCTTGTTTAGGAAGTGATGGACTACTCAACTTTGTTTTGAACAAAAGATGACTGAGCTCCAAAATTTAAAACAAGTAACAATTACTCAATATTGGGAAAGGTTTACCCAAATATTGAAATATATGCCACTTTATTAATAGGATGCATGTTTTTTGAGTTAGGAAGTTCATTTTGGGACTAAAGCCCCAAATTGGATTTGAGGGAGAACTTCATAGTCCACAAAAAAAGGATGTTGCATTTGAAAAAGAAATTAAACAAAATCATCCATGTAATGCTATTGTATTTTCTAGGCATTGTGTTCAAGCAATATTCTATTGACAAAACCCCATAGGAGACTGGAATCAAAGGACAAAAACCCTTTGGTTCTTAAGGGAATTCCCACTCAAGAGTGCATTGGAGCATCAAGGTTTGCAGTATGGATTAGTCTTTCAATGAAGTACATCATTGTTGCAAGTTTGTAATTGTGTTTGTTGATTTTGTACTGACTATCATAATTTTAGAGTCATTTGTGCAAGTTATCTATGTCAATTGTGCTATATCAATATGATTAATTGTTGTTGTTTGGATTAGTTTGGTGAAGACATTTGGTTATGTTTCAAATTTGTTATTTTTTGGAAAGGGGTATTTCATGTCTAAAACAAAAGAGTTGAAGCATTGACAAGTTAGGTTAAAGGGGCAATAGTTAAGTGAGATAATGCAATTGTCCACAGAGGTGGTATAACTCCCTTGCTTCCTAAGTAATTAAACTTTGGGGAACAAAAAGCTTCCCAAATAAGGAGAAGTGATCTACAATGGATTAGTGACATTTGGTAAGCATGACTTTATCACCTTCATACTCAAAGACATAATCAATAAGTTAAAGACCAAAGGGAACAAGACATAAGAGGCGTGAGTGTGACAATCTAATGTCGAAACAAAATTGTAGTAAAAAAAAGCTTGGGGGAATGTTTGGATGCCCCCAAAAATGGCAATTTTAGATGAAGGAAACATCATTACAACAATTAGGCCCTTATTGAAAATCATAACATGATGTAAGCAAAAAATATAATCAATTTGGTGTATTATCCACCCCCTGAACACTACAATTATTATTTTTTAACGCACCAACTTAATCAACCAAGCTTCCTGTTCTATATTAGAAGCCTAATCTCCATAATTTATTCAATCACCATAGTGGTGACAACTCTATACCACCACTTATGCTTGCACTCAAAGGTGGTAAGCTCTTGAGGTCAGGACCCCCATTAGACCTAAACCTAAGCCTAGAGGGTTCATTCCCAATGACCCGACCTACATATCCCTTCAAGGGAAGTCAGAGGCTTCATAGTTCGCCTTTGAAGCTTAGAGGGAGTTCATTCTCTCCTGTCATATGAGATCTTTGATTTATCTTTAAACCAAGACTTTATTAAAAATTATCCCAACAATAAATAAGCAATATCTAATTGCGTTCAAATAGTGTACATACATACACAATTACACTGGGGATCATACCCTTCCAAAATTTCCAATTCCATAAGGTTGATTCAAGCACACTTCCCATTAACACATGGTGACTAGCTCATACACATCAAACACTTGATGACTGGCTCTGGCTTATGTCTCACATACAAAGTGAATAGCTCTAGCATACATCCCATAGTCAAACAAACCTAACTGCTCATCCTAACAAACCTTTCAAACTCGTATGTTTGAGAGGTACTTCAAACAATATGGAATTAGAAGCCTCACTTCAAACATTATGACTGTCTATATATTGCTTTTGTATTCTCCTAAGATTATCTTCCCATCACAATCTCGCCTCCATCTCGCTAAACTTTTCACGACTACACACAATTAAATTACATAAACAAATTAATTAGAAATTACAAAATCCAAAGTAAAAGTATTTATAATTGTCAATAGATATATTAAATTTAAAATAACACATTCTATTTAAAATCATTTATAATAAAAAAATACTAATTGAAATTTTCTTCAATGTATTCAAGATTTATTATATTTTAAATAAATATAAAAAAATCATTAAAAAAATTAAATGTTTTCAAAAAATATTTAATTACCTTTTGTTATTTAAATTTTTAATTTTTTAATTATTTTTAAATTAAAAACATTAAATACATGACCTCTAACCAATTGTTAATATTAAAATATTGTAAAAAATTATTTAACTTTTCACTTTAAGATCATCCTAACTAACAAATTCTAAACAAATTTTAATATCTTTTTATAAATAAATCTTTTAAAATTTGAAAAGAAAAATTAATACTAAAAATCACATTATATCAATTATAAAATAAAAATAAATAAAATAGTAATAATGTTCACTTATGATTTTGATTGTGTGCATTTGTTTGCATCAACATTTCAGCTTCATATCACACTTTGTGATCCATCATCAGGATGATAGAAAGCTCAAGGAATAGAAAAATGGATTGTTGTAGATCTATGAAGTTAAATATAGGAGGATAGGAAGGATGATTAGAAAGCTCAAGGAGTAGATAAATGGACTGTTGCAGATCTATGAAGTTAAATATAGGAAAGATAGGAAGGAGAGAGAGAAGTTGCACATCCATCATCAAGATGATAGAAAGCTCAAGGAGTAGAAAATGGACGGTTGTAGATCTATGACGTTAGATATAGGAAGGATAGGAAGGATGATAGAAAGCTCAAAGAATAGAAAAATGGACTCTTGCAGATCTATGAAGTTAAATATAAGAAGGATAGGAAGTTGCACACCAACTAAGGTAGAAACGAAAGGAATAGAAAGAAAATTTAAAAAATGAAAAAAAAAAAAATACACTACAAAAAAGAGAATAAAAATGATGACCATGATAATGAAAATGATGATGACAATAATGAAAATAAATAATAATAAAAAGTAGGACAAACATGTCTACGGGATTGAGCTTACACTAGGATCTCAACATCTAAAATGGAACTCTAAGCCGTGACTCTTGACCTTCCATAAAAATGAAGGACGAAGATAATTACTAATATGAATTGTGGAAAACTAATATCTTTAATAAATAAATCAACTTTTCAAATTTCATATTTAAATTAACCGAATTCACTCGCTAGAAAGCGTGACTCCATATACGACTGGAAATCGCTAGGGTTTGATTTTTATCTCGAATCTGAAGAAATGTAGTTTTATAAAATAAAGTAAAGAAGTCAAACCTGAATCTAACACGCTTCACTTGTTTTGCGCCCATTAATGGTGAATAGCGAATGGTAATGTAGACGATGGGGTCATCCTCTTCCATCCACTCTCTTTCTTCCTCAGGCTCAGGCTCTTGATCACATGACTTGCTGGCGCCTTTCATCGATTGATTGTCACTCCTGCTCTGAAGATCGTCAAATGTATACACAGGTCTTATTGGAAGAATGTTTTGCGGTGGCGGCGCCACGGGACTGTCTTTGCCTGTGGATTCCTACACCTTCGCATCTCCCTATTCCACACATGAACTCACCACGTTAATTAATGTCAAACATATTTTCTTACTTTAATTTCATTTTATGTTTAGTTTCGTAATTTTTGTACCTCCTCGTTCTCAGATCTGGGCAGCAGGTCGGCATATTCATGCTTTACAGGAGTGTAAACGTCGTACACCGCTAAAATCTTGTCGTGATTCTCTGACCACCACAACTGAGCCCACGTTTTGTTGAACATTTCCCAGCTGCATTTGCCAGACAGAAATTTGACAATTTGGACAGACATGAGGACAAATCTTTACAATATTCATTGACTAGAATGAAGAAATACGGCTAGAAAGAACTACGAAAATAACATACAACTATCTCTTCAAGAAGCATGTGAAGCAAAATCAAGATTTTGTACTTGACTTATTCTCGGCGGTGTCTCCGCAACAAAATTCAATCTTCACTTTCTTGAGATACAATGGAATAGAAAGAAATGCTCCCAGAATCCTTCAGAATGCTGCAATCACCCAGATCAAGAGAAAACAAACATGCAATGACAAGGATTATTGGATCTTCATAAACCCTTGTTGTTCTTCAGATCGTACGCAAGATAAGAGAAAAAACAATAGAATTTTATAAGATCACTATAGAGATCTAATCTTTCAAAACATGTTCTGATACCATGTTAAAATCTGAGAAACATATTACAACCCAGAATCGAATTGAAAGAGATGGATCAAATAAACTATAAATGCAAAGTAAAATGAACAACATAACAATGATACCGAGAGAAAACTGATGTGAAGTGCTCCAAGGCAAAATACCATCAGATTACTATCTCCAACTATGTGAACATACAAGCAAGGTAGCATGTTTATATAGACTCAAGCGAGGGGTGGAGGTGAATACCAACCAATGAAGAGAGACGAACATGATAGTCTAAACATAGTAAAAACACCTCCTCATAGCATGGTGACACCTCAATACCCACTTGTCTTAAGTAAACATGTTTTATTAACCTAAGCAAGCTTAATTAAAGTGTAAGAAAAACCTAAGAAAAGGGAAAATAATAAACCCAACTAGGAAAATAAAAACCTACATTAACACTATTTGTCCGGATTTCAACCTTTTCTGGGCTTCTAAAGCCCTCAAATTTGAGTTTGAAACTTCATTGGAGAAATATCTCAAGACAAAAACTCTAATATCTTCCAAACAATGCAAGATATTGAGATGGTTCTTTCACCAATCATTTTATTTTTCATTTTCGCTCTTTGAGATCATTTTACATGTCCATACGAAACCAAATAGACTGACTTACTAAAAATAGAAGGTGAATATATTTTGTTATTTCAAGTTTCTAAGTATCTTGCACCTCGTATCTGTCATCATGAGCTTCAAAACAACTAGAGAACACTATTTGCCTCACTGGGTAAACAAAAAAAGTATAGAAGTAATGCAGAAATGAACAATGCAAGTACAAGATGAATATGAGAATAAGCTTTCCATTAATGACTCAGAACGCACCCAATGTCCATAGTATTATCTGTCGTAAAACATCCCCCCTTCAATACCCACAGGTAGTACAATATATAACAGCTGAAAGGGTGTGACACAATTGTCGTGACTCCAACTAACTATTCGTCGGCTAACTAACTACTAACAAATAACATTACTACCAAAACATAAGATATACATATTTCCCGACAACATCATCCCCCCCCCAAAAAGAAGTCGTCTTCGACGACTAACAACAAAAATGGAGACAATGCAACCCATACAAAATATACATCCAAGACAAAACTAAGGAGGGGGCTGAGGAAGTGTCCCTGAAGTAGAAGGCTGAGATGCCGGTGTCTGGGTCGCCAAGTGGGCGCGAAGCTCATAAACCTGCTGAGTACATGCAGTCACATCACGCTCCGCCACCAACACTTTCTCCAAAGCCATCTTCACCATATGCACGACTTCCAACAACTCCTTCTCTTTCGTATCCGTTGTCTCCGTCATATAGACTAATCAAGCCTGCAACAGGCTCCTCTCGGCAATGACTGCATCCAACTCCTGCTGCATGAGGCTCCTCACACTCTGCTCCGCCGAAAGGCGAGTTTCCACCTCAGCCTTCTCTACTCGGGCCATCTCAAGCTGCGCCAACAACTGTGCCCTCTCTGCTACCCACGAGGCCTACTGACTGGCCACATCCCTCTCTAACTCGACTCGAGCAACCTCACATACCACAGACTCATGCTGCGTATGCCTTAATGCATAGTAGGCATCTCGGTAGACTTGCTCAATCTCTCGAACGATTTCCATCACCCAACTCTCCACAATGGGCTCACGCACAATCCAAGCCTGTAGCATCTCATCCGTCTGAGTAGTCGACCATCCCAGAGACTCAAAGCATGTAGCAAAGGGTGTGAGGCAGCCCACTTGCATAAACTATAGGACCCTCTCTAACTCCACCATAACTTGCTGTAATGCTCGCATCTGGGCCGTGGCCACCACTCGCCTACCCCTCATCACCATGTCAACTAAATAAGCCTCAATGTCCTCCCCCTCCTTCTCTGAAGGCTGTGACCATGATAGAAGTGGCATCTGTGTAAGAGCGCCAAGGGGTAACTCAGCAGTCTTTGTCGAAACCGATACTGCTGCATCCTGCTAGTATGAAGGTACCTACTCCGCCACTAGAGGTGTAGCATCCCCCCTGCTCTTGGACGGCAAAGATGACCTCTCCTGCCTCGTTCCTAACTGCTGGTACGCATGCCTTGCTAGATGAATCATCCAAGTCTACTACCTCAGCTGGAGTCTCTCGACAAGGTGAGAATACAATAGCTCCCACTGGTGGTACCACTGTCATCTGAAATCGCTAAGTCAGCCAGTTCTCCATAGCCACTACCGACGGGTCTATACTAGGGATCCTCGGGACTCTCTGCATCTCTATGATCAGAGTGTGTATCACCATAGCCATGGGCTCCTCCAACAAGGAGGTAGAAATGATCATCACTGCCTCAGGTCCAACAACATCCAATCGTACCTGAGGCTCTGTATCAACCACATCCCTTAGTCCCTGCTCCTCATCTACCACCACTTGATGCGGCGACCCATCTGGACAGGACTACGCCATGTCTTCTATAAGTGCCTCTCCCACTCTAGATGACATCACAGGTGTGCCCATCGGTAGCAAGGGTGGGGCAAAAAGGACCCTCTCCCCAGTTGGATCCATCCTCCCCTCCTCCGTCGCCCTACTGTTGTCATCCTCCTCATCCTCCACCTTCGAAGCCTCTGTACTATTGGAAGTCTCCCTCCCACTATCAGGTTCCCATGAGGCCGTATCTACCCTTCGTTTTCGCTTCGCAGAAGAGTGCCCAATGTCAAGGTGTCTCCAATACATGATAGGAGGCTCACCTGCTACCAACAGTCCCTACGGCCGTACCTCCAACTCTGCCTTCAACATTGCTTCTCGCATGGCCTCCAAGAACAGTCCTATGGCATAATGGGGCATATAAAACGTGCGATGCTGCATCGTCAAGAACTCACACATTCTCTCTGCTAGCAACGTAGCCCAATCGTACACAATGCCATTCATAAGCCTGTTCATGAGCATAATTTGAGGGAGGGTGATGTCCGACACCCTACTAGATCCTGTCAACCTACTCTTAATGACATCCATTATGCATCGCCAGTGGCCCTCTGCAACAAAGGTCTTGCGCATTCCTCGTCCCTTCGTGGCATCAGCCACGCTGTCCAGCTCCGCCCTGGTCAAGTTTCTGGATACTAATTTAATCCAATATTCTTTCTCCTCACACTTCATCTTCTTAGTCTTCAACTCGATTTTCTTGCCTTGTCTGCCTGGGATGCCGAACACTCTAGTAAAGTCCACAGCTTTGAAGGATATGGTGACATCCCTCCCGAGATACTCAAAAGTACTTGTCCATGTGTGTCTGTCAAAGGTGTCCACCATGAACTGTAGGGCACCCTCATACTCTTGGATACGAAACACAGGCATTTTGATAGCCCACTCCACTTCTGCCTTATGAAGGTTCTGCTTCACCAAATCATCGTTGGGTGTGTCCTGCCACCATTTCCTACATTCAGACTCGTTCAGTCCCTCAAAGGTGATATTTTGAGGAGTCAATGTATTTTTTCCACTTGTCGCAGGTTGTGGTGTTTTTTGCTTTTTCTTTTGAATTGCGCTAGCATCCATTGTGTTGCCTGCAACACACACACCTGATGATAGGACCCTGGTATTTCTATTCATATGGCTGCTACTAGAGGAAGCCTGCAACTGCTTCTTCCAACTCTATTTCCTAGCCGACTCCATTAATTTCTCGTGTAACTGATTTCTGGTTATAGTCGTTTGGTCTTGAAACACCTTCGTAACCACCTTAACTACCTTCTGGATGGCATCAAGGTCGTACATCGATCTTTTCGTTGTGCAATTTTGTCATCTCTGTGCTGCTAGCTAGTATGCTCCTTCATATGGCTAACTAATCTGAACGTGTGTGTGGAAGTGTGAAGACTACCTTCTTCCGTTTCCGTGTTGCTATGCGGACATGGGCGTCTCATTCTCTTCGCATGGATGTTTCAAAATAGAGCGCAATTTCCCTTCACCCGCTCCTATTTCCTTTAGTAGTGTGCGGTAGGGATCATCATGCAATAGCCGTCTTTCAAACACCATGCGGTGGAGGTAAAATTTTACATAAATGTCGTGTGGTAGGATTTGTAATGTCGTGCAAGAATCCCAAAGATTTAGCAAAACTCAAAAAAAAGGGGTGACACATCAACCATCCATAACCATGATACCAAATACCTCACTGTATAACTAGCTATACCATATGATGAAACCAAGGGATAGTCCGAAGTAAGAAGCTCTACCACAAGAGTACACCGAAAGGCATTTTCCAAGGAAATGTCAATGCCAACAATTGCAAACTCAATCTCCTCCTCCTCTAAAGTCTTAACTTCAATATCTTTCCCTCCAAAATTGCTAAGGCGTAACTATTAACAAACCTAAAAATGCATACGTTTTCCACCGCATGGTGACTTTTGATACCGCACAGTGGCTTTCTTGTGGCGGCACCCTGCCGCACGGTGGTTCACACCGACCGTGGCTTTTCCGCCGCATGATGGTGTCCCACTGACCTTGGCTCCTGCCGAAGGACAGCTACCGTATGGTAGCCATCGATGGTAGTGCCCTTTCATTTTTTTTTAATTTTTTAATTTTAATTTTAATTTTATTTTGTTTCGTATGGCTGTATGGCCTTGACTGTACAATTGTATGGTTTTTTTTAGAAATTTCAAAATGCTTTCAAACACCCTGATTGGAGGGTCTAGGTTCCCTTCGTTCGTGGTAAGCCTTCAATTTGGACCCATTCACGGCTTCGGTCACTTCGCGGTCATCCAATGTCCACAGCCGAACCGATCCATTTGCTGCGACTTCGCGAACTTTGTAAGGTTCTAGCCACCTCACTTTAAATTTTCCAAGTTTAATTTCATTTTGCCCATTATATTTCAACATGAGTTGTCCTGGGGTGAACTTCATTCGCTTTAGATGCTTATCGTGCCACAACTTCCTCCTCTGCTGCGTTGTCTTGGTTGCCCACTGAGCCATCATCCACTTCTCATCAAGTTTATTTAGAGCATAAAGTCACTCCCTCAGGCTCTCCATGTCGCCGAGTCTATTTTCTATTACAATACGAAGACTCGGTACCATGAATTCGGCGGGCACCACTACTTCCTGCCCATACATAAGTTGGAAGGGCGTTTGTCCCGTAGTCACTTTGTACGTCGTGTGGTAAGCCCACAACATGGAGGGTAACTTCTCTTCCCAATCTTCCCCTTCGACCCCACACGACTTATAAATGACTCCTACAAGGATCTTGTTCATGGCCTTCGCCTGCCCGTTGGCTCGAGGGTAGTAAGGACTCAACAAAGAATGGAAGATCTTAAATTCTGTCGTGAGCAACTTAATAACATGGTTGACAAAATGGCCACCTCGATCACTCGTCAGCTGTATGGGGATACCATAATGAGTAATGATTTGCTCATAAATAAATCTGGCTATACTCACCGCCGAGTTATCAGGTAGGGCCCGTGCTTCCACCCACTTAGTCAAATATTCCATGGCTACCACGATGTATCTGCACCGCCTATCACGACTGACTTTGAGTGGTCCGACAAAGTCCAATCCCCATCGTTCAAATAATTCTTGCATGTGCGAGGGGTTGAGCGGCATAAAGTCCCGCTTCAATGGTTTCCCAGCCCTTTGGCATGTGTCGCAACCAACAACCCATTCTCGGGCATCATTATATAGCGTAGGCCACCACATGCCCGCGAGTAGCACCTTCCGTGCAATAGTGTCCGGTCCCATGTGTCCCCTCTCCGACCCTTCTTGTGCCTCTCGGAGAACTCCTGACACCTCCTCCTCCATCACACATCTTCTGAGTATTTGATCCGGTCCCATCTTATATAACAGTCCATTGATCAGTTGGAATGTTTGACTTTGTAAAACCAATTTCCTTCATTCTCCTGGTAGCATGCTTGGCGGAAAGACTAAAGTAGAAAGATACTCCCCAATGGCCGTGTACCATGGTGGCAATGCAACAATTTGGAATAAGTGGGTATCTGGAAAATCGTCGTTCACCCCTTCCGGTGGTTCTCTTGACTTTATGCGTGATAATTGGTCCGCTATCACATGGCTTTTCCCAGGCTGCATGATAATGGTGAATGTAAACTCTTGCAGCAAGAGTAGCCATCGACTAATCCTTCCCTAAATTATCGGCTTGTTGACCAAGTACATGAGGGCTTGATGGTCTACATAGAATGTGAATGGTGTCGCCAACAGGTAGTGTCTGAATTTTTGCACCACATAGATCATCCCCAATGCCTCCCATTCTGTTGTGCTATAATTTTTCTCCGCTTTGGATAACAATCTACTGGCAAAATAGACGGGATGATCCAACCCGTGATCTCCCACTTGGGCCAGTGTGGCACCGATCACAAATTTTGAAGCGTCCACATGGACATGGAACTCCCTGTCCCAGTTGGGGTAAGCAAGGATGGGGGCAACTACAAACCTCATCTTCAATTCCTCAAATGCTTCACTCTTCGGGGTCCCCCAGGTGTACGGCTCACCCTTGCGAGTAAGCTTGTCCAAGGGGTGGGATATTTGTGCAAAGTTTTTTATGAACCTCCTGTAGTAGCCGATATGGCCCAGGAAGGACTTTACCTCGGTGACATCCGTAGGAGGCTCCATCTCCATGATCACCCGTAGTTTGTCTGGGTCCGTCTGCAGACCTGCTTTTCATACAATGTGCCTAAGCAATTTGCCTTGTGGCACCATAAATCGACATCTTTTTGGATTAAGGGCCAGCCTTGCTCTTTGACATCTCTCCATGCACTCTCTGAGGGCTACCAAATGCGTATCTTGCCCGCTATAGATGGACCAATCATTGAGGAAGGCTTTAAAAGTCCCTACCGACATCTTGTCAAATATGTGTAGTATAATTCGCTGGAATGTTGCAGGTGCATTGCATAGGCCGAATGGCATCCGGTTGTATGCATAGATACCATCTTCAACCATGAAGGTGGTCTTCAGTTTATCTTCCTCGGTGATTGAGATCTTGTTATATCCGAAGAATCCATCCATAAATGAGTACATCTCATGGCCGGCCACCTCCTCCAGTATGTTGTCTGTAAACAGGATTGGGAAGGGGTCTTTAGTTGTAACTGCATTGAGACACCAGAAGTCCACACAAATCCTTATTGGTTAGCCTCCTTCTTTAATGAAATGACTATGGGCGACACCCATTCACTTGTCTGTACTTTGAAAATGATACCGACCTCCAACATTTTTTCTATCTCTTCATTCACCCACTCTGCATAGTTGCAGTCCATCCGGCACGGTCTTTTTTGTACAAGCTGGGCTCCGAGTACCAATGAGATGTGGTGCACGCACAATTCAGGAGGCACCCCCTTCAGGTCTTTATACGTCCATGCGAAGACGTCTTTTAAACTCCCGAAATATTTTGAAGGCCGTTGCCTTCAGCACGGGATCCCAGTCATCCCCGACTAATATATTCCGTGGGTCCCCCTCCCTTCCTAGGTTTGTTGCCTTTAGCTTGGACTCTTCAAATTGAATTGTCTTTCTTGAACTGATGTGCGGGTGCCTCGTCCACTTGGGCTTCCCCCTCCTTATATTCTCTGTATTCTGGAGGGAAGACCTCCTTATCGGCGGGCTCCTCTATCTACAACATGTTGCATTGAAAAAGTTCGTAATCCTCCATTTGCCAATGGAAGAGCCCGTTGAGTGAGCACACCTTGTCTTCAGAACATTCCTCCAATTCGAGTGCCCCTTCACTGTTTGGCTTCATCGCATTCTTGCCTTTCCTTTCGTCGGAACCCCATTCCCATTTATTAGAGTCCTCTGAGTCCGAGTCGGAAGAGGCGAGCTCTTTGCCAACATCTTGGGTCCGTAGGTCAATGATATATTTCCGCCCTCCCTTCTCCATGGAGAGTGTGTTTTTCTTCTAGTTATGGTCCACCCTCACGGTGATCAACCACACTCTCCCTAGGATGGCATCATAGCCTTTCTTTTTCAAGGGAATAACTACAAAATCTAACAGGAAGGGTTGCGCACCAATTGTCACTTGCTAGGCCATCAATATGTCGAGTGGCTTGATGTCATGTTGGTCGGCTCCTACTAGATTGAATGTGGGTGGCCACAGGGTGGGTTTCCCCAACCTCTTCCATGTCTCTTCTGGTAGTACATTCACCCCAGAACCCCTGTCCACAATGGTGTCCTTCAGAATGGTCCCAACGATGCCCATTTCTACCACAACTAGGTGTCTACCACTGTTCAAGGCTAGTAACATCGGGTCAGTCGAAGGGCTGATAGGAACCTCAACTTGCGATGCACTCGAAGGTGTGTGTGCGGTGCTTTGCACATTGCTGAGGATGGCGTCCTCAAATGTGGCATGGAGTCTAGAAGGTCTTTTACCTTTATCGACACCTCCATCTGCAAGAATTGCCCAATGATATTCTTTTCTGCTTTCAGGCGGGTTGAGGGACTCATCATCTCCGTGTTCTTCCGTCCTTCTGCCGCCATCTTCTGTTCAATGTCAGCCTTTGCCTCTCGTAGTCTCTCCTTCTCTGTGCGGGGGTCGGGATACATTGCCTTCTTTGCCTGCACGTGAGTGATTGCCAATACTTCTTTGTCTTTGCCCATCTTCTCAATATTGAGCAGATTTACCCCCGACTTAGGACAGTTTGTGTCATTGTGATCACTGGGGCCGCACCATCTACATAGGCTCTGGGGGTTTTTAGTATTCTGGCACTCCTGAGTGAAGTGCCCCCATTGGTTGCAGGCCCGACATTGAATTATTGGCCGCCCCTTAGTGTCATACTGCATTATGCTCCGATTGTTGTTGTTGTTGTTGCCTCTTCGTCCTCTTTGGTTACCTCTATAACCATTGGATGATGCAGTGGCGTCGGCTTGCGGCTGGGCGGAGCTTGCTGCTGCGGACAGTGAGGGTTGCTCTTGCATGAAGAATACTTGGTTCCCTTTTGTTTTCATGTTGTAGGGACACTCTTTGACGACGTGTCCCAACATTTGGCAAATTTCATAGAATGCCTTCTTTGGGCAGGTGCCTTTTGTGTGACCTTCTTCCTTACATTCCGTGCACCACACATCTTCATTTTTACTCGTGCTTCCTTTCATGTTCTTAAATTACTTCATCATATAGTGCATATCCTTTTGGAGAGCTTGCACCTTCTTACTTGATGATTCATCATTGCTGCTTCCCTCGGGAGAGTCATCATCCTCGGACGAGCTATCCTTCTTCTTTTTCTTCTTGGATGTCTTGGTTTTGCTCTTGAGATCCATCGCTCTGTTGTATGCATCTTCGTACGAGGTTGGTGGGACAATTTTCATCTTCTTTTAGAGAGAGTGTTTCAATCCCTCCACGAACCATCTCTTTTTCAACCCGTCCGCTGGTTGACTCTCCATTTTCCCCAATAGTTACTTGAGCCACCGACTATAGGCTCGGACAGTCTCGTTCTTGTTCTGCTTTGTGCCATAGATTTCAGCTACTATTTCATTGTCGTCTTTGAGAAGGCAGAACTCTACCCCAAATTCCTTCTTTAGGTCGGGCCATGTGCCGACTTTGGTCTTATCCATATCCGAGTACCAGTCGATGGCCACTCCCCTTAAGGTTGCTGGAAATTGTGTTACCCATTCGTCCTAATCGGTAACACCGTTTGTTGACCATATGGTTTCGCAAGTGCGGCAATGGCAGACAAGATCTTCCTTCCCGTCGCTATTGAACTTTGGAAGTTTTTGTTTACTCGCCATTCATGGGGGTCGTCTGCCCAGAGGTGGCTATGGTTGTGTCTGTGCTCCTGTGCCACTCCCTCCGACACCGGTGGTGTGGGTGAATGGGGGTGCGGTGTTTTTCCTGCCATGTGTCGTACCTACAGTTGTATGGTTGTCCTCCCCTTCATTCTCACCTGTGCCCATTACTGGCTCCCTTTGGTGGTCCTCACTTCACGGTGTCAGGGATACGTTTCTGAACTGATCCCGGGTCTCTTCGACTAGATTCCTCCGTAACCTTGTTTCCTCCAAAAACTCTTCGTGGCTTCTCACCCTACGGTGTTCTGATGACACGTAGAAATTTCCCTCGGCTTTTTCCCCCTTTGTGACACCTCCTTGGTTCCCTTCGGGCAACCCTTCGGCAAGTTGCCTCAGCCTCCATCTACTTTCTACTTGTTGCTCCAGAATCAAGGCCCTCTGTGCAGCCTCCCACTCCTCCATTTGTTCTTTCTTATTTCTATCTTTGTTTAATAGGTTGGGCATTAATTCCCGTACATTTCCATAAAAAACATCACATAAAAATAGAACACTCCTTTATTAATTCATCTCATCAAATACAACTTGTGTCAATATTATGACACCTTTATTCAAATATAGAATGTTCTTTTATCCCTCTGGGATTCGGGGTTCAATTTCCTCTTGGCCTCGTGCCATCCCACTCTGCTTCCTGATGACTGCTTTCTTCGTACTGTTGGAGGATTTGTTAGCATCGCTCTTCTCGGGCAATCTCCTCCAGGCGAGTTCGTTGTGCCAGTGATGCCTGTGCAAGCAACCGGGGGAGGTGGTTCATCAACTGATTTACTGTCGGGCTAACTTCCAGTGCTTTCCACATGATACTTGTTGGGATTTCAGCCTCCATGGCCTCTCTTCGGATGTAGGTCTTGATGGCTACCTAGAGCAGGATTGAAAATTCCCTCGTCGTAGTGTCTTCTCCATTGTAGAGCTTTGTTTGCACGTCATCGGCCTCTGGGTTTATCTCACCAACGGGTAGGCCCATCATGTCCGTGCGCCATCCACTCCTTCCTTTCCCGAGTATGTCTAGGCAACAATGCCAAATGTTTGCCTCACTGGGTAAACAGAAAGAGTACAGAAGTAATGCAGAAATGAACAATGCAAGTACAAGATGAATGCAAGAATAATATTTCCATTAATGACTCAAAATGCACCCAATGTCCATAGTATTATTTGTCGTAAAACATCCCCCCCTTCAATACCCGCAGGTAGTACAATATATAACAACAGAAGAGATGCAACACAACCGTCGTGACTCCAACTACCTACCCGTTGGCTAACTAACTACTAACAAATAACATTACTACCAAAACATAGGATATACATATTTCTTGACAACAAATACTACAAAACAAATAGAAAATACAATATTTTTGGGTGATGTTATAATTTTGATTAGATGTAGGTAAGCAAATATTTTTATTCTAATATCAATTTGGTATTAATTCAATTTATGATGATCTGCAAGGTTTGTATATTCACTGTCTTTGAATAATTATAATTTTTTGTAGATTATTAAATCTACGTACTGCAATATCTTGTAGATTATTAATACAGACTGTTATATATATCCTTACAGACTGCAGAAGATAATCGACAGATGCGAGTCTTCTTCATGGACTGCAGAAACTAATGTCGACTGTTTTATGTCAACTTCCTTGTTCTATCGTTGTATTTCTATATTCACCAACTGTAGAATATTATCATGCACTGTTATATTGGGTCGAACTGTATCTATGTTTCTTATCGTATTGATATGACGACCCTACAAGAGAACACACACTATAATATATATGAAACCTGATGGCTTCCACTAAAGTCGTGACTTTTTCTGAAGAGGCACAAAGACCATACGTTGTGTTAGTTTGTTATAGATCGACTAATATAATCAGAGTTATGTTTAATTTGGATCATATAAAATACGTTATGAATAATTGATGGTTATCATTTCAGCAACCCAATAACAAAAATAGAATCGATTATGATAAACTTAAATCGATAGTCAATATAATCGATTACATAACCAATATTAACAAATCACAGTCAATTATGCTTTGAACTGATTCAACCATAATCAGTCAATAATATATTAACCTGACATAGCATGATAGGAAATTCAATATGATTATTAGATTTAAATAAGGTTGATTGATTTATCAAATGTTTAAGGCCGATAGGCCACTTATACATTTGATTTGCAGAGTAGGTATCTAGGATTCTGATTGAAGCTACATCTTCAACACTCCCTCTTAGCTAGGGAGGAATCCTTCTTATCCTTTACAAGTTACATAAATTCATTGTGGTGATTGACCACAATAGCTACATCTATAAGCGGAAGAGAAAAATTATCACCTCACTATGATATCAAGTATTATGGCATATTCACGGATATCACCTTACGCGATATTTACCATAGATATCTCCTTATGTAATATCCACCATTATGGCTTATCCATGGATATAACCTCACATGATATACACCATTATGGTATATCCATAGATATTACCCCTCAAGATATCAACCATTATGACATATCCATAGATATCACGTCACATTCAATATCCACCATAATGGTTTATCCAACCAGTATTGTAAGATTGTCACCTTACAATAATGGTGAGATGTACAAGTGTTCATCATTGTGAGATCATCACCTCATAATGATATTCACCATGGCTCACCCAGAGGGTAAACACACAAGTACAAGAAATCATCATTGATTCTCTCACGTGATGTTGTCATGGAGTCACACACATGACATTCACCATGAACCATATTAGAGGGTGAGATAGGGTTTTCACCTTAGATCTATATAATTTTTTTTTGCAATAACAAGAGTTTAAACTTTAACATCTTATAAAGAGAAGAATACATTAGTACAATAAAAAAAATCAATGATGCTAAGACTCAATCTTAGCTAGGGCTACATTTTCCACCATACCAAGCTTACCTCGAAAGTACATAAAATTTATTCTGGAGAGATGCTTGGTGAGAATGTCTACCATCTGTTCATCAGTACTAATGTATCTCAATCAAATAACATTCCTTTACACCATGTCTCTAACATAGTGGTACTTGATATCCACATGCTTTGTTCTGTCATGAAACACGGGGTTGACACAAAGCTTTATACAACTTTGATTGTCACAATGGATAATCATAGGCTCCAAGGATTGTCCAAAAAATCATGCAAGAAGATTTCTAAGCCATATTGCTTCTCAAGCTCCCACACATGCTGCAATATACTCGGCCTCTATAGAGATTAGTGCCATTGCAGACTATTTCCTGCTACACCAGGAAATCATAGCAGAACCCAAACTAAAACAACAACCAGAGGTACTCTTCCGATCAGTGACACATCCTACCCAATCAGAATTAGTATATCCATGTAGTTTCAAGTTCAATATCAGAGGAATATCTCAGACCATATGCAATTGTTCCACACAAGTATCTTAGAATATATTTTGTTGCAACTAGATGTATTTTCTTTGGTTCAGACATGAACTGGCTAAGTGCACTTACTGCATAACAAATATCTAGTCTAGTGTTAACTAGATACATCAAAGATCCAATCATCTGCCTATATAGTGTAGAGTCTACCGGCTTTGAATCAGTTGCAACTTCTCTTAACTTATGCAAGTTGGTTTCCATATGTGTGGACATGGATTTACAATCCACCATGCCAAAACTCTTTAGAATATCAATAGTGTACTTCCCTTGAATTAGATTGATCCCATCATATTTCTGCCAAACTTCTAATCCAAGGAAGTAATGCAATAAACCAAGATCCTTCATCTCAAATTTAGAAGCCAACTCTTCCTTCCGCTTGATGATGAGATGATCTTCTCCAGTAATAAGTAAATCATCAACATAAAGAATTATGATTAATGTTTCTCCGTTGATTACCTTGAAGTACAAGTTTGATTTTGCATCATTCTTGGAGAATCCAAAACCCATTAGGTAATGATCGATCCTTTCGTACCAAGCACGTGGAACCTGCTTAAGGCCATACAAGGCCTTCTTCATTTTGCAAACATGAGACTCCTTCCCATGTACCAAAAATCCTTCAGATTGCTCAATATTTACTTCTTCCTCAATTACACAATTTAGAAAAGTTGTCTTTACATCCATTTGGTGAATCTTCCATCCCTTAGATGTTGCAATAGCAATGATGGTTCTGACTGAGGTATATTTGGCAATACGGGAAAATGTTTCCTCATAATCAATTCCCTTTTTCCTCATAATCATAAGAGTTATGCCTTGTATTTCTCTATACTACCATCAGCTGCATGTTTTATCTTAAAGAGCCACTTAGAAGAAACAACAAATTTGCTTTCAGGTCTAGCTACTATGTCCCAAACATCATTCTTCAGAATTGATTGATACTCTTATGCCATGGATGAAGAGGGAAAAATATTGGAAGGAAGATACAATGATCAAATACAATTAAATGAACAATAAAACATTAAAAAATTAAAATACCATTATACCTTTGTAATCTTCTCCTTCTCCTTCGGATTGAGCCTTTGATGAAGCCAAAGATGCACCCCTTCTTGGCTTGATTGGATTAGCTCTCTTGCTTGATGTGGATTGCTCTCCAAGATTGTGCACAAGATATTGGATGATGAGATGGAATGAATGAGAAATTGGCTAAGTGATAGGTGAATGAAAATTTGGCTAGAGTTTGGATACTTGGATGGTTTTCTAGGCTCAAATTGACAGCATAAACTTGGATAACTTGGAGATGTCAAATGAAGGAGTGGAGCCTCCAATTTATAAGAGAAGGGGGGAGGAAATGAAGGGCTAGGATTGATCCAAGATGGAGAGACATTATTGCATATGAGCCCACACATAGCCCAAGAGGAGATGACAAGACAAGTGTGGAGTCCAAGATATATGCCTTAAAGGCATTTCTTGTCTCCACACTCCTCAAGGTTCATTGGGAAGGCTTCCCAATGCACCTAGGGAAGAAAAAAGGAATAATATATTCCTTGAGTGATGAGAAGAAGGAATTAAAATTTAATTAAAAGAATGCTCACAGGGATTAGAGGAATAGAGAGGAATTAAAAATTCCTTGGGTGAAGTGATATCTAGAGGAATGTGAGATTTTGAAAATCTCACATTCACCTAGGAAAATGGCATTTAAGGAAGGTGGGTGAGGGAGGAGACAAGGAGTTGACTTTGTGGCTAATCATGAGGATTAACCACTAGCAACTTATTAGGAGAGGGATTAGAAGAATGATTAGGTGGGATTAGGACAAATGGGATTTGTAGGAGGATTTGACTAGGAGAGAGAATGAGTGGAGGGAATTAAAAATTAGAAGAATAATGATAAGTGATATTAGGGGTGCTTCTAGAAGAATTCATTAGGTTAATGATGGATTAGGAAAATGTGATTTGTAGGAATCACCTGGATCAATTAATTAATTAAAGGGGAGATTTTGAGAGGATTAATTTTAGGGGTTTTAGAAGAATAAAGGTAGATTTATTTATTACTAGACTATAGTGACAATATTATAAATGTATATTCAATTTACAATTTGAAGAACATGTTATATATATATGCAATGTAATGTATTATTATTTCTTTGTTGATTCACAATATAATATTTCTAATTTTGCTTTGTTGTAGATGGAGAGAGAACATTAATGAATTTCTATGCATCTCCCACAATGTTCCATCAGTGTATATATACCAATGAAGGGGGACCGATCAAGAGATACCTTGATCGGTCATGTCCTTTGGACATGATCGAACAAGATTTCCCTTGGTCTATGCCTCTTCTTAACCGATCCTAATCGGTTTCATTTGCAAGATATCATTTGGTTGGTAATATAAACAATGTGCAATCACTGATGGTTAATAACCGATAATGAATCGATGGTAATGCATGATGCAACCGATTGTAATCGATAATAAACAAGTTTCTTATGTTAGATAAACAAATGCATTAACCCGATTATAATTGATGATAAACAATTGTGTTAAGTCTGATAACTAAATGTGTTAATCCGATTATAATCAGTGGTAATAAAAAATGTTATAGCCCGATAATCATTTCTTTATGAAGCTCGATAATCATATGCAAATCTGGACTATCAAATGATAGCCTGATAATGGATCGGGGTTAGAACAGAAACCCCGATTCATTATTAGTACTATCAGATGATAGTAAGTACATAAATTAGTTTCATAAATGAAGGAATTTATAACAAAATTAAGGAGAGCATTTATAAATATCAGATAAAGGAATAGTTAGAGATGTCTTATCCTGCCAAAGCTATTATGCATCAACACTCCCTCTTAGCTTGGGAAGATAAATATCTGATAAAGCATCCAACATCACATTTCTCTTGGTAACCAGAATTCCTTACATAGTTTATAATCTCAATCTCCAAGGGTTCACATCACCTAAACATATGACATGAAGTATCATCAAAGCATATGATACAAGAAACCATATCACCTAAGCACGTGACATGGAGTATCACCTAAACATGTGATACAAGAGATTCATCACCTTGTGATGACAAGATATCACCTAAACACGTTATATCAGTATTGCCTAAACACGCAATACTTAAGGATAAACACATGAGAATAGTTAAATTCTCAACTTATCCAAGTTGTGGTATATGCACTAACATTTTATCCAAATGTTTTACCACAACACAATCATGGTACATCCATGGCATACTAGAGATCCAACATGATAACTGGTTTAAACATCATAAGATCATCACCTTATAATGTCTACATACAAGTGTTCATTATCTGAGAGATCATCACCTGTTAGACATGAACATAGTGGGTTAAACCCATAAAAGTCCCAACACGACAAAGAAGTTTACACATTAAAGATCTTATTGATATGCAAGTACAAATTACAAAACAAATTACCTTTCTATCATACCTAAACTTTTTCTAAAGTGATCAACCTTCACTCTGGAAAGTGGTTTGGTTAGAATATCTATAGTCTGATCTCCTATACAAACATATTCCAATTGGATCACATTTTTGTCTACCATATCTAACACATAATGGTATGGAATCTCAATATGCTTGGATCTGTCATGGAACACTGGATTTACTGAAAGTTTTATGCAGCTCATGTTGTCACAATGGATAACAGTAGGTTTCATAGGTTCACCAAACAATCCCACAAGCATCTTCCTAAGCCACACTGCCTCTCGGGCAGCCATGGAAGCTGCAGTGTATTCGGCCTTGGTGGAACTCTGAGCTACAAAAGACTTCTTTTTGCTGATCCAAGATATCATGGCTAAACCTAAACTGAAGCAGCATCTTGAGGTGTTTTTCCTGTTAGTCACACTTCTAGCCCAATCTAAATCTATGAATCCAGGTAGATTTAGATCAACTTTCTCATATTTGAGGCCAAGGTTTAAGGTGCCTTGTAAATATCTCATAATGTGTTTTACTCCAACTAGGTGTATCTCCTTTGGCTCACACATAAACTAACTCAATGCATTAACTGTATAACAGATATCTGGTCTTGTGTTTACCAGATACATCAGGGACTTAATCATTTGCCTATATTGAGTAGGATCAATGCATTGTGACTCTACTGCTTCTTCCTTAAGTTTATGAAGATTGGTTTCCATTGGAGAGGTCATGGGTCTGTAGTTTTGCATTCCAAATATCTTCAAAATGTCCAAGGTATACTTGCCTTGGTTTAGTATAATGTTATCAGAATTCTGCCATACTTCCAAGCCTAGGAAGTAATGAAGGAGTCCCAAGTCCTTCATATCAAATTCTTTAGATAGATCTTTCTTGCATTGATCTATAAGGTGATCTTCTCTTGTGATTAATAGATCATCAACATATAAAATCAATATTAGCATAACATCTTTGTTTTGCTTGTAGTAGAGATTAGGATTTGCATCATTCTTAGAGAAGCCTAGTTTTGAGAGATAAGTGTCAATTCTTTCATACCAGGCCCTGGGAGTCTATTTAAGCCCATAAAGAGCTTTCTTGAGTCTACACACATGAGACTCTGCATCATGAATTTCAAACCCTTCAGGTTGCTCTAGGTATACTTCTGAGATCTCACCATTAAGGAATGTTGTCTTAACATCCATTTGATGTGCTTTCCATCCCTTTGTTGCTGCAATGGCAAGTACAACTCTTACTGAGGTATATCTGGCTACAGGTGCAAGTATCTCTTCATAATCTATTCCTTCCTTTTGAGAGAACCCTCTAGCTACAAATCTGGCCTTATGTTTTTCAATACTGCCATTTGCAGCATGTTTGATCTTAAAAAGCCATCTAGAAGAAACAACAGATTTTCTAGTTGGCCTAGGAACAATCTCCCAAACATCATTCTTCATTATGGATTGATACTCCTCAGACATAGCATCCTTCCATACTTGATGTTTAAGTGCATCTGATATATTGTTGGGTTCAGTTTTAGAAAGATCATTCATAATTGCAACATAGCTAGTGAATTTGTTAAGCCTTTTGCTTTCTCTGAAAGTTCCCTGAAGGAGCAGCAAACCTCTGAGCTTCTTCTACAGTTTTGGTGGCCCATAGTGGTATTTTTTTGAGATTTTCTCTAGGTGGGTTTTGAGTTTCACCTTCAGTTTCCTCAAGATTCTCTGTCTGAAGCTCAGGAGCAGGATCTTCATCTATGTTAGGGGAAGGGATATAGGCTTCAGGTTCTATTTAGCTTTGGGCTCTTTTGAAGGCTAAGTCTTCTTCAAAGATTACATCCCTACTCAATTCAATATTCCTTTGACCAAATATATAGATTTTGTAGGCCTTGGAGGTTTCACTATATCCTACAAGTATTCCCCTTTTTCGAGAAGGCTCTAGTTTTAGTATTTTCTCTTTAGGTATATGAATATAGATAGGGCACCCAAATATCCTAAGATGGCTAATATCTGGCTTTATTTTAGTAAAGACTTCCTCAGGAGTTTTTTCTTCAAGGTGGGAGTGAGGGCATCTATTTTGTATATATACAACAGTGCTTGTTGCTTCTACCCAAAGATTGGTATTTAGATTCTGATCAAGAATCATGGCTTTGGTAGCTTCTACAATTGTCCTATTTTTCCTTTCATCTACCCCATTTTGTTGAGGGTTATAAGGTATTGTAAGCTCTCTCTTAATCCCAGTGTTTTTACAAAAATCTTTAAATAAATCTGAGGTGTATTCCCCCCATTGTCAATTCTTAAAGTTTTAATTTTCATTCCTGAGTAGTTTTTTGTTAGTAATTTAAATTCTTTAAACCTATTGAGGATCTCTTTTGATTATTTACACTTTAGAAAGTAGATCCAAGTTTTTCTAGAGTAGTCATCAACAAATATTATATAATACAAAAATCCCCGTAGAGAGGGTACAGACATAGGTCCACATACATCAGAATGAACTAACTCTAAAATTTTTCTTGTTTTCCTAGTACTATTTTAGAAGGCACCCTTAGTATTTTTACCTAGGGCACATCCCTTGCATGCCCCTGAATGATATTGCTTTAACTTGGGTAGACCTGTGACAAGGTTTTCCATTGATGATAAAGCTCTAAAATTCAGGTGGCCTAGTCTTCTATGCCAAACTTCATTAGCATCTGTGGCTTCATGGATTAGGGCTAGGTTGGGCTCTGTGCACAACTCATACAAATAGCCTTGTCTTTGACCAATGGTTTTAGCTTTCTTGATAGAAGAATTCCTTGGCCAAGCCAACACTTTGTTGTCCATGAAGGTCACTCTGTATCCATTATCCTCTAGTGTTGATATAGAGACTAGATGTCTCTTGATGCCAAGGACATATAGTACTCCTTTGAGTTGCAATGATATGCCTGTCTTCAGTTTGATGGTGCAGGTTCCAATTCCTCTGATTGGATGTGTGGAGTCATCTCCAATGGTCACTTCCTCAACATTCTCCTCTATCATGGAGTCTAGCACTTCTCTAAACCATGTAATTTGTCTAGATGAGCCATTGTCGATCATCCATGAGTTAACCTTGTTTGAATCTTGGTTTGTCAGTGCTAAGTAGACTACATAATTCTCAGAATCATCTTCTCCTTTAGTTTTTCCTGCCTTGGCAAATGTAGCTTGTTGTTTGGCTCTTTCCGGACACTTAGCAAAATAGTGTTCAAACTTGTCACACCTGTAACATTGAATATGTGACAGATCCTTCTTTGAAGTGTTCTTGCCTTGATGACCTTTCCTCTTCCTAAACTACTTCTTCTTGTTTTTCTTGTTAGAGTTTGTGTTTAGGACTTGCAGGTCTTCATCTATATTCTTTTGTTTTATTCCTTTCTTATTCAACCTTGATTCCTCTTGGAGACAGTCATCTCTTAATCTTTCAAACTTTGGATATTTGGACCTTGCATTGATGCCTTGGATGAATGTGTCCCACACACTAGGTAACCCATCTAGAGAAATGAGTGTTAACTCTTTGCTTTGGATCTCGTATCCAAGGGTTTCTAGTTCATCTTTTAGGGTTGATATCCACATGAAGTAAGCATTGAGTGACTCCCCTTTGTTCATGGCTATATGATTGATCTCTTGTTTTAAGGCCAGAGTTCGACTTGCATTTGATATCTATAATGTGTTTTCAAGTGCTTTGAGCATTTTACAGGTCGTCTCATGTTTCTTTATGATGGGCATTATGTTATTTCTCACCCCATCAACTATTATTTGAATAGCCTTTTCATTTACCTCTATCCATGCTGCTTTGTCAGGTTCATTCTCAAGTTGTGCATTTATAGTTTGAACAAATGAATCCACTTTATTTTCTCTTAGGATCATTTTGATTCTGAATTTCCATGCTGAGAAGCTATCTCCTCCTTCAAGTCTATCCTCAAATCTGATAGCGCTTGCCATTAGAGAAATGTGATGTTGGGTATAAGCTAGTTCTTAAATTTTCCACAAAATTGAATAGCCTTAGCTTCGATTAACTATAGCTCTGATACCATATAAATGTATATTCAATTTACAATTTGAAGAACATGTTATATATATATGCAATGTAATGTATTATTATTTCTTTGTTGAATCACAATATAATATTTCTGATTTTGCTTTGTTGCAGATGGAGAGAGAACATTAATGAATTTCTATGCATCTCCCACAATGTTCCATTGGTGTATATATACCAATGAAGGGGGACCGATCAAGAGATACCTTGATCGGTCATGTCCTTGGGACATGATCGACCAAGATATCCCTTGGTCGGTGCCTCTTCTTAACCGATCCTAATCGGTTTCATTTGCAAGATATCATTTGGTTGGTAATATAAACAATGTGCAATCACCGATGGTTAATAACCGATAATGAATCAGTGGCAATGCATGATGCAACCGATTGTAATCGGTAATAAACAAGTTTGTTATGACAGATAAACAAAAGCATTAAGCTGATTATAATCGATGATAAACAATTGTGTTAAGTCCAATAACTAAATGTGTTAATCTGATTATAATTGGTGGCAATCAAAAATGTTATAGCTCGATAATCATTTCTTTATGAAGCCCGATAATCATATGCAAATCTGGACTATCAAATGATAACCCGATAATGGATTGGGGTTAGAACAAAAACCCTGATTCATTATCGATACTCTCAAATAATAGTAAGTACATAAATTAGTTTCATAAATTAATAAAGTTATAATAGAATTAAGGAGAGCATTTATAAATATCAGATAAAGGAATAGTTAGAGATGTCTTATCTTGCCGAAGTTATTATGCATCAACAAATATTAATTATATTTAATTAATATTGAGAAAAAATAGGGATTGACATCATTAATAGATTAATTATGCGAGGAAGTTAAATAAATAAATTAAAATAATTAATTTAAGTGTCTACATTTTGCCCTCTTTTACGTAGCGGCAAATTTGGTGATGGGTAAAAGATAGAAGAAGAAGGATGCCCCAACGCAAAGCACAGGTGGTGTATGGTACAGGAGCACCTACCTATGGAGGAATGAACCAAAAACAAGATGATCTTCTATTAGCCTAGAATGAATGTAATAAGACCCTATGGATCCTTTTTTGCAATTCACTATCCTAGGAGTATGACAAGTTTGTCCATGTATGGGTCAAATTGTCACCTAGGGTCTTGTAGAGAAAATTGAGTCAATAAAGGTCACAATGGTCTAAATTGAGGGATCAAGTGGCTAAATGTTTATTTGAGTCATTTTTTATGTTTTAAAGTCAAATGTCATCATTTTGGGGGACTATGATAGTCTGGAGTCTAAGTTGGTTGAATAATGCAAAAATTGTCACATTGTCAATTTGTTGTCATGACATTTTTGCACTTTTTGTAAGTTGTGATTCTCCAAAGGTTCATTCAGTTTGAAAAATGGTTGGAGGAGGTTGTGTTTGTTTGGGGTGATACCTTTAAGGACCCCAAACACCAAAAGATGTAAGCTGGTTGATTTGGAAAGGAAATTGAAGCATCAAGAACTGTTGGAAACTCAGGAAACTCTCTAATTTATGTTGATTGCATACCGTAGGTGGATTGGAAAGAATGATCATGGCATAGATCCTGAAACTAGATTTTTTTTGCCTTTTTTTCATTTGGTGTGAAGTCTTGAAGTGATCGCTGCCCCATTCTACACACAAATCTCTATCGGGTAGCTTATAACTCTCAAACCCCTAGGTTTGACTGCAATAATGTATTTTGTCCTATCAATCCTTAACTGAACACTTTGTCATTATAGGAGATGATAGGAAATTGTATCATATGTCAATTACTAAATCCATGAAGAGGACACAACAGGTCGAAGAGGATGGAGAACTAACCCTAGGTCTGGCATCTATATGTGATAGACCTGTTTGATGAGCACAATGCGTGAGAATTGAGTGGTAGAGCACTGGAAAGGGGTTTGAATGTGGTAGAAGAGTACTTTGGAGGTTTAAATAACATTTCATGGTTAGTGATGGTGACCAATTAGGAGAATCAAACCAGTTTGTGGAAGGCATTCGGTCAAATAAGTCTAATAGCCCTATTAGGTCTGTTAGTGCAGTATAGGTTGGGATATCTGCAAGTTGGTCTGGTACTAGAAAGTGAGATATTATTGAGAAATCCCAAAAGGGTGTTTGAAAATATAATTTGTTTGCCTAGATTCTCAAGGTGTGAAAAGTTATCACTTGATTCCTTCAAATGGAGGCCTAATTGTAACTGGTTCTGTTTGTGGGCAAGTGAGTCAAAATTGGTGTTTCGTTGGGTCTAAACCATGAAATACTATTTCATTTGTGTTAAGGTGTTGTGAGAACACCCCTCCAAGGGTTGTTGTATGGAATTGGTCAAGTGGGACTTTCAAACCCCTAAAGCCTAGTAGGAGCCCACATATGAATGCAAGGGTGTGTGTAGTCACACAAGACTTGAGAAGTGTTAGTTGTTTGTAAGGGAACATATTGGAGCCTTGGAGTCTTCCAAGGTGTTGTTTAGCATCTTTTGAACCTTTGCGTGACTTGGTGTTGTGCAAGGACCCTTTGGTAGTAGGGTTTTGGTTGAGTTTGTTAGCCTTAGAGGTTGGTTGGTTCAAGGTTATCCTTCCAGTCTGTTGCCTCCTCATCATATTGGTGTCAGAGCAAGATTTTGAAGATCACTTGGGTGGTGTGTTCTTAGTGTATGTCAGAGGAAGAGATTGAAATAAGGGCTGAAAAAATGCCTCCTAAGAGTATGTCACAAGATGCAGTGAAGAAGTTGATTGAAGAGATGCTTGAGTCCAAGCTTGAAGAATTGAAAAAGAGTAATGGTAAGGATAAGGAAGATGGAAGTGACATTGATGAAGAAGGGGATAAAGAAGATGGGGAAGCCCCTAAGTGGGTAGATGAGATACCTACAGATCAAAGGGAATTTGTAGATGCCTTGAGGTCAGTCAATAGGGACACCATTGATGGGTTGCCTATATATAGTGGAAGTATGGAAGTAAAAGAGGTGATAGACTGGATTGAGGTATTGACCAATCATTTTGAGTACAAAGAAATCCTTGAAGACAAGAGAGTTAAGTTGGCAAAAGAAAGGTTGAAGGGGTCTGCTCTTACATGGTGGAACTATGTACAAGGGGAGAGAGTTAAGGAGGGAAAGAGTATGATAACCTCATGGGAAAGGATGAAAGCTAAAGTCAAGGCACAATTCATGGCCATTGACTATGAAGTGCAGATGTATAAAAATTTGCAGAACCTCAGACAAAGAGACCTTGATGTGAATGCATATACGAAGGAGTTTCATAAACTCAGTCTCATATCAAAGAGACAAGAAGAGGAGTCAGAGAAAGTGGCTAGGTACTTGAACGGCCTAAGGATGAACATCCAAGATGAGATCAACATCTTGGCACCAAAGATAGTGAACAAGTGCTTTCAATTGGCCCTAAGGGAAGAAGAGAAACTAAAAAGAAGAAGTGAGCAGGGTAATAGAGGTAAAGGAGGGAGAAGATTCAAAGGCAGAGGTAGTTTTGGAGGAAGAAGTCCTAACCAAAGGTCTAGTGGTGAGTGTAGCCAAGGAGAGAAAGTTGGGGACTCAAGTAGTAGAGGAGGCTACCATGGGAGAAGACCTAATGGAAGAGGTGGGACAAATGGATTAGGGAGAGGATCCAAGTTCTCCAGTATGAGATGCTATAACTGCAATTAGATGGGGCACTTGACCTACAAGTGTCCAGAGAAGGCAACAACTTCTTAGGATGGTGAGAGGAGAACCACTTTGAATCAAGAAGATGCAAGGAGTGTGACATCTCTTGGAGTGAATTTGAAATTAGAGATGTGAGAGAATCTGATGATCAAAAGGACACTGCTAAAACAACCAGTGAAGACTAAGCCACCCCAAAGAAAGGCTTTGTTTAGAGTCAACTACAAGATTCAAGGTAAGGTTTGTAAAGTTGTCATAGATTCAGGGTCTACTAATAACATTGTGTCTTTGGAAGCAGTAAACAATTTGAACTTGGAGAGGATACCCCATAGTTTTCCATATAGGGTCAGTTGGTTGAACAAAGGTTAACAAATACTCATCAATGAACAAGCATGGGTAGAGTTTAGTAGTGGGGGGTATAAGGATAAAATTTTGTGTGACATATTTCCAATGGATGCTTGCCATCTTTTGCTTGGCAAACCATCGCAGTTTGACACAAAGACTCATCATGATGGAGAAAAGAATGCTTACCCTTTCCAAAAGGATGGTGTCACTTTAAGGATACAGTCAGTGGTAGAACAAGACCCACAACATGTAGGATCTAGTGTGATGATGGCAGGGGAAAGATAATTCCTTGATACACTTAAGGAGGAAGGTGGGGTAGGATTTCCTTTGATTGTGAAGCCCAAGGAAGAAAGGAAGAAGGGTGTGAGTGAGGGACGACCTAAGGAGGTTAGAGAGTTGTTAGAGAGGTACAAAGGAGTGGTTGCAAAAGACATCCCTGACTCTCTGCCACCTATCAGAGATATTAGTCATCAAATTGGCCTCATTCTAGGAGCAGTACTTCCTAACAAGGCAACATATAAAATGACTCCACAACATAATGAAGAGATAGCTAGGCAAATTCAGGAGCTCCTAGATAAAGGGTTGGTGAGAAAGAGCTTTAGCCCATGTGAAATACCTACTATTTTATCCCCAAAGAAGGATGGGAAATGGAGGCTTTGCACTGATTCTAGGGCTATCAATAGGATAACCATCAGATATAGGTTTCCTATTCCTAGGATAGAGGATCTAATGGATTATTTGGGAGGAGCTACCTATTTATCCAAGATTGACCTCAAGAGTGGGTACCATCAGATAAGGATAAGAGAGGAGGATGAATGGACGAATGCATTTAAAACCAATGAAGAGTTGTATGAGTGGCTTGTGATGCCTTTTGGTCTTTTAAATGCCCCTAGCACCTTTATGAGACTAATGATGTAGTGTTGCAATAGTTTATAGAGAAATTTGTGGTAGTCTACCTTGATGACATATTGGTGTTCAGTAAGAGCAAGGAGGAGCACTTGAAACACTTGGAGATAGTCTTGAAGTGGCTGTAGGAGCAGAAGTTGCTGATAAATTTAGAAGAGTGTGACTTCATGAAGCAGGTGTTGGTGTACTTAGGCTTTGTCATCTCTAAGGGTGACTTGAAGATGGATTCTTCCAAGGTAGAGACTATTTTGAACTGGCCTACAACTAAGAGAATAGGAGAGGTAAGAATTTTTCATGGTTTGGCAACATTTTATAGGAAATTCAATAGGAATTATAGTGATATTTGTGCATCTATGTTGGAAACCATCAAGGGTGGTGGTAAGGTGAAGTTTGTGTGGACCAAAGAAGCAGATGAGAGTTTTGTGTGTTTAAAATAGAAAGTTGCCAAGTACCCAGTCCTAGTATTTCCTGATTTTAGTAAGGTCTTCACCAATGAATTTGATGTAAGTGGGTTGGCTATAGGAGCAGTATTGAGCCAAGAGGGGAGACTGGTGGCCTTCTTCAGTCAAAAACTAAATGAAGCAAATAGGAATTGGTGCAGGAGCACCTAGGTCTCATTTTCATCTTAGGTTTGATAGCAATTTTGGTTTTTATTAGTTTTAAGTTTGAAAGTTGTCTAAGATGTTTTTGAAGTTGTTCTAGGTTGTTTGTATGAGTTTTGAACTCATTGTGTGGTTTTGGTTTCTTGTTTTCATCTTTTTGCTCAAAGTTGCCAGTTTGGAGTTGCTTGGCAAAATGATGGAAAAATGAGTTTTTAATGTGGTTTTTGTTTTAAAAGTGCTTAGACATGTCTTATGCTTGGTTTGTAGGTGTGAGTAGTGCTCTTAGTTGATTGTAGGTCTTTGAGATCAATCTTGCATTTTCTAGGCACCAAAAGTTGTCATTTAGGCATCAAAATGTCAAATTTAAGTGCTCTTGGACATGTACATGTTTGTACAGGAGGCTAACCAACTAGGAGAGGTATTTAATCTCCTATTTTAACTATTGTAAGGTTTGATCATTTGAAGTTATGAAGCATTTTGCAAACTTGCACTAGTTTTACCTTGTTTTTCCTATGTTTTGACTCCATTTGAGGAGCAGTCCATACACCTGCTCTACTTGTCCATATTGTTTTGGAATTTTCATGTTCTCTCATGTTTTCTGAAGCTTTTCCCTTTGGTGGCATTTAATTTTATCAAGTTTTGAGTTTTGTGCAAAAATATTTGGTTTTGATAGTTTCACTGCCTTGTCTAGGAAATTGGCAAGGATGTTTGACCAACTTGGCTTCTTGAAGTCCTAAAATGTTCATGGCTTCCCAAGAACCAGTTGGTCAACTTGTAAATTATGTAAATACATGTTTTATTTTCAAGAATGCAGGTGCAAGGAGTTATGTGGCCATGGAGCCCTAGGCAAGTGTGCCATTTGGCTAGGGTCTTGAAGTAGTTTGATGCTTTTCTCTTCCATAGCAAATGCATTTTTCAGATGGACAAACTTGCTTTGATGTTTAAGATTGTAAGTGAAGGATAAGAGGCTTCTAGGCCAAGGGAAGGAAGGTTGCACTTTCTGTTTGTGTAAATTGTAACAAAAACAGTGAGTCAATGTTTTGGTATTAGTTTTCCCTTCATTTGTTTGCTTTCCACCATATATTGGTGTGTGTAAAACCTTGCATCTTCTTTGTTTGTTTGCAAACAAGAGCAAGGAAAGGTGTTTGACCCTGCCCATGGGTTTGTGTTTTCCAAGATCAAGCAATGATCCCTTTAGGCAAAGTGTAATGCCCAACAAGCTGTCACAGTCATTTATGACTGATTTTAGCATTTTAAATGACACTGTTATTGCATTCTTCCTCTTCCACATAGCAGGTATGAAGGACAACAAACTCTAAAGATAGAGCAGTGATAGAAAAGCACCAATCAGACCTTTGCAAAGGTGTTTTGACAGTGGTAAAGTGCAGGTCACAGTGGAAAAACCAGTGAAAGGGCAAAGTGCAGTGATAAATTGGTTTTGACAATGTATGACTCATGGTTTATAATTACCTAATGCTTGTATGCAGGGCTAATATGAATCTCTTTTGTCTCTAAATGGTAGATATGTTTACATGTTTGAATGTAATTGGTTCTTTGCAAATGATGTGTTTGTAAGAGGCAATAATGGAAAAGTTGTCAATTATTGCACTCTCCTTATGTGTATTTTGTAAAAATTTGTTCTCCAATCTTTGAAGTGTAAATCTTCTTTATTGTGGCCTAATTAGTTAGTAGCATGATAGAACTAAGGTTTCTTATTTCATATTGGAGGTCTCTAGCTTGAAGATTGATTTTCACCATCAAAACCCTACCAAACCCTCCTTTTTCACCCATTTTTGGGACAATCATGGAGAAGGCCTAAGAGACCCTGAGACTTTGAAAATCTTCAAGAACTCCCAAAAGGGTGTCCGAATATCAACTTCTTTTTGCCTGGAAGTCCATTGCTTGAGCAGGGTGAACACAAAATCCCAAAAGGAGGGCTAATTCCTAGTAGCCTGTTTTAGGCCTAAAACTAGGTTTTTGTTAAATCGGGTATGCCAAAGAAGGTTGCAAAGCATGAAACCCAACAAATCAAGTTGAAATAGGTTAACCTAACATGAATCCAACATATTTGGTGAGTTTTACTTCATAAGTCAGTTTTGGAGCACTTGAAAGAATGACAACAACTATGGAGTTGAAGCCCTTGAGTAGCCAAGGAGAGTTTGACATAGGGAGGTGGAACAAGGAGAGTTGTTAGATTGTCTTTGAGCTATTTTGCACTCTGTCCTTGGTGACTATACCTTGAAAATAGTAAGGATCTATCACTTAGCAAACATACTAGCCACTTGGCAACCACCTTGCATCTACCTCCCTATAAGGAAGTTTTCCTCATATGATTTAGAGTAGTATGCCATGGCACAAGCTCTAAAAAAGTGGAGGAATTACTTTCTTCCTAAGGAATTTATTGTGCATACTGACAATAATTCTCTTAGTTTTTGGAATGGATAGGAGAAGCTCAGTCATAGGCATATGAAATGGGTTGAAAGTATTCAAGCATACACCTTCATCATCAAGCATAAGAAAAGGGTAGCCAATAAGGTTGTAGATGCTCTAAGTAGGAGGGTGTTGACAGTGCAAGAAGTGCAGTTGTAGAGCATGGGTGTTGAGGCACTCAAGGGATTGTATGAAGAGGACCAAGATTTCAAGGAGGTATATAAGGTATGCAGTGAGTATGAAAATGCTTTTCATGGAGAATTTTCTGACTACACCTTGCAGGATGGTCTTTTGTTCAATGGGTTTCAATTATGTATCCTGGGGTGTTCAATGAGGGATAGTGTAGTGAAGGAGAAACATAGTGGTGGTTTAGGAGGTCACTTTGGACTAAATAAGTCCTTGGACCTAGTGAGGAGATTTTACTTTTGGCCAAGGATGCAAACTGATATCAGAAAGTTTATGGAGAGTTGTACTATGGTTCAGAGAGCAAAGGGGGTCTCAACCAATGCAGGGTTATACCAACCTTTGCCTATACTAAGTATACCATGGGAAAGTTTGAGTATGGACTTTGTGATGGGATTACCCAAGACAAAGATAGGTCATGACAATGTGTTTGTTGTGGTAGACAAGTTCAACAAGATGGCTAACTTTATTCCTTGTAAAACTACCAATGATGCTATTTATATTGCAAGATTGTTCTTTAGAGAGATTGTTTGAATCCATGGGATGAGTATTGTATCTGATAGGGACAACAAGTTTGTAGGGCATTTTTGGAGAACCTTTTGGAAGAGATTAGGTACAAATTTGTCTTTTAACTCAGCCTATCACCCTCAGACTGATGGCCAAAATGAGGTTGTGAATAGGTCATTGGGAAATCTTCTTAGATGCTTGACAAAGGAGAATGGAAGTAGTTAGGATGTGGTGATACCTCAGGCAAAGTATGCCTATAATGATTCAACAAACAAAAGTATAGGTCTGAGTACTTTTGAAATCATGTATGGTAGTCATCCAAGAGGAGTGGACATGCTGATAAATTTGTAGAGGCTATGAAAGAGGTGCACCAACAAGTCAAAGATACCATACACAAGAACAATCAAAAGATTAAGGCAAGACTGGATCAAAGAAGGAGAGATGTGCAGTACCAAGCAGGTGGCATGATCATGGTTCACCTTAGCGAGGATAGGTTACCCAAGGGAAGCCATAGCAAGTTGATGATGAGAAGGATTGGACCTTGTAAAATTTTGGAGAAATATGGTCCTAATGCTTGTAAAATTGAACTCCCTAATGATATTTCTATTTCACTTATATTTAATTTTTCTGATCTAACATTGTATAAGAGTCCTACTATAGGAGAAAGTGTAGGTGAATCTATTGAGGAAAGTCAATAATGGATAAAGCACTTACCATCAAAGGAGCCACTTAAGATGGAGTTCATCTTGGATAGAAAGGAAGCCAAGAAAACAAGGAACAAGACCTATTTTGAGCACTTGGTTAAATGGAAAGGCCTTCCTGACTCATAAACTACATGGATGTTGGAGGAAGATATCAAAAAACAGGGTGGTGATTTGCAACAATTGGTCTCTAAGAGGACTTGAGACAAATTTCACCCAGGGAGTATGGTGCAAGAGTACCTACCTATGGAGGAATGAACAAAGAACAAGATGATCTTATATCAGCCTAGAATGAATGTAATAAGACCCTATGGGTCTTTTTTTTGTAATTCACTATCCTAGGAGTATGACAAGTTTGTCCATGTATGGGTCAAATTGTCACCTAGGGTCTTTTAGAGCAAATTGAGTCAATAAGGGTCACAATGGTCTAAACTGAGGGATCAAGTGGCTAAAGGTTTATTTGAGTCATTTTGATGTTTTAGAATCAAATGCAATCATTTTGGGGGACTATGATAGTCTGGAGTCTAAGTTGGTTGAATAATGCAAAAAATGTCATATTGTCAATTTGTTGTCACGATAATTTTGCACTTTTTATAATTTGTGATTCTCCAATGGTTCGTTCAGTTTGAAAAATGGTTGGGGGAGGTTGTGTTCATTTGGGGAGACACCTTTAAGGACCCCAAACATCGAAAGATGTAAGGTGGTTGATTTTGGTTGATTTGGAAAGGAAATTGAAGCATCAAGAACTGTTGGAAACTCAAGAAACAGTCTAATTTCTATTGATTGCATACTGCAAGGTGGATGGGCAAGAATTCTCATGGAATAGATCCTGAAACTAGATTGTTTTGAATTTGTTTTACATTTCGTGTGAAGTATTGAAGTGATTTTTACCCCATTCTACAAGCAAATCTCTACCAAGTAGCCTAAAACCCTCAAACCCCTAGCGTTTGACTACAATAATGGGTTTTGTCCTATCAATCCTTAACTAAACACTCTTTCGTTATAGGAGATGATAGGCCAATGTATCATATGTCAATTCCTAAATACATTAAGAGGACACAACAAGGTGAAGAGGATGGAGAACTAACCCTAGGTCTCGCATCTCTATGTGATAGACCAGTTTGATGAGCACAGTGCGTGAGAATTGAGTGGTAGAGCACTAGAAAAGGGTTTGAATGTGGTAGAAAATAACTTTGGAGGTTTACATAACATTTCATGGTTAGTGATGGTCACCAATTAGGAGAACCAAACCAGTTTATGGAAGGCATTCAGTCAAATAGGTCTAATAGCCCTATTAGGTTTTGTTAGTGCAGTATAGGTTGGGATATCTGCAAGTTGGTCTGGTATCAGAAAGTAAGATATTGTTGAGAAATCCAAAAAGGGTGTTTTAAAATATAATTAATTTTCCTAGATTCTTAGGGTGTCAAAAGTTATCACTCAATTCCTTCAAATGGAGGCCTAATTGCAACCGATTCTATTTGTGGGCAAGTGAGTCAAAATTAGTGTTCCGGTGGGTCTAAACCACGAAATCCTATTTCATTTGTGTTAAGGTGTTGCAAGAACACCCCTCCAAGGGTTGTTGTATGGAATTGGTCAAGTGGGCATTTCAAACCACTAAAGCCTAGTAGGAGCCCACACATGAATGCAAGGGTGTGTGTAGTCACACAAAACATGAGAAGTGTTAGTTGTTTGTAAGGGGACATATTGGAGCCTTGGAGTCTTCCAAGGTGTTGTTTAGTGTCTTTTGAGCCATTGCTTGAATTGGTGTTGTGTAAGGACCCTTTGGTAGTAAGGATTTGGTTGAGTTTGTGAGCCTTAGAAGTTGGTTGGTTCAAGGATATCCTTCCAGTTTGTTGCCTCCTCATTAGTGTATACCCCCTTGAGATTTTTTTTAGAAGTTTTTGGAAAATTGATGGAAAGTTATCAAAAAGAAGAAGGAAGGAGAAGGTGTGACGAGTGAACGAGAAAGAAGGATAGATGAGATTGAGAAAATAGAAGAGGAGATAGAAGAAGGGAGAACACGAAGGGAGTGGGCCTACAAGGGGGGTCTATATAAGCCACACAGGGCCCAATGAAGGGTCATTGTCACACATAAGCATTGGAGCATTTTAGAGCCTTGAAGAAGAGAAGGAGAGATGATCACATTCTGACCTGTGAGCACCACATTGAGAGGGTTCACTAGTATGATAGACCTTAGGGATATGGATCTCCAGTATGTACGACTAACCTTCTTTGTGATTTTGTAGATTTAGGCTAGAATTAGGGCTTCAAATAGGCTTAGAAGTCTGATGAGGCAGACGCGTTGATCGCCATTTCGACATGTGCCCCTTTAGTGTAGTGTGAGCGCTCGTGGGTCAAAGGGGAGAACATGGGGTTCTAGGCAGACAATCGCATTTGGCACAGGTGCTCGTGCTAGGGATAATTAGGGTTAGGTTTAGGGTTGGGAAAGGGTAGCGCGACATGAACATTTGTGCTAGGGAAAGTTAAGGTTAGGTCGGCAATGGAGAAAGGGTAGTGCAGTGTGGCCATGAGCACTAAGATAGATTGGTATTAGTTCAGGGGGAGAAAGGGTCATGCGATCCTGCCACTCGCATTGATTAGGTTTGAGGACCCAAAATCGGAGTCAATTAGCATGTGTGAATGTGGTATAGTGCGAGCACCACGGGTTTGGCATGAGCGCTAAGTAAATCAATGTGTGTGTTAAGGGAGAAGACAATGGGAGATTTGGTATAGAAGATGGCTTGGGGGGTCATCATAAATGTGTCAAGAATAGGATATGACCAAGAATATGAGATGACAAATTGGTTGGCTTGGATGCAGGTGGATTTGAGACCATTGGCATCAAGGGAGTACTAACCGACGACCATGAGACTATATTAGCAGTTGCAGTCAGATGAGCTGGAGATCTTAGCTACTGTGGGATTGCATTTTGTCGGTTGGTGGCCAAGGATTCAATCTCACATTGCGATGATGACAGTCTTTGTAGAGAGATGGGATAGTAGGTATAACACCTTCCACTTGCCTACTGACAAGGCGACAATGACTTTACTGGATGTATGGAGGATCTTGAAGATCCCCATTCACGGTGTGATCCTAGAGTACCGATTAGATGTAGCAGATTTCTACCTCCGAGAGGTATGTGAGTATGAGGCACTATCGATGTTGGACAGGAGAAGGATGCATTTGGGCAGGGTGATGGGTATCTGACACATTCCTCATCTGGTACTCGTGATATGTGGGTTTATGAGTGGATGGATCATGCCTGATCTAAGAGGACATGGGTTTCCCGTTGGATGGAGCAGATGCGTTTATTCCATGATTCATGATTGTACAGAGTATGCTTGAGGAGTTGTGATGTTGGCTTAGTTGTACCATGATATGTATCTTGTAGTATTATGGGAGTATGCCAACCTATCTTCGGGGGTGACTCTTCTTCACATATGGGCTTGGGAGCATATTGCAGTTACATGGCCATTAGGTGTACATGATAGGTGGCCTCGATGAACATATATAGACAGGTATAGGGGCCTCTTAAATTATACACAGATAGGATCGATATGGTTTTGATGCCGCATTTTTGATGAGCTTTTGCAGTTCACATGGTGGCCATTTTTGGACAGTGAGACATGGAGGGGGGACTGGCAGCTGCACTGGGCCGGAGTGGAGATGTGGTTGTTTATGGTGAAAATGGATAACAATAACAACAATATTGAGAGGCTAAATGAATCCAACCACTAAACCCTAGCCTAACAACCAACAAAGATCCACCATAACATATGAAGATTACCTAAGACAATGCAAATAACTCAAAATCACAAAGATTATACCATCACATGTCCAATAGGGTTTTGATCTCCATTCTTCCTATCTCCATTGATCTTGCTTGATATATTTGCTCTCAGATTTTTATATGCACAAGAGCTCAACAAAGAACGGAATGTGGTTGCAAGTAGGATCGTAGTGTAGCCAAAAATGATCATTAGTATGAGTGATTATGATGCATCATTAGGGTTTGACAATGAAGAAGGCATCTCCTTAAATAGAAGACACAATATGAAATGGAGGGATAATATTGAGAGGTGTAAAAAGAGAGGTCGGCTAGGATTAGAGGGTAGGTAAAAGAAATAATAAAATAATGAAAGAGGTAGGTAGTGTATGAATTAAGAGATGAATGACATGTGTCATAGGTAGAAAAGGCTAATGAATTAATTAAATAAATAAAGATTTATTTAATTAATAGAAGAAGTAGGATAATTAAATAAATAAAATATTTATTTAATTTTAGGAAAGGATAATTTAAATAAATAAATGTATTTATTTAAATGAGAAATAAGGCTAGAAGAGGATAAATGAATTAATTAAATAAATAAAGATTTATTTAATTAATAGAAGAATTAGGTTTAGATAATTAAATAAATAAAATATTTATTTAATTAGACATGACAATTTTAGGTGTCTACATTTTGCCCCTCTTTGAGACAATGCAGCTTGTCGCGTTGTTTCAAAGAAGATAAGATGAACTGATACAGAGTTGCCCCAGAATGGGAATAATATGCCCCCTCGAGAGATTGGATGAAAATGTCTGAAAAGATTGCAGACAATCTCTCGATAAGAAGAAAAAGGCTAGAATAGATCGACTGGATAAAATGACAAAGTCACGGGATAAAGAAGACTGACTCGGGAAACGAGGACGAGGCTAGGGTAGGCTATAAGATAGACCATGGGGGAAACTACATCCTCATTGTCATCTACACCCTCACGAGATCACAGTGCAGAGCGAGAAAAGAGAAGCAACAGTCAGCAGCGATAGCTTTTGTACACAGATTCGACCGCATTCGCCGATTTCAGAGACCAGCAGAGGCAGGAGAGCCGGTAAGTACCACCAAACCTCCTCGTACTTTGATGCTTTCAATTTTTTGTCATTAATGCATGCTAGGTAGCAATAAATGTGCTTAGGAATAGGGCACAAAAAAGTGCAAAAATGTGAAATTGTGTCTGCGTTAGTGCCAGGCGCGTCTGTGTTCGACAAGCGCGTCTGTGTCGGTTCCAGGCGTGTATGCATCTGGAACCGCTTTTATGTCGAATGCGGCCACATCTACATTGTTGAGGCGCGTTTATGTTCCAAAGTCGCGTCTGTGTTGAATTTAGGAACGTTTATGTCAAGAAGGCGCGTTTGCATTGTGTAGGCGTGCTTGTGCAGTCTATAGGTACGTTTGTGAGTTTAAAACGCGTTTATGTCTAAAAATGCAAGGTTTTGGTCTTCTAGGTCAAATTGGCAGTTCTGTGATGAACATATGCTGTCGATTGGATAAGCTGCTGAGAGGATACACTCAAGCAGGTCCTCGAGGAAGACTAGGATAGATCAAGGCACTTTGTGATGAACAGGGAGCACCAAGATAGAGTACTTTGTGATGAACAGGGAGTACCCAAAGTATGAGCTACACTTTGTGATGAACAAGGAGTGCAAGATGTGAGTAACACTTTGTGATGAATAGGGAATGTCACACACGTAGTACTTTGTGATGAATAGGGAGCACTACTAGGATAGATAGCAACACTTTGTGATGAACAGTGAGTGTCACTAGGATAGATAACCATATGCATTTAGATAGCAAGTAGCATTTTGTGATAAACAGTGAATGCCACGATGACTGACATGATTGATTGTTTGACTGCAGGAGTATCTGCCTATGTTAGAGTCACGGGAGAGATTCCCGTCCACACAGAGATTGCGACCAGAGTTGTCATTTCAGGATAGAGCTGCCATTGAGGAGATGGGATTGAGACACGTATTATATGTACCTGAGTTTTGGGCAAACATGGGTTTGCTGACTGCACTAGCTGAGAGATGGCACTCAGAGACTTGCACTTTTCATCTGCCGATGGGTGAGATGATAGTGACGCTTGAGGATTTTTATAGGATTCTACACATACTGATCGATGGAGATCTAATTCCATACGATCGCGATGGAGACAGGGAGGCTTTGAGACGGGTGTTCCAGAATCCCGGGCTAGAGATGAGAGCAGGGCATGTGGCATGGGATACCATGACTGCGACAGGGTTAGCTTTGCCAGCTGTGATTGGAGGAGCCATCAGTGGGTTCCTATGTCCGGACAGGGTGACACGAGGGTTGGCAGTGGGTTGGGGAGGAGCACTGGAGACATTGGTTACACATCACACCAGATATGCATGGGGTCCATGTGTATTGGCACACCTGTAATATGAGCTGCACCAGTTCATCTACCATGGATCAGTGGGATTGGGCTGTGGAGTGACACTTCTGCAGGTTTGGGCATATGAGCATCTGCCTATCACACGACCAATACATTTCAGAGGCAGGGGTCATGGACGGATTTTTGTGCATTTATATGACATGATCACTTCACAGCCTCAGATTGGCAAGTTAGAGCACTGGAGGCGAGTGATAGATGACATTGACATCGTCATCTGGAGGCCGTATCTGGGGTGTGAGGAGTGGGAGGATGACGTGGTGGAGCTGCCTTATACCTTCAGGAGCAGATATCTAATTGGGCGGATGCCCTACATATTGGAGAGACAGCTGGTGGATAGGGTATGCAGACAGTATGGCAGGATCCAGAGGATGCCATGAGGCTCGGGTATGTATGCCGCACAGTGAGGGATCAGGCGTAGTTCGGGCCATTATTATCATATGATCAGGCCATCACACAGCTGGCAGAGATGATGCCCCTACCTTGGGATATGTGGCTAAAGATTGAGGATGCAGGTATGGATGCAGAGTATACAGCTTACTGGGCAGAGCATCCATTCCCTCGGCTGACAAATCCAAGGGAGCTACTGGAGGGAGATGCAGGAGGAGATGATGATGATGACGGTGGGGGTGATGGAGGCAGAGGCCGACGGAGGCGGAGGGGAGTAGTTGGGGAGAGGAGGGTGGCACCTCAGAGGGAGGGTGGACAGGAGAGACAGGCCCAGGTGGTGAGGGGTCGCGGTGGATTGCCCCTGCAGGTACCAGCAGCACAGGGACAGGGACAGGTGCAGGGACAGGTACAGGTACCCAGGCATGCACAGAGACAGGTACCTATTCAGGCACCGATACAGGTACAGGGGTAGGCACCTGCAGAGGGAGAGCCACAGGCAGAGGCAAAGGGTGGGGATCCAGAGGAGGATGAGCTGCTAGAGCTGAGGGAGATCTGCCAGGGCCAGGTAGATGAGATACAGGATCTGGAGCGGGAGAGGGACCGACTCAGGACAAGGCTCAGGGACACTGAGTGAGAGAGGGATCAGGCTATCCAACGCTACACTAAGGCTGAGACAACGCTGAGGGCAGGGAGGCAGGTGGCGGAGGATGCAGGAGCAGCCTACGCATATGTGCTGCGAGCCGGAGAAGAGATCGCCTACTAGAGGGACCTGTATTATGGTGCTGTGCCAGCAGATCAGCGGGCGAGGAGCTTCCATAGACCATCGCGGACAGCGACGACTACGAGAGGGAGCCGGAGGAGATAGGCATCGAGTGGTGGGGTCATGGGTCCTCCACCACCACGAGATAGGCAGGGTGATCCTGGAGCAGGTCCTTCTAGAGCTCAGACTCCGTCGAGGCCAGGCGGCTCCGAGGGAGGGAGTTCATCATAGCCATAGAGGGCCCCCCTTGTATCAGTATTTGTACCATTTTTGTATTGTAGACACCTGCAGGTGATTTTGTAGCCATATGATTTTTTTGACATCATTGTATCATGACACATTTGATTATAGATGAGAGATGATTCATTTTTGCGGTAGTCATATGCATGTGTACCTATGTGATGAGATGTTCTTATGTGACACTTATGATATGGATGCTTATATGATGCAATGCAGTATATATTTTTGTTCTTTTATATTGTATATGTAATGTATGATGCAAATGTGAATGTATGTAATGCAGATGAATATGAAAAATGCAAATGTAAATTGTGCTAATAGGTGTTGTGTGCAGGATGTGATGTAATTGTGATATCTATATGTATGTGTGAAATGCTTGTATGTGGTAATGCAGGTGCAACTATATGAAATGCAAATATTTTTGGTGGGTCATTATACTCAGTCATGTGATAGCAGGCTACGTGGACTCAAGAAGGATGATGGAAGTCAATCAAGAAAGGGGGATGAAAGATAGAAGATATGAACGTGAAAGAGCTTCTTGTGCGTTATCATCATTGAGATTTATTATGGCAAGTAGGTTATGACAATCGAGGCATATGTTCGACCCAGAAAGTCATTGTACCTGTTTGCATGGAGATAAGACAGTCACAAACAAGGAATGCCCCAGTTCATACTAGACTCACAGTGTCCTCATATCCTTGGACAAGTCATAGCATTACTAAGAGACAATCCACAGACAGCAAACAAAATAGGTGACGATACCCCATCCTCGCCTTTCTAGTCAAAGACATCCTGGAGATAGAATCTCTAGTCAGAGACATCCTAGAAAAAGCTAAAAGACATGTCACCAAAAAATAAAATCAAAAGAAAACCAAGACTCGACACCAACATCCACTGTAGTCCTCAAGTTTAGTGTCTCTTGTCACTTGTATAAGTCTTATTTGATTGTGGTCACAATGTTCACTTTCACAAAAAGGATAGATTAACACAGAACCATATGTTGTCTGAGTCTGTTGAAAGATTTGATTTGTTGAAGCCCATTGTTGCTGTTGTCTCATCTGAAACTGACTGAATCCATCAAGCTGATACTTTATTGCGGAGAAGACGAAACTTTATTGCGGATCTGTGATGCAAATGTTGCTTTATTACGGATTGTGCACGAATAGACTGAAGAAAGCTGGAAGAAACTGTGCTCCTCGAAACATGTGGTGTTCTCAGTTCCACACCCATCACTAGACGTAGGATTTGCCTTAGCCACAGATAGGATCTGATTTATTATGGATGGAAAGGGAGATTTATTATGAATGGCTAACCAATCTTGGGTAGATCAATAACAAGCCATGATGGGAATGGGTAAGTTTATTGTGAGTGAATAGGTTGTGAGTGTGTGCAATGTGAAAGGATGAAAGAGAATCCTGAAGGAGGGAGGAGCAATGTCTCTACACATGGCGCTGGTGACCCAGTTTTCACCATGGTACTTGCCCAGGGCGCCACCAAAGTGGTTTTCACCGTTGGACGAAATTATTTCTCTTTACTTTTTTCGATTTTTCAATTTGTTTTGTGTCACAAGGTGCCTGTTTGCCAGGTTTTCACCAAGTAACGATTTTTTTTTGTTTTTAATTTTTTTTAATTTTTTAATTTTTTTGATTTTTTTTTTGTATTTTTGAATTAGGATATTCCGAAGAACTATGTGTAGAACCTGCGAAGGTGCTTGCTGTTGATAGGATCCTCCAAAGGTTCACCTTCTGTAGTTGAGAGCTGATATGCCCCAGATCCATATACTGCTATGATGATGTCAGGACCAAGCCAGTTTGGTTCAAACTTGCCCTTCTTCTCTCTGTCTTGCTGATTTTTAGGATTTTCTCTGAGGACCAAGTCACCTACTTCAAATGTGCGAGGCTTGACTTTGTGATTGTAGCTGCGACTCATTCTTTGTTGGTAAGCCTTGAGATGATTAAAAGCAGTTTGTCTTCGTTCCTCTAGCAGTTCTAGTTCTTGTAAGCGAAAGACTCTGTAATCTTTATCGTTGATGATGTTTTGCAAAGAGACCTGTAAAGAAGGTAACTCGACCTCAATAGGCAAGATGGCTTCAGCGCCATAGACAAGTGAGTAGGGTGTAGCTCCTGTAGGTGTACGGACACTTGTACGGTAGGCCCAAAGTGCAGGATTGAGTTGGATATGCCAGTTACGGCCAGCATCGTCGACTGTCTTGTTGAGTATTTTAAGAATTGTTTTATTAGACGCCTCAGCTTGGCCATTACCTTGGGGATAATATGGTGTGGAGAAATGATGGGAAATATGGAAGCACTCACAGAGTTCACGAACATCCTAATTTTTGAAGGGACGCCCGTTATTAGTGATAATGGAATTGGGAATACCATATCGGCAAATGATGTAGTTCAGGATGAAGGTAGCAATTTGTTTCCTAGTGACTTGTGTGAGAGGCACGACTTCAATCCATTTTGTGAAATACTCTGTGGCTGTGATAATGAATTTATGACCATTGGAAGAAGGAGGGTGAATCTTGCCTATGAGATCGAGTCCCCACTGACAAAAGGGCCAAGGAGACACAAGTGGTTGTAGTTCTTGTGCTGGTGCATGTATTAGGTCTCCATGAATTTGACATTGCTTACATTTCTTGACAAACTGATATGAGTCTTTTTCCATAGTGGGCCAGTAATATCCAGTCCTGATGAGTTTCTTGGCCAAGGTATGACCACTAGCATGCGGACCACATATCCCCTCATGCACTTCACGTAATGCAATCTGAGCTTTGTCACTTTCTAAACATCTAAGAAGAGTGCCATCTAGACCTCGTCGGTATAGGATATCAGCTAGAATGACATATCGAGAGGATTGACGTATGAAAGTGCGGCGTTGGTTATTCGATAGATCAGGAGGTAAGATATTGTCACGAAGATATGTGAAGATGGAACCATATAACTGAGATTCGGGACCAACAACACATATCATTTTAGTAGGAGTGATCTCATATGAAGGAACCAACAAATTGTCTACCAGGAACTCATAGCAGGCTTCATTTTGAGGTAAGTCAATTAGTGAAGCAATTGTAGCCATAGCATCTGCAGCACGATTCTGCTCTCTTGGTATTTGTTCAAAATCTATCTTTGCGAAATGCTGTTTTAAATCCTCTACCAGTTGTTTGTAAGGCATTAGTTTTTCATCTTTTGTTTGGTAATCATCAATTGCTTGACGGATGACAAGTTGAGAATCCCCAAAAACATGAAGTTCCTGGATCTTCCACTGAACTGCAATTCATAATCCAGTTGTTAATGCCTCATATTCCGCTATATTGCTAGTGCAAGGAAATGATAAGCGGTATGATTTTGGTATAGAATCGCCTTGAGGAGTTATAAAGAGAATACTAGCTCTCGCCCCATGCTGTGTGTATGACCCGTCAAAGTACAGTTGCCATGGCTTTGCATGTGATATTGTTAAAATGGATTCATCTAGAAATTCTGAATTTAGAGGAGCATCATCTATCATGGGAGCATCTGCTAATTGATCTGCGATTGCTTGTCCTTTTATTGCTTTTCTGTCCACATACTTGATGTTGAATTCACTCAGGATCATTACCCATTTGGCCAGTCGCCCAGTAAGTGTAGCTTTGTTAAGAAGATATTTTAATGGATCAATTCTTGCAATTAACTTAGTCTTGTGAGTGAGCATATAATGTCATAATTTCCGTGAAGCAAAGACCACAGCGAGACATGCACACTCGATTGGTGTGTAGTTTAGCTCATATCCCACCAATGTGCGACTGATATAGTATACTGCTTTTTCCTTGCCGTCAACAACTTGTTGTGCTAGGAGTGCCCCCAGTGCTGTTGGAGTAGCTGATATGTATAGTAGCAAAGGCTGATATGGAATTGGTGGCATCAAAACTGGTGGATTCAAAAGATAATCTTTGAGCGTCTGAAAAGCTTGTTGACAGTTATCATCCCATTTGAACTTGATATTTTTATGTAGTAGGTGCTGGAAAGGATTACACTTATCTGCAAGTTGTGCTATGAATCTTCGTATGGACTAGAGTCTCCCTTGTAAGGATCGAAGTTGACTGATATTTTTGGGCAGCGACATATCCAAGATAGCCTTGACTTTTGCTGGATCGGCTTCGATTCCTCTTTTAGACACAATGAATCCTAGGAGCTTCCCGGAGGTTACTCCAAAGACACATTTCTTGGGGTTTAATCTTACCTTGTATTTTTCCAACTGATCAAAGATGACTGAAAGTATGTCCAAATGTGTATCTCTGTCTATTGATTTTCCCAAGAGATCATCAACATAATCTTCCACGGTTATGTGAATGAGATCATGAAAGATAGTGGTCATTTCTCTTTGATATGTAGCACCTGCATTTTTCAGCCCAAAGGGCATGACATTCCAATAGAAAGTTCCCCACGGACAAGTGAATAATGTTTTGTGTTGATCCTCGGGTGCAATCCTGATTTGATTATAACCAGAAAATCCATCCATTAAAGATAACATTTCGTGACCTGCTGTGAGATCAACGATCAAGTCGATATTTGGTAATGGGAAGTCATCTTTTGGACAAGCTTTGTTGATGTCTCTGAAATCTGTACATATTCTGATGCTGTGATCTGGTTTACTGACAGGTACTAAATTGGAGATCCATTCAGGATAATCAATTGGGCGTATGAATCCGACATCCAATAATTTCTCCAGCTCTGCTTTGACTAGTAATGCCACTTGTGGATGCATTTTCCTTAATTTCTATTTCACTGGCTTTGCCCCCGGTTTGACTGTCAAATGATGCATTACCAAATCCGGATCTAGTCCAGGCATATCAGCGTATGACCATGCAAAGTTGACTTGTCATTCTTTGAAGAAGCTTATGAATTTTGACCTTTCGGACTCTATCAATGATTGAGCCAGGAATATGTTGTGTGGAACCTCTTCTGTACCAATGTTTGTTTTGATAGTCTCTTCTACCAACATGGATGATTTTTCCTCATATGATGCTGGGAGAATGTCGAGCCTTCCATCTTCGGGTGCCTCAGAGAGGTTTTTGCCCTCAGATACGTCCTTTCTTTTTACTTTTTTAGAGTCAGATAGCGCCACAGTGTGGTTTTCGCCATAAGATCCTTGTTTTGTTCTTATTTTCACATTTTTGCGATTGGAAGGTCCGACACCCTCACCAAAATATGCCATGTTGTTGAGTTCTATGGTGTATCTTGCTTTGTGGTCTCCAGGGGAAGATCATCTCATATGCCAAGATAGTCGATAATAGCTTCGTCGTTTTGAAATGTATCAAATTGTGCTGGTCCTTCAGAATCCTAGTCAATGAGTTGGGGATGAACAAGGGGAAGGCCTTTAATGTTTTCAGAGTTTGCAGGGCTAAGAGTGAAGATGTGGTTATATTCGGGTATATCGAGGCAATCGTCAAGGTCATCGATGGCACTCTCCTCATCAGTTTTGATCGCAAGCGAATCCAAATCGTCATCACTAGTAGCGCCTTCCAGGACAGGTGTCCTCATCCTATGTGATTTCGACCTTAGACCTTGAAACGAAGACTGTGGGGAATCCTTATGAGTTGTTGCTTGACCAACTCTGAACTTTTTGTAAAATTCCTCTTCTTCTGTGGGTTCATCTGGCTCTCTGAATGTCTCGGTGAGCTCATATTCACTGGAGGATTTATCTGAACCCCATTCCCATTCGTTGGAATCTGTGGAATAGTAATCTTCTTGTTGAAATTTGGCAATTTTGATTTGTGATACCCCTTCTGTCCTTTGAGTATGGATCTTGGAAGTCCGAAAACCAAGTCGCTTTGAGCGTTCTCTTCTTACAGTCAATTCAGGTTGTAAGGGCTCCATGACGCCTTCTTTGCGTAACCCAAGAGGGCTTTTTCCATCATACCCGAATCTTTGTAGAATCTTGAAGCCTTTGCCATAGTTCTCACAGGGTATATTAATCTGATCATGTGTGTCCTCTTCAATGTCTTTGTAGAGCATTTTGTATAAATTTTCCTCTTCTAGTTCGCCCCATCTTTGAAAGGTAGTAGGATCCCATTTGAGTATCATGATGGATATTTGCTTGTTAGGATATGGCCTTCCATATTCTTTTGGAGAACTCATGACTTGTCGTAAAAACATGGTCTGATTTAAAATGTATTCTCCCATGCCTTTGTCTTGAAATTTGCCTTTAAGTTCACCTTGTTTTGATGTCGAAGGTTTTAATGACTCAGGGTCAATGTATGCCGAAGAAGGAGCAGCCTCACGATTACTGGGAATGATAGTCTCAGTATGTGATCTCAAGTTATTGCAATATATGAACGGATTTGGATCACCATTGACTGTTACCTCAACTCCATTATGAGGAAACTTAATGCATTGATGATATGTTGATGGGACTGCCCTCATTTCATGAATCCAAGGACGTCCTAGCAATATGTTGTATGTGAGATCTAGATCTAGGACTTGACAAACCACATCCTTTGTGACTGGCCCAATTCTTAGAGGTAAGGTGACTGTGCCCTTGGATGAACGCTCTTCATCATCATAAGCCTTGATGGTGATTTGATTTGTAGAATTCACAGCTTTATTAGAATATCCCAATTGTTTAATGGTGCTCAATGTACAAATGTTTAGACCCGCTCCTCCATCTATCAGGACTCACTTTATTCGATGTTTGTGTATGAAGGCTTCAACATGTAAAGGTGCATTATGTGGCTAACTTACGGAGGCGTCATCAGCTTCTATGAATGTGAGGGAATGTGGAATGGAAAGGTATCCCACCATGGCTTGAAACTGGTCCACGTTCAGATCAGTAGGGACGACAGTGTCTCTCAAGATTTTGTCTAAAATAGCTTTATGAACGGGGGATATGCGTAAGAGCTCAAGGATGGAGATGAGCGCGGGTGTCTTCCCTAACTGTTCTACAAGGTCATACTCAGGCTTGGTTGAGGAAGGATTGGTATTTTTCGTAGAGGCACCTGGCAACATAATCCTACCTCGACGGGTTGTAACATGACATTCAGAGGTAGATTCAAATGAAGATCCAACACCTTTTAGGACAATCTTGGGTCGCTGAGGAGGATTCTCAGGATTTTTGTTCTTGATGGTAATAGTAGAGATATGATTGTCCATTGAGATGTGATTGATAGTTGAGTCATAGTTATAAGGTTCTCTAGTGTAGTTGGCTTGATCATCTGTGGCTTTACCTTTTCCCTTGTCATGCTTTGGGAATGGTTCCTTAAACATTTCATGTTCTTGATTAGATGAGTGTCCCTCAATCTCAATATCACCTCTATCAATGAGATCTTGCACAATGTTCTTCAATCAATGGCAATTACTTGTTTTGTGACCCTTGCTCTTATGAAATTCACAATACTCATCATCATTCCACCAATTTGGTTTGACCTTTGGTTCATATGGAGGAAAATCTGGAACTGTGATCACTTTGTTTGCCACAAGATTTTTGAAGACTGATTCAAGTGGTTCTCCTAATGGGGTATACTCCCTTCGTGGTCTAGAAGTTGTTTGAGTATTCACTTTATTGTTTGTAGAAATCGATCTAGAAAAGATGAACTTGGGTCTCACTGTATTGGTATCAACAACACCATCATTAACTGTGTTCTTGTTCTTATTCCAAAATCTTGGCTTGTCTTTTCCTTTAAAGTCCTCTTTGTTTTCTTTGAATATCTTAATGACTCCTTGTTCAATTAAGACCTTTTCTGTTGCTAGGCCCTTTTCAATAACATCCTTGAAGGTAGACAAACAAGCTTTCCTGAGATCATAGCCAATATCCTTGTTAACGTTTTGAGTGAACATTTCTACCATTTGTTTCTGTGGGATTTCGCAAGAGCATCTGCTAGCTAGATTTCTCCATCTTTGTAGAAATGATGCAAAAGATTCTCCCTCCTTTTGTTTAGTATTGCATAAAGTAGTGACTGAGATATCCGTCTCAATATTGTAGGAGAAATGCTGAATAAATGCCTCTGCTAAGTCACCCCATGACTTAATACCAGGAGGTAATTGAGAGAACCATTCCATGGCTTGATCGCCTAAACTTTGCGGGAACAACCTCATCAAATATGTTTCTTCTGCCACTACCTCAATGCAAGCTATGAAAAATTGTCTTATGTGTGCTTTGGGGTCTCCTTTTCCTCTATACTTGTCAAATTTTGGCGTCACAAAGTGTGCAAGAAATGGAGGCATTGGAATGCTCTTATCAAAGGGATAAGGACATATGTCTCTCATAGTGTATGTTGGTTTTGGCATACTCATGTCCTTCATTTTCTTTTGTAGATCTCTAATTTGTTGCTCCAAATTGCTCTTGGGAGGAGATCTATTTCTTGCAGCATACCCCGTGTTTGAAATACCAATTTGAGGAGGAGCTTGTTGCATGTATGGATGATACTGATCGTAGACATGTCCATATGGAGGTCTATATTGATGCGGCATATAGGGAGCACTTGGCATGGCTTCATGTTGAGGAACCCCATATCTATTTTGTGCATATATACCATATTCTATAGGCGTTTCATTTTCCATTGTGTTGCCCCCAAATTTGACATGAGGTTTCCTTATGTCCAAATTTTGAGGATGCCTTTGAGTATCCACTTGTTTTGATTGATCCATAGCTTGAGCATGTGATTGAGTATATCTATCTGCATAAGGCTTCCATAATGGTCTTCGAAGGTAAGTATCATATGTTTGAGCTTGTGTATGTGGAATTTCTGGTTTTTGAAGCAAAGCTGAAGGTGATTCAGGTACCATATTCGGTCCTCTATTTCCTCCACTATTTGGTCTCCTTTGATCCATGTTAGAGTGAGTTTGTTGTGAGGGTCGATTTTCCATAAGTTGAGACATGTCAAAGTCATGAGGTATTTTAGCTCCACTTTGTGCCATCATGTGTAGAAAGTACTGTCTATCCCTTCTCATTATCTCTTCAACCAATCTATTGAAATGAGGATTCATTATGGATTCTTCTACATCTGCTGATTGTATTGAAAAGTTGTCCACATTGTCATTGTGTGTAGCATTGTTGTTTGTAGTGTCTTCGTTTTCCACATTTGGATTGTTTCTATAAACGTCCATGTCGGGCAATGTAGTGTGCTCAGGATTGAAAAATAAATCATTGTCATACTCATAAGAACTCATGTTTACGGATTCTTGAGCTTCTTTAGCTATTCTCCTAGATTTTTGAAGATGGGTTTCAACCATGAACTAGGTGTTTGACCAAGATGTGAGAGACTAGATAAAAAATGAAAAGAGTATGGAAGACCAAGAGTTGTATGGAGTGTAAATGAATCTTGAGGTGTACTTGCAATGTCCAAAGTGTAAGACCAAGTATGTAAGTAGTAGAGTAGGTGTGACTTCCAAAGAGATGATTGTTTCTCTTGATGAGGTAAGCTGACCTTGACTCTAAGTAGGACCAAATGAGACCCAAAGGTAAGAAACCTTGATGAGGGACCACTTAGCAAAGTGTAGTTGTATGTAGTATGTTGAAAAAGTATAGTGAGGACAAGCAAGTGACCTTTTGACCCAAGTTTAGACAAGTATGAATGTAAAATGATATGTGAAGCAATGATGGACTGTATGAGACCCAAGGACAGGTTGAATGCTAGATGAAACCTGAAGAGACAACCTAGGAAGCTCAAGTATTCCGAAACTGATCTCCTTTGTTTGCTGGACTGTAAAAATTTTCAATTCTGGACACAGACGCTTCTGTATACTTCACAGACGCGATTCCCAGACATAGACGTGTCTCTGTTAGACACAGACGCTGATGCTATTCTGCCCTTCACAGACGCGTTTATATTACCCAGACGTGGTTAAAACAGACACAGACGTGTTTCTGTAAACTTCGTGCAATTTTTCCAATCTGTGAGGTTGTTTTGTTGTGACCAAATCCGACTGTTTGACTGTTTTTCGTGACAAGAGGACACAATGTTGATGAGGACTCAATGTTTGCAAATGTTTAGACTCCAAAAGTGTGTTGTTTGATGTAAAATGTTTTGCATACACTTGAAGACACAAAAGACACAATGTTTTGTTGTTTGGTCTTGAATGTTTGAATGTTTAACATAAGACAAGCACAATTCTTATGGCTGGCCAAGACAATAGTTGTTGATCCCACATAGGGTTTTACTCCTGAGGCTACGCTATTCAGAGCGGATACTTAGATGCTTGACCTCACTGGCTCCACCCTCGGCACTCACTTCTCGGGTCAGCCAAGCATCAGTCCCCATGAAAACTCCCCATGGTGAAATTTGTATCTCTACTAAGAACCGTATGTGTGTGGGCCGCTACCAGAGGTCCGACCTCCTGCCTCAACAACTAGAAGGATTTGGGCTTCTAAAACAAAAAGGTGCTAGTAAGGGCATCCGCTCGTGTGGCCATACATGCGGCACTTTCAGCTTTGTAAATACAGAAGGCTCCCAGCCGGTAGGGGTTACGCCCTACAAATGATCAAATAAATTTGATCAAACGGGTTTATGGGGAGACATAGTGTCGGTATGAACTAATTAGCACACGTTATTCATAGTTTTCACCATGAATACATTTGTTTATAGTGGCTTGGAAGAAGATGGCTTTTTTTTTGCTACCACTTGGGTCGTTCTCTTCTCACTAGTAGTCCTAATGACCACACGGGAAGACAGGCCCTCTAAAGATTAAACAAAAAGAGCCTATTGCTCAAGACACAAAAGACAATGATTCAATTTTAGTGCACCAATGGAAGTGTTTGTTAATCTATGAAAACAAGGCACACAACAAAATTTCAAAACCCTAGCTAAGGCCTTGCAACAAAATTGTTAGTAGTTTGGGTTGTTTCAAATGATCACCCCTTCCTGCAAAGCACACAAGTTAGGTAAATTTTAGAAAACCCAAAAGACTTTGTGAAAAAGGGGCCTTCAACAAAAAACGTTTTTGCTTCCAAAACAAGCTGCACAAACTTAGTTAGCTAGATCTGAAAGGGTTAGTCCAAAAATAAACTAGATCTCAAACCCTAAGTATGAAATCCGAAAATTGAACCAAAGAAAATTTTAAAATTTCGAAACAGTAAAAACATAGATGCTGCTATACCAGACACAGATGCGTCTGTATGACACAGACGCGGTTCTGTGATGCACAGACGCGGTCAGAACACACAGACGCCTCTCTCGGACACAGACGCGGGTAGAAACAATGCAGACGCGGTTATATGACACAGACGCCCCTGTCTGAGACCTGCAAAATAAAATTCGTCAAAAACGCAGACGCAATTCCAGATTCCACAGACGCTCCTGAAATTCAGAAATGCGATCTGAAAGTTCGCAGACGCGGAAAAACAAAAAAAAATGTCATCGAAAAATGTCCGATCTGCAACTTCAAAAACACAAAATCTGCAACAAAAAGGTTAAATGCAAAGGGACAATAGTCGCACTGGGCGTGCCAAAATGTTTATGGTGAAAATGGATAACAATAACAACAATATTGAGAGGCTAAATGAATCCAACCACTAAACCCTAGCCTAACAACCAACAAAGATCCACCATAACATATGAAGATTACCTAAGACAATGCAAATAACTCAAAATCACAAAGATTATACCATCACATGTCCAATAGGGTTTTGATCTCCATTCTTCCTATCTCCATTGATCTTGCTTGATATATTTTCTCTCAGATTTTTATATGCACAAGAGCTCAACAAAGAACGGAATGTGGTTGCAAGTAGGATCATAGTGTAGCCAAAAATGATCATTAGTATGAGTGATTAGGATGCATCATTAGGGTTTGACAATGAAGAAGGCATCTCCTTAAATAGAAGACACAATATGAAATGGAGGGATAAGATTGAGAGGTGTAAAAAGAGAGGTCGGCTAGGATTAGAGGGTAGGTAAAAGAAATAATAAAATAATGAAAGAGGTAGGTAGTGTATGAATTAAGAGATGAATGACATGTGTCATAGGCAGAAAAGGCTAATGAATTAATTAAATAAATAAAGATTTATTTAATTAATAGAAGAAGTAGGATAATTAAATAAATAAAATATTTATTTAATTTTAGGAAAGGATAATTTAAATAAATAAATGTATTTATTTAAATGAGAAATAAGGCTAGAAGAGGATAAATGAATTAATTAAATAAATAAAGATTTATTTAATTAATAGAAGAATTAGGTTTAGATAATTAAATAAATAAAATATTTATTTAATTAGACATGACAATTTTAGGTGTCTACAGTGGCTATTTGGTAGGTCCATGTACATTATGGAGTATTATGCCCCTTTCAGAGTGGCTAAAAAGTTTGGCATTGTGCAGGATATAGTGGGGGACATACCGCTATATCCTTGGACGACATGAGAGGTGAGGTTTTGGGGCTTGACAGTGAGTCCATTAGAGGGGAGGACCAACTTTTGGACAACACCATACCTGGTTTGGGATGAGCATAGGGGAGAAAGAGAGGATCTAGGGACCACTGGAGGATACAGGAGCTAGTATGAGGGACATTTTCCAGTGCGCCTTACCATCCTTGGAGTTTGGAGGATGATGAGTTGTAGCCGATAGTAGATGAGGTAGTCGATGAAGAGGATGATGCACCTTGTGATAGGGTTTTGGTGGGAGCAAGGAGGGGTGCTAGAAGATAGTAGAGGGGGGTTAGGGTGGTATGGAGGAGAGAGCTTGGGGCGACAGGAACATGCAGGAGCACTTGTGGTAGGGGAGGCATCCAAGGGAGGGGATGGTGGGGCAGAGGAGGCCATGCCTATGGATATTCCAGAGGCATAGGTACATGGTGTAGGGCCAGGGATTGGGGGAGGAGTGTCACAGGATGATTTTGACATACTCTAGTAGCAGAAAGATGCCACCTGAGCGAGGCTACACTCGCTCGAGGATGAGCTACAAATTGAGAGAGCTAGGGGACAAATCTTGGAGGTAGAGGCTGAGCGGTTGTGGTGGGAGGTGACAAATTTGACAGAGAGTTTCTAGACAATGAGGACAAAGGTGGATGATTTGAGGATGGATAGGGAGGAGTTAGAGTCAATTTTGGAGGAGGCTAGGTCAGGGACTGCCATTGGCACATTATAGAACACTCTTCGGCTACAAGATGAGAGGGGTTGCGAGTCAGGGTACACAACGCAGAGGCAGATACTACATGCCTGTGGGGGGCGAGGGATGCAGTACATCAAATATTGGTTCCCATAGGACTTGGGATAATGTATTCTGATATGATGCAATAGAGAGAGAGGGCGGAGAAGGCAAGTCAGGAGGCAACCTATTATAGGGGGTTATACTACGGAGTGGTACCTGCGAAGCAGTGAGCAGCCTCATACACTGAGAGTGTGCGATCTCACAAGACACACAACCAGCAATTCAAAAACCCCAAACTATCATCAATTCACTCAGGGAATTAGATCGGTGAAGGAGTTTTAACCAATCCCTATTTTTTAGGCCTATAAAGGGGCAATTAGGTCTAGTTAACCGATAAGGGTTTGATATGTTAGTGATAAAACCCACCTTCGATTTTGAGATATTATATGTAAACCCCAAAAGGGTGTCTGGAATGACAAAGAGTTCATAGGGTTGTTCAGGAAGTTCAATTGGTGAATGCAGAATATGTCATTGACAGGGCTACTAGAATTGGTTAGGCCTAAAAGTGTGGTTTGTTTGTAAAACACCAAACCAGTAAGTGTCAAAAGCTCTTGAGTAAGGAATAGGATTGGGAATCCACCCAAAATCATCCATCCTAATGTGTGTAGTGTGGGGAATGAAGATCCCATGGTTGAGGGGTTGATTTCTCAGGTTGAGTGTGAAGGGGAGTGGGTAAACAAGGTCTCTGAAGCAAGAAAATGGAATTCACAAAACAAGATGAGTTTATCCTAGCCTAAGGACCTTGGGAAGGTCAGAGAGGGTAAGTCTTGTATACCCTTGGAGGGTGTGAGGTGTAGAATCATTGGATGGTTCTTGGGTAGCTTGGAGGAGATACCTAGACAAGGTAGCACAAATTGGTGAGAGACAATCCACTCTACATCATATTGGTATCAGAGCCAATTGATTGAACAAAGTGGTGTATGTTAGACCCAAAGGTAGAGTCATGAGCCAGCAACATGTCACCAAAGGCAATGAGCTAAGAGGTCATCAGGAAGTTGGTTCAAGATATGCTTAGTGAGGTTTGGGAGCAAGAAACCAAGAAAGGAAAGGGCAAGGTCACTGAATGGGGTGATGAAACTGATGATGAAGATGCATGTGTGATAGGAGTCATAATAGAAAAGAAGGAGTTGGACAAAGATCAACAAATATTCTTGGATGCCCTCAAGTCACTCAATAAAGACAACATAGAAGGTTTACCTATCTACAATGGAAGCCTAAATGGCGAAGATTTATTGAATTGGATATAAGCCTTGAACAATCATTTTGAATACAACAAATTTGCAGAAGAAAAGAGGATCAATTTGGCCAGGTCAAGATTGAAGGGATCAACCCTAGTGTGGTGGAACATGATGCAAGAAGAAAGAGAACAAACTAGGAGAAAGAAGATCATCTCTTGGGAGAGAATGAAGATCAGAATTAAAACTCAATTCTTACCTATAGATTATGAGGTGCAGATGCACAAGAAGTTGCAGAATCTAAAACAAAGAGAAATGGATGTGAGTACTTATACAGAGGAGTTCAACAAACCTACCCTAAGAGCTAGGAAGCAAGAGGAATAAGTGGAGAAGGTTTTAAGGTACTTAAATAGCCTTAAATAAAACATTCAAGATGAGATCAACATGATAGCACCTGACACAGTCCATAAATGCTTTCAGTTAGCCTTGAGAGAAAAAGATAAGGTCAAAAGGAAAGGTGAACATAATGAAAGGGGCAGAGGTGGCAAAGGTTACAGAGGAAAAGGCACCTTTGGAAGGGGCTATAATCCCAGCAAGAATGAAGAAGGAAATCAATCAAAAAATGGTGGTGATAATCCTAACAAAGGAGGACCATTTAAAGGCAACTCTAGAGGGAGAAATAATTATAGAGGAAAATTTGGCAATTCAGGAAGAGGAACCACAGTCTTCATTGGAAAATGCTACCATTGTCATCAAGTGGGGCATACCATGAGCCAGTGTCCTGAAAAGACTTCAAGCTCTCACATGGGAGACGAGAGAACTCCATTGGTGCAAGAAGAATACTATCAAAGTGTTACCTCACCAATTAGAAAGGAAGGACCATTCCTAGAAGGAGAGAACCTGATGCTAAGAAGGACCTTGTTGAAGGTACCACAGTCCAAAGAACCTACACAAAGGAAGACACTTTTCATAACCACCTGTAGATCTCATGGTAAGATTTGTAAAGTTATAGTATATTTAGGGTCTACTAAGAACATTGTAGTAGTTGAGATGGTAGACAAACTAAAATTGAAAAGGTTGCCACATACCATCCCTTATAAGGTATCTTGGTTGAGTAAAGGTCAACATGTGCTTGTAGATGAGCAAGCTTGGGTAGATTTTGAAATAGGAGATTACAAGGATAGTGTTCTATGTGAGATATTACCCATGGATGCATGTCACTTACTGTTAGGACGCCCTTGGCAATATGATGTCAAAGCCATACATGATGGGGAGAAGAATTCCTATGTTATCACCAAGGAGGGTAGAAAGTTTCAAATGGATCACTTGATTGATCAAGGAGAAGAAAAACATGTTGGATCAAGTGTTATGTTGCTCAGTGGGAAAGAGTTCTTGAAATTGTTGAAGCATGAAGGGAACCAAGGATGTGCTCTTATAGTGAAATGCAAAGAAGAGACAAAGACTGAAACCAAACCAGTGATACCGCAAGAGGTGCAAACCTTACTAGACCGGTACAAAGACATAGTTGTCAATGAGATACCAGATGTCTTACCCCCAATGAGAGATGTTAACCATCAGATAGACCTCATACCTGGTTCAACTTTTCCAAACAAAGATACTTACAAAATGGCACCTACTAAAAATGAGGAAATAGAAAAGCAAGTGCAGGAATTGCTAGATAAGGGGTTGATAAAGAAGAGTTTAAATCCATGCGCAGTGCCTACTATTTTGGAAACTAAGAAAGATGGTAAGTGGAGGATGTAGACACCCAAAATTGTCATGTCTAATTAAATAAATATTTTATTTATTTAATTATCTAAGCCTAATTCTTCTATTAATTAAATAAATCATTATTTATTTAATTAATTCATTTATCCTCTTCTAGCCTTATTTCTCATTTAAATAAATACATTTATTTATTTAAATTATCCCTTTCCTAAATTAAATAAATATTTTATTTATTTAATTATCTTATTTCTTCTATTAATTAAACAAATCTTTATTTATTTAATTAATTCATTAGCTTTTTCTACACATGACACATGTCACTCATCTCTTAATTCCTACACTACCTACCCCTTTCATTATTTTACTATTTCCTCTACCTACCCTCTAATCCTAGCCGACCTCTCTTTTTACACCTCTCAATCTTATCCCTCCATTTCATATAGTGTCTTCTATTTAAGGAGATGCTTTCTTCATTATCAAACCCTAATGACTAATCTTGAAGACTTGGCTACACTACGATCCTACTTGCAACCACATTCTGTTCTTTGTTGAGCTCTTGTGCATATAAAATCTGAGAGCAAATATATCAAGCAAGATCAATGGAGATAGGAAGAATGGAGATCAAAACCCTATTGGACATGTGATGGTATAATCTTTGTGATTTTGTTTTATTTTGCATTGTCTTAGGTAATCTTCATATGTTGTGGTGGATCTTTGTTGTTGTTAGGCTAGGGTTTTTGTGGTTGGATTCATTTAGCCTTTCAATCTTGTTATTATTGTTATCCATTTTTCACCATATACAGAGGATATGCATTGATTCAAGGGCCATAAACAAAGTCACAATTAGATATCGGTTTCCAATGTCGAGGTTTGAGGATGTAATGAACAAAGACTCTTAGGGCCCTTATAATCATTTGAGCACACTCTTATTGGCCTCTTGGCCTTATTAAAAAACTAAAAACATGATTCCAACATCCTGGAAAAGAATTTACCAAAATTTGATAAGTGCCCCTGCACCAGTATATATATGGAATTATGTAATCATTCGTATGGCAGAAAAGATCAAAATAAAGATTTAGATTCGTGATTAGAGATCCGGATGCCTCTGAGAGTTCTAGATGGATTGTATCTGGCATGTAGCTTGCATGTAACCGATTGACTATTGGTTGTTCTATGATGACTATGTGATGATAACCAGTTGGTTACCAAAGATTCTAAGACAATAATATGATCTGTTTCTATAATTTTTCTATGTTTTATTTTTTCTTTCATTGTGTTACTCTTGCTACATAAGCCAGTCAGTTCTCTTTTGAGGATTCATCGGTTATGGCTGCACCAGAAAGACACATAAGAGTTTGGTTTTTGGTATCCAATGAACTCAGATTTCACCCTGACAACTTATACATATGTAGACTAGGTTAGAAGTGTTGATGATAGGGGAAGTACAAGTGGAGGAGCATTCTCTCTTGGGTCTTAGTTGGTTGCTTGGTCAAGTAAGAAGCGATATTTTGTGTCTCTATCTACAACTGAAGTTGAATACATTGCAACATTGTCATGTTGCACACAGATTTTATGGATGAAGCAGACTGTGAAAGACATTGGTGTAAAGTTTGGTGACCCTATCTCAATTATGTGTGATAATACCAGTGCAATAAATATCTCAAAGAATCTAATACAACATTGCAAAACAAATTGCATATCTATTCGGTACCACTTCTTGAGGGAAAAAGTGTTGGATAATGAAGTAAGACTTGAATATGTACCTAGAAAGGAGCAGATTGCAGATATCTTCACTAAGGCATTGTGTAAAGATACTTTTAAGTATCTCCTATAGAAGTATTACCCCTTTCTAGTTTGAACTAATGTGCATTTGGATGTGCATTGGTCCAATGAGCAACTTCCATATTCTTTTTTGGATTGATGCTTGAGTGCTTCTTCTTAGGGAGAGCAGGAGTGAGTTTCATAGGGGGATTTTTGCCTACCTTTGTCATTGTTGTCAAAGGGGGATAGAGAATATGATGTGTGTTGATATTCTTATCATCTTGATGGATGTTACCATCAAGACAAAGGGGGATATTGTTAGCATTATATTATATGTTGTCATTGATGTCAAATTATGTGGTCCAGTTAGGTTTGGCTTCTTGGAAGATGTGTTGCTGATGTTACTCAATGTTATTTTTGGGTCCAGCTTGATCCAAAAGTTGAGGTGTTGATTCAGAAGTTGAGAATGTGTAATGGGGTTTTTATTTTGGGTCCGACATTGATAATATGTGTAATGGTGTTGATATGTTCAATGAGGAATGTTGTGATGTGGTCTACTTCACATTTCTTCCCACCACTAGAATGTTTAGTATTGACCTATTTTAGATCTTTGTATTGGCCGACTTGGAAGATTATGTTTTTTTGGAGATAGTATATGTATGTGTATGATCTGGATGAGTTTCTGTGGCATTTTTGTGAATGGCTAATTGTGTTGAAGATATGCGAGATTGAAAGAATCCAGTTGTTGTTGTGAAGTGTGTTGTGGATAGTTATCAAAAGTAGTTTTGACAGTGAAAACTATGTTTCAGCGTTGGATTTTATTTTCTATCTTTCTTTCTTTGGTAGTGAGCCTTTCTAGGCAGTGAGCCCTCCTGTAGTGAGAATTCTTGGCCCAATGAACCATCCTTTGTAAACATCACCTTAATCGGTGTTTTTATATTGAGAATTAGCATTCTTTGTGGTTTTTCCCTTCTTGGGTTTTCCACGTAAATCTTGGTGTTCATTGTGTCCGATTTACTGTGTGCATATGCTGTGATGTTTTATCCATCTTGATTAACTTTGCTAATTTATCCGGATCTATGAATAAATTTTTAAAGAAGATTTTAATTATCAATTGGTTAACCCCCCCTCTCACTTGCCCAAATATTCAACAGAAACAACTTGATTTAAAAATATCTATTAATTGAAACTATTCTGCTCTAAGGATTAATAGTGGGAAACAAATTGTGCCTGATTCCACTTTTATGGCATAGTAGTATGTGTTTGTATCAACATGTTGAATATGTTGTTTAAAGAAATAGAGGATACTAGATGCACATACTTATCTTAGATGGCTTTTCGGGTGTCCCTTTTCCCTTCAATTGGTATTACAACTCATTTATAGGATTTTCAAGTACTTACATGGGCTCCCATGTTTCTCACACATGATTGCCTAATAATGAATGCAATGTTTCCTTGTGTTTTAGGTTCTAGGTACTTTTTTTGTTTAAGGTTTCTTAGCATTGGCGAGCTTGAGGAAATCTTAAGGAATCAACTGATGATTGATCCTTTGGTGAGAAAAAGTCTCGCACTTGTTCTAGTTTTTAGGAGACAACAAGAAATTTGAAGGATGGAAACGAATGGAGAAGTTGGAGTTGATCATGTTGAAATGACATTGATCTAGAGCTCCTACTTGATAGCGAAATAACTTGATGCCTGAGGTGTTGCTACACTTTGTGGTTGTTTGTAGAAAAAAATTCATATTGGATGTCTATGTGAGGTTCCCTAGTAATATGGAGAAACTTGGGTTGTTTCAACTATGGAGTATTGTGCTCATGTTGGGTGCTTGTCTAAGATCTTGGTATTGGAAGACACTATTTTGTTATCATGAATACTATGGAGTTGATCGTTAGATGATATGAAATCTTATAGAATAGCCTATCTCCCTCATATGCATGTGCATGATGGTGGTTGTGTAGTTGGCCTACAAATGGGTCTTGCGTTCATGAACCTCTCGTTAAACACATGTTGGCAATTTTTGTGCCAACCTTTGCAGGGATCGGTTTTGGGAATTTAGTGTAACTAACATTTTGTGTTAGTCAATACCGATAACATGTTGTTTTATTGGTATCAATAGAGTTGGCTGCTTCTTCATAGTTTTGTAGAGTCATATAACATGAGGGTTATATGATGTATCGATAACATGAGTATTGTTGACCCCCGTGCCTCATATGTTACATCAACATCTGATGTCAATAGCATATCATGTTATTGATTGGGTCATGTTATTGACTACCTCAGTCTCCGACATGTTATTTGGCATCGAGGTGGGCCTCAGTTGGCTAAGTGTTTGGCAGGCAAAGAAAAAAGGTCTTACAGGATAAGGTCACATAGGCTAAGTGAACAAAGCAAAAATAGAGAAACCTTATCTCGCGAAGTTAGACGAAGACCTAAATGGCACCACTGGATAAGAAAAACAATGCAAAGAATGTGTTTCCTTGTTATCCTATGAGGTAAAATGAAGAAGTGCGAAGGGCCACGGGATAAGAAAAGTCAACGGGGGTGGAAGTTTTTTCTTATCCCCTGAGGTTTCAAAGACTTATCTCACGAGGATAACACATGATGAGAAAGGTGTTGCGGGATAAGAGGACAAAGAAAAGCGAACAAAGGATTTTCTTACCCCATGTGATGTCGTAGGATAAGAAAATAAAGGATACAAAGAATGCTTATCCCATGGGGATAAGTGGAGACAAAGGTGGTCTCACAAGATAAGAATCAACAAAGAAGAGGGTCAACCTCTCTTATCCCACAAGGTAAAACTAATCAATCAAGGGCCCCGCAGGATAAGGAAATAAGGTTAAATCAAAGAGACCGTTATCTCGCGAAGGAAAATGAAGACAAGGAAGATGTCGTGGGATAAGATCTTGATGTAGTTAGTAGTCAACACAACCAGTGAGACATGGACCCAGGGTGCCACGTCAACCATTTGTGGCTGTCGGATTTTCATCAAGGTCCAATCCGATGACCATGTTTTAATCACCAATTTAGCCTGCTGGATGCCTATGTGGATAGATCTCGCGTGTCCATCTTTGTGTGAATCTCTCAGATCAATGGTGGACATTTGAATTCGCAGTGGCTGTTGGGTTTCAATTGCTTTGTGCAGGGTAGTTGTCGACTCGATGGTCGAGATCTTTCTTTTCTCAGTCGATGCCCAATCTTGGACCTAATCTCACGCCAACCACCTAATTTGCTCGCCATTACTCCAGAGGTGACTTCAGCGGGCCATTTTCAAACACCACCATGTCCTCTTCAATGCAGAACAAAGACTTTTTTCCTTGCAAGTGTGCTTGGTCATGCTTGTCGACAGGGATTACTTCACCCAAAGAGTGGTTTTTACTCTTCTCGAGGCAAAGGATGCCTCCAGAGGCTAGTTGCAGCATGCCATCAAATTTGTTGATCTGATCTCCTCCTCTCTCAGATTTTTGTAAATAAACCCTAGTTAGGGTTAGGGTTTTCCTTAGTGTAACCATCTTAGTTATTTCTGAACTATAAAGGCAATTTTGTAACCTATTTATAGGATCTTCCCTTCTTTTTCTCTTACAGCAGTCTATGGCTTCTACAACTGTAAAATTACCTGGCCTCTGCATTAATAAGATTTTTCTTGCCTTACCTAGTTCTAGTTTATGCAAATGTGTGTATTTTCTTATCTATTTGTATGAATGAATCTCTTTCTTGTTTTATCAGCATGTGTGATAGTGTTGACTCCTCTTAGGGTGTTGTAAAGCAAAAAATCGATCGAACCCTAGTTGCTCTCCCCTCTTCCAACTCCGAGGAGAGAGAAGGGAGGTGGCTAGGGTTGATGGTTTTCACTTAGGGAGACTTTACATTCAAAAGAGGGGTTGAAACCCACAAGATCCAATCCCACACAATGCAAGATTGGATGCTAAATGCGTTTCAAGGGTTAAGACAACAAGGCTACCCTCTTTTGTAAAGAATGTGCATAAAATGATCAAGCTAGGAATGCATAGAAAGTGAGAAAGATTCGCTTATAAACTGAGATAGGGATATAGGATGAAGCCGCGGACCTGGAATTAGCAGTAAAATGTCAATACGGCGCTGTCCTGCAAATTTGAGCAAAAGTTGACGGGACGATGGCGCCCGGCGTGCACACGGTCCTCCGAAAAATCCGCGAAACGAAGGGGGATCTGTTCGTCTTTGCACAAGGATTCCAGATCTTCAATTTCAGCCGCGTACCTGCAACCTACACACAAAAAAGCGAAGATGATTGGGGGGTTAGGGATTAGGGGTTTGCCTTTAGGTCAAACCCCGGTTTTGGAATTAACCAAGAAATGAGAAATGCTGTAAATGTAAATGTCTGTAATGTAAAACAAGTACTAATACCTTGTTGTAAGGATGTTTGTATCCTTATGTGCGAAGGTATAGATGTTGTTGTTTGTTGTATTGTTGTATGTTTTAGTAGTATGTAGTATGTGATCTCCTCTTCAATGGTTGAATCCTTGTCTTGAATGCAACACTTAGCCTTGAAAGGAGACTTGGAATGATCAATTGCTTGAAGGAATGTTTGAATGCTTGAATGCTTGAATGTTTGAATATCGTTTCCACGCTTGTACACATATGTCCTTCTTCTACCCAAATGGGAGAGGAAAATGTAGTTTATATACTTGCCAATTAGGGTTAATAGACTGATTTTCCCGACCTTAGGCCGACCAGGAAAGTTAATTTTCCAATTTGCAAACAAAAAGACCCGAAGTCCCATAGGAGACCGGGCCCAAAATAGGGCCAGGGACCAGGGCGCTGGGCGCCATGGTCTTGAAGGACCAGGGCGCTGGGTGCTCTGGTCCCACCTCCCGGGACAGCAGGGTGCAAAGGAGGTTCAGGCCAGGGTGCTAGAAAATGCAGTTTTTAGTGTCATAAATAGGTTTCGGGGTCTCCATTCAGGTTGCGTGGTGCATCGTCATCGTGAAGACCGAAATGCAGTCGAAATTGCAAGTGTCGCAATTTTAGGACGCTACAGGTGTCATCTGAGAACATTGTTCATTCCTCTGCCATTATTAATAATTCCAACCTTGACTCAGCCTTAGAAAGCTAGACTTAGATAGAAACTTGTGTATCTTTTGGGTAGTTTTGTTAATGTTCTATGCAATTACAGGTGGGGGTAGATCATCTTTCAGTCTAGGTGCAAACCTTATTTCCCTCCTTTCATGCAACCCTTCTCTCTCTCACTTTTCCCTGTTAAAGCATAGATTAGATTTTCATGTATTGGGTTGGTCCAACACTTTGCATCAGATTGAATAGGAAGTCGACCTTCTCCAAAGACTCAACCTCACATTTAGAAAGGTGCCACACTTGAGAGGTTGGTTCCATGTTTCACAAGGTTTATGAACAAGGTCTCTTGGGTCATCAAGGGTGCAAACTTTTGTGACAATAGTTTTTGGCACACCCAATGGGACTATTGAACTTTTATTTCATAGATGATCATCTAGGGTATAAACTCTTAGTCACTGGTCATATTCATTTTGCTAAGATTCTAGTGCTTCTCTTAGCAATCCAGCCTTCAGAGGAAATCAATCAAAGCATTTGGCAACTATACAAAGAAGAAATCTACTGTTTATGTAGTTCAGTGCTCAAACCAGCTGAAGATTTGGTGTGCTCTTCAGTATCCAACCTTTGGAGGAATTCACATTTAGCACTTGGTGACTCTGAGGATAAAATCCAGGCTCTTGTTCAAGACCAGCTATCATTTCATATCAGGTTTCAATATGAGCACCTTTTAGAGGTATTTTTCTTTAATAGTATGAACTTTTAGATTCTAGAAGAAGAGGGAGTAGTAAAAAATTATGGCTGTCCCTATAATACATGCTTTTGTCACCTTTAATGGTGGCAGCCCCTTACCTCTAACCCAAAGGAGCAACATCCCAGTTGCAGCCTTTAAGGCTATACATTTTTTTACTGGGGAAACCTCTGTCACCCCAACTGAGCACATTCAAGATGTAGCAAGTATCTACTCTATTTTTGACATCATAGAAGATAAATTAGCAGTGAGGCTTATTGCCTCTTCTTTCAAGGGTAAAGCCCTACAATAGTTTAGGGGTTTGCCTTCTGATTCAATCCATAGCTGGGATGAATTAGGGGAAGGATTATGCAAGAGTTTTGAGGATAGAGGTGACCCCTTGTCACTGATTGAATAGCTAGTAACCATAAAGAGAGCCCCTTATGAGTTTATGGCAGACTTCAACTACAAGTTCTAGAAGACTTGGGATAGGATCCCTACTTTGGTCAGGCCATCTGCCAATTGTGCCTTCTTATAATTCCTTAGGGATCTAGATAGTGACATAGATGTAATGATACAGTCATTGGGAGAGGATAACGTTCCAGAATCCTATGACATTGTCATCAAGGCAGAAAGATGCTTAATACAGGTTGGAAGGTTATCCCCAAGGCTTTCAATGTCCTTGATCCTAGATGTTCTTGCTCAACAACCTAATTTAGTGCCTATACCAGTGACATCTACATGCCAATTTCTCACACCTGCTGCTCCTCTACCATCCACAAAGATTTTGAAATCCCAAGGCAACAGGCCTTATCAACAACAAAGTCAACGCTATTAGTAGTAGAGATCTAGTTTTGTAGGGCAAGACCAATGGATAGGCCCTAGGATATTGAATAGCCTAAATACTACAATTGCAAGCACCTCAAGAGCATGTGTTCCTCTGTGGTCCAATCATGTTGATCAAGTCACTTGCAGGAATGAGGATGCCTCTCAGGCCTTAGTGGCACCAAGAGATTTTGTTTTTACAAACTGGAAGGAGGCAAATTTTCATGGTGTTGGCCAATCAGACAACATCCCTATAGCTAACAAAAAGAATAACAGTGAGGAGTCTATTTTCTCATTTTAGGATGAGCTCCCTTCCTTCTTTGAGGAGAAGGATGTGCTTACATCTGAGCAGCAACATGAAACCGAGCCAGGGGTTGAGGAGTCAGAGGATGACTCTTTTTGGGATGATCTAGAGGGCTTTTGCTCAAGTTTTGACACTGAGCTGACGACTTCTAATTAGTTGAATCAAGAGGAGAAAGAGGAAGATCTTACATTGTCAATAGAGGCATATCTTAGAGGTGTCTGCTTTGTTGCCAAATTAGCAGAGCAAAGGGCAGGTCAATCGTGATGGCCTAAGTCTATCTCCTTCAAGGGAATGCCCTATTAGACATTTGATCCAGACCTGCAATTCACCCCTTGTCATGCTTACTTATGAGCATGAAGTTGAGCATCATGGAGAGGAGCAAGTTATTTTCACACATCCACCCCAGAAGGATGAAATTCAGACATGGGTGAGTTTATTTGCACTCAGGTTTTGGGAGGCATTCTAGCAGTCTGTTGGATGCTTTTCAATTTTCTTTTCCTGGTTGGTTTTCTAGAGGCATGAAGAGTATCAGACATTGGCTAGGAAAGGTAGCTACTTTGACAAGCCAATGAATGGCTTTGTTTAGCCCTTTCATTGTGAGGTAGTGTACATAATTTGTTTAGGTTCTTTTAAAAAAAATTAGCTTTCCAAGAAGTGCACATGCATAGGCTATTCTCCAGAATGGCAAAGTCTTGATTTTTGTAGGGGTAGAGATTGTTTTTTGTTTCAAGTTTTGATTCTACGCCCAATGGACTTCATAAGGCTACTAATCAATATGCCAAGGAGACTTGTCACCCCTTCGAGTTGCCAAAAATGTTGGCAATTTTTGTGCCAACCTTTGCACGGATCAGTTTTGGGAATTCAGTGTAATTAACATTTCGTGTTAGTCAATACTGATAACATGTTGTGTTATTGGTCTCAACGGAGTTAACTACTTCTTCATAGTTTTGCAAAGTCATATAACATGAGAATTATATGACGTGTCAATAACATGAGTGTTAATAACCCCCATGCCTCATATGTTACATCAACATCTCATGTCAATAGCATATCGTGTTATTGACCACCTCAGTCTGCGGGGTGTTATTTGGCACCGAGGTGGGCCCCAGTTGGCTAAGTGTTTGGCAGGCAAAGAAAAAAGGTCTCACGAGATAAATTCATGCGGGCTAAGCGAACAAAGCAAAAACAGAGAAACCTTATCCCGCAAAGTTGGATGAAGACCCAAATGGCATCACAGGATAAGAAAAACAATGCGAGAAATATGTTTCCTTGTTATCTTGTGAGGTAAAATGAAGAAGTGTGAAGGGCCGTAGGATAAGAAAAGTCAAGGTGGGTTGACTTTTTTTCTTATCCCACAAGGTTTCAAAGGATTATCTCGCGTGATTAACACATGATGAGAAAGGTGTCATGGGATAAGAGGCCAAATAAAAGAGAACAAAGAATTTTCTTACCTCGTGTGATGCTGCGGTTAAGAAAATAAAGGATAGAAAGAATGCTTATCCTGTAGGGATAAGTGGAGACAAAGGTGGTCTCGCAGGATAAGAATCAACAAAGAAGAGGGTCAGCCTCTCTTATCCCGTGAGGTAAAACTAAGCAATCAAGGGCCCTGCGGGATAAGGAAATAAGGGTAAATCAAAGAGACCCTTATCCTGTGAATGAAAATGAAGATAAAGAAGATGTCATGGGATAAGAACTCAGTGCAATCGATGGTCAACACACCCAATGAGATGTGGACCTAGGATGCCACGTTAGCCATCTGCGGCTGTCGCATTTTCATAAAGGCTCGATTTGACCACCATGTTTTAATCACCAATTGGGCTTGCTGGATTCCTATGTGGAGAGATCTTGTGCATGAATCTTTCAGATTGATGGTGGAAATTTGAATTCGCAGTGGCCATTGGGTTTTGTTTTCTATGTGCAAGTTATTTGTCAAATCGATGGTCGAGATCTTTCTTTGCTTAGTCGGTGCCTGATCTTAGACCTAATCTCACGCCAACCACCTGATTTGCTTACCATTACACCAAAGGTGACTTCTGTGGTTCATTTTTAGACACCACCATGTCCTCTTCAATGCAAAATAAAGACTTTTGTCCCTGCAAGTGTGCTTGCCCATGCTTGTTGATAGGGATTACTTCACCCAAAGAGTGGTTTTCACTCTTCCAAAGGTAGAGGACACCTCTAGAGGCTAGTTGTAGCATGCCATCAGATCTGTCGATTTGATCTCCTCCTCTCTTAGATTTTTGTAACCAAACCCTATTTAGGGTTAGGGTTTTCCTCAGTGTAACCATCTCAATTATGCCTGAACTATAAAGGCAATTTTGTAACCTGTTTACAAGATCTTCCCCTCTTTTTCTCTTACAGTAGTCTATGACTTTTGCAACTGTAAAATTACTTTGCCTTTACATTAATAAGATTTTGCTTGCCTTACCTAGTTCTGGTTTATGTAAATGTGTGTATTTTCTTACCTATTTGTATGAATGAATCTCTTTTGTTTTCTCAACATGTTTGATAGTGTTGACTCCTCTTAGGGTGGCATTTGAGAACATTGTTCGTTCCTCTGCCATTATTAAGTATTTCAACCTTGACTCAGTCTTAGAAAGATAGACTTAGATAGAAACTTGTGTATCTTTTGGGTAGTTTTATTAATGTTCTATGCAATTACACGTGGGGGTAGATCATCTATCAGTCTAGGTGCAAACCTTATTTCCCTCCTTTAATGCAACCCTTCTCTCTCTCCCTTTTCCCTATCAAAGCATAGATTAGATTTTCATGTGTTGGGTTGGTCCAACACTTTACATCAGATTGAATAGGAAGTTGGACTTCTCCAGAGACTCAACCTCACATTTAGCAAGGTCCCACACTTGAGAGGTTGTTTCCATGTTTCACAAGGTTGATGACCAATATTTCTTGGGTCATCAAGGGTGAAAACTTTTGTGACAACAACACACTTGGTGACTGAGATAGGGGCATGCATGAATCAGTTGAAACTATAATTCATTTACTTTTGATTATTAATTTATTCCACATAAATGACTAAATGGTAAGAATAAAGAATAATATAAACTTTCAACCATAACACTATTTATGTGGAAAACCCCATAAGGGAAAAAACATAGTGAGAAAATATGCTTAGAGCTACTATCCAAATCAAGCCTAAAAAATAAATGAACAAGATTACAACATTATTTTAGGGCTACAACTCCTAAAAATTACAATTTGAAAAAGAGAAATGACTATGATTGATGGATTTGCTCCACTAATCAGTCAATAATAATTCTTTTCTCCAACATTAATTTCTTTCAACTTCCCACCTTCATTATTTTCACATTCTCTCTTCCCTTCACCCAATTTCAAATGATTTGATCTTATTTGCAATTGACAGCCATCGGATTCATTTTATTGTCATTGATGGTAACAAGATCAGGTGTAAGTCATATACCAACATTAGGAGGCATATAATGACAAACACCGGTATTAGAGTATCCAGGATTATACCGAAACTGACATCAGTACTTCAAGGAAGCAAACATTAAGGAAGATTTATTTAGAAAATAATTTTGTAATTATTTTCGAGGCTGACATTGAATATCTTTTGTAATGCATTGTAAGATGACATAAGGCATATTGTTTGTAATGGGTATATAGGTTAGTCTGCTAGGTCATTTTGAAGTGTGTGAAAAGTGTGTGACATAGGAGAATATAGAAAAACTGTAGAATGCGAAGTATATGTATGTAGATCATTTGTATGTGAATGTTATATCATGCAATGATCTGTAGATAGTTTGGAAAGCATTCTTGGAGGAGAAGAGATACTAGTAGTAGTGTTTAGGGTTTATGAACCAGTACTGAAAAGATCTAGAACAAAACTCTATTTGGAATAGCAGATGCAATTTGTGAGTTCACTTTCAATGTTTTACTTCAGTAGAAGCTTGTAGTCAGTGAGACTCTTTAGTGATGAGCAGTATGCTCTAGGCCGTGTGCCTTCCTGCATGTGCAGGCTCCCATTATATGTAATATCCTTTCATATGGTCAATGCACTGATATTGTGGGTCACAAATCCCACCGTGGTTTTTCCTCTTTGAGGTTTTCCACGTATAAATTTTGTGTGTTATTGTGTTCATTTATGTGGATGGTTTATTTTCTTCAATTTATATGTTTATTTGTTTACCGGTTTATATGTGTATAGTATAAAAGGATAAAATCTTATCTCACCGATAGAACATTGATTCACCCCCCCCTCTCAGTGTTCTTGGATCCCAACAATTGGTATCAGAGCCTAGTAACTTAGAAGAAGTTTAACAGCTTGAGGAAGATCCTAAAACCGAAATCTTTGAACATGGCTATGGAGAAGCAACTTGAGATGGATCTTGAGGATTATGATGCTGAAAGGATGAAGAACTTGAAATTGCAAGAAGAATTGAATTCATTCTTATCCTACAAGAAAGGTTATCATCTGCTCAAGCTAAGAGAAAGGAACTTTTGCAAAACTCGAATGATGAGGAGAAGAATGCACTTAAGGAACAATGTCAGAAACTAAGTCAAGTAAACATGCTCATGAAGAATGAAATGCAAGATCTGACTATGAGGTTATCTAAAGATAATGAGGATAGAAAGAAGAAGGAAGATAATCTTGTTATATCTCTGAAGAACAAATTTGATGAATGTGGCAGATTGACTCATGAGAATAATTTGTTGAGAACTGATTTGGCACACTCCCAGAACAATGAACAAGAACTTGAAAGAAAAATAACTGCTCTGAGAGATGATCTGACTACTACAAGTGAGTATAAAGAAAAATTCAGGATTAGTGTTGTACAGTTGGATGACTTATTGAAAAGACAAAGGCAAATTGATGATTCTAGAGGACTTGGATTTGTACAAGGTGAAAGCTCTGGTACTGCAAATGAAGATCAAACAACCAGTATGCAGAACTCATCAGAACAGAGGAAACCAGTAAGGCAATCTAATGCTTATAAATTCAATGGTAGATGTTTTGTTTGGAATAAATTTGGGCATATGGCTAAACAATGTAGAAATAAAGAAAATCAAAACTACAATTATGTTCCTGATCAATGCACAAATTGCAAGAAATATGGTCATAGATCAAAAGATTGTAGAATGAATGTTAAATGTCATGCATGTGGAAAGTTTGGACATTTTTCTAATGATTTTAGGTCAAGGAATGACATCGGATATGTCAAAGCAATTCAAAAGAACAATGTTACATGTTATGCATGCAACAAAATAGGTCATATTGCTAAGTATTGTAGAAGCAAGACTCAATCGATTAGCAATGATAAAGATAATGAAAAAGGAAAGAAGAGGGTAGATGAAATACAAAAAGATCACACAAAGAGATGGGTTAGAAAATCTGAAGAACCAAGTGGAGATGGATCTACACCGGTAACTCCACTGGTAGAACAAAGCATTCCTGCACCAGCAGGAAATTCCATTGGTAAATGAGGCATAGGCCTTAGGGGTTTGAAAATTCATTGCAAATATTTCTTATTCCCCTAGAGGAGATCGGAAGAGATCTGGAGAGTTCAGTTCATCATTGTTGAAGGTTCACCCGACATAAGACTACAAAACCGACATCCAGTAAGGTACATCGTGAAGCATTTATGACAGAGAAAGATTAGGGTTTTATCTGCTAATAAAAAGGGAAAGTGAATTCATTTTCACTCACCCCACATTCAAGCATTCAGAGCGAATTGAAGGCAAATTTCAAGCAAATTAAGAACGAGCAAAGGCATTCTGAAATGATTTCGAGTAGTTGTCTGAGAAGCACTAAATCTTCCACCAGCGTTCACTTTCAGGTATTCTTTGAAAATGGCATATAGATCTTCAACTCCTACTTTCATTGCAAATCCAACCATTGTTGAAGTTAAGGATAGGCTGAGGCCTATATTCAAGAAGGTTCCCCTAATTGCTAAGAAAGAAGACTATGTGGGAGCATTTCCTAGGGTTCTTGAGGATGTGATGTATGTTGAAGATGTGAGGGCATACATTCACTACACCCTGGAGGATCTAGGCACAAAGGACATCAAAAACATGTATCAATCTGTGATACTGGGCAGCTCCGGAACCATCAAGCCAGACTACAAAGCAATTGAGGATCTAGGGTTAACTGGTATTCTGTACATACCAGAATTAAAAGATGAGGTCATCAGATGTGTTCTGAGTAGGATTCACAATGAGTTCATCTAGCTAGATCAGCTTTACATGATCACCAAGGAGGCTATTCAAGCACTCACTGACTTACCCAAAGTCGGACAAGAACTTGGTAAGAAAATTTTCAACACTGAGGTTGAGAAACTCACCGATGCAACTCATGATAGAAGATCAATGAGGATCAACATAATCATCGACACTGATGTGAAATTTGCAATCATGATAATAGGTTATAAGGTAACTCAATCTAATCAATTTAATTTTGTTGCTAGTTCTTGCATTTATGCTGCATATCAGATTCTGAGGAATAATGCAAAATATGATTTATGTGATTAGTTGAGGAGTGAATTGATGTTGAACCTTGGAAAGATCAAGGGAGTTAAGAAAGGAACTTTCAGATACGAAAACTTAATTGTTTGTTTAATGCTTTACTTCTTGAATGAGCTACCTGGTCTAGGGAAGAAGCGTTGGGCTCATGACATACTGGTAGTCATGCAGATCAAGGAAGAAATCACTGGTTTTGGTACCGAAAGAGATAAGAAACTTTGGGATTATTTCAAAACATACCAAGAAAACATGAGGTAGAGGGAGAGAATATCAAAGAACATTGTGGAGAAGTACTCCACTGATATATGTTTTATGGTGAAAACTGATGAAACTCTTATGGAAGCAGTTGAACCAAGGACCATATGGGTTATAGAGCTTGGATATGAGGTGGATGATATCATTTTTTAACTCTATGCAAAAATGTTGCTAGATTCCCCATTGGATGACAAAACAGAGCATTTTGGCATGACAAAAGAGAAGGCCCTTGAAGTCAAAATTGGCTTCAACAGGAAGAGAAGAGAGAAGAAAATAGAAAATATGACTGCATATGTACAAGATGTAATTCATAAGATAGACACTCAACTGGGTTCTGGATCCAAACTGACAGTGGCTAGTACTGTAGAAGTAAAGAAGTCCAAAGCTTACATTTCTACCATCACTTCTGATTCTGACCCTGAGGTCAGTGAACCTCTAGATTTCAGAAGGGTACAAAGGAAGAAAGTAGTTCAACCACTGGTAGAGCAGAAGAAGGTGGAGCCTAGGAGGAGACTTGTTAGAAAGGCAACTTAACCTATTGCACTGCCACCTCCGGCAAGGGAGCCTATACAAAAGAGAAAACTAGTTACATCTACTCTGACAACCACAAGCAAAAAGAATAAGAGTGATGATACTGAATCTGGTAAGATCACAAAGATCTATGCTAAATTAATTGATGAAAGCACAAAGGATGGAATGTTGAAAAATGTATCTAAGTATTATGAGGATTTAGAAGAAAGTGAGCAAAATGAGATTGAAGAGGCAATTTTTTTATACATGGATATATATAAGAAAGCCTTAGTAGAAATTTTGAAGGAAATTCCTCTATTATTGTACAATAAATTATGTAGTCACATAAATCTGTCCACTTAATTAAATGAATACTTAGTATTTATTTGATTATTTAACCATCAATTAATAATTAATTAAATTAATATTTAATTAATTCATCTTAACCCCATTCTCCTATTAATTAAATAAATTATTCAATTTATTTGATTTAATTCACTTAACCAAATTCATACCATTAATTAAATAAATAAATCATATTTGTTTAATTAAATCTTCTCTCACATTTAAATAAATTAATATTTATTTAAATCCCCCAAAATCCCACCTCTCACATTTAAATAAATTAATATTTATTTAAATCCCCCAAAATCCCACCTCTCACATTTAAATAAATAAATCATTTATTTAAATCACCTTTATCCTCCACCCACTTGTATTTTCCTACAAAAGCAAGTTGCACAATTATTTTAAATAAATAATTTATTTAAATCACCTTTATCCTCCACCCACTTGTATTTTCCTACAAAAGCAAGTTGCACAACTATTTTAAATAAATTATTTATTTAAAATCCTATTTATCCTCACCCACTTGAAACCTTTAATGGTTTCCCTTAAAGTATTCAAACTTGATGGCTTTAAAGTCTTCAAACTTGATGGCTTCCTTCTATAGTCTTCTTAAGACTTTAATGGTTTTCCTTAAAGTCTTCAAGCCTTTAATGGTTTCCCTCAAAGTCTTCAAGCATTTTAATGCTTTATCTTCATTTTCTCATTTAAATAAATTAATATTTATTTAAATATTTATCCAAATTCAACTTACACCATTTAATTGAAATAAATGATTTTATTTTAATTGAAAATACCAAAATTTCTACCACTTGCATTTTCCTACAAAATCCACTTGTATGCCTAAACCCCTTCTAGATTATTCTAAACCCTTCCTAATTAGCCTAATCCATCCCCTAAATATTGTCATATTCCTAAGCAAATTGGAGTCACTTCTCAAAGACTCCAAAGTCTTTGAAAAGCAATTAATGCTTTGTGTGTTCAACAAATTAACCCTCAAAGTCTTGGATAACCTTTGAAAGCTTCCAACCTTCAACCACTTAATCCCCAAAGTCTCCAATAACCATTAATGGTTAATTCAACCCTCCCACATGGTTAAAACATTTGTTTTGACTCAACCTCTACCCAACCCAAAGGTCTCATCAGGCCATTAATGCTTTGACCATGATTATCTCTTAAACATTTGCACAAAGGTTTATCCTTGGATTAACTCTTAATACAATGGGTAATCTTAATTTAGACTTGACCCTTACCTTCTAGATAACCATGAGGTCTTCTCAGGCCTTTAATGCCTCCCACCTCTTCTCTCAACCCAATCCTATGTTGAAACTTGTCACCATTTTATTGGTGCCAATTGTGCACATGGATCCCCAACTTTCAATCCTAACCCTTGTTAAGATTGCTCAATCTTAACCCTTCATTTCCCTATTTCTTCTATAAATAGAACCCTTCTCCTCAAGCAAAAAGAGAAGCATTTTAGAGTATTGTTGTTATACTGGCATTAGCATAGAGCTTTTTCATAGCATCACTATCTACTCTAGCATAGTATTTAGCTTTTCATTTCATATTTGAAGCTTAGTATTAAATCTCAATCCTCCATAAGCATCCATAGTGCAAAAAGCTGCTGAGAGCTACACTCATTTGGGACTTGGAGAGGAGAGGAACAAGGGAGGAGCAACTATGAGCATCTTGATTAGCTATTTCATTTTATGTTTATATGCTTTCTATTTCATGCTTAATATCTCTCTTGATATGCCTGTTTAGGATAATCTTTTGTTGCTAACACTAACGTTTGTTTCTTGTGCTCTTGTGTGTGTTGTCATCAAACAGATTTTCTAATCCTTTTTGCAGAGCATCATTTGGTGAACCCGACGTGAATCCAAACACCAAAAAGAGCAATTTTTTTTTTTTTAACCAATAACATGTTTGAATGTTGAAAATGTCACACAGGTTGCGATTTTGACACTGTTTTGGTGCGTTTGGCATTATTTTGGCGCTATTCCCCCTGTTTCAGTGCTTTTCCCTTCTCTGTCTTTCCCTTTCTTTTAATACGTTTGTGTTAAATAGTGCCTCTGTTCAAACGCAGACTAGCGCTATTGTAACAAAACGTTGTACAAATCACCTTGTAAAAAAAAATAAAAAAAAATTAGGCTTGTAGAAGCCCACCAAATAGGCGGATTTTACTAACTATTTTTCTCTTTTGTGCAGATTTAAATTAGATTAAAAAGTAGATTTATATTTTTTACTAACTTGTTTTTTTTGAAGTTGGTTTTAAAAATGAATTCACTTTTTATTTTGGTTTAAAATTAACTTCACATTTCAAATTTGGGCTTAAAAAAAAAAAAAGAACCACACATTTGTTTGGGGCTCTTAAAAAGAATTTCATTGTTCCAAGGTAAAAAGAACCACAAACTTACACAAAAACAACTTTATTTTTTTGCAAGTTAGAAAACAAACTTCGTTTTGGTGCTTAAAATCAACAAGGCAAATTTTATTTCTTGCATCAAGATAAAACTCACAATCCACACTTCCATTTTTGGTGCAAATAAAATTCACAATCAACTTGTCTCATTTTTAAAGCAATTTTACTTCATGCAAACGTGTTTTTCATTAAGTTGACCAGGATTTTCAAATTCTAGTTTACTCAAACAATTGCCTTTGAAAATTAAAAAGAACACCATGATTGTTGGAGCAACATCTCCAAATAGTTAGATCACATTGCAATGACAGATTAAAAAGAACACGTGTTTTTCGTGCTTGGCACACTTGTGCAAAGAGTTGGTCGAGTGGTCCTACTTCTAACACACACTATCCTCTCCCTTGGCTCTCGTGGTCCTAGGTGCAAGAGAAAAGTGTTAGTAACACTCAAATTTTATCTTTTTAAGAGAGGCCTGCCAAGGGATCGATACTCTTGGGAACGACCTCGAGCGGTAAATCCTTCGAGCCGCTATAGAAATCAGGTGAGAGCGAAAGCTGTAGCCTTGGGTATAGCTGTTCCTACAGTGTAACTGGCCGAAAGGACAAATGGGCCCCACCACCAGTTACAAGGCTCTTAAGTGAGTCACTGCAGAATGAACTTATGTCCAAAAACATCGAACATGACTAAACACCTTTAAGTAGTAGCCCACCTGTTCTATTGATTGAGGATATTTGAGATATAATTTAGTGCAAGAGCATAGATGGTTTTGCTCCCAAGATACTCACCATACATATTTCCTTGAGTAGAAACATAGCTTTTTGAAAAGTCACTTGTGGCTTGATAAAAGTGGTGACTCCCCCATCATAGGGATCATCTATTTGTTATGCTCGTGCAAGACTTAGTATATCACATCCTTACCTGCCACGGCGGGATTCATAAGGTATGTAGTACCAAAGTTGAAGAAATATCAAGATGTGGGCTAAATTTATCACAACTGGCCATTTGACCTTAGGGATAAAGAGTGTTTGAAGTGTGTTCGTTTTACAGACCTAGTGCAAATTGAGCCGACTTCAGGCTTTGGAATTACACCTTAAAATATATCTAAAGGAAGGGTCAAAAACAAGTCCAAGGATTGGGTTGATCTAGACCCATACTCATTTGTGCCTTTGAGGCTACAATCTTGTGTTTGTGTGCTTGCTTTGTTTTCTTGTCAAAGAAAAATCAGAAAATCAATCCCAAAAACAAAGTATTCATCCAACATCTGTCAACACAACCAAAAATACCAAAAACAAAGTGCAAAAAACACAGAGTCACAACTTTTATGACCATTCTTCACATCTTGCGAAAGAAGAAGGGTCATCATAATATCACCTTGAAAAGGAGACCACTAAGCTCAAAGGCTTTGATCAAAAGAAGGAAATTTTTCTATCTCAATAGACAAATCTTTGTCTCACATAGAGTCTTTCTACATCGCATGCGTCTATACCTTCAAGGTAAAACAAACGAGTTTGATTCCAAATCATTGAACCGCAGAGCTTTTATGCAATATAGAGCTCTGAGTTATCACAAAAATCAAGGAGGAAAGATTAATCCCAACTTCTTCCCAAACATCTGTATCACCTACAACACAGCTCGAGAAGTGCCACCAACGCCCGAAAGGGAAGAGATAGAGTTTGTCCCATTTGTGACACAAAGTTTTTATTGAAGTTGAAAACAAAACATCCATCATCTCATTCATACATCATTTTTCCATCATCAATTCATCCCAAAACTCTCAAAACATTAAGAGGTTCTTGTCCCAAGATTCCTTTTTTAGATATTGCTTGAAATCAAACACATCACATCACTTTTTAGATTGTTTCTACATCTAGGATAAGCTCATCCTAAGAGACACATCTACGCAGGTTAAAACTAGTTCATGAGTGAATCCTCTCATTACTAGGTAGTTAAATCTGTAACACATCTCAGATTTCTCTACACCTTATCACATCCAAACTCCTCAAACAAACAAGCAATTCAAAGAAGGAATTTCGGTTACATCTACCTTAAAAGTGCTAGAGATCTACGTGCAACACAAATCATCAACCATCAATCTTTCATTTCATCAAACAACTCATCATCATCTTCAATCAACTTCAACACAAACTTGCAAACAAAATGGCTCAAACTCGATCACGGTCAAGGCAACGAGAAATTGGAATTGAAGGACATGACCCAAAAACAACCAATAATGATCATCAGATGTTCAAGAATCCACTTCCATCGCAAGATCAAAGGGGTCCTTCGACGTCCAGTCGAGGTCCTGATACCACTGATTATACGCAAGCTGCGTATAATTACACTGTCAATCACCTGTATGATGCTAGTGAACAAATTGCAACTATTACCTTCAAAAATCCCACCTCAAATTGCAATGTTGTTACACGTCGTGGCAAGGTCACCATCAAGGCAGCTCCACAAGGCACCACCTCCGTCCCAAAGCAGTACAATCTTGTGGAACAATTAGACAAAACCCCTGCACTTATATCCATTTTGGAGCTTTTGCGTCTGTCACCCTCTCATAAAACAATCTTGGATCAAGCACTCCAAGAGGCGTCAGTCCCTGCAAATCTAAATACGGACCAATTTCAAGCCATGGTTGGAAGTCTAAAGTCATCACCTTGTCTCACTTTTTCTGAAAGTGACAACTCTTCCTTCCAGCAACCTCATAACGCCTCACTCCACATTGAAGGCTTCGTCAACCAACACAGGATCAAGCGAGTCTTGATTGATAATGGAGCAGGCCTAAACATTTGCACACTACAGTTGGTCACAGCATTGGGATATGCAATAGAATCAGTGGATCCTCGTAAGAAGATCACCATCAAAGCCTATGATGATGCAGAGCGTTCATCCAAAGGAGCTGTGGTACTACCAATCCGAGTGGGCCCTGTGGTAAAGCATATCATTTGTCAGGTTCTGGACCTTCCTCTGCCATATAATCTATTATTAGGGAGACCTTGGATACATGCCATGCAAGCTGTTCCATCTACCTACCATCAATGTATCAAGTTCCCACATAACGGTGTAGAGATCACAATCCTGGGCGATGCAAATCCCTTTGCATTTTGCCATAATATCAGCCATCAACCAGAGATTACTGTTCCTAATAATAGGGAAGCCATTTCCTCCACATCATATGTAAATCCCGCCTCTCTTGCTAGTTCAAACACCCCTATACCCAAGCAAGAAAAGCTTAAGATGAAAATCGCAGAGGAAGGTCCTGGAGAATACAACTTGAGTCAGCTCTTTTGTGTGGGACAAATGCCCACTTCTCCTAGAACACATGGTAAACCACAGCAGTTGCTCCAGCAACCACTAATCACGCCTCCATGTGCCTTAACGCCTTTCATTCTTGGAAAGAGTCAAGAGGAAGAGACACAAGATGAGGACCTGGCGGACTGGATCTATAAAGATCCCATCACCACTGACAAACCGCAAGTTACACTTCCTACGGAACAATATGGCAAAGGCCTCCTCATTATGCAAAGAATGGGATATGATGGTCAGAGTGCTTTGGGATACTGCAAACAAGGACGACACGAACCTCTACTACCAGAATTCAAGCCCAAAGGTAATACAGGCCTTGGCTTTGAAAAAGAGATCCTTCCTAAACTCAGATTCAAAGGAAAACCCAGCAAACCATTTTGCCCACCTACTGCAAAGAGGATACCTTTCATAATCAAAGCACCATCAAGCACTATCCCCACTGCCCCCTCAAGGCTCACAACTCCACCATCACCAATGTCACTCATCCCATCAAACGAACCAGTAATCCTATCAGCAACACCATTTGTAGCAGCAACTATATTGGAACCCGCAGCAACATCTATGGCGCCAGTAGTTCTAGCAGAAGCCACTGAGTCACCATTACCAATACTTCCAGTAACAAATCCTTTAAACCCCATCACAGTTCCTGTAGCACCGATCACCTCAAAGGTACATAAACCAATCACACCTGCAGTATTCAACTCCAGCGACATCCCAGTATGGTATAGCAATCGGATGCTGGAAAGTGATTCAGAGACCGACTCACATGAGTGGGAATTCGATTCAGTGCAACTTAACACTTCAGATGAGGAAGACACATCACCACCTCCACCCCGCAAAGACATCCCTGTTTACGGAGAAGCACAGATAAAGACCACTTGGGTACCTGAGCTGGAAACATCTTCCACAGACCCTACGTCTCATCCTACGCCTGATTCTGACAGGGAGAGTACCATCAACGACCTTCACCACACTGTCTTAACCCTCACTGATACATCTCCCGCACTTAACTTAATCGATGAAGTAATGCCCATTATCCACCCTGAACTCATTGAATGGAACCAACCAAATCTCCCATGTCTTGACCTCTTCCAAAACGATGAGGCTATCATTGACTTTTTGGAATTAAGGGATAATCTACCAAGCGGGGATCACAAAGCTGGATTCGCCATTGAACTTAATAGCGCAGCATACTTCGGGGCGGATGCCAAACCCTTCAGCTGCAAAAATATAACATTAAAACATGGATCTTCCAGTGAAAACCACACTGTGGCACTGTTTGATCCAACAAAAGTAAAAAGAAAGAGCGTATCCAACGGTGAAAACCTCTCTGAGGCGCTTGAGGATGAAGGGTTTGACATTCTCCCTGCTAATACACAACAGGAACGATCAACGATCCTCATTGAGGAGACCAAAGAATACAATGTGGGGACTCCTGAAAATCCTCATATCATACATCTGGCATCTCTTCTCACTCCAGAGGAACAGCCTCAATTTATAGAGTTCTTCCAACAGCGTCAGATCAACTTTGCATGGTCATATGCAGACATGCCTGGGCTTGATCCTGATTTAGTCATGCATCATCTCACAGTAGCAAAAGGAGCCAAACCTGTCAAGCAGAAGCTTCGTAAGATGCATCCTCAGATTGCCGTGCTAGTCAAAACAGAACTCAAGAAACTCCTGGATGTTGGTTTCATTAGACCAATTGATTATGCAGAATGGATCTCCAACATTGTACCAGTTGGCAAACCAAAAGGGGGCATCCGCATTTGTACAGACTTCAGAGATCTGAATAAGGCATGTCCTAAGGATGACTTCCCTCTACCAAATATCGACATCATAGTAGATTTGACAGCAGGACATGCCATGCTTTCACTCATGGATGGCTTTTCGGGATACAATCAAATAAAGATCGCACCAGAGGACCAACATAAGACAGCCTTCACATGTCCATGGGGCACATACTGCTGGAATGTAATGCCTTTTGGTCTAAAGAATGCAGGAGCGACCTATCAAAGAGCAATGACCACCATCTTCCATGACATGATGCATACTATGATGGAAGATTATGTGGATGATTTACTAGCAAAATCACTTACTAGAGAAGGACATCTCCACATCTTAGATCAAATCTTTGATAGACTGGAACAATATCATGTTCGACTCAACCCAAAGAAATGTGTCTTTGGAGTAACCTCCGGGAAGCTTCTAGGATACATTGTCTCAAGCAAAGGCATTGAGGTCGATCCAGCAAAGGTTAAAGCAATCATGGACATGCCACCTCCACGGAATATCAGTCAGCTAAGGACACTACAAGGACGGCTTCAATCCATCCGCAGATTCATTGCACAATTGGCTGATAAGTGTCACCCATTCACACACCTGCTACACAAGAACATCCGCTTTCAGTGGGATGACAGATGCCAGCAAGCATTTCAGGTACTTAAAGACTATCTCATGAATCCACCATTGCTGATGCCACCAGATCCAAGTAGACCATTGTTACTCTATATCTCGGCAACAAGTACATCATTGGGTGTACTACTGGCACAACATAATGCAGAAGGCAAAGAATGTGCTATATACTACATCTTTCGCACACTGGTTGGCTATGAACTCAATTACACACCTATTGAACGAGCTTGCCTAGCAGTAATCCTGGCAGCCACTAAATTGCGGCACTATCTGTTAACACACAAGGTACAACTCATCGCAAAAATTGATCCACTCAAGTATTTACTCAGCAAAGCAGCATTGACAGGTCGTTTGGCCAAATGGGTAATGATTCTAAGTGAATTCGACATTGAGTATGTGGACCGTAAGGCTATCAAAGGGCAAGTTATTGTAGATCAGTTGGCCGATGCACCACTCATAGGTGATCATCCTCTCATTTCCAATTTTCCAGATGAAGAGATATTCATGATCACAGAAGCACAGCCATGGAAACTATATTTTGATGGTTCATACACTAGGCACGGCTCGGGGGCAGGCATTCTGTTTATCACACCTCAAGGTGATAGCATCCCAAAGTCTTACAGGCTCACATTTCCATGCACAAACAACATAGCAGAGTATGAGGCCTTGATCACAGGACTCAGATTAGCCATACAATGGAAATTAAAAGAACTGCAAGTATATGGCGATTCCCAACTAGTCATTCGACAAGCAACAGATGAGTATCAGACCAAAGATGATAAACTCATGCCATACAAGCAAATGGTGGACAATCTAAAGACATCATTTACTACTATCACTTTTGAGCAGATACCAAGAGATCAGAATCGAGCTGCTGACGCTATGGCTACCATCGCATCTCTACTAGATCTTCCACAGAATTCAACACGCTACGAGTTCTTGGTAGAACAACTTTGGATCCCGGCTTATGATATCCCCGAATCTGAAATGATATGTTGCCTTGTTGGTTCTGAATCCCCATGGTACGGTGAGTTCTACACCTATCTCCGCGATCACACCCTTCCTCCCAACCAATCAAATAACCAACGTAAAACCTTCATTCGCCAAACTGCTCGATATACCATTATTGCCGAAACCCTATACCGACGCGGTCTTGATGGTACTCTCCTTCGATGTCTGGAACAAGGTGAGATAACAAAGGCTTTGGAAGAGGTACATGAAGGAATTTGCGGGACTCACTCAAGTGGTCCATCACTAGCCAAGAAGATCATGCGAGCTGGATACTATTGGCCATCTATGGAAAAGGATTCCTACTACTTTGTCAGGAAATGCAAGAAATGTCAAGTTCATGGCGACCTGATACATGCACCAGCACAGGAACTACAACCAATCACAACACCATGGCCTTTTTGTCAATGGGGCCTTGACCTTGTGGGTAAAATTCATCCATCTTCATCCAATGGCCATAAATTCATTATTACCGCCACCGAATATTTCACCAAGTGGATCGAAGCTGTTCCACTTACCCAAGTCACCGGCAAGCAGATCGCCTCATTCATCCTCAACTACATCATCTGCCGGTATGGTGTGCCCATGTCCATTGTCACAGATAACGGTCTTCCTTTCAAAAATCAGGATGTTCGTGAGCTTTGTGAGAAATTTCATATCCAACACCGCTTTTCCACTCCCTATTACCCACAAGGCAATGGTCAGGCCGAAGCATCCAATAAAAACATATTAAGAATCCTAAAGAAGACAGTCAATGATGTCGGTCGTGATTGGCATGTTCAATTAAATCCAGCGCTATGGGCATATCGAACTAGCATTCGAACCCCTACAGGTGCAACTCCTTATTCATTGGTCTACGGTGCTGAAGCTATCTTACCTATTGAGGTCGAGATCCCATCACTACGAGTTTCATTGCACAATCTCATCGATGATGACGCATACAGAGTCTCACGCCTTCAGGACTTGGAGCTACTTGATGAGAAGCGACAAGCTGCATACAACCATCTCAAAGCCTATCAGCAGCGCATGAGTAGAAGCTACAATCACCGAGTTAGACCTCGTACATTTGAGGTAGGTGATCTTGTTCTTCGAGAGAATCCTCGCAACCAACCAAACAGAGAACATCAAGGCAAGTTTGAATCAAATTGGCTAGGCCCATATGTTGTCACTGCTGTATTTGGGTCCGGGGCATATCAGTTGGCTACATCAGACGGAGAACCGCTCGCAGATCCAATCAACAGCATGCACCTCAAACGGTTTTACACATAAGCTGTACAGAGCATTAGGCTCCCCTGCCTATCAGAAAATACCAAAAAACATTCAGAAAAATGTCCTAAAGAAAATACAAAAACATTCAAAAAAGTAAAGAAAAATCATGCATCCAAACGGTGAACAACCACTCCAGTGGCACCTTGGGTAAGAACGATGGTGAAAACCTGGCAAACAGGCGCCACTCGTAAAGGCTATGGCTCCATTATCTTTCAGACTTGTGGCGATCACATCTACTTCATACATACATCCATCCATCCATCAACCATGGCTTGTTATTCCTCTGCAATTATGATAGTACTCCATACATCTTGCATCCCGCTTTTTCATAGTCATGTCTAAAACTGGGGGCAATGCCTTTAACCTATTGATGGAAGTGGATTCTACATTGTCTTATGATTCATTAAGTTCTTCATTCAAACAATCATCAAATATCCAAAAACATTCAAAAATATCTCGCAAAAATACCAAAAACATTCAAAATTGTTTCACAAAATCCAAAAAACATCGACAAAACCATTGAAAAATCACACAAAAACATGGCAACACCTTGTACATACTCATCCATGCAGATAACAAAACAAACATTGCGACAAACTACTCACACAATGACCATTTACCAAACAACCACACAATCCACATCAACAATCCAAAACTGTCTTTAAAACAAGGATGCATCCTTCCTTACCAAAACAAAGACAAGATGATGTTTTCTTTGACAAGAAAATTCTGTTAGGCTGTCAAATACTTGGTTGATTTGTGAGTAATTCATTTGTTTATCTGTATCGGGATCTTTTCAACATTGTTTTGTATCGTTTGTGCATTATTTCCGATGAAGTTCTGGGGCATGTACTAATGGTGTCTACGTGGGAAGTTCACCAAGCTACATGATCTTATGCAAAATGCAGTCATAGATCATTACGGCTTGCTGACTACAACGTATACCTCGACTATATGAGCATGAACCATTACCAAGGATCCATATTCTTTATTCTTTATGTATATATTGTTTGTTTGCAGGTACAATGCTCTTTCTTTGGTTCCTCCTACCTCATCCAAACTGGATAAAGGTTTTATCTCTTATTACGGTATGCACTTGTCTCAGGATATGATCAGCCTAAGATCAAGGAGGACGTTCCAAGTCATGCATGAAAGGAGATAATCCTTATCTGTTCCGCAAGCAATACTCAGGTCAACTTGATCCATTATATCAAGTTGCTTGTATTAACTTGCTATATAAAAATCCATGTAAGAAATACTCTGGTCATCTTGAATCTTTATGTCAAGTTGCTTGTATTTTCTTACAACATTTTAAAGCTCAATGATGAAAAATAAAGCACCATGGATTGTCATTTCATCTCATCTGTATATATTGCATTTCGTTGCATTCCACCCATCCATACATTCATAATAGCTGCATATCATGCATACGTAGTCATAATAATGCATACTCTATTTTACTCATCTTCTTCCATAGGACTCGATCCTAGTCCTCCATATCTTCTATCTAACATCAAATCCCCCCTCACCCTCCCTATCTTGATCATCAACATCATCCTAATCCCTTCATCGCTTCCCATCCTCACTCATCCACAAAATTAAGCCAGTTACTCTATCTACACAGATACATCGACTCCCACACACCTAGACTATCAACAGATACTCTGATCAAGTATCTTCGGGTCTCAACAGGTAATCGATCATGGTAATCCTAGACTACATCAGGCATTTATCATAATGACCTAGTCTCAACGGGGCTGCCATGATTCCCCACAACCATCCATCACACGCACATACTATCAATTGATCAACCAATCAAACACAATCCAATGGACAATTACATCAATTGTCTACGTCTCAACGAGTATTTTGCTTCATATACCTTGACTTCATCGAACAATTACATCAATTGTCTAAGTCACCATCAGGTCACTTTGATTCACTTACTCAGACTTTATCATGTTCAAGCGACCAACTGACATCAACTGTCACGCTTTGACTTGACCGGGGCAATTAAACCGATTGCACCAGATTGTCCAACCAATTTTGATCAATTGTATAGCATCAATCCAAACCCCACACTACATCTGCTATGTATCTCTTGCATGACCTCAGGGTACCCACTAGCTTGTTGTTTCTTCATATTCACTCCATTTTCTCCCATTCTTTCATCATTAGTTCTAATTTCTTCTATTCTACATCCCCTCCACTTTTCACTCTTTTTCGAGAGATCGCCCGATTTTTCAAAAAAATTTGGCCCATCCCTCGAGGGGGCATACCACCCATTAAATTTACATTTTATGGGGCATTTCTTCACACCTATTTTTCTTTCTTTGAAACGACGCGATAAACCGCACCGTCTCAAAGAGGGGCAAATGTAGTCACATAAATCTATCCACTTAATTAAATGAATACTTAGTATTTATTTGATTATTTAACCATCAATTAATAATTAATTAAATTAATATTTAATTAATTCATCTTAACCCCATTCTCCTATTAATTAAATAAATTATTCAATTTATTTGATTTAATTCACTTAACCAAATTCATACCATTAATTAAATAAATAAATCATATTTGTTTAATTAAATCTTCTCTCACATTTAAATAAATTAATATTTATTTAAATCCCCCAAAATCCCACCTCTCACATTTAAATAAATTAATATTTATTTAAATCCCCCAAAATCCCACCTCTCACATTTAAATAAATAAATCATTTATTTAAATCACCTTTATCCTCCACCCACTTGTATTTTCCTACAAAAGCAAGTTGCACAATTATTTTAAATAAATAATTTATTTAAATCACCTTTATCCTCCACCCACTTGTATTTTCCTACAAAAGCAAGTTGCACAACTATTTTAAATAAATTATTTATTTAAAATCCTATTTATCCTCACCCACTTGAAACCTTTAATGGTTTCCCTTAAAGTATTCAAACTTGATGGCTTTAAAGTCTTCAAACTTGATGGCTTCCTTCTATAGTCTTCTTAAGACTTTAATGGTTTTCCTTAAAGTCTTCAAGCCTTTAATGGTTTCCCTCAAAGTCTTCAAGCATTTTAATGCTTTATCTTCATTTTCTCATTTAAATAAATTAATATTTATTTAAATATTTATCCAAATTCAACTTACACCATTTAATTGAAATAAATGATTTTATTTTAATTGAAAATACCAAAATTTCTACCACTTGCATTTTCCTACAAAATCCACTTGTATGCCTAAACCCCTTCTAGATTATTCTAAACCCTTCCTAATTAGCCTAATCCATCCCCTAAATATTGTCATATTCCTAAGCAAATTGGAGTCACTTCTCAAAGACTCCAAAGTCTTTGAAAAGCAATTAATGCTTTGTGTGTTCAACAAATTAACCCTCAAAGTCTTGGATAACCTTTGAAAGCTTCCAACCTTCAACCACTTAATCCCCAAAGTCTCCAATAACCATTAATGGTTAATTCAACCCTCCCACATGGTTAAAACATTTGTTTTGACTCAACCTCTACCCAACCCAAAGGTCTCATCAGGCCATTAATGCTTTGACCATGATTATCTCTTAAACATTTGCACAAAGGTTTATCCTTGGATTAACTCTTAATACAATGGGTAATCTTAATTTAGACTTGACCCTTACCTTCTAGATAACCATGAGGTCTTCTCAGGCCTTTAATGCCTCCCACCTCTTCTCTCAACCCAATCCTATGTTGAAACTTGTCACCATTTTATTGGTGCCAATTGTGCACATGGATCCCCAACTTTCAATCCTAACCCTTGTTAAGATTGCTCAATCTTAACCCTTCATTTCCCTATTTCTTCTATAAATAGAACCCTTCTCCTCAAGCAAAAAGAGAAGCATTTTAGAGTATTGTTGTTATACTGGCATTAGCATAGAGCTTTTTCATAGCATCACTATCTACTCTAGCATAGTATTTAGCTTTTCATTTCATATTTGAAGCTTAGTATTAAATCTCAATCCTCCATAAGCATCCATAGTGCAAAAAGCTGCTGAGAGCTACACTCATTTGGGACTTGGAGAGGAGAGGAACAAGGGAGGAGCAACTATGAGCATCTTGATTAGCTATTTCATTTTATGTTTATATGCTTTCTATTTCATGCTTAATATCTCTCTTGATATGCCTGTTTAGGATAATCTTTTGTTGCTAACACTAACGTTTGTTTCTTGTGCTCTTGTGTGTGTTGTCATCAAACAGATTTTCTAATCCTTTTTGCAGAGCATCAAATTATATGCTAGAAGACTTGATGTAATCAAGAGGGATAGAGAGATTAAGGAAGTGAAACTTTTGGAAATGTGTGGTGCTATAAACAAAGAGGAAATGAAAAGATTCATAGATGTTGCAAACAAAACATTATTTAGTAGCAAACCCCAACAAATAAGCCTAATGATGGGCAAAGTTAATGAGGTGATAAATGAGACCAGTAAGGGTTGAACCAAATTCTTCCAGAAGAATCCATATTTTCTCACATCTCATGAATAATTTGTTAAGGCAACAACTTCCACCATTCCTGATAAATCAAAAGGGAAAGGTATTTTGGATAGTTCACCTCAAATTTTGAATACACCGGCAATAACTATAGATATATAGACACAACCGGTAGTAAAGGAAAGTGTACAGTCTATACCAGTACAAACTATTTTTGAGCAAGGGAATATACATGACACTGTGAATATTGTGGATAATACTCCATCGACAGTATTTTACACTACACCAAGTGGCGAAGCCACTGGTGCCAAAGAAGATAAGTTAAGGGAATTGAGTCTACACCAGTAGTTCATGTTGATTCCCTAGCAAAGGTTTTGGAAATTGACACTTCTCAAGTTGAGAAGAAACCAGTCACTGAGATGAGTCCAACTGAGTTAATGATGATGGCTACTTAGAAACTATTAAAGGAGGGATCTACAGATAAGGGAATAATAGATCAATTAGTTACATTACTGCATAAATTAATCCCTGATTGTCAGATTGAGAATGAAGAAAGCCCTTCCGACAAGCTTAAGGCACTAACTGAGTACATATCTAACAATTTTCAATCACTACAGCAGATATCAAACCGACAAGCATTAGAAAGATTTATTGTGGCTAAGAAAGCCGCCTTTGACAAAATCATTAAAACAGAGAAAAATAAAATTGAAGCTAAACTCATTCTTATTGAGAATTGTTTGAAACAATGTACAAATATCTACAGGGTCTGTTGTAACATAGAAATTCTTATAGCAAATGTAGATAGTAGATTAAAGGAATTACATGATAAGGTAGCTAGCATTGCTAATTATTTTGATGGGCTAACCACACTAACAACATTTGTTGATGGACATATTTTGTCCTTAGAGAACCAAATTTTTTCTTTTGAGAAAGAGAGTGGTGAAGAGGCACCTAAGCACATAAGAATACTAGGAGGTCAAAACTCATATTATGAGCAATTTTATTGTATTTGAGTCATTCATAATGTATTAAGGTTATTTGAGTCCATTGAATCATAATAAGTAAGGATAAATGAGCCATTTTGTCCAAAGATATCATATTTGGTCCATCTTGAAGTGTTAAAAGTGTCCATGTAAGGGTCAGAGTCATTTATGTCAAAAATGCAAAAAATGTAAAAATTACAAAGTTGCAACATTGCCAAAAAGTGCAACAAAGGTGTAAAAATGAAATCCACTGGTCATGAGTTGGTTAGAGTAGTTAGGAAGAAGTTGGAAATGGTTTATAAAACCATGTTTGGTCGAAATCAAGGAGGTAGATCAGTTTGGAGGGGATTTGAAAAAGATTATCCATCAAACCCTCAAACTGTCATAAGGTTTTAAGGAATCTGTGGCTGCCATAGATCCATAGAGGATCACATTTGGTGTAATATTTATATGTAGATGTTATTGAATGATATATTAATGAAATAAATTTCAGATGAATCCTTTCTTATGCATTTTTGTGGAGTATTTGGCAAGATATGTTTGTTTTTACAATAATCGTCAAAACCCTGCCAAGGGTTACCCATTTTTGGAAAAATGCTCATAACTTTTGATTTAACCGTTGGATCTGGCTGAAATTTTAGCGATAACTTTTGTAATTCAGTAATATAAAGTCTGACTGAAGCAATGTTATTTTAGATCAATATTTAAAAAGTTATTGATGACTGTTTGTTATAGTTCATGGTGAAAAGCAGACTGGTGAAGGCAGTAGTTGTCCGGTTGCAACATTCGGTGTGGTCACATGAGGAATAGTAATGAAGAAAGGCTATATGTGTTGGAAAGGTCTCTAAATCCTCTTTCCCATTCTTTTTGTCTTACTTAATCTGGTTAAGAATTGAATAATTTGTGATATTTTTGGTGAAAACAATTTTTAAGGGATTAAACCCTAAACTAGGGTATTCCATGGCAAATAAGAATTTGTTCTCTCATGTTATGGTGAATTTTATAATCTAAAATCTTGAATGAAGGTCTGTAGGGATGTAATATAAGCTTTAAAGTTGGTTTGGAGTTGAGAAGAGTGGTTGATCTTTTTATATGCCTCTTGATTCAAGTTTAAAGTCTACCCTTGAATGAAGGTTTTATGGTTTGTGATAGATGCTTTCTATCAGAGAGAGATAAATTCATTCGGAGAGCAAGGAGTCTTAGAGGATTGGTGAGTCCTAGATTGGATTCACTAGGTGCACATATAAGAGAGTGTATGGATATGATTGCTAAACCCACATCGACAGAAGTTAAAGAGAAGGAAATGTTGGCACACTTACTAAGTGGACTAGCATCCATATATGATACCTTCAAAACTGCCTAGGACACATACCTAGAGTTGCTGGATAAGGCTTACCCAGAAATTTTGAAGTTAGTCAAGCTCTGGTAAAACAAATAGTATTTATTCATTCTTTTGTTCTGAATTCTTTCAATTCTTTCACCAGTGTTTGGCATTGATGCCAAAGGGGGACTATGTATATATGTGAAAAATATAAAAAAATATGAGACAAGAACATATGGGAAGGACATCAAAATATTAGAAGGAGTGTATTGCTCAAGGGGAGCATATTTCAGTTGAACTGACAGGGAATCCATTTTTCAATGAGTGTTGCCATCAATGCGAAAGGGGGAGATTGTTGGCAATTGACACTCATTGGATTCATTTTACTGTCACTGATGGCAACAAGATCAGACGAAAGTCATATAATAGCATTAGGAGGCATATACCGACAGACACTGACATTAGAGTATCTAGGATTATACCGGCATCGACATCAGTACTTCAAGGAAGCCAACATCAAGGAAGATTTATTTAGAAAATCATTTTGTAATTATTGTCAAGGCCGACATTGAATATCATTTGTAATGCATGGTAAGCCGACATAAGGCATATTGCTTGTAATGAGTATATAGGTCAGTCTTCTAGGTCATTTTGAAGTGTGTGACATAGGAGAATATAACATAACTGTATAATGTGAAGTATATGTATGTAGATCATTTGTATGCGAATGTTATATCATGCAATGATTTGTAGATAGTTTGGAAAGAATTCTTGGAGGAGAAGAGATGCTGGTATAAAGAAGAGATAGAACCGGAAATCTATTTGGTATAGTAGATGCACTTTGTGAGTTCATTTTCAATGTTTTACTTCAGCAGAAGCTTGTAGTTAGTGAGACTCTTTAGTGATGAGCAATATGCTCTAGGCAGTGTGCCTTCCTGCATGTGCAAGCCCCCATTATATGTAATATCCTTTCATATGGCCAGTGAACTGATATTGTGGGTCACAAATCCCACTGTGGTTTTTCCTCTTTGAGGTTTTGCATGTATTAATTATGTGTGTTATGGTGTTCATTTATGTGGATGGTTCATTTGATTCAAGTTATATGTTTATTTATTTACCGGTTTATATGTGTATGGTATAAGAGGATAAAATCTTATCTTACCGACAAAACATTGATTCACTCTCCCCCCCTCTCAGTGTTCTTGGATCCCAACAATTGGTATCAGAGCCTGGTACCTCGGAAGAAGTTTAACAGCTTGAGGAAGATCCTGAAACCAAAATTTTTGAACATGGCTATGGAGAAGCAACTTGAGATGGCTCTTGAGGATTGATACTATGTACATAATGCCTTGACCAAAACAAAAAAGGCATAGTTATCCTTGATCTTATACAAAGTCAAAATTTCCTTATCTACAAAAAAATATTTACTTCAAGAAGGTAGGATGTTCTCTTAAATTACCTTCAACTAGGCAACAAATGTGTCCCAATTTTTTTATGCAGTGACCAACATATGTGGTTGGCATTTGAAATGAATATACGAATCCTTTTTTTCTTTAATGGAGCTCAATTGTTTTATCTTTTGAACCAAATTTTATGCTAACAAAGTGTCGATTAAGGAAGCTATCCTTAGGCTCACTACTTCCCTTAGTTTTCCCACCTCTCCTTTGATATGTTCTTTTTTATCTATGAGCTACTTTAGCTGAGTATCTAGGTTTTCAATTTGTGTTGTTATAGGACCATCCATGTCCTTCATAGGATTATAGATATTTTCTAGTTGAGTTATTTGAGACTCAATAAAGCCTATCTGATTCATTATGATTTTTTATGAAATTGACCAACTCAAACAAAATTGAAAAATGCAATGGCATTATCCAATGAATTTTTTATGTCTTTTATATTATCTACCAGACTATTATATGTATCAATACATCTATCATAGGTATTATCTAACCTCTTGCCATTTATTTTCTTTATTACCTCTTGTTCATCCTTTTCTTCAACATGTGATGAATGAAATTTGAAGGAGTCCAACAAGAGTTTCAATTATTGAGAAGGGGACATAGATGAGTCAACATTGACTTCTAGCAATCCCTCTGAAAATATCTTTATAACTTCATCCAATAACTCAGCATTCTCCAAATGTTATTAAATAATTTTTGTATACACATAAAAATGGCTATGAGAAATTAAATAAATATTTTATATTTATTTAATAATTATTCTTCTATTAAAAAGTTAATTTGCAAAGATTAATTTATTTAATTCATTCCATATTCTTTTATTAATTAATTTAATTGAAATATTTTATTAATTATTTTTTTTATCTTTTTCTTCTAATCAATTAATTAAATATCTAATATTTAATTATTCCTTTAATCAATCAATTAAATATCTAATATTTAATGCTTATTCTTTTATCCTATAGTCTCAAATATTAAATGATTTCTTAAATTATTTAATTCATTTTCAACTCACCTCCCATCTCCACTTCATCTTTCCTTTGCCAACTCATCCATCATGTGGCTAAATTAATTCAACATAATTAAAATAAATAAAAAAATTATCAGCCACTTATCTCCAACTTCCGAAATAAATGAAATATTGTGTACGTACACATATTTCTTAACCTTCTTCTATATTCTCTCCAACATCCCCATATCTCAGGAAGGACTTGAGTCCACTTGTCCTCTCATGCCTAAATCTTCTCCAACCATCCCTAGATTCCCTTAGTCTGCAACTTAGTCAAGGTGAGATGAGTGACACTTGTCTTCTCCTTCCCCCTTTCTCTCAACCTTCACCTTTGCTCACAACCATCCAAATTTACAGATCTGATCATGACCGTTGATCTAAGACACATCATTTTATCCTCTCAAAAGTCTATAAAAGTAGGAGTTTGAGTTAAGAAAGAGTTAGTCTTCAAGATAAAAATTTGAGTAAAACTTATGCATTTGTGAGTTTTTATCTCGAAACAATTTAGCAATTTAGCATAATCATTTAGCTTTAAATCATTTGCATTGCACATCACAGTATCAATTAACTATCAGTTATCAGTCCGTTCTTCATATGTCATCTTGGAAGCTATCAATGCTTGTCTGAGAGCACATCATCTACAACCAGGAAAAGTGGAGTTAGGACACAATGAGACTTAAATCATGAAGGTAAAAATAATGTTTTTATTTTAATATTCATTTCATGTAGTTTCATTGGTTGAGTTTGGATTTCCTGTAGCATTTCATCTGTATTTTGTGAATTTAACATGTTGCAGGTAGTATTTTGAAGATGAAATTCAAGTCGACACATTTTGGCACCCAACATGGGGCTAGAGCCTCACATATATCTTTCTAATATCCTGTCTAGTTCTCGCATACATAAGTTTAACACATTTGTAAATCAGATTCATGCCTATGTGAGTTCAGACAACACTTTTGTTCAATAGATTAGCGCTTTTGTCTCGCAGGTTAGCGTATTTGGCATTTAGGTTAGCGCTTTTGTCAGCAAATCAATGCATTTGATTCATATATTAGTGCTTTTGTCTCTAAGATTAATGCATTTGCCATTTCAGTTAGCACTTTTGTCAGTGAATTCTCGCATTTTAGTCCACAGAGCAGTGCTTTCGTATCACAAGTTCATGCTTTTGTCCTTAAGGTCAATGCTTTTGAGGTGGAAGACAACACATTTGCTAGGATAGCGCTTTTATTTGCAACTAACAAACTTTTTTTGCAGGTCTGAATGTACAAGAACTGAATATTTCAAATTACTAACATATCTATGTGCAGGATTGTTTTTAAGCAAATTTCATGCATTTCCTCACACAATTAATTAAGATTTTTATTTTGGAAAGTAACATATCATATCTTGCTCATTTAGCTTAACTAAGTGATAAATCTACAACATGTAACTTGCATTTTGAGTGACTTCTTTAAAGTAGTTGCACATAGATTGTAGAGGGCTAAAATATACGTGTGTTTTCTATGCTTGATGAAGTAGTAGGTAAGTATTCTCTCACCCTCATACGGTGATCAGAAAACCAGACTTACTTTCTTTTATCTGTAACCTTTAGAGGGTCTGCCTTCCCGAGCTGCCTTGAGGGGGCAAGTGAGAGGGGAATGACCCAAAGTGGAAATGAGCTAATACCGAGTCCTTCTGATCCACTCTAAATAAATCATGTTTGTGATGAAAGTCACAAGCAACATGTGCTAATAAGTTCATACCGACACTATATTTCCCCATAAACCCTATGGAGCGCAACCTCTATAGGATGGGAACCTTTTGTATTTACAGAGCTGAAAGTGTTGCATGTATGGCCACATGACTAGAAGCCTTTACTAAAAACCACTTGTACTAGTTGCCAAAATTCTTCTAATTGTTCGCATAGAAGGTTGGACCTCTGAAGCAGCTCTCACACATACGGTTCTTAGTAGAGATATAAAGTTTTTCAGGGGGAGTTTTCATGGAAATTGGTGCTTGGCTACCCCAGAGAAGTGAGTGTTGAGGGTGGAGGTAGTGGGGTCAAGCATCTAAATATTCGCTTTGAATAGCGTAGCCTCGGGGGAAACCTCATGTGAGATTCAACAATTATTGTCTCAACCCGCCATTAGATTTTTACTTGCTTGTACATTTTGTTTTTCAAAACATTGTGTCTTCTATGTCTATAACATGCTCAGAATGGTAAAAAATTGAAGAAAATCATCATCTAAAAATGAGCAAAAATCCAACAACTTGCTGGAAAGATTGAAAAAAAAAATCCTTGAAACATATTTAGAGCAGTGCTTTCAAGTAACAAAATAGCGCATTTGTCCCAAAAAATTAACACTTTTGACCAAAAGTTAGCACAAATGCTTTCTCACATCTGAGACAAAGCATATCAAACCAAAATTTCAAAGTCAGTATCAAAACACTTATTGAGTAGAATTATCTTTAAACTATCACACATTTTCAAGCCAGTTCGATAACTGGGTTACTAATCCAACAGACTATTTCCAAAAGGTTTCCATAAGCATAAAACATTCAACAAGCTAGTGATTTAAATATCTTAAGTGCAGAAAATCAATATTATTATCAATTTCTCATCAAGATATATCAAATCCTCTATCACAAAACTTGATCAATCTACCTTGTGTTCATTATCTTGGATATATATTTCCTATTTTGAACCTAGGTTATATCAAAATCAGAATTACACTCACATTGGAATCAAGAAAACTTGTAAACTATCATATCCTTATATGACTTTTAAGTGTCGCCTTAAGAAAAGAAAGCCCAGTTATAAAGATACTCAGAAGAGGATAAGATTCTTGTACATCAATTGCAAGATCTTGTTAAAACATAGGACTTTCCTACACCATTTTCATCACTATTTACGTGGCTGCAAGACAGAATTTGATAGAGAAATTTTGCAAGGATGTGCTTTTCAACAAAGAGACACTTTATCACAACAAACCAACAATGGTGGTAAAATCAACAAAGAATACCTTCCTAAACCAATAATCACCTATTGAGTTATCTTTAGGTCAAAAGATTCAAATTTTTTGAAACAATCACATGCCAATTTGGACTAGATCTCAATACGAACAACTCAGAAAACAACAAAAACAAATAGAAGAAGAAGGTAATTCAATGTTCCAAACTTTTGGGTATACGACTGTTGATGAAGAAGAGATCAGTAACACCATTAGAGACCTTGAGAAAGATTTAAAATTTGATAGACTAATGGAAAAATTATTAGCAAAGCAAAAAGAAAAATATCTCTTGATGTTAGCAAAGTCAAGAGCTAAATTGCCACAAGACTTTAACATAGAAGGCTTGAAACAAGATGCGGAGACAAGTATTGCTCAAAACACAGATGATCCAAATATTGAAGATATAAAAAAAGAAAGCCATGAAGAAACAAGAAAAGAATATGATAGCACAAGGAGAGAGCATAGTGATAGAAGAACTTATGAAGAGATAAGGAGAAACCGTATGGATAATCCTTTGTTAAATCTCACACACCAAATGCAAACTCTACAACAACAAATACAAGATATGCAGAATGGAATGAGTTCCAAGAAGTATTCATTGGAAGATATCTGCTTGTATGCTTTTGATAAAAGTTTAAATATGATACCATTTCCACAATATTGTGAGATCCCTAAATATGATAAATACGATGGGAAATCTGATCCTCAAGACCACATTAGGGAGTTTTGTACTATGAGTATGGAATTTGCACACAACAAAACTTACCTAATGCATCTATTCCCTTAGATTTTAAATGGACAATCAATGGAATGGTTCTCAAGATTACCATCTGGAATCAAATCTTTTGAAGAAATCATGAATAGGTTTATTTCACAATACTCCTACAATGTAAGGAATGAGATAGCAATGTTGGATTTATGCAATGTAAAACAAAAGAATGGTGAATCTTTCATGATCTTCTTGCAGCGATGGAAATGAATGTTTAATAGGTATCCAAGAGATGTACCTGATCAAGAAAAGATGGACATATTCTTTGATAATCTTATTAGTGAAATGAGTTATCTTCTAAAAATGCAATATCCTCCTTCTTTCGCCAAGATGATTGAGAATGGTCTAAAAATAGAAGATGCAATGGTAAAGAAAGGAGAGCTAAAGCTTTACAATAATTCTTACAACAATGACAAACCCAAGTTCTAGTCAAAGAATAGGAATGTCATCAATGGAGGAAATGACGATAATAATGCTACGAAACAACAACCAATCTTTAATCTATCGAGTGAAATCCCAAGAAATAACAATCAAGAAAACAATAAATCCAAGTCTTTCTTCTCCAATCCTCACAAGAAATTCACAAACATTGGAGAACCCTTGGAATCAGCTTTGAAAAATCCTCTTGTGAATAAACTGATTATTTTGCCAGAAGTAAGAAGTTATGAACCACAAGTCAAACCTAATTGGTGGAATGACAATCATTTTTGCAATTACCATCGAAATAAAGAACACCAAACTAATGATTGTCAAAGATTGAAGCACCTTATCCAAGATTTAATTGATAATGGAACTATCACAGTAGATAGTCATAAGACAAACAAATCACACCTAGCTTTCAAAACTCCGCTTCCAAACTATGAAAAAGGTGAACAATCTAAATCAAAAGATGACAAAGGCCAAGCCAAAGTGAACTACACTTATACATATGATGATGTGGTAATTTTCATCACCGTTAAAGATAACACACCTTCATAACCAATCAATGTCATTACAAGAAGAAAAATGAAGGTCACATTTCCAGGTATAACAAATGAATCAACATCCACTTCATGAAAATATAACTTAGTGGAACAATTGCAAAGAATACCTGCTCAAATATCAATTTTGGAACTTCTCAAAGTTTCACCTATGCATAAGGAAATTTTGGAAAAATCTCTAAAGGAAACAACAGTTTCAAATGACCTGGATGTAGATCAGTTCCAAAACATGGTGGGACACCTTATAGCCCCTCATTGCTTATCATTTTCTAAAAATGATGACGCATCCTTGCAACATCCTCACAATGATCTCTTCCATGTTGAAGTCACCATTAATAAAACTCATGTCAAATGCGTACTCATAGATAGTGGAGTTGGCTTAAACATTTGTGCATTAAGTTTAATAAAGGCTTTGGGATATTTAGAAAATGTAGTAGATCCAAAGAAGAAAATAACCATTAAGGCTTATGATGAAGAAGAGCGTTCTTCTAAAGGAACTGTGGTGTTACCAATCAAAATTGGACCTATGAAAAGGAATACATTATGTCAGGTTTTAGATTTGAACCTCTCTTATAATATTCTTCTAGGAAGGCCATGGATTCACAACATGCAAGCAGTTCCTTCTACATATCACCAATGTGTAAATTTTCCTCATGAGGGACAAGAGGTCACTATAATTGCAGACTCTAGCCAATATTGCAATAATATGAAGCCAACACAAGATAAAAGAGTTCCACATAATAGAGAATCAGTATATCCTACCAAATAAATTCAAGAAAAGTTATGGGAAACCTTCGAGAAAAAGCTCAAATTAAACGATGAAGGAATGGGAAAATGTAGGATTTTGCCAAGATCAAGAGGCAATGGAAAGCACAAATAAGAGAGACAATAGAATGACAAGAACAAAACTGTATTCTCATCAATATGCAAAATCATCAACTGGATTCACCAATACAATGAATATAGGCCTGCTTATATAGGCAAGGCCATATGGATGTATGAGCACACAAATATGACATGTGGCTCAATGAGAAACAAGGGTAGGTAAGAAATACTAGGGGTAGGTAGGAGAAATAATATAATAGTCCACAAGAGGTGGATGAACCACCGAATGTGGAGTGTAACAACAAGATCAACACCATAAAAGGTGGAATTTCTCCTACAAGCACTATCCCTATGTGCACACTTCCCTAAGTGTCTCAAATCCAAACTACGAAGAGATGCATTATCCTAAGTTAACTTAAGTAAAGTGTAATAATATCCATAAAGAATATTTATTTACACCAACAGAAAATATTATTTGCATAATTTGCCACTTTCATGTAAATCATATGGAAAGCCTACAAATGTTCAACCATGAATCTTAGAAAAATAAAAAGAAATATTTAATGGAGCATTTGTTAAAGTTGGAACACTTGTAGAAGAAACTGAAGACAAGGACATTCTTGGTTGGTTGTACAAAGATGACAATGAAACTATAACAACAACCATAGAAGTCAATATTCCCATAGAGAAATATGGCAATGGTTATAGGATCATGCAAAAAATGGGATATGAAGGAAAATGACCAATTGGTAAGTAACAACAAGGTATTTCAAAACCTATTTTTCCTCACTCACAATCTAAAGAAGATAAATCGGGACTTGGATATCCAAAATAAAATCAAAAGCAACATAATTATCAACAACCAAAGTTGAGAAAGAAATCAATCCCTAAAGAAGAACAATGGCAAGAAAAGCTACATCAAGAAACAAAAATAGTAGCCAATAAGAAAAAACAAGAATAATATGAGAAACAACAAGAAGAACTTACAATCAAAAGAGAAGAAGAATCTTGTAAATAAGTTCAAGGAATACGAGAAAATGCTAAATTTGAACAAGATATTCCAGAAGCAGTAAAAGAAGAGATAGCCGAAATCAAAGAACTATTTGCACCATACAATATTCATGTATGGTACAGTGGTGCAATCCTAGACAATGGTTCAGAGACAGATTCAAATGACTATGAATGGCGTCTAGATGTATCATCCAATGTATCAAGTGAAGAAAAGAATGAAGAGCAAGAAGCTATCACAAATTAAGACTTGTCTTTTACAAAACAAAAGATAGAGTTAGAAAGAAGAGAAGAAGAACTTAGAATCCAGAGAAAAGAGTCATATACAAGAAAACAAAAGAAAGAGGATGAAAAAGACCAAGAAGTAACACCACAAGAAACACAAACAATTATTGATCAAGCATCAGGAAATATTAGATTTATATCAAATGATGAGCAAAATGTACCAAGGTATGGAAGAACCATGGAAGAACTAAGAGATAGTCAAGCAGGATTGACTATTAGTCCAGAAGAAGTTGAGTTCGAGAGAAGACAAAAGCTAGAAAAATAATCCTCTATATCATATGCACAAGTATGTCAACTTCAAAATACAAATGAATCTATTGAAATTAATCAAGAAGGAACTTGTAGTGTTAAAGATGTGTGTATTGATATAATCCATTTGTTTGAGGGACAAACGTCAGATGAAGAGTCACTTGAGTGCGAACTACAAAATACCAATACTGATTTTGTTAGAACTGATTGTAGAACACTTGGGAGAGACTATCCTCAAGAACGTTCTATCTATGACATTACCTCCTCTATGCCAAATTATGACTATTATTTCATGAACCTTGAAGCACCTAACAATGACGATGACTATGAATTACCCCTTCTTCATCCAAAACTAATTGATTGGGATAATCTAGAAAACCCTGAATTGGATATCTTTTCCAATGACCATGACTTAGTTATGTATCTTAATGTTGTCAAACTCGTAACACCTAAGATATCTTCCATCACAGAATCAAGTAACGTTTCTTGCAGACAGGAGAATGTCAAACTTTCTAGTCGCAAAATTGAAATAAAACAAGGAAAAATACCTAGTATTGAAAACCATTTCATGGCAGCACTAGATCAATCAAAAGGAAAAATAAAGGACTTATCTGATGGTGAAAATCTCTTTGAGGCGCTAGAAGATGGAAAGTTTGATATCCTCCTTGGATATTTTCAAGAGAGATCTTCTATTCTAATAGAACCAACAAAAGCAATAAACATTGGGACACCAAAGGATCCCAAGATACTTCATTCTGTTGCATCATTATCAGATAAAGAGAGGAAAGAATACATAGAATCCATCAGACAAAGATAAATAAATTTTGCTTGGTCCTATGTAGACATGTCAGGACTTAATCCAGATCTTATCATGCATCATCTCAATGTGGATCTAAAAGCAAAACCAGTTAAACAAAAGCTAAGGAAGATGCATCCATACATCGCTCTTCTTGTAAAAGCTAAGCTAAAGAAACTATTAGATGTGGGTTTCATAAGACTTGTTGCCTATCTAGAATGGGTTTCAAGCATTGTGCCAGTGTCAAAGCCAGATAAAATCATAAGAGTTTGTACTGATTTCAGAGATTTGAAAAAGGCATGTGCCAAAGATGATTTCCCACTACCCAACATTGATATAATTGTGGACTTATTAGCAGGACATGTGATGTTTTCATTAATGGATGGATTCTCAGGATACAATCAAATAAGAATCACCCCTGAAGATCAAGAAAAGACAACATTCACCTGTGCATGGGGTACTTACTACTGGTATGTTATGCCATTTGGGCTTAAGAATGTAGGAGCAACTTATCAAAGAGCTATGACAATAATTTTTCATGATATGATGCATACATTTATGGAATATTATTTAGATGATATACTTGCAAAATCTCATACAAGAAAAGAACATTTGAAAATCTTGGGCAAGATCTTTGATAGGCTTGAAAGATATCAGTTAAGATTAAATCCAAAGAAATGTGCATTTGGAGTAACCTCTAGAAAACTTCTTGGGTACATTATATCAGCTCATGTAATTGAAGTAGATCCAGAAAAGTTCAAAGCTATCATGGAAATGGAGTCACCTAGAAACATAAGTCAATTGCGTTCTTTACAAGGAAGATTGCAATCAATCAAAAAATTTGTCTCTCAATTAGCAGATAGATGTCATCCATTCACTCATCTTTTACACAAGAATGTTCCATTCAAATGGGATCAGAAGTGTGAAGGGGCTTTTATGCAAATCAAATAATATCTCATGAATCCTCCAGTACTTGTATCACCGATCAAAGGGAAACCATTGTTACTTTATATCTCAGCAACAAATGTATCACTAGGAGCTCTCTTAGCACAACATGATGAAGAAGGAAAATAAATAGCAGTATATTACATCAGTAGAACACTTGTTGGCTATGAATTGAATTATACATCAATAGAGAAGACATGTCTAGTAGTTGTATTTGCAACTCAGAAGCTACAACATTATATGCTGACTCATTCTATGAAACTAATAGCAAAAATAGATCCACTAAAGTATTTGCTGAACAAGTCAACTTTGACAGGCAGACTGGCAAAATGGGTTATGGTACTAAGTGAGTTTGATATAGAATATGTTGATCGAAAAGCTATCAAAGGATAGGTCATTGTTGATCAATTAGTTGAAGAACCTTTACAAGATGGCATACCATTGCACATTGAATTTCCTGATGCAGACATTTTGACAATAAGTACAAAATTTTGGGAGTTGTACTTTGATGGTTCTTATACATAATATGGATCAAATGTGGGAATTTTTTTCATCACACCTCAGGGACACACAATTCCAAAATCATATAGACTATGGTTTCCATGCACAAACAATATTGTAGAATATGAAGCATTGACTATTGGGCTCAAAATGGCTATTGAATTGAAGATCAAGAAATTACATGCCTATGGTGATTCGCATCTTATCATCAACCAAATAAATGATGATTATCAAACTAAGGATGACAAGCTAATTCCCTACAAACAGTTGGTGGAAGAGTTTAAAGAACACTTTAAAGAAGTATCATTCACTAAGATCCCAAGAAATGAGAATAAGCAGTAGATGCAATGGCTACAATAGAATCTCTCTTGCAGAATCAAGAGAATCAACAACATTACGAATTCTTGGTGGAATATATCTTAACCCCTACCATTCAATCCCAACATACCTACATGATTTGCCATATATCGGGAACTAGTCAATCCTTATACGACCAAACTTATCAATACTTAAAAGAGAATATCCTTCCTCCTAACCTATCCCACAATCAGAGAAGAAATTTTATCTGTCAATCATCCTTCTATACTATTATTATTGATACCTTATATAGGCGAGGTCTAGATAACACTTTATTGAGATGTTTCGAACAAGAAGAATCTGAGAAAGTTCTTAACAAAGTTCACATAGATATTTGTGGCACACACTCAAGTGGATTAACACTGGCTAAGAAACTTCTTTGTATGGGTTACTATTGGCATACTATGGAGAGAGATTCATTCACATATGCTAAGAAATGCAAACAATTCTAGATCCATGGGAATCTCATCCACGCACTAGCACAAGAATTGCATCCTCTAGCAGGATCATGGCCATTTTCTCAATGGGGCCTTGATTTGGAAGGTAAGATAAATCCTTCATCCTCTAATGGACATAAGTTCATTCTGCCTGCTACTGAATATTTCACTAAATGGGTTTAATCAATACCTTTGACAAAAGTGACAGGAAAACGAATATCATCATTCATCTTGAATTATATAATCTATTGCTATGGAGTTCCTATGACCATTATCACTGATAATGGATGACCATTTAAGAATCAAGATGTGAAGGAACCATGTGAGCAATTCCATATCCAACATAACTTTTCTACTCCATATTATCCACAAGGAAATGGTCAAGCTGAGGCACCAAACAAGACTATCTTGAAAATCTTGAAGAAAATAGTTAATGAAGTTGGAAAAGGCTGGCACATTCAGCTAAATCCTACTCTTTGGGCATACTGAACCAGTATCCTCACACCAATGGAGGTAACACCATATTGCTTAGTCTATGGATCAGAAGCCATATTACCAATAGAAGTAGAGATACCTTCTCTACGAGTTTCCTTGAAAGGTCTTATACCAGAAGAAGAAGAATGAGTATCTAGACTTCAAGAACTTGAGCTGAATCAGGAACGTCGCCAAAATACAACAGATCATTTGAAGCTATATCAATAGATAATGGAAAGAATTTATAATCACAAAGTCAAGCCACACATTTTTTATATTGGAGATATAATTCTAAGGGATAATCCGATAAATCAGCAACTCCAAGAAAATAAGGGTAAATTTGAACCAAATTGGTTAGGTCCTTTTGTCATAGTAGCAGGCTCAGGAGAATACAAGTTATCTACTCCTGAAGGTGATTGGTTCGATGAACCTATCAATTCTATCCATCTCAAAAAATTCTATGCTTGAGATAGAAAGTCCTAAAAAAAAATCAATAAAAAGTATGTAAAGTCCTGGAAAAAATCAATAAAAAGCATATAAAGTCCTAAAAAAAATCAGGAAAAAAAAATTAAAAAATTGGAAAATCCCTAAAAAAAGCATAAAACAAGGAAAATAGAAAAGAAGAAAAAAATCAAAATATGAAAAAAAAAATGCAATAAATTTAGATAGTGAAAACCTGGTAAACAGGCGCTATCTAAAAAGTGAAGTTCTTCCATCTATGAGATCGCTTTGCGCACCTATCCACTCCATCCTAATCACATCTATCACTTCCATCTATCCTAGCTCATCCATTTCATCTTTCACATCCATTGCTTTGAACCATTTACTAGAAAATATGTAGCTTGCCATCAGTTATCTATCTTTGACATACTTATCATAGTCATTGTCTTAGATTTTATCAGAATCAATCAATCTACATTTGTATCCCGCCATGGTTTGGATCTTGACCAATTTGTACATCTATAATAAAGTTTTGTTTCCACTGGGGACAAAATCCTAATTCCTTTTTCTAAGGTGATCTTTTGAATCTTTGAAAATCCAAAACATTCAGAAAACTTAGAAAAACACAAAAATGCTTAGGGTTTTGAAACAGATAACAAAGCAACAAAGCAACAAAGATAAAGGATTTTTATAACAACTGAATTGTGAAACTTAGGAAATGAAGAATCAACTAGCAAGTAATAAAGGATTATCAATGATCATTCATCAAGATGATTATATCAGTTAATGACCATGAGAACATGTGAATGACATACAAGATTTAGTGTTTATATCTTGATTTTATTGTTAATCATGTACTCTATGCGACTCAAGGATGTCCATGACTAGAGAAGCTATAATGGGGCATGATTATTTTCTTTGTTTATTATATGTGGTTTATCTCTTATTAAGGTATGTACTTGTCTAAGGATATGATTGGCAAAAGATCAAGGAGGACGTTCCAAGTCATGCATGAAATGAGATAATCCTTGTCTGTTCTACAAGAAATACTCGGGTCAGCTTGGTTCATTATATCAAGTTGCTTGTATAAACTTGCTAGATCAAAATCCATGTAAAAAATACTCAGGTCAACTTGAATCATTATGTCAAGTTGCTTGTATTTTCTTACAATATTTTAAAGCTCAATGATGAAATCAAGCACTGTTACAAACAATATATGAATAATGGAAGTATCATTTTAGTTAGATCATTTTTAGATTAGCTCATTATTCATCTGCATTATACGCATTCATTGTCAGTTGCATTGTAATAATTTCATTTCATTCATAGATCAACGATCATAAATAAAGATTGAATATACTTGGACAAAAAAAAAATGCATTGTAGGTGCATTCATCTTTAGAATCATTTTAATCATCATTCATTTCATTTAGTTGCATTTCAAACATTTCATTAGTTTGCATTACATTAAGTGAATTTCATTAATCATGTAGTATATCATCATTATTATTTGCATTAGAATCATTATCATTGTCATTCTTTTTATCCATTAAGGTCATTTAGTTGCATGTGCACACTTACATTCATTATAAACATAAGCATTACATATAAACATCCATAAGTTGTACTTCATAATCATCATTTGCATTTAAAATCATCAAATTTGAAATAAAAAACATTTCATGAAGATTATTTGCATTTCAAATCATTATATGCATACACTTCAAAAATCAACATTCATTTGCATTCCCATATTGATCATTGCATTTGCATCATTTAAGTAAAGCACATCACTTAAGTTAGTGATCATTTTCATTTGCATCCAGGATCATCAAAAATAAAAAAATAGAAATAATTTTTCATTTCATCATCTTTGCATCATATAGAAAATCATCATCATGAAAAGAAAAGAAAAGATCATCATCATAATATCATCCATGTAATCAATGCATAGAGATCATCATCATATAGAGTAACATACATAATAAAAGATCATCATATAGAGTCCATGTCTCAATATAGATCATCATAAAACAAAAAAAAGTCCAAGTATACAATGATATCATATCAAAAATACAAGTGCCTCATCAATATAAATCAAGTCAAGGTTGTCTTGTGCCACTACCACCTGAATTTGTCTGCCTTTGTGGTTGTGGGCAAGAAGATCCTCCAGATGCTTGTCTCACATGATCACCAATCCTCTAAGGAGGTCCCATGACTCCACCACTACTAGTATCCATCCTCACAGTGGTATGATAGCTACCTGCTCTCTGGCTCTTTGTGACTAAATCCTCATATAATAGTTGCCAGTGTGTTATCTCCTTCCCGACTTGAACTAGTGCTCCAACGATATCAGCGGAGAGAGTTGCCGATCCAACCTGCTCAATATGATCAAGAAGACCCTGAGTATCTTGTTGTCTCCTAATAGCCATGTCCCTCCTTGTCATGAGTGTTTTTACCTATGCTCTAAGATAATCTATCTGTGCTCTAAGACTATCCAAGGTATCCTTCTCTAGCACATCCTGCTGAGGAACATGACCCTGAATCCCCTCATCTCCACCTCCCTGTCCACCTGCTGGAATCTTAGCCTGAGTATCTCTCAAAACCCATCATCTGATGAGAGGAACATGATCCTCTGAATCCTCCTCCTCTCCACCATGAGCTGCAATAACCCTAGGGTCTGGCTGAATCTGACCAAAATCAATGCCTCTCCTGCAATCCCCATCTAGTCCAGTAATCCTTCCTCCTCCTATAGAGGGTAATCCTCTCACTGATCTCATACCTACCTTGTCAGTGTCCCTCCCAATCCCTCCCACATCTCTCCCACCCATGGGAAGTGGTCTCCCAATTTTGCCTACCGGTCCAAAAGGTCCTCCACGGAATCTCAATCAACCTCCTCTCCATCCAGGTCTCCTATCGCCTTCACCTCCATCTCCTCCCTAATCTCCATCACCTCTGGCCTCCTGAGTAGCTCTAATCTCTCATCTCCATCTTTGTCTCCTAATGATGGGATCATCTAAATCATCCTCCTCATCTCCTGAGCTAGGAGGAGGGTCTACTAGATTGTTAATACAAGGAAAATGGTGTGCAAGCATGTACTGAGCATAAATCGTAGTCACCCCAAGATCTAGAATGTGTAATCTCAAATCATAAGACACCCTAGGAGTAGCTAGAAACTTTGCACGTGCTATCTCAAAAGACAAAGAAGGTCCCTAATCTCACATATCCTTGTACCATCGTGCATATGTAGTGACACCAGTAGGCATATGTTGACTGATACCAAACTATCTCAAAATGCGACTAATTAACTACCACTCAATAATGTATGGAGTCCAACCAATGAGATATCTACTTTGCATAATATATGGTAATATCCGTGCATCATCCATCCATGGCTCACAATCAATATAAGGTCTCCAAATAATGCTATCCAATGAATCAAGAACCCAACGCCAATATTCCATCTTACCCAACTTATGCTAAGTAAGGATACCTACATATAAATAGACATATGGCTACTTCTCACCATGAACTCTATGATGGATAGGCCGAGTAATAGCAATGTGCTCCCAACACCAGATCTGTAAAAGTGTGCATCTTGTCAACAGAATAGCACTCTCATCAAAAACAACTTGATGAAGATCATGATACAAATGAGCGAGCATGCAAACACCCCATACATATTGAGTCTAATGTTGCATCATGCTCTGGAGAATCTCACCCCAACCAATAACAAAACCTTGAGATCTCCTGTTTGGACAGATGAATCCCCCAATTAAACCTACAAGAATCACAAGGAGAGTCTTGTAATACATGATTATATCCTCCCATTAGATCTCTCCTCTAGAAATTCTCTCATCACCAAATACGGCTCTGCAAGCCTCTGTCCCTCCATGATCTTGAAAATCATACCGGACTAACTCACCAGTCACGGGGATGTGGAGAATCTTGTAGACATCCTTGAGTGTCACACTAATCTCACCAGTGGGATGGTGGAAAGTGTTATGCTTGCTATGCCATCTCTCTGCTAAGGGAGTCAACAATCCCATATTATGGGTAATATTAGGCATATATAACAAATGGTGTAATCCGCAAGAATCTATATGTCTAACCTTAGCCTATGTAAGCTCTGGCACTAAGTGGCGCATGGCTGGGAATTTCTCCCAACACTAGAGAACATCGAGTTTCTCCTGTTTAACAAGATAATTTGATCTCTATCAATCATCAATCATCTATCCATCACATCAATAATTGCTAAATCTTTTCAAATGAAGCAAATCAGACTATCAAATCAATCTAAACCTATCAATCATGATTTTCTATCAATCAATGAGTTCAATCAAACTCTATTATGCTCTTCATCATAAACTAAATCGGTTTCTTAGAGCTAATCTATCAATCTACCAATCAAATCAAATCAATCAATCGTTTGTCCTATCAATCAACATTATCAAAATTTTTATCAATCAAATACCTATCAATCATATTTGAGCAACATAATGCCTAAATCAAATCATCAAAATGAATTTTAACATGAACAAAATCAAACAAATTCATTTGCAACACAAGCGCTAACCTTTTTAACAAAAGCATTATTCTATTAAACACAGGTGATAAACCAAGTAAAAAAGCTTACCTTTTCAACAAATACGCTAACCAATAAGTCAAAAGCGCTAAATCAATCAAAAGTGTTAACCTTTTTCACATTTGCATGAACACATCAAACGAAAGTGCAAATTCTATGAAAGCGCTAACATAACAAGCAAAGGCGTGAACAAAACATTCTTATGCGTTAATTTAATGGAAGCGCTAACATGCAACGTCAAAAATAAAAAAATAAAAAAATAACCTAAATCGTGTCGAAAAACAAGGAAATTTGTACGACAAGTTGACAATAAACTTGGAATAAGGTACATACCAGATAACCATAGTCAGGAGGCCATTGATATCATCGAGCTCACTCAAATCGATGGTTCTTGAATGGAATCACCATTTTTCCACCTCACCAAGACAATTCTTTTCACTCCACAAGCTGACAAGGATGCCAATGAGATTAAAATTAACTTTGGTTAATTTTATATTTACCATTTGGAAGGGTAAGTAATGCTTTTAAATGGGGCAATTTTATTTATTTTTCATAAATGAATTTAATTGAAGGACCTTTTCAATTATCATGAGATCAATCACTTATCCTAAATTTTCAACAATTTCACGATCAATCTTCCAAGGGGGCACACAATCAGGATTTTTATTTCCATCAGGTGCACTATCAAGACTTGATTTAATCTTTGAAACAATGTTGTCTTGACATCATTTCAAAGAGGGGCAAAATGTATCCACATAAAAATGGCTATGAGCAATTAAATAAATATTTTATATTTATTTAATAATTATTCTTCTATTAAATAGTTAATTTGAAAAGATTAATTTATTTAATTCATTCCATATTCTTCTATTAATTAATTTAATTGAAATATTTTATTAGTTAATTCATTTATCCTTTTCTTCTAATCAATTAATTAAATATCTAATATTTAATTATTCCTTTAATCAATCAATTAAATATCTAATATTTAATGGTTATTCTTCTATCCTATAGTCTCAAATATTAAATGATTTCTTAAATTATTTAACTCATTTCCAACTCACCTCCCATTTCCACTTTGTCTTTCCTTTGCCAACTCATCCATCATGTGGCTAAATTAATTAAACAAAATTAAAATAAATAAAAAATTTATTAGCCACTTATCTCCAACTTCCAAAATAAATGAAATATTGTGTACGTACACATATTTCTTAACCTTCTTCTATATTCTCTGCAACATCCCTATATCTTAGGAAGGACTTGAGTCCACTTGTCCTCTCATGCCTAAATCTTCTCCAACCATCCCTAGATTCCCTCAGTCTGCAACTCAATCAAGGTGAGATGAGTGACACTTGTGTTCTCCTTCCCTCTTTCTCTCAACCCTCACCTTTGCTCACAACCATCCAAATTTGTAGATCTGATAATGACCATTGATCCAAGACACGTCATCTTATCCTGTCAAAAGTCTATAAAAGTAGGAGTTTGAGTTGAGAAAGAGTTAGTCTTCAAGTTAAAAATTTGAGTAAAACTTATGCATCCATGAGTTTTTATCTTGAAGCAATTTATCAATTTAGCATAATCATTTAGCTTTAAATCATTTGCATTGCACATCATAGTATTAGTTAACTATCAGTTATCAGTCCATTCTTCATATGCCATCCTGGAAGCTATCAATGCTTATCTGAGAGCACATCGTCTGCAACCAAGAACAGTGGATTTAGGACACAATGAGACTTAAATCATGAAGTTAAAAATAATATTTTTATTTTAATATTCATTTCATGTAGTTTCATTGGTTGAGTTTGGATTTCCTGTAGCATTTCCTTTGTATTTTGTGAAACTAACATGTTACAGGTAGTATTCTGAAGATGAAATTCAAATTGACACAATTTATTTCCTTGGTGAGTGCATAATATCTCCAAGTTGAATTTTTTGGAGGGGAAAAATATTAGACAAGTCAATTTGTCCATCACATGTTGGCATTTCAAGAAGTTGTGGAGTCGCCACTGGCTGAAATTGCACTACAATTGCAAGATATCTTTAAATGAATCAGAGGAGGAAGATTTACTTAGTCAATCTACTCATCAAGTCTAACTAATTTCCCTGTAGTCTTCTTCTCCTTCTCATAGCTACTCTTAGTGATATCACTTTTTACCCCATAACTGGATTTTTTGTAACATCTTCTCTTTTCAGGACTATTCTTGGTGTTATCACCAACTTGTTATGTTATTTTTGAAATAGGAACACTCTATTATTCTTTTTTCTCAAAGTTCTCTAGAGGGGTAGTTGCATTGCCTTGTTCATCAATTATCAATTCAACCCTTTTTTAGTTCCCCCAAAATTCTAGTTGTCTATTCCTTAGTCTCCTTTTCTACCTTACATATATCCTCCTCCATGCTCATAAGATTATTTACTCTTTGCTTTGTCCTAAACTCATAAGCCTAAATTTGATATATTTTTACTTTTTCTCCTTCAATGACAAGGGATCCAATATTGGCAAGAGCTCTGTTGTCTCATCTTCTGATGCAAGAGCACTGAAGTAGTTCAAACTGGTTGGAGCATTTAGTTATGGAATTGCTTGGAGATCATGGCATTTCTTCATGTTTGAGAATTTAGAATTGTGGATTTGGATTTATCACCTTGAGTTCATTGTCTTTATCATATTCAAGATTCATGGCATTTGGATTTGATTTCGGTGAGATATCAATTTTGGTATTGGTCTGATGTGTTCTTATTGGTTAGTCTTGTAGTATGTGGAGTGAAGCCTAACTGGGTTGCGATTGATTCTTGTGACTTCCGGATCATTGATCAATGTTGCTTGAGCCTTGCCTGATGTTCCCAAAGGACCGTGTAAATTTCTAAGAATTTTGGTGATGTTCTTGGTGATTTGGGCTGGCGTGTTATTGTTTACATGTTTCATCATGAACCGGTTGGTCTTTGGCCGACTTGATTGAGTTGTTATTGCTTGCGGATGGTATAAAGGAAAAGTTTAGAGATTCATTTCAAGACAAAAGACAAAAGATAGAGGACAAAGGTTAGAGAAGGAAGAGATCGAGGAAAGATATAGATTCCAGTGAGATTCTGGTTCGGTAGGACTAAAGTCGGGATGGTTGAGGTCCGGATTAGTGTAGAATAGTGGAATTTGTTACCAGATGATCATTTGATGAGAGGATGATCTGCAGATCATAGATCTAAGTTGTAAGAGTTGTTTTGTAATCTTAGGCTGCAATCCAACATGTGGCATATGCAATTCATTAAACTGTTATAAGAATTGTTCATACTGTTTACCGGTTATGTATTTTGTGGTGTTATCGGTTTCTCTTTCTTCTTTATCTAGTGTTCTATTACTAGTATATCTTGCATGGTGTTTGTGTTTAGGCTACAAGGCAGGGATGTCCTTCATTGGATCTCCCTACCTTGACTGCATCATCTTCTCATCTATTTCTATGGTTTTTTCTCTGTTTTGCCTCAAAACATCAACAAGACTTTCTACAATCTTGTCCAAAATATCACTCAAAGGTAAATTTTACATCATTAAAAAAATGATTATTACTTTTTTAGTAGCCTTTGATCTACCAAAGGTAATTCCAAATAGATATCTCATGTGTCCTTTAGTATTCATACTCCACAATTCCATTAAGGATTGCACCTAGCTGAAGAGGCTTGTTTGGAGGTGCCACTGGAGAAGATTTATTGGATTTATTTTCTTTCCTCTTGCGTTTTGAAGTGCCTTCTTGTCCTTTTTCTTCATCATCTTCTTCTTCTTCCACATTCACAATTTCTACCTTCTTCCTTTTAGAATCCTTTTGTGGTGTTCATTCAAATGTAGATCTCCTTCTTGAATGGGTAGATTGAGTTGATTTAGATGGCTATGAAGGAGTTGCAGGGGTAGATGCAGATCCATTTAACCTTCTATGTCCTTGAGAACTCTCTAGATAAGAAAAAATGGTTGGGTGATCCATTGCAAGAGCATCAGAGGTGATTTTTGATGAAATACCCTATATTCTATGCATTTTTTCTATATTCTTTTTCAGATGCTCATTTACATTCTTCCTATTTCTCTTGTCCCTAGTCTCATCATGTGATCCAAATATTTTTGTAGTAGGGTCTTTTTGTTTGTTGAGTAAAATATCAACATACCCAAATAATTTATTATGATATATTATACCACAATTGTGGGATCCAAGCAGTCCTTGGCTCTACAACTTCTATATAGAAAAAGTCTTCTAGCATGAAAAATATAATTTGTCCTTCATATTTGGTTACCATATTGGAGGGAATTCTATATATTCTTTACATTTTCGCTTGTAGGGTTTTGAATAAATCCCTATATCCTTATTATAGTTACTTATCATTCCCAAAACTCTTTATATATTTCTGATTTGAATGGAAACCGAAAAGGAATTCTCCCAAATTCTACCTTTAAAACAAGATAATTCAATTAAGAAAAAGAAAATTAAATGGGTGATCAGGGATCCAAACCTAAATTTATGTCTAGTCCCTTTGGTTCTTTTCAGGTTCCAAAATAGTTGTTCCCTCAACAATTCACATAGGTCAAAGTTGGGTCCTTAACAATTTGGTACCCAGTATGGATTTTGGTAGCAATTGTTGAACCTTAGTTGTTTGTGTAGTAAATTTCGTTGGCAATACTCATGAAAGCATACCTAACCCCTGGATCAATAATTTCATTCATGCTCATGATCCTTTTGTCAAACTTTGCAT